>NC_141391.1:55293232-56493232 GCF_034619465.1 Leptosomus discolor
ATTTTCTTTGTAAGTATTAAAGATATATAGCTCAAACATTTGTGGCGAATTGTAAACTTCCTGATTTTATACTAACTGAAATCCCTTGACACTAAATGACCGACTCTGTGTCCAAACCTGCAGAATCCTACAGTGTGTTCTGGCTCTCACTATACTGTATGCACATTTTAGAGGCAAACATACCATAAAGTTTCATACCTACTTTTAGTTCCACTTAGAACACTCTTCAGTGTGTTAGTTTGTACCTTCTTGTGTTTTCCTCTAAGAACTTGAACACTGTGACTAGCCATGAAATTTCACAAGGATAAAGTCTCATCTCCTTTAGAACTGAATCATTGAAACAAATAAACACAAACTCCCAAGATTACAAGAAAACTGTCCCAGCTTCAAGGAAGTAAAAGACACTTTAAAAATCTTGTCGCTTGCCTATTTTGTCCCACAATGTGTCTGATTTCTGTAACAATGTAGGGGAAAAAATAGCAAACTGCATAAACACTAAGAGTGGAAAGTGACATTCAGGAAATTCTGAAATTTTGATTTCAAACTGGAGTTCAATGTAAGATCTTAGGAAAAGGCCTTATAGGAACCTATCCTGTTTAGTTCATTGCATTATTTATTAAAACCTGTACTGGATTTGTGACAACCTCAATAGAGACAGTGCGTAGTTTAGGAATAAGGATATCTGCTTAAATAAAGTTGAGCCCAGGAAGTTCTTACTCCCTTCTACATCTGACAGTGCTGTGGGATTATTGTTTAATTAGTAGTTTAGCCTTGGCAGTGAATATGCATATGAAATTATATTGAAATTCAAAAGCTGCCATTTATCCTGGCTATATGCCAGTCATTGCAGTTATCATTGGAAGTCTATTTAGCCTGGGTTTTGTAGTGTCTCTGTTAGAATAAAACCTGCTGAAAATAAATAATAATAATAATAATTGAAGCATGAAATAGCTGAAAGAATATCAGCAACTAATGTTTCAGGGCCCCTTAAATTAAGGGAAGCTAAGCAATACACAGCAATGGAGATGGACTTCTGAAGCAGGAGCAAGCTCATATCCCAGTATCCCTGAATGCTAGCCCTTGGGTATCACCTGCCGAAAATCACCCTACTTGCAAGGATGTTTGCAAATTAATTCACTCTATCTTTGAAATTACACCTCTGCAAAAAGAAAACATTCAGTATTAATGGAGTCAGAAGAAGATAGAACAGAATCTATAGCCTAGTACAAGGGTCAACAGGTTTTCAGTGCTTAGGATTGATTTTATTTCCAGTTTGAAATTTAAACATACTGATACCATGTCACAATCTAAGAGGAGAAGAAGGAACTTCCATGCAAGGCAATGGTATGCTGAAAGTATAAGGTGTTGAGTGAATCAATGCATGCGAACTGAGAATTCTCAGACAGTCCAAGGTAACAGTGATGATGATTCTGCACTGCATGCTGGTATGACTTTACTAGACCATGAATACTAAGCAGATTAGTTAATTTGTCTCATGACACAGCAGAAGATTCCACAAACCTGTTCTTTCAATAAAAGGGAAGCACTTTGTAAAAATGCAAACCCTACATTGGCAGAAGTTCTCTAACAACCTAGTATTTTAAATTCCTCCAACAGGTATGTCATTTGTCTCAAACAAATTAGAGAACTGTAGGTGCTGAAGCCATGTCAGGATTTGTGTTAATACACGTCGCAAACGTAGTCAGTGTTTTCATATTACTTCAGTTTAGCAGAAAGGAATAAGATTCCTGTCAACCTATCTGATATTTTCCATGGAAGGGTTTTCTTTTTTAGCCTTTCTTAGCATGAACATCTTTAAGTTTTTGCTTCATAAGAATATGTTCAGATGTAACAAAATTGTTTGCAAGTTCCAGTATACGATGCACATTTTGTTGTTTTTCATATTTATAAATGTTAGATGTTGTTTACTCAGAACACTAGATGTAGTGGAAAATATTTGAATCAAGGTAAATTTGTTGTCAAAGATGGTCCAACTTAAACCTAAAAGTGCTTGTGACTTTAGAGTTCTATATTACGACCTTAAATTTCAAGTTGAAACAAATTTGTAATAGATTGAACACTCAGGAAGATATTTAATTTAGTAACTTAAGTCCACTTGTTATATATTACCTCAAAAAGCTTTGTACAAGTCTTTCTCTGATAAAATAGAAATATTTAATGCAATGAGAGTATATTTCCAGCTTGATTAACACATCTCATAATCCTTAAAACAAATTAGGCTAGAGTACCGAAAGGTCTGCCTCTGGATACTGCCCAAAAACCTTCAATTGCTATACAGTTGGGGCAACATGGTTAACAAGCTTTTATGCTTGAAGTGCAAATTAAGCAGAATTTAAAAGTCAATGTCCAAGTTAGTGTCAATGTTCTGCCTCCTGCAAATGCTGAAGTACTTAACAAACCTAAATTTTACTCAGAAACATTAAATCATGCACTCAAAATTTGATTTTGCACCAGGCTACATATACTGGCATGTTGGGTGAACTTTGAAAGTGGTCTGCTACCTTACTTTTGAGGCTATTTGGGTATAAAAAAAACCCCTGCTGCCATTCAAATTCAAGCTTCTTCCTCCTGAGATTCTTTATACATTAATCATAGGATCATAAAAACAGGGCAGGATAGGATTACAGGAGGTCAGCAATTTTATGTCAGGATCAACTCTAATAAAACCATTCTTGACAGGTATTTACTGAAGATATATTTTAAAACCTCCAGTTATGTAAATTCAGCAGCTATGTAGGCAAGGTGTCATTTGTAAATAGTCCCAGTTTTGCTCCAGTGCACTGTCCTCAATTCATCTCTGCAATCTCAGAGCATTTCTGAGATTCTTTCTGGAACACAGTTCCCTCAGGAGGACAGAGAGCTAGGGCTGTCCCTACCAAAGCCTATAGGACTATGGTTCACAAGTTAGTTCCCTATAGAAACCTGTCCAAAAACCAGTGTACACTGGGTCACGCTTGTGTTCCTCCTTTAGGCCATGTCAGCCTTCCAACAGCACAAATACTCTCAGGATATGCCTCTTTTTTTGCTTGTATGCTAGCATTTTGGTAACTTTTAGAAACATAAACATTGTTGTGTGTGACACAACCAAAATAATGTTATCTTGGCCACATTAGGAAGACTTTTGCTTAAAAAAACACAGTACTGCAAAATGTTTTATCTCAAAGAAGGCTTCAGAGGACTAAGAAACCAAAGCATCTCTTGTAATGTGCTTTGAGGTACCCCAAACTGAGCCTAGGGAGAACGGATGAAGTAAAAACTATGTCATGATTCTTCCTATCCACCTAAAAAGACATTGCAGGACAGATTCCCCCTGAGGGATTTCAGTGCCTCCTTAATTACTATGTAAAATTAACCTATCCCTGCCACAAAACATGAAGTTCCTTGGTGAAATCTTTCAGAGTCATGCAATGAGCGGGACCAAACAAGTGTGATGTGTGCAGTGCTCCTGATGGATCTGTGGACAAATAGGTACAAACAACTTAGTGGTACCAAGGCAGATTGTTCTCTAAGCAGTGTGTCATGTGGACAAATCTAGAGTACTACCAAATGCTAGATGAGAGAAATAAATATGTGAGCCTCTATGGGTCTACTAGAAGGGAAACAGGGACCACTCCCTGAACAGTATACATGTAACCAATCCAATTCAATACTTTATTATTCTATCATATATATTATTATTATTTTGTCTAAACCCAGTAATTATTGCCAGCCAGTTTATTATTATCTTCTTTAGCTGAAAACTTGCAATGTGTATGAAAACTGTTAACGTCTTTTTGACTTTGCATTTTCCCTAAACTCTATTATCCCAGCTCTATCCAGCTGTTAGCCACGTTAAGAGTTATGGTACAAACCTTTCAGCTTAAAGAGAGAAAACACTGCAGTATAGACTGTGAAGAAAATTAAGTCCCCTGGGTCTTTGTCTCTTGATTAGCCACACTGCTTAATTTTTAATTTACCCACAAGCTCTTTTCTTAGAGAAACTTCTGGTTCCTTCTACGACAAACCTGGATGCAATTCTGCTGGATAGTTCACACCAGGGGCTACTCCCAAAAGGAAAACCGGAAGACTACACCATGTTGACTTCTGCCTGCTGTAGATAATGCTACACTCTCAGCAAATTGTGCACCCTGCAACGTCCTCATAATGCTCTCATGTCATACCACAGGACATACTGCATATACCTTGAATTTAATGCTGTAAAAACACTATTTCACTTAATTAAAGCACATTTCTCACATTGTTTGAGAAACTTTTTACTGGGAAAAAGTCCCATTATGGCCACATAAACGAAACAGTAATTAGATCCTAAGGCTATGAACACACTATATAGAGGAAAAGGGGGACCTAAAGTCAAGTTCTATGCGGCGCAGATGCAGCCACTTTACTGTTAGATGTCTCACTGGAAAAATACAGGCATGAGCCATTCTGCAGCACTAAGGTTGGGAGCAAGAGGTTATGTATTCAGCAGCACAGGTGAAGCTAGTAGAACTGGGATGTCTGCATTTATGTTGAGTGTATTTCAACTATTCTACAGAATTAATTTTTTTCAGTCATAGACCATAATAATAATAATAATAACAATAATAATAATAATATAATTTACATACAATAAAACTATGTAGTAACAGTGGTGTTTTTGTTTGACTGTGATTTTTTTTTCCTGATAAGTAGATTCTAAATTCCTGATGAAACAATTAACAAAAGATTATAATTTATTTTGTTTCTAATATTGATATAGGGGTCTTCAAAATTAATGGTGTATTCACTGGGCTTTGTTCAGGCCTGTCTTACCCTGTGTTTCACGAGAAAGTGAAGAAGACATTGTTGCCTGGTGATAAAATATTCAACCTGACACTGCTGTAGCTTCACATTAGAAAAGTGAAACGATTACCAATTTGACCAAGTGATGGGACAAAACTAAGCTAACAGCAGTCATTAGTGAAAACAGCATGTCTTCCCACTTTAACAGAACTTCACAGATTTTGGAGAAGAGGAGCAACATTGCTGTTTAACCAGGATACTACATGTAATGAAATTCATAACACACAATATGGTTGTTCCGCAAAGCAGTTTTGAAGATCTCCTAGAAAGGTAAACATGCAAAAAGAAACCATACACAAACTCCAAAACAATAGTCCATGTCAGACAAAGCTGTTCATATCACAAAGCTCTGCCTTCAGACCTGGGTCTGTTTAGCCTGGGAAAGGGAAGACTGAGAGGGGATCTTATCAATGCTTATAAATAGCTAAAAGGCAGGTATCAAGTAGATGGGGCCAGAATCTTTCCAGTGGTGCCCAGCAACAGGACAAGGGGCAATGGGCACAAACAAGAGCACAGAAAGTTCCTCCTCAACATGAGGAAAAATTTTACTCTGAGGGTGACAGAGCACTGGAACAGGCTGCCCAGGGAGGTTGTAGAGTCTCCTTCTCTGGAGATACTCAAAGCCTGCCTGGATGTGATCCTGTACCTAGCAGGGGGGGATTGGACCAGATGATCTCCAGAGGTCACTTCCAACCCCTACCATTCTGTGATTCTGTGATTCTGTGATTCAGGTTTAAATAATGGTTAATTGTTAATGTGTAAACAGTAAAATTAAGCAATTAGTTTTGTTAGTAGACTAGTATACATAAGACTGGAGGAAGATGATAGTATCTTTTGAGACATTATTATGATGTCATTGATGGTTGTTGTCACTATATAAAAAGATGTGTCAAAATCAACTTACCTTTCAAAAAAAAAGTAGAGAGCTCTTTACAATACTTGCAATGTCCATTTGTACTGCATGATATTGTAGTTTCATCTAGTGCTTATCTTAACATCATAAATCTGAAGACAGTTTATCCCAACCAAGTATTGCTCTAACTTTTTCATAAATATCAAACTTAATAGTACATAAGTGTTGTAAGCATTACAATGGGAAAACTTGTTTTGATTTTATCCTTAGGCTATCTTGTGTGTCCTCATCATGTTTTTATCCAGTATTGTGACCTCTTTGGGTTTACATGGGAAAATGTCAGAATAAATTAAAGCTCAGAGTCTACTGTAGTCCAGGAAGAAAGATCAATGGACTTCCTGAAGGCAAACTAAGATATATAAAGGAGAGTATTCAGGATCATGAGGAATTAATTTATTTCTGCCACAGCTCAGATTCATCAAAATTTGCAAATAAAGCCTGATGTTGAAACTCTTACGCATGCAAATAATCTTCATTTTGTCTGTTATCCATCAGCTTCAATAGCAGTGGATACTGAAGCTTAAGGATTATTCACCTATATAAAACTGTGAAAACAGCTTTATCAACATAAAGGTAAATCACAGAAAATATCACTGTTTCTGGACCAGAGATGCTGACCCAGCTGTACATTAAGAATTTTACATGTGTAATTCAGAAATGGGAGTCAGCTCCAAACACACACTTGGGTGCCTGCAGTCTAGGTATCTTGCTGAGCCAGTTGTTTCAACCTCCGTTGGAGATAATATAGAACTAGTCAGTGGGTGTATGTAGTGAGTGGAGGCTAGAGAACTATTCTAGACCAAATACATGTGTTCACTTCAGAATTAACTGAATTGTTCTCTATCCTCCATTTAACTGCAGTCACAAACCAAATAAAATATGAAGCACAATATTGTTTTTAAGAAAAGATGTTATATTCTTCTCAGTGACCACTGAACAAAATAGTATGTCCAATTCTATGTGAATTTGACATTCTTCTTTTGCTGCCAATATTCAGATTAAACGTCTTCAGCACAACTGAAATGTTTTAGCAAAAAAATACCACTTTCTTATTGTGCTTACAATTTGGGAAAAAAACCCAGACAGAAGTAAAACAGATTCATCCTCTGATCTATGCTACACTTCTGGTATTAATCTTCTTTATCTTGGAAAAAAAAAAAAAAAAAAAAAAAAAAGCAAAATGTCTATGGGTCTCTCTTCCAGGGCTGAATAGCCTGAAATCACCATTTATTTTTGCTTAATTGTCTAGCTTGTGGTTGCATTGTATAACATTTTAAAATTTAATGTAGTTTTGCCATAACTCTCCAATAGTGCCAGCAAGGTCAATGCAAATTATACTTCAGTACTTCATGTCACAGGCCAGGCAAGATGTCTAGGGAATTTTCGTGTTGCATCAAGTGCTTCTTCGCTACTAGTGCACACATGTTTCAGCTAGCCCTCAGAATTCCACCTCTCTATGTAAAATGGAAACTATTGGTTAGAGTAAAACTTTAAGGGTTGAATGTTAGGAAAGGTGAAGAACTTCTCAGTAAATGAGTATTTCTGACCTTAATCTTTGTTTTAATGGATGCAGTACAAAATAAGAAGAGTAAAAGTAGTAGAATCCCAATGTGGCACTTAAGAGTGGAAAAGGAAAAAAAATAATCTGAGGCAGTTTCAGCAAAATTGGATGCTCTTAAATAAATACATGCAAGATGTATTTATTTAAGGTGTATTTCCTGCAAAATGCATTGTCAGTTAGAAATAATTGCCATTTCTGGAAGTGACAAGTACTTGCATGGCTTGCTACTGACTATGTGCTCTTGAATATTTTTTGGCCTTTGATTTTGATTCTACTGTGCAGACAACAATGTTCTTAGTCAGATAATTTCAAGAAAATAATTGTTTTGTGTGTTGTTTTGTTTTGTTTTCCCCCAGGCATTTTGGTAATCATAGAGGAATGTAACTGTGCATGAAATAGTACTGAACAAACTCCTCTATAAAGGGAGGTAAATCACTTCTTGTCCTCAGCAAGGAGTTACAGCTGCGGTGCTGATATAGGTAATTAGCTGCTTCTTACAGCTGATACAAGCCATGCTTGCTGCCTGGTTGCGCTGTGCTATGTGAACAGGCAGCTCCTATTTTGCACGTCAGAAATAATAATAAAACCCCTTTTGCATATGCAGTCTAGAAGTCTACCCACACTTAACAGTGCAAACAGCTTTCTTTCAAATGGTTACTTTAAGAGCTGAGAAATGAGAAGTCTTTTTCAGAGCGATTTGTGTTGAATTTGTCATCTAACGAGGCACAACTTATGTCCTTGAAATGTTCGAATAAAAATGGTTCAACTATTTATAAAACTGTAGAAAGTAAAAAAAAAAAAAACATTACTGGCAGTTTAACATGTTTGCATCCTACTTTTTAGGTGTTGTAGCATCTGAGCTCTGTGCTAACTGCTAGAATTCCGAAAACTGTCAGGGGCATTTATTGGCCTGTGAAAATCAGTTTGCATTTGACCAAGAGAGTTTAAAGCAATTCGCTGTCTATGAAGGCTGTATTTGCATGGGCAACTGATAGATGACAAAAGTAATGATCCATCAACATTTTATCTCCCTCATGCCTCTGTATGCCTACAGGTTTAGTGGAAGTTTTCAGTTAGTGCATGTCCTGCTGCTATCAAAATGGAGCAGAAAAAGAAAATAATGTTAAGATAGAAGAATGTAGAGATTGTTTTCCAGACGGGACAGAGATGTGATGAGAGGTTCAAAAACAGCACTGTCATTCCAGAGTTGTCAGGGTATTTATTATGCAGCAAATGCATCAGTATGGCAATCATTACCTCATGCTGTGAAAGTGGTATGGAAAATATTAGAGCTTTCTCTGGTGGAAGAAGCAGACTTGTGTCAGGAGTACTGGAAATCCATCTGTCCATAGTTCTGAGCAATTTGGAAGCATACAGGGTTATATATTTGTGAATGGTACTACAGGAGGAAAAACATTTGTGCAGTTATAGTGGTGCCTATTGCAAAAGAATAGTGCATAATAATGTTTTATCATTGCAGAAAAGCCATAGCATGTCACAAACTTCTGCAGATAATCTAGTACTTTTTATGAAAAGATATTTTCATTCAATATGATTTACTGGGGGTTTTTAAATTTATTTTAATTATATTCACTTAAGTAAACAAGTACTGTCAATCTATATATGAAAATGCCGCATGCAAAGGAGAGAAGTAACTTTACAGTGGGCGTTGTTCTGCAATCATATTTTTTTTAGTGAGTAGATACATTATTCTGGGTGCATGTGCAAATGAAAATGCATGTGTGTTGTTCCACTCCGTTCACTTCATAGAATACTGCCTTCAGCTTCTTTAAGTCACAATACAGTAGCAATATGTATTGAAGAGCAACACACTATTAGAATTGCTGTTAATGCAATACTGTCTAATACCAGAAGTTTCCTATTAAAAAAAAAAAAAAATAATTATTTGCTTTTCTTTACTACAGGACACAGGACTGGAATGTATACTGTTGAACTCTATGTACAGTTTGTTTGGACTCCATTTTGTGCCTATTATATTGCACTGTTGGTTATGGATGAAATTTCAGCTGCCTGCTAACACAAAGTTCCTATTAAGATACATGTCAGTTAGAACCGTGTTTCATTCTACTTTGTACTTAATATTTAAATGATTATGAGAACACTTGAACAGACTCCACACAGGTGATTTTTAATCTCTAACCATCATTATGTACTTCTTCACAGTCCAGTTCACTAGAGAGTTAATCACATTTTTGTTCAGTGGAAAGATTTTAATAATCCAAAACATTTTAGTCTTATACCTTCTGCATTATTATTTAGTCAGGTACAGGACAAAAGGACAGAACGTTCTGCTAACAAATTATATTTCTCACTCTGAGTAGTGGTATACTTCCATCCTAAAAAGTAACCTTTCCCAGTGCTTTCAAAAACAATACATTTCTTATTTAATCATCAGCATTTATTATGTCCTAATCCTTACGTGGATGTCATTTAAGTACAGTTATTCTATGTACAGTTTTCAGTTCTCATTTTTCTATAAGACAAGTGCTTTCTGAAAAATGTTAGGAACACTTTAAAACATCAAAACACATGTATTTGATGGTTATATCTGGATTTCATTCTAGTTAAAGTTCTAGATTTTTACAAAGAACAAATGGAAAAAAAAAAAATGTCCAAAACCAATAAGGAAAATTACATACATAAAAAGAGCTATGAGATTAAGAATGTTCTTGATATGAACATGAGGCTAACAGTCTGGGATGAGAACTGCTGGAAGATTATTAGGATGTAATGGAAGCTCCAGGAAAGAATGCATTTGAATGCGTGTTCCTCTTTCTTTCCCCTTCCATTTCTGTCTATACATTTTTTAATACCTAGAATTGCCTATGAGTGCTAAGCAAATACTGAGGAAACCAGAGAAGGGGAGAGTTACTTAAAGTTCCTAAATACTGAGTTGACTCTTTCTAAAGCAATAGCTTTATATATAAGGACATTTGAACTGTAATTGCTCCCAATAAACTATACTGCTTGCATTTGATTTATAAGAATACACAGAAATAGTTCTCTAAAAATACAAATTTGAAGGATGATGTTCTTTATATCAATAGTACCTACTTGCTCTTACTGAGTTAGGAAAGGAAAACTTTATATCTCACTCTGTGTCATGAGAGCACATTCTCCTTGTTTTACCACTTGCCCAAAGTTAATTAGGACTACAAATTAGGCGTCTTGATATAGGCAAAACCAGAGAACATATGGAATACATGGGACCATCCTTTCATAGGCCAGTTTCCATTCACTCAGGGCTCTGAGGTCACTCACTGTATGGAAATTTGCCATAAGCATTTTGCCTGAAACTGGAGATGGAAATGTGTACTGAGCTGTAGCAACCTACGTACAAGTTCTCTGATGTGGGCAATTGCCCAGTAAGCACCAAACCACAATCCCATTTCCAGAAGAAACTGCATGTTCATTTCAATTGTTAATTAAGATGGATGTCATAAAGAATGAGGCACTTGCAAGTTGGATTTTCAGTCATATGTCCAAACTTCACTTTGACTCAGTCAAAAGTTTTAAAAATCTCTTAATATCATTGCTGTATCATTGGATTACCGTACAGGCTGTCACATGTGGGTGGCTGTCAACAAGCTGTTCTTCATTACTTTACGCCTCAGATTCTCAGTGAGCCATTATGAGTCATTAAGTGATCAGAGTCATTTGTGCAGAACTGCAGCTTCTACGCTTTTCATCTCACTGTCTATTTTTGCACATGGGATATGTTTCTATATTTGTGTTATATATATATATATAAACACTAATCACAGTAATCCAGTGTGAATACATTAATATAGATTAATACAGAGTTTGTAATTACGAGGAGCTTCAGTCCATGCAAACCAGGTGATACTAAAAATTTTCTCTTGCTTTGTATGTGTAACACATAATAGAGGGTTGAGGTTTTTTGATACAATTACCCAAATGCTTTGCTTTACAGCTGATGCTAATGAATATAACATGACTCAGTCATTCATTCATTTGGAGTTTACATAGTCCTCTAAATGTCCTTGAGCATAGGACTGAATCCTAGCAGGTACTCGATGGCTCTCAGTGAAAGCCAGTGAAAACAGTGAATATTGTAGATGCTCAGCACTTCACACAGCTCTCTGCAGAAATAAGCCAAAAGCGAATTTGCCCTGGAATACTCACACTAAGATTGCTCTAGTTCAAATGTAGTTAGACACAGCACTCCAAGGAGAAGAAACAGATTCTTTTCCTCAAAACAATCAATCACACATATGTATGTATATGCATGTATGTATGTATATTTATAATCTTTCATAAAGCTGATGCTTAGAACAGTGCTAAAATACTACATGAGAAATATGTGTTCATATCACTTCATCAAAAGGTACAATTGAAAAAAAATCTTGAATTCAAACCTTGACATGTATGGATATCTTACGTAATCTATTTTTCTAAATAAAAGGAACTAAAATCATTATGCTGTTATTTTCATTACCTGATAACAAGCATTTCAGCAATTGGGTGCTGACCAGAAATTTATCCATGAAGTAAAAGAAAGGGCTAGTTTACCTTCAAATTAGAATTTGAAGTATCTTCAACATTATGTATACAATTTTTTTCTAGATAAAATCTGTTCTATTTCATTCAGTCTCTGGAAATAAAGTGTTTGCTAAGCTCCACAGCCCCTTCTGAATCAACATCTACACCTTATGTTTCAACCGAGACTGAAGAACAGTGCCCCTAGACTCAATAACAAGTTTCCCTGTCCGGCATTTCTGAGGTCAGAATTAAAACTGAAGTAAGGCAAAGACAATATAAAGAGATGGATAATCTCTTGTTCTTTATCTGAACAGGAGTAGATGCTTTAACTGGAGAGACATGGATTTGTTGGATGGACCACTCGGTGGATCAGGAATTGGCTTGATGGTCGCACCAGAAGACTTATGGTCAACAGCTCAATGTCCAAGTGGAGACCTGTGACGAATGGTGTTCCTCAAGGATCAGTACTGGGACCAGTGCTGTTTAACATCTTTGTTGGCAACATGGACAGTGGGATTGAGGGCACCCTCAGCAAGTTTGCCGATGACACCAAGCTTTGTTGTGCAGTGGACATGCCAGAGGGAATGGATGCCATCCAGAGGGACCTTGACAGGCTGGAGAGGTGGACCTGTGTAAATCTCATGAAGTTCAACAAGGCCAAGTGCAAGGTCCTGCTCATGGGTCAAGGCAATCCCAAACACAGATACAGGCCAGGTGATGAGTGGATAAAGAGCAACCCTGCAGAAAAGACCTTGGGGGTGCTGGTAGATGAAAAGCTGAATATGAGCCAGCAATGTGCACTCACAGCCCAGAAAGCCAACCACATCCTGGGCTGCATCAAAACAAGCATGGCCAGCAGGTTGAGAGAGGTGATTCTCTCCTTCTACTCTGCTCTAGTAAGACCCCACCTGGAGTACTGTGATCAGCTCTGGGGGCACCATCGTAAGATGGACCTGCTGGAGTGGGTTCAGAGAAGGGCCACAAAGATGATCATGGGGCTGGAGCACCTCCCCTGTGAAGACAGGCTGAGAGAGTTGGGGCTGTTCAGCCTGGAGAAGAGAAGGCTCCAGGGAGACCTTATAGTGGCCTTCCAGGACTTAAAGGGAGCCTACAGGAAAGGTGGAGTGGGACTCTTTATCAGGGGATGTAGTCATGGGACAAGAGGTAATGACTGCAAACTGAAAGAAGGTAGATTTAGATTAGATATTAGGAGGAATTCTTCACTACAAGGGTGATGAGACATTGGAACAGGTTGCCCTGAGAAGTTGTGGATGGCCCCTCCTTCGAAGTGTTCAAGGCCAAGTTGGATGGGGCTTTGGGCAACCTGATCTAGTGGAAGGTGTCCCTGCACATGGCAGAGGGGTTGGAACTAGATGGTCTTTAAGGTCCCTTCCAACCCAAACCATTCTATGCTTCTATGGAAGCACTTAAGCACAGGACACTGCTGAAATACTGCTTCAAGACATGTTCCAACTAACTATCCTTGCAGTCTAAACAATTTTTATAAGTCAAAGTGAAGGTGACCGTTCTACCAAGATGCCTTTCTGGTTGCATTATAAATGCAAATGGAAAGAGGATCTGTGTTCAGGACCTGTACTGCCAAGAATATAAAGGCTTAGCAATGTAAGTATGAGGCTGGGACACAAACAAATGAGATTTATTCTGTCAGACTGGCCTCTCAGTATATCTTGCAGAAGGCTATTTTTGTCTCCCTCCATCAGCACTTACTGTTAGTAAAGCACTGGCAAAAAGCCTTCATGAGAATTGAGGGAAGGTGTTTTATGCATAAGGAAGTTAATCCCAAAACATCTCTTCTTATACATTATTCTGTCATCCTTGCTCACTGTTGGAAATAGAGGAGCAATATATCATCAATAATAATTATTCTGCTTAAGCTTTATAGGAACAGTTCCAGAATTTCCAGATGATCTTTACTTTCCAAACAGCCCTACTGATTTCCCAGTGTACTGGAATAGAATTTTTGCATGATTTATGTGCCAGATCTTCAGCTGGTCTAAATCATTGCAATTCTACTAAATCCAGTGGATGTATGTTGTTATACAACAACGGGGAGCCTGGACTGTGTTCAGTTCTTCAAAAAGAATACTGATTATTGAGTTCGTTTGAAATCAGTGGGACTATTTGCAGAACAAACTACTTTTCAAGGTGAGCTGTGGGGTGATACCTGATGCATGCTCCTGAAAAACTTTAATAATAAATAGAAATGTACTTGTGTTGCAAGCACTCTATGGATTCTCATCCCAAATATCTGTATGACCGCTTTTCTGTTGTAGGTGGATTAATGTTATTTTAAATGAGAGGAAGCTTTGTGGAGTTGCTTGAGGATGCAATTTATAAAAAACTACAGCTGAGAGGAAAAATAAAAATGTCTCTCATACTGGTGTTTGTTCTCACAGAATTTCATAGCACTAATCAGTCACTGAGCCTGTTGCTTACCGTGACCTCAGGCAGAAATGCAAAAAAGATGAATTATGTTTCCAGCAAAACAAAACCTGAAACTACTTAATAGACAGCCCTCTACCATAAATAAATTAAAATACTGCCATAGCATAGTATTAAACGTTCAGTAGGTTCTCTAATCATAGAATCATAGAATGATTTGGGTTGGAAGGGACCTTAAAGTTCATCTAGTTCCAACCTATCTGCCATGGGCAGGGACATCTTCCACCAGACCAGGTTGCTCAAAGACCCATCCAACCTGGCCTTGAACACTTTCAGAGAGGGGGCATCCACAACTTCTCTGGGCAACCTGTTTCTGTGCCTCACTACCCTCACAGTGAAGAACTTCTTCCTTACATCTAATCTAACTCTACCCTCTTTCAGTTTGAAACCGTTAGCCCTTGTCCTACCACTACACTCCCTGATAAAGAGTCCCTCCCCACCTTCCCTGTAGGCTCTCTTTAAGCGCTGGAAGGCTACTATAAAGTCTCCCTGGAGCCTTCTTTCCTCCAGGCTGAACAAATCCAACTCTCTCAGCTGTCCTCATAAGGAAGATGCTCCAGCCCCCTGATCATCTTTGTGGTCCTTCCCTGCACCCACTCAAGCAGGTCAATGTCTTTCTTATGCTGGGGGTTCCAGACCTGAACACAGTGCTCCAAGTGGGGTCTCATAAGGGCAGATTAGAGGGGAAGAATCACCTCCCTTGACCTGCTGGCCACGATTCTTTTGCATGTTTTACAGATATAGGAGGGAGAAACTCATCTGAACATATACGCAATTAATTTTGGGTTATGATACATTTTAAAATTCCTAGTATTTTAATTAATTGGCAGTTTTTATGTAGTTCATGATAGCCAATGTGTTGACCACGCTAAAAGTACAAAAGTCACCAAGATAAAGTCATGTTGTTCTGTCTCAAATCTAGAAAGAACAGCATTTGAAACCACTGTACATTATTCAATGCTGTGTTTTATCTGTACGATTTCATAGTTCAGATGCAAGACACTATGAACATTTTCAGTCCATTTTAATACAAACTAGGAAATGGATTACATTAATTCACCTTCAGCAATAACTTTTTTTAACTGCTACATCTGAGTCTATGAGAATACATTTGTCCATCCCTTAAAGGCAAAAAAATGGTGAACCAAGCCCATGTCATTGAGGAAAGCCACACTTCCCTAAAGCCTCCAGTGTTTTGAAAATCTGTGGTATAATATACTAACTTCTAGTTTCAATTAGTGTGGTTTATTATCCCTCAAGGTCAATACTTTAATTTAAACTTCATTAATTAGAATTTCACCTTAGCAAAAGTCATTATCTAACTATTATTTAATTGTGTATTACTGTTACTTGGCTTAATAAGGCAGTTGAGGGTAGACTTAATATAGAAGGCTTTAAGCAAAGTTGAATTTAATTGTTTCTTTTAATGCACATTGTTTTAAGAAATTATGATAACAATAATTAGCAAATCATGAGTAAAATAGGGGTGCAGGATAGAATTATGGGGAACTGAGTACGTCTCTATGGTAGATGTCTTTGACGCAAGCCATGCCTCTAAAAGTTTGTATTTTGTATCCTAGCACAGAGGTTCTAATTCAGGCATTCAAAATACAGCTTAAGCAGTCTTGAATGGATATGTAATGGTCAGCTAGGAACCTCTCAGAAGAAGGCTGAATGGTGAATGGGTACAGCTGGGAACTCATCTTTGCTACACCTTGGATAAAAGGGTAAGACATCTCCACTAGTTCTAGTAAATACTAGTCTTTTAGGTTGTTTTGCAAACTACTGCCTTCTCTGCACACAACTGAATTGGGCATGGTTTAAGTACAGGTTGCTAGAGAACAGTCCAGTGTGGTACATTGTGGTCAGAGCTAGAAGAATCTCCCATTAGGTTGTGTTCCACCCACTCGTCTTTCTCATGTCCTTCTACTTCATTTTTGTTGCATCATTGTCATTGCCTAATCCATAACGAATATTCAGTTGCTTCTTCTCACACTAGACAGAGAGATAATGAACTTGAAGTGTATAATGTTGTATTTATATCACCGTGATTAGAGTAATATAAAATGCACATTCAGATATATTACCAGCTTAAAATCTATGATCTATTGTGTGAACACTTTTTTTTTCCACAACTGATTCTATCTGCCAAGATTGAATTGGAGTTAAAAAGCCAAGGGGAAATAGACTCTTTTCAGAGGGCTGGCCTGCCAGAGTCCTAATTTGTAATTCTCCTTTTGAGATTGTCAGAGGTCCTTATTGCAATGGAAAAGTTTAATTACTACAGTTGCAAGGGTTATCACTCACTGAAGGGAAGATGAATCGTGCAGAGCTATTAAATAAAGAATATGTGATAGAGTTATTTTAAAAAGTAGTTATGACAAAAGTACTACTGTTCTTTAGGACAATAACTTGATGTCTCATCTAAATTTCTGCTGTCATTCGGAATAAAATGCCCTTCTATCTATTCCCTGTATTTAGCTTTTAAAATCCTTCCATAGTGCACAGGTATTGCTAACTGCAGCTTTGCTTTATAATTCATTTGGAAATTTCTGTGTTATTTTGGTTACATGCAGCTAATCAAAAGATAGAAATAAAATCTTCAAACACTCGTTCATACATACGTACAAATCAGACATGATCTGCCGGGCGGGTTCAAAACCTTTTTCTGCTTTCCCTCTATGAACATTTGGTGTTCAAGTAGAACAATTACATGTACTCATACAAAGGACTGTATTTCACCTCAAATATTTATCAGAAGTGCTCTTCTCGTGTTCTGCATTAACTCATCTAGCCAAAAAACAGCAACAGCAAAAAGTTATGTAGTTTTGTAACTAAGTAAAACTCTTCCAATTCTAATAACAGTTATGAACTCAAAATTCTTATTTGTAAATTAGTTACAAAAGTCAAGAAACATTTATTTCTATTTTGTTGTCACTTCACTCATGCTTGTGGCACAATAAATATTTATACTCTGGTCTTTATTTACAGTATTTTTTTTCATCTGTGTCATTTACTTAAAGCAGACACCTGGGAGATCTACCCATACGAAATGACTTCCTCTTTTTCTCAGGTTTTCCCAGAAAATTAAGTGTTTACTTTGGACACTGATGATGTGTTTTTCTGCAGGACCGCAGTTCCACAAGACTGTCTCAACATCTATATAAATCAGATATTTTATCGGCACATTACATGTTTTAACACATTCCCTTCAATGAACCAAAGCTTCATGATTTTGTGAAATATGATACTTTCTTCATAGGGCATTATTTCAAGCAATTTCTTAGTACTTGACTTTTTTTAACATAATGTTCCCACGCTGTAAATGAATATTTTGTAATTGATGATGGACTAGCTAAGGACTAAGATGTGCATTTTAAATTGTGTAATATGAAGGAAATTGTACTAATATCACTTACTTATTGTCATTTCTACCAACAGTACCAAAATTATTTTGGCTGGCAATTCACCTTTGAAGGAACTGATTGAAAACGTATCAAATTGAAGTCATGTGAGGCTGGACATTTAAGAATATCTCCAAAATCATGTATAATATTGACTGTTTGATCAAATTATTTACCTTTTTAGAAAACTTCTCTGCCCCCTCTCCCCGCAGCTCCCCAGTGAATCACTGTGATCACTCTTCTCTAGGTACTCTGTGAGAAACACAGTTTTTAATTTTCATATGTCTCTCTCCACTGCTTCTCAACACCTTTATATTTCTCAATCTTCTTAAAGACTGCTGTTGGATAATGACATGATTTGCATTTAATGAACATCACTATGAACTCTTCTGTTAGTGTAAGACTACTTTTCTAAAATTAATGCAGCACTAGTTTTTTGGAGGACATATTTCCAGAAAAAAGCACTTAATCATATCAGAAATCCACTCATTTTAATGATGCAAAGAAAGTTAAGTTCTACCTAAATGTAATCACATAGTTGCAGTATCTCAATGTCTCTTAATTCATGATTCATGGCTTTGAGTATACTCTAACATAGTTGATATCTAGAGTGACTGTTAACAGGTTTTTCTGGTTTGATTTTTTTTCGCATGAATGTCAGTGGAATTTTATGGTTAGGTTTAGCTCTATCCATAAGTCATTATAATAAAATGTCTAACTTAATTTCTAATATAATATCTCAAAATATAAACCCTCATTTAAAGCTGAACACAGCATAAATAGATGGAAATTTGATTAGCTACTTCACTGCTTACACTCTAGTGTTCTGCCAAAACAGAGTTGTTGTATTTAACTGAATTTTGTTTAGGAGACTGCTTTGCTGGAAATATAATGAACAAAGTATAAACAGTTTCAGTGCCAGTTAAAAAAAAAAAAAAAAAAAAAAAAGGCAAAAAAAGAATTAAAAAAAACCCAAACACACAAAAAAACACAATAAAACAAAACCCGAACCTACAGGAATCCATGACCCCTTTGGTAATGCCCAAAGGCATAGATTACAAGTCAAAGGAAAGACCAAGGTTTTATTAAATTTTTAATTAAATTCAATGTCCTAAAATCATTGGAGAATGTATGTCAAGTAAAGATAAAAATACCTGTCCAGTAATGTAGATAGTTTGGCAGCTGTGTAGAAGCCTAATGAGATGGAGTTGTCTTAAATGGAGTTTGGAAGGCTGAATGTTTTAGCCCCTGCTTGCTTACTTATTTTAGACTCAAATGGATGACAGTTACATTACACTTACTGTATCTCACATTCTCCCACTACTGAACTTTATTCTTTTGCAGGTGGGACCATGGGAAGCACTTAATGATCTGTCACCAGTAGCAAGCACAGAAAGAGACACAAGAGAGTAAACTGACTTCCAAAATGACGGTATCTTTTTTACAAAGAATTAAAATAAAACCAAGTAACTGAAATAAAATTGCTGCACCTGCTTTTATTTACCTTTGAGAGATACCTGGAGAAACTGTAGGGACCACTTAAGATTCTTTTTGTAGGTTAATATGTTTCCTTAGCAGTGTAGTGAGAGATGAAGAACTGAAATTACAAACTTTTAAAACACACTACTATTTATTTTGTTAAAAATATTAAGTAAATTGTTCAAAAAGGGAGAAGTTTGCAGAGGCAGAATTAGATACAGACTAGGGAATTCTCCAGAATATTTTGTCTTCAGAAACTCCCGTGGAGATATACATTGGCCTTCTAGCTGTCATCCTTTGGAAGATTTTTTTATCTCCCAATAGTATATAATTTAGGAACGCACAAAGTAAGAGGTGTTTTGTGATCCATCTTTGTAATCAGAATGGAAATGGAGCTTTTGCATTCAGTTTGCATAACGTCCTACAGCATCTATAGTGAAAGATGAAGATGACATATATTCTGTTGAATTATAGGTCACACATGTCACTGAGAGCTGACAACTTCACACACTCCTTCAGTTAAAATTTAGAGATGATTAAACCAATTGAGCGAGACTGGGTAACACAGGAGTGATACAGAATGTCCAAAACAGAAGAGTAGGTGTAATAGTAAGACAGGTTTTCTCTGACCATTATCAAAATTCATCTTGCCTATACTGAAAGCAGCTGAGTTAAAAGAATAGTTGCCATAGGCTCTCTTAGGAATCAGTGGAGAAGAACGGACTGAAAATGAGCTGAATCACTCTCTGAAGGTCTTACAACATCCAGAGCCACCAGCAATAATATTTGTCAGGAAGATTCTTCAGTTAAATTTCAAAAATCGGTTTGATGAATCTTGGTCATTGTACATTGGTCAGAAAAGTCGTAAGTAGCATGGAAACACTAAAGGAGAAACAAGGTTTGAAACTAATAGACTTTATCTCAAGGGATCCACATGACTAAATAAAAGAGAGCCAAGGAAATTCCACTGGATTCTGATCATCTACATTACATCATTGCAAGTTTACTCCCTCTTTCTGTCTCTGTCTGCTCCAAATAGTACTCAAAAGACAGTATTTAAGCAAGGTTTAGGAGACAGTTGGGTACAAAACCTTTTCCAACAGGTAGAATGGACAAGATTGCATCAAGTACACTCTCAATGCCACCCTATACAAGGCCCCCAAAATATTTTTAAAGGTACCCTGAAGCAATCCACATGTTCCTACACCATTCTTAACGGCATGCAACATACATCGGCAATTTCACATTATAAAAATACCACTCTGTTGGATGGAGACAAGGACCTCTCTTTTATTTCAGACACTGTGAACATACAAAAGCAGGGTTCGCAGGTGAGCACAGGGTTCAGAAGAGATCCAAGTGCTATGCAACATAGACATGTTAGTGTGACTTAAAGTCAGTTCTGCTTGTCCTGGAACCAATAATCTCTCACTGGAAACATGGTTTAATCTGCCTTCCTTCTGTTCACATATCCGCCCTGTAAATAAAGTAGGTCCCTGACAAAAAAGGCCACTAGTTTAGCAATAGAACACCCTTATAGACTGGTTATTGTTCATTCAGAATTAGAATAGGTAGGATTGGAATTGCCTAGTGTCTGCCATGTTCACTAAGGCAGATCTAATTTCAGATGTCTGTTAATGTGGACGCCTGCTTCTCAGTTAACCATTTTGTATTGTTTCTTTTGTAAAGATTGAGAAATAAAAACTTCCAAGGAACAATGTACCTGCCCTGTTTTGAACACGTTCTTTAGAATAAGAGGAAATGTTTGTTTACTGCTCATTAAAAGGGAAGCCTAAGCTGACTAATTTAGACATTGGAAAGTCCAAGGTTGATCAGCTGAATCACTGTATGGGTATTCGTTCGCAAAATGATAAAAAATACTCAGTTCAGCTTTTTTTTTTAAGCACTCGTGAGTTGGCACCCAACATTTTTCCAGATAAAACTCTCCATTTAAGAACCCTGTGGTTGTTTAGTGTCTGACTGGGTTTTGGTAGCAGGGGAGGGGGCTACAGAGGTGGCTCCTGTAAGAGGCTTTGAGAAGCTTCCTCGGCTCCAATTTTGGCTACAATTTCAGACCCGCTTCTACCCAAAGCCAGGATGACCAGCACCTGTGCAATATATCTATGTAAGAGTGAAAGAACTGGCTGAATGAGTTCTTTCTTTGTGAGCAGAGGAGAGAAGGGGGATGCGAGAGAAACAACCCTGCGGAAACCCAGGTCAGTGAGGAAGCAGAGGGGCAGCTGTGCCAGAGCAGAGGTTCCCCTGCGGCCCACAGTGGGGTGGCGGCTGAGCCCCTGCAGCCCCTGGAGCCCAGCGGTGGCCCAGAGGTTGGCCTGCAGCCTGCGGAGGGCCCCGGGCCGGAGGAGCAGGGACCGGGCCCGGAGCAGCCGCGACTCCGAGGCAGCCCGCGCTGGAGCCGCCCGTCGGTGGGAGGGCGGCAGCCCCGGGAGGGACCCGCGCTGGGGGGTTCTGGGGAGCTGCGGCCCCGCGGGAAGGACTCCCGTTGGGGCAGTGGGTGGAGGGCTGTCTGCCGGGAGAGGGACCCCGCGGTGGGGCAGGGGAGGGCTGCGAGGGCCCCTCTCCCTGAGGAGGAAGGAGCAGCGGAGACCCCTTGTGCCGGACGGACTGTAACCCCCATTCCCTGCCCCCTGCACTGCTGGGGGGGAAGAGGGAGCAGAGTTGAGCCCGGGAAGACCAGACAGGTGGGGGGAAGGTGTGTTGGTTTTAAGACCTCTTGTATTTCTCATTATCCTTGCTGGTGCTGGTTGTTCATTAAATTGATGTTGTTCTCCTCAAGTTGACTGTCTTTTGCCCATGACCATAACTGGTGAGTGGGCCCTCCCTGTCCTTTGTCTCGACTCTTGAGCCTTTGGTTTTTCCTCAGGGTATGGGGCAGGGGTAAGCAAGCGACTGCGTGGTGCTTTGCTGCTGGCTGGGTGGGCTCAAACCACGAGAAACACCTAAGAGATTTTGCCCTTTCCAGACAAACTACAGCAGGACCTTGCAGGCAAGCATTTCCACTTACAAATCATTCAGCACTAAGGAAGTCAGTAAGTGCATACACCAGAAACAAGGACTTCTGTCTCTGAAAGTGACCCTAAAGGGGTCAATACTTTTTCTTCATCATGAAGGCTTCTCCATAGCAGAAGCATACCAGACAAGTTGCATGGCATCAGCCATCCTCCCTAGGAATAGTGTAGACAAAGCAAAGACCTGAAACATTTAGAAATCCTAAGTGTATTAATTAGGATATAATTCGTATTAGTTTGGCTTACACCCCAATATAAGTATAAGAAAATGGTGTAACCAGCAACAGTATGTAAGTATGTTGTTAACCTTGTGATGGAATAGCAAGGTACAATGCTTAAGAATTTTACATGTGTCAGCAATATGTCACAGAAGAGACAAACACCTATGTATATAGTTGCACACAGGAAGCATCTAAGTAACAATGGTTGCAACATGAAGAACAATATTTAGCAAAAGGAACTGCAAATAAAAAGTGCTCTTGCTGAATGTAGATGAAGGATGACTGGCAAAAAATGAAAATAAGATATGGAGTATCAAATGCATTTAAGGATGCTGTAAGGGTCAGTATCAAAAGTCTCACTAAAATCCAGAAAAACTACATCCACCAACTTCCTATCATCCACTGGTGGGTGACACTATCATAGAAGGATATAAAATTAGTTAAACAAGACTTTCCCTTTGTGAACCCATGTTGACTGTGCCTGATGGTTACACTGTTCTTTAAATGTCTTTCAGTAGCACCCAGCATGATCTCCATAATTTTTTCCATATACTCAGGTTAGACTAACAAGTCTCTAGTTTCCTGGATCTTCCCTCATGCCCTTCATCTAAATTCGAATGACATTAGATAGCTTCTGGTCAGTAGAGACCTCTCCAGTCTTCCAAAACTTTTGGGAGATGATCAAGAGGGGTCCCACCATAACATCTGCTAGCTCCTTCAGAACTCTAGGATGAATCCCATCAGGCCTCACGTACTTGTGAACATTCAGCTGACACAGCTGGTCCCTTACAATTTCAGTGTCCAAAAATGGAAAGTCACTGTTCCCACACTTGTGATCCTCTGACTCAGAGGACCAAGCAGTCCAATATCTATCAATATTAAAAAAGACTGAGGCAAAAGAAGCACTGAATGCCTCCACTTTTTCTTTATCCCTATTAGTCAAATAGATGACCATCTTCAACAATTATCAGTCCAATATTTTCCTTGGACATCCTCTGGCTATTGACGTACTTAAAAAGACTTGATGTCTAACACAACACTGGCCAGTTTCAACTTTATTTGAGCTTCAGCCTTTCGTGTCTTCTCCCTGCACATGCAAACCATGGCTCTGCAATATTCCTGCAAAGCCTGATCTTGCTTCCATAGATCATACGATTTCTTTTTCCTCATGAATTCCAAGAGTTCCCTGTTCAGCCAAGCTGGTGTTCTGCCCCACTTGCTTGTTTTAAGTAACAGCATCTGTATTGTAATAGACTGTATACGGTGGTAATCATATTCCACAGGTTAAAAATGTCTTGCGTAGAAGAGGAGAATTTTTGCTGCAATATAGCCTATGACAAAGCTGAGAAATGTGTAAACCATCATATATTCGAAAGCATTCAAATTAAGCTCAGCCTAGGGAAGGTCAGCAAAATACAGTCAATTCCTCTGAAAAAGTTTTAATAAAGCTTTGCCATATATTTACATATGACAAGGAAAAAAAAAAGCAATAATCAGATAAGCCCTTTTTCGTGTAATTTTTTTCAGCACCACAGCAATATTTTCTCTTTTATCAAGCTAAACAATAAATGGTTACATTTATTAGAATCTTAGCAAACCCAAGAAACACAGCATCTACTGCATGAATACAAATGTAACCTATTTACCAGTACATCACAGGATAATATTTTATTAAGAAAAAAAAAAATCGAGAAATTCTGAATAAATGGTACAAAATCCCCTCAATCTTCTGTTCAGTTGGTGAAACTTTCTGATGTATGTGAAAACATTACTGGCTTTATTCATCTAATTTGATCTCCCATTCCCACATCACTTGTTAGAAAAATAAAAATAAATTAAGATTGTGGAGTTTGTTTAGATAAGTATTTTGAAGATTTCCCTACTTATTTTCAATTTACATTGTTATTGAGAATAATGGAAGTCCAAAATGTCTCAGTGAAATACTGTACCTTGAATGAAACAAATGCAATAACTCATCAGAAAGATACAGCCTGAAAAATGGTCTGTTCTTCTATCTGCCTATATATCACACAAGTAAAAAGTTAAGTAAGAACAACTCTCAGTTATTTCATGTATTGAAAAGCTTGAGTGAAAACATCCAATATATAATTTCTCTAGTCATTGGATACATGAAAACGTTACTATGCAAGTGGCACAGGTAGTATTTTACATATGGTTTAATTTGGTTTTTATTTGAAGATTTTATGTACAGGATTATTTGAAATCTTTCTTAACATTCAGTGTTCACTGAACCATTTAGGAGACTGTCACCTCTGACAAAAGAACACGTCATTTCAAAGTAACTCACAGATAAAATCTTTTTCATTGTTTGTTTGAATACTAAGCTACAGTCTTGAATTTAATGAGAACACTTTTGTAGGAAAGCACTACCTAGTACGTGTAGTACTAGCCTGCAAAGCTGGTTATACAATTCATAGTGCTTTACCTTATTTATATTTGGATAATAACCACAATGCACAAAAGGTGAATTACTGTGGAACTTTCCAAAGGATTAATGCTGAGCATTTTTCATTAAGTGATTCATTTCAGGTATCTTGTCCACCTTGCGCTACATCAAGTGCATCAAGTATCATTCAGCATCCCTGGTAGATTACGTAAAATGAATTGCCTTGCTTTTCTGATCTGCAGCATATAAAGCGGTAAGTACTTGAGCAACCAGCACTCTCTTTGCTTTTATCACACTTGTTCTGTGGCAGAGCAGAATGTGGGTGCCAAAGTATGATTAAGAAAAAGTGCTTATGTGTTTTATAAAATTACCTCTCCTCAGGCTAATACATCATTGAAACCAAATAAACTCTGAAGTGTATCAGAATGTACTTTAGGTGTAACTATCATCCTACACATTTCAGAGAAAAAAACAACAACATGTTTTTATTGGAGATTTCATACATATAACAAAAGAAATGTAAACAAAATTTTTTTTTTGAAAATCTATCAGTCTTAAGCTGTTCTAAAACTTAAGAAAGAGGAAAAAACTTGCAAGTCATCATGAAATGTATGAATTCTTTTGAATGCCAACTGTTTCCCTACAACAAGCGTGTGAGAAATATACTAATTAAAAAAATTAAGGAAAACCAATATTTTATTCATTAAGTGACAATCATATAACTCTGACTTTTAGCTATAAAGGCTTATAAGAGATTGCTTGCCATATTGCTGTCCATCTACTTCAAGAGCAGTTGCATGAGAGGCTGCTACTTCAGATTGTATTGCATGGCTTGCCCCAAGCTGGATAGCATCAGAATTCAGGTGTTGTCACACTGGATCAAGGCATCTGGTCCACTGTCCTAACCCTGACAATAGCAAGTTCATATACTTCATATCCATAAAGCTTTTGAAGACAGCTGCTGAACTGCTATCCAGAGGGTAAGATTCCCTTAATTTTCCTTAGTTACTGTTTGGCCTAGAACCCGAAACTTGGAGGTTTTATTTCCCTTTGTGCATGTGTGTGTACTGTGTGCATGTTTATATGTACATAAGAGTTATATGATGGGATAATTAGTAACTCATTACCCCCATAAATAGACAGATAATGATTTTTTTATTTATTAAAAAGATTGTAGAGCAGTATCTGGATAGCTAAAAAAGGAGGAGAGGGGAAAGCTTTGATTTTTCCTCACACTGTACTCCTCCTGCAAAGAGAACATGAGAAAGTTAAGTTGATCTCTGAGCTGCTTAGATGAGGCTACCTTAAGAAGGTCATCTATGGAGATCATTGATACATATACAAGACAGCAGTCAGAATATGCTTAACTCATTCAGATAAATGTTTTCTAGGTAAAACCTAAACAATGGAATTAATTTGACTTTGTGCTGACAGACTCAGATTGTAGAAAAAGATGTTATCCTCTTTGCAAGTATATATTCTTTTCTGTCTTCAAATATAATATATACTAGACATCAGTGCCAGCGTTGTAACACATTACCTGAATGCTTACTTCTCCATATAATGAATTATCTACTGTTTATATATCACCATCATAAGTTTGTGTGATAATTCAAATTTGCATTGTTTGTGGGGTTTTTTTATGGTTTTACCCACACATTTGATAGAACATTGTTTTGTTCTCCTTAAGCCAAGCCTTGTGGATCCTAGATCTGATACCTTTGAAAGGCAGTAAAAAATATCTTGGTGGAGATGAGGAATGGGAAGAAAAGAATACCAGAAGGAAGAACTCAGAGCAGAAATAGAATTTATGCTTTTACAATGTGGTTATACATCGGATATATTTTACTCAAATCTAAACCAAAGAATTTCTGGTGAAGTCAAGTTTAACTAAGCTCTATCATCAGCTCAAGATACTAGTTAAGTGGGATTGCATCCAAGACACAGTTCCTGTCCCTGGGAGTAAATAAATTATTTAGGTGACTCCCTACTCTGTTTAAAGCCACTAACTTTCATATCTCCAGAAATGTCTCTTCTAGGGAAATAAGTCACTACCACAAACTAAGTTTCAATGAACAGGCACCTAAACTTTATGTGGCTGAAGAAGTCTAAAGTTAGCTGTTATCAAATTTGTAGCTGACTTCATTAATGATGTGGGACACAGTTTCTGTGAGAATGAACATTTCAGAGTATTCATCCGTCATACTTGAGTTCCAGGCCTTTCTCAGGGAATTTCACTTCTAGACTATGTAAGGAGTAGTAGCCACATTCCAAGAGAGTAATTAAACATATTGATTATGGGGTGATCTTGGAAAGGAGGAAGAGAAGCTATGCTTGAAGCTAATAGACAGCTGGGAATATAATTGAATTGTAGCTTAGTGATAAGAATATATAGCTGCAAATGAAAAAAACAAGCAAACAAACAAATACACACCCTCCAACCAACCTGTAGACCCTAACATTGTGTTTTGATAATTTCTGTCTTTATAGGTTCACAGAACGGGCCAAAGACTTAAAGAACTTTAATACATTCTATCTTTATGCGGAATCTCCACCAAACCCTTGCAATTTTGAGAGAGGTTTTCATGATCTTGTCTTATTTTCCTTTCCCCATAAGATTTTTGATATGCAAACCACTCATGTTTTCTACAGAAAATTCTGGAAATCATGTTGCAAGTCAGTCCAGGTAGAGAAAGAGGTGAAATAAGAGATTCCTGTACTTTACTGCCAAATTCCTCAGTGAAGGATTATCCCACGTCCATTTAGTTTATGATTTCAGTTACCACTGTGCTCTAAGCAACCAAAGACCGAGAGTGAAACAATGGAATTTGGTATATGTAAACAAAATATGTTTAGTTACAATGCCGGTGAAGGTCACATGCAAATAGCATACATGTTAGAAAGTGTATGCATATGAGCATGCAAATATCTCTGTAAAGAGGTGGTTTTACAAGCTGACTCTATAGCAAAGGAGAACACTGGGACCTGATATGATATATCTGTGGGTCCTGAGGGAACTGGCAGATGAAATTGCTAAGCCACTATCCATCATTTGAGAAGTTGTGGCAGTCTGACACAAAGTTCCTGATGTCTGGAAAAGGGGAAACACAACCCCCATATTTAAAAAGAGAAAGAAGGAAGACCTGGAGAATTACAAGCTGGTCAGTCTCACCTTTGCACCCTGCAAGATCATGGAGTGGATCCTCCTGGAAACTATGCTAGGACACATGGAAAATAAGGAGGTGATTGGTGACAGCAAACACAGGTTCACCAAGGGCAAATCGTGCCTGATTAACTTGGTGGCCTTCTGTGATGGGGTTACAGCAGTGGTGAATAAGGGAAAAGCAACCGACATCATCTACCTGGAATTGTGTAAGGCAATATATGTATAGACACTGTCCCGCATGTCTATACAAATGAGAAATGGAAATGCCTTCCAGAACTTTTGAAAATACTTTCTTCTAGAAGGCAGCTACTTTGTACATGTTTTGTGCCATGCTTATTTGAGAAATTTTCACTTTCTTCAATAATTGTATAGCCTCCTAATCTATTAATTACTGTTATCCATATCCTCCTCCAGCTTTAGGAAAAGAAAATCAAGTTCTTTAGTTTCTTTTAATTTAAATTCGCCTGTATGCTTCTCAGTTTCCATCTTTGTTTATTTTCAGACAACTTTTCTGCACCTACGTGATTAGAGTAGTTTATGGAAACAAAGTCTCACTATGGTTCAGAAATCACTATGACACTTTCCCTATTGGATATACTTCAGATGAATCTTTGTACAGTCACATTTATTTCCAGATCTGATTTCTGTTGGTGACTTATTATGCTATTAATAATGTGGCCTACTTATTCTCTTCATTATATGCCTCCAGAGAAAAGTTGCCATCTTATAGCTGAAATTCATTTTATATTTGACCTTGACATCATATCCCTACTTCAGTATCATCAAGGTCAATTGTTTCTTCACATGTAATTATCCAGTCCTTCTCTATGTTAACATTACCTCCCAACTTTTTGTTTCTTCATAGGGACTTGTTTATTTACAACAGTATGAGGGATTTGAGGCCCTCTCCTGATGAATTCCCTTGCACATTTTTAAAAATCCAAACTCTCTGTCCTGTAGGTATAAAACCTTGTATCATTATAAGCTAGAATGTTTATTTCTGAAATGCACAGCATCTGACACGTAATTAAAAAATCTAAACATTTCAAAGCAATCCTGATATATGACTAGTCAAAGAGCTCATGAATCTTGTAAACTAATTTTTCACTCTGATCATCTACATTTATTTGAAGATTTTTCATTTTTAATACCATCAGGAAGTGTTAAACATAATATACTTGAGATTGTCTTTGCAACTCTTTTCAAATGCAATAGCATCTGGACATATCTTAACAAACATATTTTAAGTCCTTGATTAAGTCTTTTCTTGATAAGTTCAAAGACTTGAAGCATAAAAAAAGAGAACCCCATGTAAATATTATTCAGTCAGCCATATTATTTTACTCCCTGGTGACAGCTATGAAATGAAATTCCTATTACATTTTTCAGCTGAGATCTGGGCTGTATGTTGAGGAATCCCAAAAGACTGAAGCAAACACATATTTTACAATGTATGCATGATAAGCATTTTGCCTCCAGGGTAGCTGTCATTTGACTACAAAATGTATTAGATTTACATTTTGAATATATAATTGTATTATAATGTTTCATATCAATAAATTAAAAGATAACAGTTATGATAGGAAAGCAGCAAAATAACATTTCAAAGTCAGTTTACTTTCATATTTCCCTTACTGAGAAGCACTCAATCATAAATCTTGAGAAAAACCCTAAAGGCAAATAAATCTGCAGACAGGGTTGTGTGGGGTTTTGTTCTTTTTTTTTTTTTTCATAAAATGTTTACTTGGTGATGTGCTTCCTCACCATGTAATAGTTTGCCCTATTAGTTATGGATAAAATGTAAAAACGATGTTTGAATTACTGCATGCTGTATTGATATTTCCACAAGAGAATGTATGTCTTCACTAAATTGCTATCTGGACAACTAAACTTCTGGATTCTTTAGGCAGTTTTATTTCAAGTATTCACTTCCTTTACTTTTGACTAGAGTTTGACTTCCTTTTCTAAACAGTAAGTAATCTTGTCTACCAAACAGTTTAATTTCATTCAGATGTTGCTGAGATTCAGTAATATGCTAGAAATATTTTGACATGCCATCCCATTGGAGACAATCAAAAAGAAAACATAACTTGTAGCTCCAGGCTGTTACCCAATGGCAAATGTCCCTTAATTATTTCTGTTAATTTAAAATGTTCTGCTCTCAGAAATACATTCTGGAGAATTTTCCTATTAAAAGTCCAGTTACAGAAAACAGCTTAGTATTACCCAGTAAGTTATAAAGAGAAACATTTTAAAATAAAGGTCTTAATTACTTCTTTTCTTATTAAATAAATCCATTAATGTGCACTTGCTGCTTTACAGCGAAGTTGGAACCAACTATTTTAAAAACATTTGTTTTGATAATATTTTTCAATATAAATATGCAAGTTTTAAATATGCATTACGTTTGTTTTCTGTGCAGCAACGTACATTTAGAACTGGGAAACTCCATAAAATACAGCAAAGCTGATTATTTGTAATGGAAAGTGAAACATTCCATCAGATAAGTTCTGGCTACAGGATTTACCTCCTTCCCAAGGTGGAGGGGAAAGGGCTGGGTGTAACTGGATGCATCCTGTAAATTAACAACTGTAAATGCAGCCAGTGGTGCAGGTAGTACTTCAGCTTTTATGACCATGGATCCTTCTTTGAAGAATAAGGACTGTTAGTGAGAGACAGGATCTCTTTGTCAAATTGAGGTAAAGGCAACTTTGCTAACAATATGAGGGAAAGTTCTAAACTAAGTGTGTCAGGGAATATTGATCAGAGAAAGAACAGTGAGGATGACACAGTGCAGGGAGCTTGCTACAGAAAGCAAATCGAGGCAAGGATTGACTATGGATAGACTCATCTTGAAAATATTTAAAGCCTCTGAATGGCAGACCCTGGCTTTTATGGGGACTTTAACCTCTCTGCTAGTTGCTGAAAGGGCAGTACAGCAGGATACAAGCAGCATGGGAAGTTTCTGGAGGAACATAAGTAATGCAATCATAAAACTAGAGAACCCTGAATCTCATAAGACCAGCAAAGGAGCACAATTAGGCCATTGTCCCCAGTGCAAAATCCACCAAGATGATTTAGCAGAAACTAAATTTCCAGAATGCCTTGCAAACTAAGAGAGTTATTACCTAAATATCTGCAGGACTTATTGTCAGAGGCAGAGGAAAGAAAATTCTCGGATGGAAAAGGGAGAATTTGGGGACTGTGTAAAGCTTATTGTGAGATATTTTAAAGGAATTATTTGAAACTTGTTGTGAGATGTATAGGGTAAGGACCAAAGAAGGGGAGAGGAAAGGATGCAGACGGATAGGGGAGGAACGAGTATGGGCAAATACAGGGAAAGAGCTCTCCTTCTTTGAGAAATTGTTGTTTTCAGGATACATACATGCACTGATTCTGTTTTACATCCAGAATGTTAAATCGTTAAAAGGAAGAAGCTGTTACCATAGTCCTGAAATTAAAATGCAGCTATAAAATTAGTAACACAGTTAATATTTTCTGGTTTTCTCTTTAAGAATGGATGACATTTAAATAGCTTTCTTAGCTACATCTTAGATGACAGGAAAAAAGCCATGACTTAACAAAGTTATATTGTAGATTAAATATTTTCTAAGTATCAAAATAGTCCTTAAAATATGCTTTTAAAAAATCTGTAAACCAGAATGTGCCTTGAATGTTGTCATTGTATGTAGATGGTAAATCTGTGGAATACTAGAAAGACATAGACAGGCATAAACTTTACATAATACTTTGAAGCCTTCCATATTTTATTAAGTGTTGATGTATTCTACATACAATTCTCAGTCATCAAAGATCTTCCTACAAAAGCTGAATGGTCCCTACTCTAAAAATGAATACAATGTGTTTTAATCTAGAAGGATCATTCTGATCACACATAAAAATGGCTGAACTTTCTTGGGTTTAGGATTGAAAATCTCTTGGAAGAGACTAAGCTAGTAAAGGATTGCACAGATAAAAAATTAGAAGCTGCAGTTGGCAGATAATACCAAGGCATGTAAGAAACAATTGGTATGTTAAAATTGTGATCTTTACTAGAATTCCAACTGTAGAAATACTACTGGAATATTATTTTCTTCTTTATTAGTATATTGAATTTCAGTAGCATCAATGAATCTTAACTATAAATACCATAAATAACAAGAGACACTTGTTATGCATCCATATAGTCTTATATTTTCTTGTCTCACATCTCATTTGGGCTCTCATAGTATTTCACAGTCACTTGAGCCACATTAGATGATAAGTCAAAAATATCTCTACTAGTAGACCCAACCCTATATAGACATAGGTTTTTACTTTCAGTGTCTTTCTGGAGACAATCTGCTTTATTGTTAAGGATTACCACATCTCATTTTCCTTAATTAAATATTTATTTATTACTATGATGTATTCCATTTTACACAGATTTGGGGAACCCAGCTTCATTTCCAAGTAGCAGACTGCTCCTTTTCTTGAAGCTGTATTCCCTGTTCAGTCAAACTATGCTTTAGCTTGTTGACCTACTTTTTGAAGATCTTATTGAATTAGCATGAGACTTCTATTATTGCCATCATTAATGTCAAGATGCAGAGAATATAAATTTTAGTAAAAAAAAATATTTGGAATGTAGTTAGCTAACTCATAAAGCAGAAGTGACTCTTGACTTAGTCCTGCAATGGGTGGGACACTGTACTCAATACACACTATCACTAAAATTCAATACCCTTGAACAAAGACAGAAAAAACCCTTAGTAACTTTCATTTTAAAATGACTGTGTACATAAAATTGAGGAAGATAGTTGCCGGGTAAAAGGGCAATGAGTTTGATATGTGGCTGAGGGCAGCCCTCCCGTTGAACTGGTCTATGGTTTATGTCTAAGAATACAGAGAAAAAGGAAAGCCTTCTGTTGAGTCACAAGATTCAGAGTGGAACCCTTTGATTTCCAAACTCCTTCTCAGAGAGGAGCCTAGGTGCAGCTAGATCCACCCCTAGTCACAGACTCGGTCAATACTTTATGAGTAAGTATAAAAGAAATAAAACAGGTAAGGGGTTCCCTCCCATTGCATCAAGAGGTTCAGAGAGGATCCCCTTACTCTCCAAATTCCTTCAGAGAGTACAGTTAGATCCAATCCTAGTCCCAGACTTGATCAACAGCTTATCACTAAGGATTATAGGTGTGTTGCCACTTATTAAAGTCAACATTTGCCTGCTTTACAGCCCTGCCTAGGACTTCCAGTGAGACAAAATCACAAAGTTGCAAAGATAGGTAATTTATTAAGGTGACAGATATAACAACTTAAGAATTGCTGTTGATAAATACACTTACTGCAAAAATCAAGCTCGATTTAGTAATTGTTAGCAATATTTTCCAATAAAGTCCAAGGCTCAAGTCTTACCGAAGAGAAGTCCTTGCTTGGGTAGGGGAGACTTCCAGGCTTGTTGACCCTTACAGTAGCTGGAGTTCTTATCCTCAAAATAGAGGATACTAAATGACAGGTTTATATACTTGGTGAGGTGGGACTAAGTCAATTATCATGTGCTGATTAGCACTTAACAAGGCTTGTTGTGTTGTCGATTAAAAAGGTAGGTGGAAGTGGCAGAGAACAAAGGCATCTTGTGCAGAGACGTGGAGGTCTTTCTGGCTTTATTGAAGTAACACCTGGAGGTGTAGGGGTGTTCTCTGGCTTTACTGAAGTAACATAGGGCTGTGAGGCCTCCACCTCACTCTAGGCACCACTCAGTTGGTTTCTTGTCCTTGAAGCCAGCTCTTCATCCCTTGCCTTTGTTCAGGTCCGGTGCTTGTCAGTGTAAGATAAGCATGTTACTCAGCCTGTGCTCTCATTCAAGTTGACCCACAGTACTGTGTGCTGACTCACAGTGATTCAATATCAATAAGCCCAGTGTCTCACAATAGATAGAAGGAATATCTGAAAGATTAACATTAACCTAAGACAAAATGAAAGTAGTGTAAAGATGAAATATTAGGAAATCAGAGTAGATATATGCTCCTATCAAAAGCCTATATGCTTCAACAAGAAAGAAAAGACAGCTATTTTAAGTAAGTGGAAGTGTTATCTAAATGAGAAAAATAAACAAGGGCATAAACTCTAAAGTGGGTAAGGAGGATTGTAAACATGCTTAAGTGACCTGCAACTTGAACGGTGTCAAAAAACCCATATCATACTAATTGTTATTTAGCCTTGTGTGTTTGACAAGTAGAACATCTGTGTTTAGATAACATAGAAGCACCCTGTCCCTGCTGTAAGAGAGATCAAAGCACAGTGGTAAACTATAACTGCAAAAATCCCTGAAATACAGGTGAAAACAGCAGGTTCGGTGATCTTCTAGCATGGACCAAGCTCCACGATGCCTGCATCCCTGCTTGTGTGCTTCTGCCTGGGTGCTGCTTCACGGATCCTCCAGTTGGCAAGGTAATGAAAATAAATTTACCCTTTGCATTTCATATGTGTTTTTAGGGTTGTTCCTGCATCCTGCCTGTGCCAGCTCATACATCTAGCAAGACAGTTCAAGAAATACTTTGAGCAAAAATCTGCCAAAAGCATAAAAACAAACACTAAAAACATCTAAAGTGCTTCAGAAGTAGGATAGGATGGGGGGTAATGTTTTCAAACTTAAAGAGGGTAGATTGAGATTAGATATGATGGATACAGCACTTGATAGGTCAGGAATTGGCTAGATGGTTGGACTCAAAGAGTCACGGTCAACAGCCCAATGTCCAGCTGGAGACCAGTGACAAGTCGCATTCCTCAGGGGTTGGTATTGGGACCGGTGCTATTTAACATCTTTGGCAGCAGTGGGATACTTGGACAGTGGGATTGAGTACACCCTCAGTAATTTTGCCGATGACACCAAGCTTTGTGGTGTGATCAACATGCTGGAAGGAAGGGAAGCAATCCAGAGGGATCTGGACAGGCTGGAGAGGTGGACCTGTGTAAATCTCATGAAGTTCAACAAGGCCAAGTGCAAGGTCCTGCACCTGGATCAGGGCAATCCCAAACACAGATACAGGCTGGGAGATGAGTGGATTAAGAGCAGCCCTGCAGAGAAGGACTTGGGGGTTCTAGTGGCTGAAAAACTGAATATGAGCCAGCAGTGTGCACTCACAGCCCAGAAAGCCAACCACATCCTGGGCTGCATCAAAACAAGCATGGCCAGCAGGTTGAGAGAGGTGATTCTCTCCTTCTACTCTGCTCTAGTGAGACCCCACCTGGAGTACTGTGATCAGCTCTGGGGGCACCATCGTAAGAAAGTCATGGACCTGCTGGAGTGGGTTCAGAGAAGGGCCACAAAGATGATCACGGGGCTGGAGCACCTCCCCTGTGAAGACAGGATGAGAGAGTTGGGGTTGTTCAGCCTGGAGAAGAGAAGGCTCCAGGGAGACCTTATAGTGGCCTTCCAGGACTTAAAGGGAGCCTACAGGAAAGGTGGAGTGGGACTCTTTATCAGGGGATGTAGTCATGGGACAAGAGGTAATGACTGCAAACTGAAAGAAGGTAGATTTAGGTTAGATATTAAGAGGAATTCTTCACTACAAGGGTGATGAGACACTGGAACAGGTTGCCCTGAGCAGTTGTGGATGGCCCCTCCCTGGAAGTGTTCAAGGCCAAGTTGGATGGGGCTTTGAGCAACTTGGTCTAGTGCAAGGCATCCCTGCCCGTGGTTGGAACTAGATGATCTTTAAGGTCCCTTCCAACTCAAACAGTTTTATGATTGTGTGATTCTATGAATCAGTCAATAGGTGGGTGCAGCCAATAGATGAGGTGTGAAAGGAACATCCTAGGGAGATAAGTCCAAATCAAAAATGTTACAGTTTTTTTTCATAACACTGTCCACTATGGGATATTTCCATGCTGATGGCATTCTTTATATGGATGAATCAGATGGATAGGCACAAATTAATTGTAGGTAGCAGAGGTTTTAGAAGAAAGTGATGGAATAACATCTTAGCCAAATGATATTTACCAAGGTAAATAGATTTCAAAAGGAACTGAAGGAACTCAAATATAAATGTCAGCATCCTATCTGTTTAAACCAGCCTTGGTAGAAAGTGGAAAATATTACATTTAATAGTGCATTTGTGAAAAAGGACTTTAGCAGTGAAGGGGAAACTATAGCAAGTGAACTTCCATATTTGATAAAAGATGGAGTTAGTAAAGATTTTACTATATGCAACGTATAAGGGGAAGAGGACTAAAAATCTTTTGTATCAGAAATTCCTACGTCATAAATCTACAGGAATTTTTAAAGAAATCAAGTAACACACCAATCTATGTCATCTAGACATAATGCATTCAAATTTCCAAAAGCTGACAATGGCCTCCATCTCTAAAGAAACAAATAAGGTAAACAGAACATCCTATAAAAGGTTAATTACTTAGTACATGATAAAAAATAGGGGCTATGAACAAAAGCGAAGTTTTCACTCTGCAGGGCAGCTACCATTGTAGCTACCTATCTGGAAACTATGCTGCTCAATACATCTGTAGATGTTCTAGAACACAATGAATAATAAGATACTAAATTTGATAATGTTTAATTAGTCAAGATATATGATCACAGAGATCTTGAAACAAAAATCCCAGTATATTGACACAGTGCACAATGAAAACACCATTCCATGTCAATAAATGCAAAGAAGATAATGGAGGAAAATGTTTTAACTACACATACAAAATATTGTCTGCCAAATGAATTATTATCACTTTAGAAAAGAGGCAAATTAATTTATCTAATGTCTAACTTAAAATAAATAATGAAGGATGCAAAGGCCTTTCTTCACACTTGACATAATCAAATTCTGAAATTAGCCATTGTGTGTATACAGTCCAAAAATATAGTGGATTTAAAACAAGACCAGAAGTAAGTCACAGAGGACAAATTTATTTGTGGCCATCAAGAACAATAAGTCTAAATGTAATCTATATCTGAAAAAGTCCTTTTGACACGTATTTCCAGATGTAATATCAGTAGAAAGGCTATTCTTCACTTACTGTTTTACTGTTTTTCCTATGTGCTAATACTCTTTGGATTTTGCACTATAGGAGTAATAATACGTTTTAAGTTTTCACTGTCTGTATGAGCTGGCTTTCACAAAACAAGCTTGACTGATATTTTTGTATTTTTTATTAATATGCATAAAACTATTTTGCCCTTTCTGAGTTTGTCGAAGAATTATTCAATATCTAAAAATGACTTGAAGAGGATTAGCATTTAAAGCTAGCTTAAAAAGAAAATCTGTAATTGTATTTTAAGGCATTCTTTGAAGTTTAAAACTATTTTGTTGTTATTTTTCATTATCTTTTTATTAGACAATAACGGAAAGTTAATTTTTAATCTTGGTCACAGACTATCCATATCCCAGTATGTGTGTGTTTGCTACTCCAAATTTGCACAAATTATTTTAATGTATGTATAATGGGAGATAATTTATTTCAATAAAGATTTACTATATCCTGCTTTAGATAGTAAATATAAGCTAAAGAGTCCACACTCTGAAACACTAAAAGTAGCTTCTGCTCATACTGTTCAGAATCCTTAATTAATAAATAATTTAAATCAACAAGATGCAAAACTTGTAGTCTGTACCTAGAACAAAGCAAAAATTATTTGCGTAATGCCCACTTTTAATGCAAACAGAATTTTGAGGTGAAGATTTATAAGATAGCTGTTCAGAACCACTCAGTCACCTGGGAACATCCAAAGATATTGAGCTCAACTCATCATTCCATGTGAAATTTCATCTGTAAATTCTGTCTTATGTATCTCATTTTTTTTGGATGAAAAAGAAATTATACCTCTTATAATGTTCATCATTAACTGCCTGAATCCTGTACTGGAGCTTCAGGATTTATTTCTGTAAATTTTTAATTTATTTTGCCAGTAGGAACAAATGCAGCCAGAAAAGTTCAAATTAATGCATTTATAAATCTCACAATCATTCCAGTTTATGGCAATTGATCCTGTAGCGCACATAATCACACAAACTCTTACTTCCTCCACAGGTCAGTTTTTATTTATTTATCATGTAAAATACTTACAGATTATTCTGTAAGAAAATCACACATATATTTACCATCCAAAATATATGAATTGCCATTCCAGACCATGTAACTGAATATCCAATCTTTTTAAGTAGATAGATTTAGGTATTTTTAAAGAAGGTCTTGCATGAAAATGTTCATGTTTGAAATCTGGTTTATATAAATGCAGAAATTTTTTTTTTTTTTTGGATACAGATTACAGTTCTTCCAAGACATGGTATATTACCAACATTTTTTTAGGCTTAGTACATTCTTGGTCACGGCTATGTTAAAACTTTAGGAATTATGACTCCTCTGGAAATTCAGGTGACATAGCAATGGCTATATAAATATGCTACATCATTCCACTATAGACTCTCTATTAGGCTCAGGGACACTTGAAGATGGACTTTCCCAGTGAACACTGAGGCAAGGAAGGCACTCTATTCCTTAATTTTTTCCATGTCCTTGGTCAGTAAGTCCCTTGCCCCATTGAACAAAAGGTCTACTCTTTTCTTAGCCTTTCTTCAGCTGCTGTTGTACTTACAGTAGCTCTTCTTTCACACAGTAGCTCTTCTTTCACTTCACAACCCTTTCTAGTTTTGGCTCCATCTTTTGGGCCATGTCTCTCTGTTACTCCTGGGTAGCCCGTTTCTGTTTCCACTTTCTGTTTACGTCTTTTTGTTTGTTTTGTTGGGTTTTTTTTGGTGGCTGAGCTCAGTCGGGAGTTCCCTGTTCATCCATGCTAGCTGTCTGCTGAATTTGCTCAACTTTCTGCATGTTGGAATGCATCATTCTTGTGCTGTGAGGAGATTGTCTGTGATACACAAATGGCTCCTGGGCCCCATTGCTTTTCAATGCAGTTTCCCAGTGGATCTTGCCAAACAAGCTGAAATTCCCAGAGCAAGCTGAAATCTACCCTCCTGAAGTCCAGTCCTGTGGTTCTACTATTGATCTTTCTCACTTCTCCGAGGACTTTAAACTCCCTAATCTCATGGTTACTGCTGCCAAGGCTACCCTCAGCCTTCCTATCTGTAGTGGGATATTCCTTCTTTGTGAGTAACAGATCCAACAGAGTATGACACCCATTTGACCCATCAATCAGCTGCATAAAGATAGCAAAATATTATAGTAATATAAATTTACCTAGTAACATTAACTTAGCAGAACCCTGACTGTACATGTGATGAGAGTCTCACTCAATATACTATCATAGAACAGGTTTTCTTAATGTGATTTGTTCACAAGGTTATATCGATCATAATGCTGCTTTGAAATCTACTGTGGAAACATCTACATATACATAAAATTTTTAACATTATTACCTTTTAAACCAGATGCAAGTGCATTTTTGGAAAAGAAGTATGGGTTGACTGACAGTGAATGTAAGAAAGCTAAGTGATTCATTTCCCTTTAATGTTATATTTACTTCAGAGGCCACTTATATGGTGAAATGGTAAAGATTTTTAGTTATCACTCATCCGTGGTCTATAGGAAAAAATGTTATAGTAAACTAGTCCAGATCAAACAATTTTTCTTTACAGTACTAGCTTTTAAATTTTTCTTTCCTGTTTTACTCCTTTCAATTATTTAAAAGGCTACCCTATTACTATCTTCTTTAAGGGTATTTAAAATTCCTCATGAAATTCTTCCTCAATATTACAATTCTTATCAACCTGAACTAGCCTCCCAGTAGTTTGTCACGCAGCCTTATAAGAGTTATCTAATTTAATCGTCTTTCAGAATTTTAGAATTATTTATACCAATAGAGCCATTACTTTGCAGAAACAGTTACTAAAATTATTCTTAATAGTAAATACATGTTTTTCTTTCATACAATTTAGTGGCTACAGAGTATCAATGTGAAAGGTCTGTTTTTTCAGGACTTGTTTTGGAAGTATATCCAATTAAATTACTATGGTGCTCTGTGATTTATTCATTCATTTATTTACTTGTTTTGAGACCTTGTTTGGGGTTTTAGCACTTAATTTGCTCACATTGTCCTTTACCTTATTCTTCTGTGGAAGATTCAGTCTTCCCATGATTGATAAGTCCCAGAACAAATTATGCACTCTCATCTAGATTGTTCATCACTGCTTAAATGGAAAGGGAGACCTCTGGGAAAAACAGGGCTTGCCTACTTGAAAACTTTAAAATATTTAAACTATTATAAAGTCAGTTTCTACTGATGGCAATGTAATTTTCTTTTAAGTTACTTTATTCGGTAAACTTTTTTCAAGGGAAGAAACACTTGAAGATACTATTTCTGTAACTTTGTTTCATGCTTAGCCTAGACTGAAATTATGCTGTTTGTACAAAAGAGGTATCTTTAACACCGTAATTCTGTAAATGTGTTAATAAATAGATGTGTTCCCAAAACAAAGGAATATAAATTCTAATGACCTTCAAATATTTCAAAAAGATCATCAGTGACATATAAAATTAATAGATTTGCAATCTGAATGCTGTTTACATTCATATGTGTAGTGGAGAATATATGAGATTTTACAGCAAAAGTTGGATTCAAAATCACTTCTGTCAAAGATAAAGAAGACTGGATTTTTCCTCTTACAAAAAAATTTTATATGTTCCTAAAATATTCATATCAGATTGCACATAAACACATATCCTGCAAGTGCAAAACTGAGGCTTGATATACTTTCGTCCTATGTTCTTAAAGAGAAATCCAAATACATATATAATTACTAAGTAATTTTTAATGAAATGTTGATTGTCATGAATAATGTAAAATACTGAAGATAATCAGAGACAGACATGCAATTGTAGTGTATTCAAGTGGTTGTGTGATATTTAATAAAATAATTCTGAATCTTTTAACTAGTATCCTGGCGTTGAAGTAAATTTTTTAAATGAAAAAAAAAACTCAGATGCATATACACAAAAACTAATTGTGTGTAATTATTATGTAGGAACGTGATGAGAAGCAAATGCAAAATTTGATAAAAAATTTAATTTATTTACTTTCCAGGTGCTATCATCTCTTTTTTAAAGCAAAAATCAATGTGACTGGGCATCGCACACTTCGGCAATACTCTGGCTAACCTTCTGCTTGATAAGCACAGAAGGAGCCGAAATGATAGACGTTGTCTAAGACAGTCAGTCATGAAGTTTGAATATTAAGAGTTTAATAGAAGAAAGGCTAAGAGTGATCAGTTAGGAAGTAAAGTTGGACAAAATATATGTGTTGCTCTTGACTTGAATATCCTGCAAAATTTGCTGATGAAACCAAAATCTGTTTCAGTATTTTTTTTGTTTGCATAGACCAAGTATCATGTAATGGCAACTCAGTCTCATAAAATTGCTAACATTTGATGGTTATTAGCAGGGAAAATTAAACACATACTGTTATTTCTACTGTAACTGAGAATATTTTCATCCTATTTAATAATCTCTCTTCCCTTTTTTTCACTCTCTCACAGAATTTAGGAGATGGTAACAAAAAGTTTTATAGAAATGGAGACCAACTTTTCCAGTGATTTTTCTTTGGTTCAATTAGCTTGCAATATCTTTTAAACCTTGTCTTTACCATTTTTTATTAAAGTTGTCTTTAGTATTTCTTATTTTTGGGGTAACTTCCGGTTTTAGGAAGTTGAAGAAGGAACTGTTGGGTAGAGTATATGATTGGTTAGAAGCTAGTGTCTTTCTTGTATTAAACTGTCTCATTTTGCATCACCTTTGGTTCTAATCCCAAATGTCCACTTATCTACATCATTCCTCTATCAGAATGTTTTCTTAAGGGGAAAACTGTGAAATGTGACATGCTGAAAAAAAAAATTTAGAAAAACTCACTGCAGGAGATTATCTGGGAAAGCTTTTATAGACAGATAACAGTGAATATACTTGCATAAAGCACAGATGGTTGGAACATACTCTGAAGTCTTCATTGCTCACTCTTTCACCTGGTTTGCTTAATTGCAAATCAGAAGATAGAGCCCTAAGTTACATTTTGAAGAAAAGAATAGCAATTGCAGTAACAGTGTGACAGTGTTTACCTTTATGCTAACCATCTGCATGTTCTGTACCATATATTCCACTACGCTTTTTAACAGATAAAAATCTCAAAATATACACCAAATTCCTGCCTGAATGATGTATATATATATACACATATAGACTACATATACATTTCTCTATATATTTGTATTATATATGTGTGTATACACGTACCCACACACACACATATGTAGGAGGGCTTTTTAAGAAGCTGTCATTTACATTGTCACAAAATTTAACCCATTTAGGCTTCAAACAAAAGGAATATGGTCCTTAAAAAAAAATGAATCTCATGTCTTCTACTCCTTCTGGAGTCTGTCAGTGCTAATGGGAACTGGGTGAATTACTGCCAATAACTCAGAAATATAGAAAATGAAGAGAAGCTACATGGGTTTTGTTAGAAACTTCTTTAATACATAGAAGAATGTAACTTCAGTATTATATTGAAATTTTCATAAACACTTTTGAAAAGGATTTAACAAAGGGGCAACAAATATTTTAGATCATTACATATGCTTGTTTAGAAAGGTTCTTTCCCCCAGACCACATATGTATCAGACCGCTCTCCTTTTGGAGAATATGTTGTATCTTATCCACTTTGTCAAATTAAAAGAAAAGAGTATATAACTTTCTGGCTCCAAACTGCCATTAGTCACAAAGGATGTGAATGTTGAATGCTAGAGGAATCCAATTATTTTGTATTTCTCAGAAGTAGTGATAAAGTTACTACCTAGCTCTTCTTCTAATATCTCCTTTTCTTTCCAACGCATAGGTGGATGCATAACAAATATTATAAACATTTTTGTCAAGTATGTTCTTTGTTTTGCTGAAGGTCCTCTCTATGTTATTCATTCTTTATCTCAAGCCATCAAACTCATGTACAGTAAAATTTTTTGAAGAAAATCTTATAAAATTGGTAATATAGTCAGGCTTCTTTCAGATTGTGGGATAGAACGGTGATCTGCACATCAAAGAATTTTCTAAATTTATAGTTCGTTTTCATCTCCATTGGGGTAAACATCAGTTTAAGCTACACCTGTGTTGTCAACAAAGAGACAGAAATACTTTCAAAACAGGAGCAATCTAGCCTTTGTATCTACATTAAGTTTAGAAGACTCACTCTGAAATTATCTTACGAAAGAACTAGGGGCGACTGGATGAACAGCTTGGATGAAGATGCCTGCCCTGTAGATACCTGTATTGTGCCACATGAATTCCATCCCATTTCTCCTGATTACATGAACAGTATTTACAAAGGCCACTTAGTTAGTTTTCCTATCTTATTCATAGTAATTGTGTGCAGAAAAACAAGTGGTACATCTTAATGTAAGGTTACAGTCGTAAATGATTGAAGTATTACAGGGAATTGCAAAAATGTATTATTTTTCAGATGGCCTACAGATTCAACAGAAAAGTACTGGCAATGGATTATTACTCATCCAGTTGACACACATTAAGAAAAAGCATAACATGGATAGCCGCACCTTTACAGTGTAAAGATTTTCTCTTTTTCTCTGGTTGCCTTAATTTCTTCCAATTTTTTTCTGGTTGCTTAGCCATTTAAGTAAGATTCCCTTCATCAGATCAGAGAATAGATGTCTGGCAGTATGTTGATCAAGTTTGATGTATGAGGTGACAGCAGTATTAAGGGAAAAGTGATTCCTTAAGTCAGCCAGTTATAACCTCATAATGAAGCAAAATTACTGAGTGGAAGACTCTCGTTGAGGAAATATAGTCAGTATCATCTCAAGAGGAGAGTTAGATCCACTGCCCAGCTAAATGAGTTAAAATGTTGTGTGTATATGAAGTCTTAATTATCCACAGTGTCCTGGATTCATTCCACCCTCATTTTAGCAACTTAATTGAGGGTGGAAAGTTATCCTCACTTTCTGAGTTTATCGGTCTTTGAATGTCAAAATTAGATTCTTCCCAGATGACACTATACAGGAAAATGCAGTTCAGGAGAGCACCCAGTGTGTTACAATTCCTATTCGGAATTTAGCCCATGTGAGCAGTCTAGAATTAGCGTACATTACAGTGCCTCAAATTAATATAGCATGGGCTCTTGGTCCTCACACCAACTGTTTCATTCTATAGGTACACTCAAGTTGTGCTGAGCTACTTGCTAATCCAGACACAGTCTTCAATATCTGAGTTTGGAGGATAGTCATTAACTTCCTTCTGGAGTCAGCTGGGAAGGGTGGCTACCTTCAGAGTTTTCTTCCATCTCCGTAAGAGCTGTTACCCTTCGAAATACTGCTCTCTCTGCACTTGTTATGGGCAACCAGGCTAAGGTTACGTGTCATTTACACGTGCTTGAAGTGAAACATCTTGAAGCTGTGTCTGTGTCCCCAGTTAGACCCACTCCTTCCTGCAAAACCCTTATCTTAAAATGAAATCATCTGCTCACATCCTTTGAGTTCAAAGTTCCAGAAGCACATTCTGCAAAGCTGCTGCAAACCATCCAGGTTAAATGATATTAATAAATTTGTAGTTAGATGCAGGGAAATGTGCTATTCTAGACAGTGGAAACCTGTATAAAATAACTACCACAATTATAATCTACAAGATAATCTAGTTTTTAAATTTCTTGGAGAATAAATACTTCCATATAGCAAGACTAGCAGTATTTTCTTTGACAAATTTATTGGAAGCTGAAGGAAAATCCTTGGCAAGGGATTGAATTAATCTGCAATTTAGATGCTGCATGAATATCAAAGGAAAATATGTCAAAATATCAATGATGATAAAAGAAATAGAATGAAAATTAAGAGAGTCTCTCTGTGAGATTAACCTTTAACATAAATTAGTAGAAATTATGAGAATTGAGCAATAAATGAGCCTGCTGTGTTTATTCAGTCTTTTGAGTTCTGTGTTAATATTTTCTGTAATGCTTAAGGTACAAGTCACAAGAAGTGTACAGATACAGGGTGGGGTTTTTTATCTGAAAGTTGTTTTATTTTTTACAGGGTCCAAGTCAAGTAGTTAGAACAGAAAACTTGGGTAGCTAACCATCAAGATCTTATACAGATAGTATAGAGTTCATACATTAAAATACTAAATTCATAGCCAAAAGCTCATATATTTTTCTGATATGCTTTATGATTGTATGCATAAATATCACTTGAACATCAATTTTTGCTGATCCTAATAGTTTCTTATTGCAAGTGGACTTCCAAATATTATATCTTCAACTGGGAATGCCTCTAAAAGTACAACTTTCATAGTCTCTCCAGCAGATACAATATTTACTACTTTCCTCTCATTTCATCTATAATTCATTAATTCGTGAAGGTCAAAAGTCCTTCAACTAATATGAAAAAAATTATCAGTTTAAATTCCCACAGCAGAAAAAAAGTAAAAAATATTTAACGATCTTTAACTTTCCACTCCTTCTGCCTTTTGGAAGGTTGATCAGTCCCTATGTGACAGTAATATTAATGTTGATTTCTTGAAGAGTAGATATCCTCAATTGTGCAGTATAAATTGAAGGTAGAAACAAAACTCTATTAGTATGCATCTTTACACTTTGCCCCTCCACAGATTCCTCATAACAATACACTTTCCCTTCTACTCATTGTAAAGAACTATTCCCTTAACTCCTCCAGAGAGTCTGTAATAGTAACACATTAAGCTCAAAACCACCTAGATTTGGTATTTGGATAGCTGAAGGGAATTTTTATTCCCCTTTAGTTTGTCTTAAACAAAAGAGGAATATTAAATTAAGTATTTGAATGTCACAAGTATTGAAAAATTATTCAAAAAGATCACCCGTAGAAAAGCAAAAATTACCATCTGTATGCAATTTGAAATTTTTTTTCTTTGTCATAATGTGTTTGGGTTTATTTTAATTTAGATAATTAATGAATATTATTAATTGTAACTAATGAATATTTCTAAGTTTCTGGACACATCCTTACAGTGATCTCATTCCTACTATTTGTTAAATGATGGACCTATGTAAAATGTAAAACCAATCTGACATGGGAGAATTTGAGTGTTGCAGCCATAAGAACAGAACCACAGCACTCAGTGTTGCATAGTCCCAAACTTATTTACTAAGCGATATGAGCATAGCAGCCGGTTAGTAGTTTCTATAACACAATGCGTACACACTTCACACTTTTGAAAATTGAGGCTCCAGCCCCTCTGATCCATTTTAGACCTCTACCATGGATCCAGGGTATCCGCATATGTAGAGATAATTAGCATTTGTTACATAGGTCATAAGCACAGCCCTCAAATGAGTGATGCAAATATAAAGCTGTTAACAGTTACACAACAGCTTAGGTCATCTGTGATTTTCTTTCTTTTTCTTTCTTTCTTTCTTTCTTTCTTTCTTTCTTTCTTTCTTTCTTTCTTTCTTTCTTTCTTTCTTTCTTTCTTTCTTTCTTTCTTTCTTTCTTTCTTTCTTTCTTTCTTTCTTTCTTTCTTTCTTTCTTTCTTTCTTTCTTTCTTTCTTTCTTTCTTTCTTTCTCTCTTTCTTTCTCTCTTTCTTTCTTTCTCTCTTTCTTTCTTTCTTTCTCTCTTTCTTTCTTTCTTTCTCTCTTTCTTTCTTTCTCTCTTTCTTTCTTTCTTTCTTTCTTTCTTTCTTTTCTTTCTATCTTTTCTTTCTTTTCCTATATGTACTGGCTAAACTAAACAGGTAGAGCTAGGAACGCACACTGTGGGTCTCATTTACCTGAGCAGTGATCTCAGAGGTAGGTCTTATCCCATTGCAATGGCAAAATTATGACTGAACGAGGTCAAAATTCAGTACATAAGGCTTACATGAGAAATTAACAATTATGAAAATCTAGAAAAAGATATGAAATTACTAGAGTGAGTCCAGTGAAAGGCCACAAAGAGGACTAAGGGACTGGAGCATCTTTCATATGAGAAAAAGTGGAGAGGGCTGGGACAGTTCAGCCTGGAGAAGAGACTCAGGGAAATCATAGAATCATAGAACAGTTTCGGTTGGAAGAAACCTTCAAGATCATTGAGTCCAACCTTCATCCTAACTCTATCAATGCCACTAAACGATGTCCCTACGTACAACATCTACCCATCTCTCAAACACCTTCAGGGATGGTGACTCCACCACCTCCCTGGGCAGGCTGTTCCAATGCCTGACAACACTTTCAGTAAAGAAATTCTTTCTAATATCCAGCCTGAACCTCCCTGGTGCAGCTTAAGGACATTTCCCCTTGTTCTGTCACTTGTTACTAGGGAGAACAGACCTACTCCTATCTTGCTACAACCTCCTTTCAGGTAGTTGTAGAGAGCGATAAGGTCTCCCCTCAGCCTTCTCTTCTCCAGGCTAAACAGTCTCAGAACCCTCAGCTGTTCCTCTTATGAGACATACTCCAAAGGATTTGGAGCATGAAGAACAGAGAGACAGACTCTTCCCAGTGGTGCCAAGAGGTAATCTGCATAAATTGAAACACATGCTATTCTGTCTGAACGTAAGAAAACAATTGTTTATTGTGACGGTGTTTTCCCAAGGAAGTTGTCCTGTCTCCATCTATGGAGATATCCAAAATGTGACTGAACGCAGTCCTGGGCAGCCTGCTGTAGGTGAGCATACTCTGATTTGGGCAGGGGGATGGCCAAAACAATCTCCACAGTTGTTTTCTGACTTCAACCATTCTGGGATTCAGTGATTCATCTTTTCAGACTTCCTCTCCACGTACCCCAGTATTTTTATTGACACTTTCTGCTCTCTCTCAATAAGGTAACATTTGCTTGACATCATGTCTGTCACCTCTAACGGGTCCACATTTGTTGGTGAAACCGCAATAAAAAATGCACTGGGATCAGTGGGTCACTGTTTGTATGGTCTGCATCATCCCCTCGGATTCTTGCATTTGCAACTGTGGAATGGCTCAGCTTCAAAAAGAGAGGTGGTAAATGCCTGTTTTGGAGTGCTGGTATGGTCCTTACTCCTAAATTCTTTTTCTGACCATGTATAACATAATTGCAGGTGCCTTAAGAACTTCCTGCTTGGCCATGCACACATTAAGGAAAAGATTCGTATTTCCTTAGATATAGACTTATTAAAGTTAGATAATCAAGTTTGTGTTGGTTTCCATAGGCTCACCTTAAAGTGAATGAATATAGACAGTTAGTTCTGGAGGATTAGAATTTCAGAAACTCAGGATCATGTATCAAAATAACAGCTTTGAGCTAACTTTACAAACAGGGTATAAATTATTATCTTGTACTGCATTTTTAACTGTGCTAATAAGTGATTCTGATTCCACACCGGTGAGGCTGCATAATGGCAAAAGGAGAATTCACACTAAATGTTATTTAAACAAAATTTGCATTTCTTAAGAGAGTTAAAAATGTGAATTAATCTATCAGTGTTAGCCATTATTGGTTTTCAAATTAAAAAATAACTTGCTTATCTGGGCCACCTTGAGACTTTGTTTATAATTTTTTTTGGTTGGGTTTTTTAAAGACATGTTGAAATATCACTACAGCTGGCTGAAAAAAAACAGGGCTTGATTTAGCGAATTCTTGTTTATGCAGACAGCCTCACTGGTTTTAAATGATATGCACTATGAAAAAATTGTTACATGGGTAATGAGTTCAAGATGTGTCATGAAACAGGGATGATGTGAAGTGAATGCTGAAAATAATTAGCAATATTCATTGTTATGTTTGGTATGTAGTAGTAGTAAAGCAATTAAGACCTAGGTTCCAATTACCTTATTGAGGCCTTACTGTCATCGCATTCAATATTTAATCAAAGATTAAATATGAAACATTGGTTTTTGAAGGGTAAGCAAAACAGAAGATGTTTAGATGGTTCAAGTGTAATATTTTTGTTATCAGGAAATCTTAGAAAAGAAACAAATATCTGAAGAATATTGTATCAGTATCAAAAAAATAAAAAGCAATCAAAAAGGAACACTGTAAGAATGATTGAATGTCTTTATAAATAATGCAAATGTGTTATGTTCTTTAACAGTTTTTTCCTAAATATGAAGCTAAAGTTCCAAGTAAAACACAGTGACGTGGTGTAACCCCTTCAGCAACTAAGCCCCACACAGCTGCTCTCTCACTCCCCCTGATGGGATGAAGGAGAGAATTAGAAGAGTAAAAGAGAAAACATAGGTTGAGATAAAGGTGGTTTAATAGGTAAAGCAAAAGCCACACACACAAGCAAAGCAAAACAAGGAATTCATTCACTGCTTCCCATTGGCAGGCAGGTGTTCAGCCATCTCCAGGAAAGCAGGGGTCCATCATGCATAATGGTTTTTTGAGAAGACAAACGCCATCACTCTGGATGTCCCCCCATTCCTTCTTCTTCCCCCAGCTTTATATGCTGAACATGACATCATATGGTATGGGACATCCCTTTGGTCAGTTGCAGTCAGCTGTCCTGGCTGTGTCCCCTCCCAACTTCTTGTGCACCCCTAGACTACTCACTGGTGGGGCGGTGTGAGGAGCCGAAGAGGCCTTGATGCTGTGCCAGCACTGCTCAGCAGTTATGAAAACATCCTTGTATTATCAACACTGTATTAGTCACAAATCCAAAACATAGTCCCATACTAGCTACTATGAAGAAAATTCTCTATCCCAGCCAAAAGCAGCACACGTTGGTAAGTTGAATGACTTTGACATGGTTTGTTTCAAAAATCCATCGTCCCTACCCCCCAAACCCTCATGCTTAGTGCTTCCAAATTAACCAGATATAATTCTTCCGTAGCATAAAGTCCAAAATCCAGACTTAAGCAGTAGTTAGCTGCTTCAAAATAGAAAACATAAAATTCCCTTGATTAGACAAATAACTACCTACAATTAGCCAATTGTAAGTGTCATTTTTATATTCATATATAGGTGGGTAGATATAGATATGTAGATACAGATCATTGCCAGAATTTTACATGCTCATTTGGGAAGTGGAATATTTGGCATTTTTGCCTTCTTCAGACTGAAGATACAGGAATATTACTAGTATTCAAAACAGGTGTGTGAACTTCTGCCAATGGCAACACTTCGGATAAATTCTACTTTCTGTCTCGTGGTTTTTGGCTACAATATGTATAAACAAACCAGAAGAAAGAGTAGTAAGAGTTCTATTCCTCATATGAGCTTCCTTACTGCGTTATTCTTTTTTTTCTTTTTTTTAATTTCTGAGTCTTTCATCCTTTTCTACACATGACCTCACTTCTGTAGGAATTCATAAAAATGATACAATGGGTTTCTGGCTTTTAAACACCCACCTGTATCTACCACAATAAACTAAACATTTATAGGAGACTAGAAAGAACAACAAAATGATTGCCAAAAAAAAGCCATTGCTAGATTAAGTAATGCCTAAATGTAGATAATGATCAGACTCAACAGTATATATGATGGCAAATGTGAGAGGTATACAGGGCACTGCTTCTTTACTTCACCACTTTCTCACCTGTCCATTTTTTTCAAATATCAGCTTCATTAACAGAGGTGCACTACTAGGGAAATCAAAGATGTTAAAGGACTACTAGGTCACTTCATCTGCAGAGACTGTATGCATCTTAAACAATGCACAAGAAGGACCTAGTTCATTCTAGCACCTGTACTTTCTGTTTATTTTATTGCATTTAACAAAAATTAGCGAGCAGTACAGATGTGCTTTATTAAAGGGTGGAAAAAAAGTTATTCTGGTCTTTATAGTGTATCCTGTTTATTCATCTTCTAGCAAAACAAAAAACTTTTATTTTAAAGATTTCAGCTCTTATGAGAATAACTGTAAAAGGGTGTCCTTTTCCTTTTTAAGAGTACCGTGGTTTGTCTAAGACTTTTGCACGTTTCATTCCCCATCCTTATTTTTATCACTTTCGTGAAGAATTAGAATAACCAGTTTGATTTTGAAAGTGCTAAATGTTCGCATTTGAAATCTAATTGCAGTCCATCTGGCCTTAGTTAAAGCAACAGCTAAATAAAAGATATTAAGTAGAACATAATTACATATCACATTTCAAAATTTGGAAATTAGAAAGTAACTTGATTGAACAAACTGTGGTGCAACAATATATATCACACAGAACATGTGTTCATTCCAAAACTAACTGCTAACTAGGATAATTTATATAATCATTATCATGTGCTTCCTCTTTCTGAATTTTTCTCTTTGATGTTTTTGCATTAAGGAATCATTAAGTTTTGTATTTTAATGTAATTTTTCCATTTAAATTACTGTGCATGGCTTTTGGCACTAATATATCTCTGAAAACATATTGTTTATTATTCCAAATCCTCAGCTTTATCATTTAAAATTTTAACTCCTCTCTAAAGCTGGAGTAATATTGTTCCTTTATCTTCAACAAAACTATTCCGGTTTAGAGAAGCTAGGGAATTTGCTTTTTTTTTATTGCACCTTTCTTTCTCATAGGCTTTAATTCAGTAAAATAGTTAAATATGCTCCTAAAGTAATAAATTGCTATACCTGCTCTAGAACCTCCCATTTTCCTTTCCAGCTGTGAATGTATATGGATTATTCTAAATGCAACATGTATGATGATGTTGATATTGCTCTCTCTTCCTTTTCACTACTACTGACACCAGGTTTTCCCTTCTGCAACCCTTCAGTTGCCTTTAATCCTTTCTTGCCTCCTGTCTGCTCAGGTTGCTCCTTGGTTTAATCTTCCCCTTTCTCATCATTAACTACTGTCATTTTTCTCTTCTTCAGCCCCTTTTGCATGCAGACCTGCATACTTGGCCCTCACTTATCCCTCTGCTGGCCACCTGGTTCCCCATTTTTAAACAACAGAAACTGGAGAGAGCAGACAGTGGGACCAGTCTGGGCTTGTTTCATTAAAAAAGGGCTGCAACCTCTTTAGATGCTAATCACAACAGATTAGTAATAGTAGGCTATGACTTTCATAGAAAAAAGTACCAGGGAAGTGCACTTCAAAGGTCCCATCAATTTCAATAATATTAGGATTTAATCCTAGCACATGTATTTACAGTTTGGAAATGAAGTTAATGTCAACTGTGTCTGCAATCATCTGTGTATCAGTTAAACAGCAAAAGAAAAGAAAAGAGAACATAGGGACACACAAACGTGTTGCTGACTTCTCACTTTATAGTCCTGAAGCATAGACATCTGCCAAACTGCACCATTTGCTGAAATGCGTTGCCTTAAATATATCTCGTAACATTGGGAAAAAAAAAAAAAAAGAGTCACTGGGAACTCTTCACACTACAGCAAGCTTATTAAACTGTAGGTTTACCAAAGAAAGATCTGAAGACATGGCAATTCATAAAGACATGTTACATATAAACTAGTAAATAAGTAAATTGCTCAGTACTAGGTGCTCTTCATTTTCCTTACTGTATGTAATGTTTCAATGATCAAAGAATGATAGGAACATCTATTTTATTTTGTATAAAATGATTTTATCCCTTTTTCTTAAAAAGAAAAGATTATTTGACTTAGCATAAGGCATTAACTTCTAATCTGATAACATACATAAAAGCCAGATTTTTTAAATTATCCCTTAAACCAAGCATAGGAATTTCAGTAACATGAAATAAGTGTACATAATATAATGTTTTCCTCAGAATTTTTAAGAAGTACAGTAAAAATAAAGTGCCCCATGACATGAAATAAGGGCATTTAAGGCATCAGGAGTATAAATACTTGGCCTTGATGTACTGTTGATGAGTTGAACATTATGCTTCTGCTGTGAAAAGACAGAAAAGCCCTAAAGCCTGTTCAGATGTGCATAATGATGTGCTTTTGATTGCAACTTTTTGCTGTTACTGAAGAAATCTGCAGTTGCAGAATCATATTTAAATACAGGGTTTATGTTTTTGCTATAAAAAGGGATAGGAACATGACCATTTAAGTCAAGTTGCACTTACAGAGAGTTTGCCCCATGTTAGGTTTTGGGTTTTTTTTCAAGGTAGCAATGTGGCTACCGTTGCTCAATTATTGCAGCATTTCCTCACACAAATTATTCCATTTGTTTCCACAAAAGGACATGCACAGCCTAATTACATCCAGCAAAGTTTCTAAGTGCTTAGCTTTAGGCACATGCTTTATGAGTGGCATACGAATAAACACATTGGTAAGCAAATATTAGTTTAGATATGTGTCTAACTGCTTTGTTGAACTAGTAACCTCGGTGTTACTCCATGGGAGTAATAAAATACGATTCAATAAAGTTTTGAGACACGTAAAAAAAGTATGTTTCTTTGTGTAGAATCACAGGTTAGAATAATCTTGAGGTCAGGTAGGTCTCTAAATGAGTTTGGTGTTGAAGCTCCAGTTACTCATGGAAATCAACAGCTCAATTACTTGCTGAAAGATGGCTATCTTTTGCTATTTGAGATGTCAGAGAGTGCCCGAGACAGATACGTACCTTTGGCAGATATGCCTCAGGACTGACCATTCCCTCCTGGAATGACAATTAGGAGCAAACCAGGCCCATAGCCCCCACAGGTGACACCCACATTTTGGCAATTGATTCAAATGCAGACTGCCAAATTGGGAAAAATGAGTGTTTTCTTTTGAGCCTTTAAAAAGATTACAAAAAAAAGCTAACCACTCCAAACAAGTCAATTTCCTAGTCCAACTCAGAATTAGAATACAAAGGTTTAGTCCAGGTTTTCTTTTTATTTTCCTACCTCAGGAGAAAAAAACAAAACCAACCAACCAACCAAAAAACAAATTGAACCAAACCAAAATACAAAAAACTCCAACCAAAAACAACCAAACTAAAGAAACCTGGAGGTTCAGAGATATCGAATATAAGGGTGTACCACAGGACAAAAGAGTTCTGAGCAAGTGACTTGCTTTTATGTTTCTCTCTCTCTCTCTTTTAGGATAAAACATAAATCACACAGAAATTACGTAGTATAACTTCTCCACATTCAAATGTGACTGTAGACAGAAGATAAATGATTATGCCTGACTAGACCTCTGAATACCATGGTAAAACCTAAATGGCAACTAGGCAGTGTGGAATAGGAACCTATGATAAGAATAAATCATGGGATGAATTAAATGTCTTCCAAACCTCTGTAATTACAAGAAATAGCATGTATCAGAGATGGAAGAGCCATCTCTGTTTCATGGTTGTGGGAAGAATGGGGTGAATTGCCACTCCATCCACAGATACTCTTTTGATTCTAGCTTTCTGAAAATAGTGTACATCTAGCCACCAGTGTACAGATTTTAAACATTTAAATGCTGCTATGCTATTTTAAAAGTGGAGCTGAAATAAAGAACTTGCTAATGCTTTCCTTGGTCTATTTTTTGACATTCTTACTGAAGAAGTCACACTCAGAATTAAACTTGTGGGAGAGGAAGGCATTTAGCCTGTACTACCTTCTCATCAGTTCAGTTAGAAGGAAAACAAACATGATCGTAATGTGGGTTGTTAGTACTTTTCTGTAGTTAGTACAACTGTGTTTTTTTAAAAACTGCAATGCCTAAAGCATTCAGATCAGCTTTACTGTTAGGCAAAATTACTTAATGCAACTTGAAAATGAAATCCATGAAACAGTCAGAAAGAAGTAACAGAGCTTGTTCAAGGAGAATATTAGAAAGAGATTATGGAAGTCAGGGCATGTGCAACAGAAGGAAAATTCTGACATGACAGGTGCTTTGTCCAAATTTTCTGAAGATAGCTTTCAGTTCTTGCACTTATCCCCCTACAACACTGTAGACTGCATTTTCTTTCTAGTGCTTATTCTTTACAAAGTGATTCAGATTTACTGGCCAAAATCCCAACTGGACTGTAACTCAGAACAGCAGGGCAAAGTCCCCCTAATGCCAACAAAGCCAACCGTGGAAAGAGCACTCGGAAGTCTTCCAGTAAGTAGCACAGAGATGATTTAAAGAGCATTGCAAGGAAACGATGTGATATCCGGTGCATTTTCCTGCACTTACCTACCAATTCCAAGTGCTGCATTTATCCCACTTCCTAAGCGGGTAGACATCATTATGTCAGAGCATTTGGTTATCTAAACTGATACAGAAAGTAAGTCTTAAGTTAACTTGAAAGTCAGTAAAATATTTCTGTGAGCAAATTATAGCCTGAGTTGATGTAACGATAAAGTAATTAGTAGTGAATCTATGCATTCCCTTTCCCCAGGATACTGCTCATGATGAGGGGCATTAGCTTCGTACTCATGTGAATGACTATTGTCAGGAGTTCCCATCAGAAGGCATATTATCGTCTGGGCATGTCAGACAACAAAGAGAAAATCAAGGAACACTTCAAACTAGAAAAGGGATTTTATTTATGCAGAGAAGTACATTTCCTTAAATATCCATACCCTGTATAGTTCGACAATGAATGTTTGAGGTCAACCAAAGCCTACCCAGAAGTACTGTACTGATGTAGATATCCATAACAGAAAATAGTGAACTAAGAATCACCAGAAAGGCAAAGGCATACCAGTGATCTACTCTCTGTTTAAGTAAAGCAAAATAAAAACACAAATAAAATGAGAACTTACTTACTTGGGAAAGGAAAGCTAAAGGAAAATTCTCAGTAGAAGACTCCATTCTGATAAGCATGGAGGAAATGGATTCTAATGTTGGTATAAAAAACCGCAGTAGATAATAATTGTAATGGATGCAGAAAAGGAGTAATTCTTACAACCAAAACATATAGATTTTTGAGAGGCTTGTAAGAAAGAGTGATAGTAGTTTAAATGGAGTTACAAACATACCATTACCCATTTCTTCAAGACTGATTTCTACATAAGACAAAAGCTGAATCTGAGGTCTCAAAGGTAAAAGTTACAGGATAAGAAAATGCTATGTGAGGAGTTAGGATTTATGTAAAAGCCAGAGGACATCCATGAAATTAAGCATGTGGAACTGTAGGAAAAATATTAATTAAATCTCTCAGAAAAGGTGCAATGAGCTTTTGCTGCATAAGGAGTTTTAGTCAAAATTCGTCCCAAACTTCAGGGCTACAGATAAAGACAACATAAAATAAGCTTTCTAAATTGTCACTTACTGAGATGGTGTTGAAATACAGAATACTCAATTTCAACAGACTACGCAATAGAAACATAGCTGTTTCTTTTTACTCAAGGCTAGGCAATATAAGAATGAAGGATAATTTGAAATAAAAGCAAATTTCAAACTAAAAATATTTTCATCCACACTAAGAATATTGTTTGAGAAAAAACCCAGATATTTTTTGTTATAAAATTTATGAGTTAAACTCGTCATATGGGCTTAAAAAGGCAAGGGAGAATCAGTGCTAATAACTAATACTTTGCATTTTCTTTGAACTAGATTATTATTGATTTAACCAAGGTATTTGACAGCAGCATTCTGTTGACCAGTGCTACTTGATGTGCCCTACGACATTCTACATAACATCCAGTTGCTACTCCAGAAAGCACAGGTTTTCCTTAAACTCTGTGTTTTCACTCCCAGCCCTGTTCAAGTATCTTTGATATGCTACTGTGTACCAATGGCACTAGACAGTGTTGAAGCAGGTGAATAAATCCGAGTGTTTTCTGTACCAATTAATGATAGAAAAGCATGGGAAAGCAAGAATATTATGCCTGACATGCACAATCATTTTCAAAATAAAAACATTTTAAGTGCTTCAGAAAGTAGAAAACTGACCTTTTCACAAAGGTTAAGTGTCATGGCAGAAGAGCCTCTATCATAGTATAGAGTGCTACTGTATGTCAGCATTTTAATTACCTAACTGATTTACACTTCCAGTTTATTTACCTCTTCTCAACAGTCAGCTCATCTTTCATCTTCTATGTGCAATCACAAGCAGTGTGAAATGTTATTAAAACACTTAGGCATAATTGATAAAGAGGCAATTTCCCAGCATGCTATAATGACTTTCAGCAGGACTCGTTTTCTTAAGTTATTTTTGAGATCCTGCCCTAAAGGTTGTCTAAAGCCTGGCTTCCAAACTCAAGAGAGCTGTAGTTTCTTACAGAAGACACTGCCTAATTCTGTGGATTAATGTAAGAGACTAGTGCAGAAAAAAACCCAAAAAACAACCTCAGTATAGAGGCAGGGACTGCAAGGCAAAAGAAATTCCTGGGAGGGAGGAAAAAACCCAACACGCTTGCAAGAAAGGAAATGCAGAATTACGTTATTTTGCATTATCCCTATTCACTTGCAGTTAAGATAATTGGGATAACTGCCTCCTTAAAAATGATTCCAGAAGCGTAATCCTGCTTTGCTCACTGTATAGATATCCATTTTCAGTCAAATGTGGTCCGTAGCCTTTCCTGATTACCTAAGGATGAAGAAAATAAAATATCTTACCTTACTTCAGCTACTTTAAAATCATTTTTCCACAATATTCATTAAAGTAAAGTGGATTCGTCTTCCAAGGTGATTCTCTTTTTATGGAGCCATAAAGTGGACATAGAACTGAAGATTTTAATCTGCATGTCTTGTTTTGAGAAGTATTTTTCTTTTAGACAAAACTAAGGTTCTATTCCAAACAGCTTAATTTCTAATTACTACATCCTGAATAAGAGTCTGTTTTATTCTTATCAGCAGAATTTTATTAAAAGGGAATCTACGTTCTTCAGCAGACAAGAAACGTTATCTGAACTCTGCCTTCGTCACTTAATCAAAGCAGATTTATAGAAAATTGTACATGTCTAAGCAACTGAGTATTTTGTTGAAAAGAGTGTAGTGGAAAGGAATGACATCTAGGTCATCAAGGACAGAACGTTACTAGGTTTATAAGTTGCCAGGCATCGTAAAAGAAATTGCTGGTTGAAGCTAAATACTGTTTGCCATGTGATGTCACACTGAGTATAATGTAACAGGAACTGGTATATCAGTGATATGATTACAGGATAATATTAGTCCTGTGCCTTTTAAACTAAGGAGTAATTCAGTTCCTAGGTGGTTAAATTAGGAGGCTGAAGAGCTAGTAGTTTATGCCCTGAGATTACTGCAAGGAAAAATAGTTCATGACTCTCTCTTCAACTCTTATTTTAAAACTGTGAATCAAAAGTTGGTTTGATAGTTGATATTTGCAACTACTCATGAGTTTTAATTATGTATTTACAATTCACTTTTTAATTAGCTTTACTTAAAATAGTAATTTTGTTAAACCTTGAAACATTAATTTTAGGAGACTCTGGATTTAGAATGTCACTTGAAATGATGGCACTTCAGTCCCTATTCACTAAAGTAGTCCAGTTATAAAGGGATCAGATTATCCATCTGTGCTTCAGCTCTCCAAGGCAATACTCTTCTCACAATTTTTTTCTGAAAGCGATAGTTTTCTGGAATTGAGTTACCTTAGCAGTGTGATGCTTCTTGTAGGCAATTGCTTACTTCATATATTGACACATAAAACCTTAAAGACCAATTCTCTCTCTGTTTGGTTTCTGTGTACATTTTACTAAATGTGTATGTTCTAGTATGTGTTCTATGATTAGAGCTGTAGAGACAATACATGATGCACTAATAATACAGATAATAGAGAGCTTTGTTGTAAACAGCTTCTACATTTTACTGAGAAAATAATCTCCTTGGCTTCTACTGTCAGTATCTCTGACCCTGGAAATGATTCAATCATAAGAAAACAAACTGAATTCCTAACGAGCTTAGTGGCAAAACTGTAATTAAATTTAGTGAGCCTAGGAATTTATCTTTTATCTTTTTTGTCTGCGAATGGTATCTATCAACAACCAGACCACTGTTAAGACGGGTTAACCACATACAGAATTAATTAGCAAAATTGCTAATTGCAATAATGCATTTTTACATTCTGCTAGGAATCAATACACCTATCCTAGGATACATTGGAGCGGCTAATTAGGTACTAGGACTCACAGGGGAATTTGCACTGGTTCCAGTCAAGGCTAGCACCTCATTTTCCTCAGCACACTCCCAGAATCAAGCCATGAAAAGGCAGCAGCTGCCACCAACAAGCTACAGAAAAACAAGGTGACAGCAACCACTCTAAACCAGCAAATGAGTGAGGAGCTGAACCCAGTATTTCATAAATGACCTAGCTGTCAAGTGATTGAGAGTGACTGGCACATGGGAGATACAGCACTGTGATGGGGTTTAGGGGACCATTACACTGATTCTTCTTCAGATGCTGCTGATAGTCTTAGAAGCTGTGCTTATAGCACAAAAACTAAGCAGTAGAAAATGCTCTCACACTCAGGCATGAATTCAGTGTTATGATCAACTGGTATAATTTTTTCTTGGAGTAGTAGCCTGCTGTCAGACAATTCAGGGGCACAGTTCAAGGTATAGTGTGTACAAGGGACCATTGCTAATAGGCAACCTGAGGAGAATCATCCTAGTCGGGGGGTGGGGGCCACAGGAAAGAGCCTGGGAGGGGAGCTGTGCATTCTGTTTGGCTCTAGAAGCAGCAAAATGTTCCTGGCCTATTTATTTACCAGCAGAGACATAGCTTGAAACTAGCTTTAGTTCTCAGCGCTCCATCTTTAAGTTAATAGTACGAAAGTCTTTTACAAAGCACTTTGTCATCTACTTAGAAAAAAAGGACACATACAAAAAAGGCTGCTATGGGGTGACAGAGGTGAGAAGATTTTTAATCCCCTGCAGCTAAACAGAAGATTTTGTATTCTGCTTTGCTGGATTAACTCACTGTACTCTATACAACTGCACCTAGGATAATGGGGGGGTGCTGAGTTACAGGTTCTGTTTCAATTACTTCAAAAATAATAAAAATTTGGTACTGCAAGAAATGGAAGCTGGAAATTTCCCTGATCACAATCCCATAGAGGGACACTAGATGCCTTAGCTGCTAAGCAGAGGTAAGTTGAAAGCCACCATAACCGTCTAGACCAGTAGTACCATTGCTAGGAACAGGCCACTGAGTTTATCGGTCCTCAGAGCAGACGTTTCTGACTATTGTCTTGTCTGAACATGTCTTGAATGCTTGCAGCTTTATTTTTACTTGCTTTAGCTGTAACAACAATTTCTCTAATTGCTTTCTTTTTCTAAAAAAAAATAAATATTTTTTTCCTAATGGTTGTGTCTGAGTTACTTTACCTTTGCTTATTTCTATATGTTAGGCTTACAGTTTTTGTAGAAATAATGTAACATTTACTCTTTTTATAATAAGGTGGATTAGTGGTAGGCTTGGCAGTGGTAGGATAACGGTTGGACTTGATGATCGTAAAGGTCTTTTCCAACCAAAACGATTCTTTGATTTATGAGTCATGTAGTGATGTTGTGTAGAGAAATACAATTCTGGTCAGGTATAGGAAACCCTGAGAAGTGGTGACACAGGATGTGGAAGAAGGAATACAGGCACAGGATGATAGGAAAAAGGGCCCAGGCGGATAATGGAGACTCCAAGGCTGTAAGAAGCACATTGATGTTTGGTTGAAGAAATGCAGACCAGAATCTGAACAACTAGTTTTAGGCATGACAGAACAATAAACAAGGTTCTGACATGTAAAATGCACCACATCATACCATAAATTTGGATGTAACTTGCAGAACAGAAGTAAGGTCTAAAAGCATGTGATCAAATATATCAAAAAAACTCTGAAGGAATCCTAGAAGGTAGAAAAGGAAACAATCAACATCAACATGTCATTTTGCTTCTTTCCAGCAAAGGACTTGAGATTCTGATGGCTCCCTGTACCCCACCATATTCACACCAAACTGAGGCCGTTGATCTTAGGACACAGAGGGGCAGTGGAAGAGTGAACACGGCATCAAAGGAAGGAGTGGATACTAGGAGCTGTATGTGTAACACTAAGCTGTCTTTGCTCACTGTGTTTGGCAAAGACACTGTCCATATTTGCTGTTCTTTGAATAAGAATTGCAGACAGTAGGAGCAGCTGAACTAATCTGCAAAAATACTTTGAAAAATCCAGGTACAGATTCCAAATTCAGTGTTAAGCAGATTGCTGATTTTTCAATTTTAACTTTTGCTATTAAGTGAGAAAATATTGGGAAGATATACTCAGATACAGATCATAACTAACAAAGGAATGATAATGGCATTTAAAACCCCTTTCATTTATGTGCTGTCTTTTACAGGATTATGTTTCTCTTGAAACTAGATTGACTGCATACACTCCAAACTTTAGAGCTTCTGTTTAAAGCAAATGCACAAACAATTTATCTTTGGCATATACAGAAAACAGTTCTGAACATTTTTAGAAATTATGTGTTCAGAGTGATAAAGCAGTCACGAGAAAAAGCAAGGCTTTTTATCCAATGCACCAATTTATACGATTAAAAAGTGTTTATCATTCTTGTCTGGAAACCATAGTTCATTTAGAAAAAGGACCCTTTCCATCACTAGAGTTTCATATAGTTACAGTCTAGAATTTAATTAAAGAACTCTCGTATAGCTTTGTCTTTTTGGGTGGAGATTAGGTACCGAATGATTTTTCTTTAAATGAACATATTCTGAAGGATTTTTTTTTCTCCTGACAAATGAATACAGAGTCTGAGACATTAGGGAAATAAGTACAAAAGGTGCAAGTAAATAATTTCAGTCATCCACCTTTCTGTGTTAATAGGATTTCAGGTAGTACTGGAAAGATATGGAATGCTGCAAAGTATTAAAACTCGCAGAAAATAAATGTACAAGCTGGTAGTTACTTCCAGCAGAGTTTGATACAATAATCATACTGAATAGTATTTTGTTTTGAGGATAACATCACTGGAAGAAAAATAACTATTGATGCTAATTGCTGTTCAGCATGTGTAAAGCTTCCACAATTTCATCCCACATATTTATTCAGAACTCTAAGAATATATCAATTCTAGAAAGATTTAATTAAATTTACCACATTAGTAACAAAATATTTTGAGAACTGAAAAGTTAACTTGAGGAAATGAACTTCTGAAATGAAAGTATTACTCTGTGGTTGCTTGTCTATATAATGCTTGTATCTTCATCTTACAGGAAAAATGGAACAATGAGATTCTTACAGTCAGTTTTGATCATCCTGGCAAAGTGCATATGCCATTTGCACACATCACGTGGATTAATTCTGGAAGTTCCTATCTTTGGGAAGGAGTTAGTTCATAGTGATGACCATATTTTTTTTGGACAGCAATGTCTGAGGCAGAGCAGAATCCGGGTTGACAAGGCCTTTGAAAGCTTTTCCGTATGTTTTGGCTGTTTCTGAGGAGCAGGAATGACAATCTTTTCTACACAGCCTTAGACTAGTTTTGTATAAATGTTTTGAGTTTCAGTCTGTTTGCCTCATCTACAGTGTTCTGTCATTGAGTGCTCCAGTTTTCATCCTCCCCAGTTCCACCTACTGTCAGAGGCCAGAAACCTCTGGCCACTCAAAGAATGTAGAGGAACTAGCAATTTAAGAGATAGTGTAAAAATATGAAACATCAATGTGTGACAATAAAGACTCACCACTTTTTCTACTATGGGTCTTTTCAAGCAGCATTTAAATGAAAGGCATGGAATAAAATTGTCCATCACATCTATTTGATTTCTTTAGCTGTATGTATACTATAAATTTAAAAAAGGGCCAGGAGTTTGTTTTTTGTTCCTGGGAGAGAATGCCTTGCATCCATGTCTCCTAAAACATCCACCCCAAAACAGAGGGCTCACATCTACCTATTAACATGCCTTTGGCCTGTTAATAGGGGGTCAATATTGGATACCACATTATGGCTCCATTTACAAACAACACCCACAACAACATGTAACCTTTGTATATATCTACACTCTGAGATATAAAAGTGAAAAGGAATTAATAGAACCAGAATTTTCCACATTGCTTAATTGCTGGCTTGTTCTCAGCTCAGCCTTGGGTTGCTCCAGTGTGGTCTTTCCAGTGCCCAGGCTCCTCTCTGCTACTTCTCACTCCAAGACTGCAGGCCCTCCATCACTGTAGATGAGACTAAACTGAACCTGGCTCCCCGTTCTCCAGTGGGGGCTGTAATCATCTCCACCAGGACCTCTGTCAGACATGCCAGCCCCATATATGTGTCTTGAACATGACACTGCATGTCAGTTAGCAGTAAACACCAGTGTTTCTGCAGATTATTTCAGCCACTACAGGTGGTCAGCTGTCCGCGCAGCTCTCTGCTTCACAGTTAGGTTGCCATAAACATTTAGTACACCATAGGAAATTCTAACAGACATTTAACTGCTGCCCCTAAAGGACACAGACTTACTTTTGTTCTTTGTCATGTCTGCTAACCCCACATGGATATCTTGGCTGTTCCTTTGTATGATTTCAATAGCTGAATCTAATCCTTGGTCTCCACAGAGATCACAAAATTTTAGTAACAGTTTACATGAAGTTCCGTATCCAGTAGACTCCTATTCGAAATCTAGAACAGAAACCTATCTGTGACTGAAGACAAAACATGACAATGTTCATAAAAATTTGATTTCTCTTCTACCATGTCTAGTACAGAGTAAAACAAACATGTCTGAGGTTTCATGAAATTAGTGTTGGATGAAAAAGAAGTAATGTATGCAAGATATATTTTTGTAAGTGCCTCTGCATATAAAAAAATACGAGCCCTTCTTCTATGTCCTAATATAACATGCAAAACCAGGAGAAGTCCAGTAGGAGTGACAAGCTTCTTGTCCTATGCAAAAAAGATTATTATAAAAGCTGACTGGATGTAAACACAATCTCAGAGCCCACAAGCCCACCAAAGCCACTGTGAAGCAGACTCATTTACTGATTGCCTTCAAAGTTCCATGATCACACTAGCGCTCTTCTGTTTTATACAAAAGGATGGTCTGCTCCAACATATCTGGTGAGAGTCATTTTTAGGGAATTAACATGATCTCTACCTTCACTGCTGTACTTTTGTTTATTACTTTTTTTACTGGAAAAGATTGTAGACAGAAGCTATCTGGATATAAAGCTTTTCAGCTAAGTAGGTGTGCATTAGTGTTGAAAAGAGCAGGACCACAAGTTTTCTTCACCACTATGTGACTTATGGTCCTTTACACTCCATATGATACATGATTTTAGCTCAACACCTCAAAGTACACTGGTTAATAAATTTTATTCAAAGCTTTTCAGTTCCTTGTAGTAAACCACAGGATGAAAAACACCCGAGTCATTTTTATTATATTTAAAATTAAGATCTCTCAGCTGTTATTAATTTTAGGGTAGGATGGAGGGAAATAGAGACTGAAGTTCCAAAATACTCTAGTACTAAAACACCTATAGTAAAAACAATTTAGAATCTTTATATCAAACATTTCTGCATGTCATGGGCATGCTTTCTTATGCTTCTCTGCAAGTACAGTATTACAATCTGATGAGTCAGAGATAAACAATTTTTGACAGAAGCCATAAGTTCCATAAGGGTTACGGTCATTCTAACAAAATCGGCATAGGCATAATCTTCTGTAGTTTCCTTTCTCTTTAATAAAGAATTACCCTCTAACAAGAAAAAATCTTCGGCATGTTCCAGTTCTTAAAAATTTCTAACATCAGAAGGAGTTCTTTTTGGTAATGGCATATTACAGAAGTAAAGGTATGTGTACTTTTTATAAATGCAAGATAACTTGGAGCACTGAGTAAAAATTGACATTTTTATGTCTAATTCAGAGTCTTGGGATTCTGAATCAAACCTTCTGATATTTAACTAACTTGCACAGCACATATCTTTTGAAAACATTTTATGGATTCTGAAAAAAGGCAATCCAATATTTGAGTTTTATTTCCAATCCTACCTCAGTTAACATTTACAAAGCTTTAGTCTCTAGGAATTTTTTAGCACATTATTTAGTAGAGAATGTTTTTGTTATCACTGTTGAAAATTATATACAGCGTTTTTGAACATTCAGGTACTAATTCACCATTTGTTTAATGTCAAATACAGTATTTTTTTCAGACATCTCTCATGCTTGAAAGTAAACATTGTACTAAATATTTACTTCAATAAATATTTACTAAATAACACTTCAACATTCAGCAATATCCAGAAACTGTAAGAGTGAATCCGATTTCTGGGGTTTTGTCACTTTTCTATCCTTTGCAAGACAGGATTTCTGACTCTCTTTCATTAAAAAAAAGAGGTTTTCTTGAATACGTGTAAAGTTTTTTACATATATTTGCTGATACATTTGTTACTAAGTATTTTAAGTGCTTAACAGCCAATTTAATATTTAGATTTTTTCCTCCTTTTATTGCAGAAGGGATCTGTATGTATATAGCTCAATATACAGCTCTCTTAAAAGAGAAATTATAATTTTTTCTTCTCTATGGCCATCATCTATTCCTTTGATGTCATTTTGTCCTACCTGTATAAGCCATCTTAAACACCTCTGTTGCATTTCTGAGTTGGCATTGCTTTAACCAATGTTCTCAATCAGGTTTTTATGTGAACTCTTTCTCTCCTTTGGCTATTCTAGGAGGAATTAATTTGATAATAATGACGTTAAACATAGAATAAATTAAATGTGGTTTTTTATTGACCTATCCAGTGTTTTCCAGTTATTTGTGTATACTGTATTGTTACAACCAAGGAAAAAAAATAAATAACACTGTATTTGTTAATATCATGCAACAAAATATAAAAGGTTTCATATCATTCCAAAACCCAATGAATTTAGTTACTGTGTTAGTTTACGTTTAAGTTTGCCACAGTAAATAGCATAGCATTTAAGTAAATGAAAAAATGGGGATATCCTCAGTACTCTTTGGTATTTCAAATATATCAGGAGGGCATTCAGATACTTTGATATGGAAAGCCAGACAATTTTAAAAAGCAAAGCCTTGAAAGGTATGGAATGATGAATTAAGGTAATTTGTGTGAATGTTCTGAAACTGTGATAACGCATACAAAGACAGTGATGTTACAACCAAAAACATCACATAGCTGGGAAAACCAGGTGGTCCAGTTTTGAACTTTGTGTAATACAAATATTGTTAGTGTGAACACTATGGACAGTCTATGATGAGATTATAGGCCAGATTTGAATGCACAATCCCTACATTCAGGTTAGAATAAGTAAAAAAAAAAAAAAAAACACCCTTGAGCTTTGGATCTTCATTGTGTCATTACAATGGTACATAAAGACTGACAAGTCAAAGAAAGGGCACTTGATGTCATACCTACAACTAAGAGACAGAACTTGGTAAAAATATGTAGCAAAAAAATTATTTGAAATAAACTGCTTTTAATTGGCATGCCTTGAATTTCACTTTAGGAAACTATCATTCTTGTAGTTGTGGGAACATCTATAGACTTTACTGAATTATATAATGCGACGTGATACAATGCAATAAGAAAGCTTTAGGAATAATACAGTAGGTAAATGGAATGTGAACTCAGGAAGAGAAGAGAGGGGAGAAGATGATAATGGAGATAGATGTGATTGCACAGGTGACTGCTCTAAGGGTCTCAATTACTGAGGACAGTTAATGGCAAAACAGAGGGTACTCAACAAAATTAATTAGGGAAAAGAAAAAGTGCAAGTTCAGTATATAGCATTTTTGCACAGCTGCTGCAGAGTCCTCTTGCTGATTAGAAGAAAAGTACAAACAGCAGGTAGATTGTTTTGTCTTCGACTACACTGCCACTGAAAAAAGTGAACATGCTTTTCTCTTCTACCTTGTGTCATTTATAGTTTGCCTCCACAGCTGGCAACTGAGATGTATTACTGTACTATTTCTCCAATCTTCCCTCTGACCTTTGATGATTTCTATTCTACTAACTAATTACTTGACTGAAACAAGCAACAAACTAATTCTAGCAAGGTGAATTCTCTATCACTTGTTCACTGAGACTTGCAAACATTCCCTTTGCACCCAGCCTTCCTTGGCTTTGCTGTATGGTTTTGATTTTTTTTTTTTTTTTTTCCCCCACAGGACAGGATATCTCATTACATACCAGGTGAACTTTTCTGCCTTTGAGCTCTTGTGCTGGTTTTGTCTGAGATAGATAGAGTTAATTTTCTTCAGCTAGTATGGGGCTACGTTTTGGATTAGTGATGAAAACAGTGTCAATAATACAGGGGTGTTTTCATTATTGCTGAGCAGTGTTTACACAGAGTCAGGACCTTTTCTGCTTCTCACACCACCACACCCCTGTGTAGGCTGGGAGTGTACAAGATGTTGGGAGGGGGCACAGCCGGGACAGCTGACCCCAACTGACCAAAGGTATATCCCATACCATATAACATCATGCTCAGCAATGAAAACTGAGGGAACAAGAAGGAAGCAGGGACATTCAGAATGATGGCGTTTGTCTTCCCAAGTAAAGCTAAGCTATCTGGTCCTTAGCTGCCTGCTGGGGTTAAACCACAACAGCTCCACATGGGTGAGTGACTTTGAAAGTCTGCATGATAGTTGCTAATAAACTCAAAATCAATGCTGTGTTTTAAAACTGGTTCCTTTCCTCATATACCTTCCTGGTTTCTCACAAATAACATATTAGAGTCTTCCAGAGTTGGAACTTGTGTCCGGCTCATGAACAATTCTGGCGTATGTCAGATAATCAGAACAAATTAACTATATGCACAATTTAGTGTTAACTCTTGTTTTAAATGTGAGAAATTATAGAAATTACGCAAAATTGTTTAATTTTCATTGTCTTCTATTGGATGACCTAAATAGTCACCTACTAGCTCAGCAAGATAATACAACATGTAAGAGTACCTAACAAGTACTGACTTGTTTGGTTTTTTCACCCATTTTTGTATGAGGTATAAGCAGCAACACAAGATGAAAAGAGAGGTTTATTTTAACAGACTGGCTTGGCTTGAGCATTAAAATGGCGATTACACACAGAAATACATGTATTTGTATGTGCAGTTCAGAAACTTACTAAGTTCAAGATCTGCACATGATAAAATGGAGAGGGAAGTCATGGACTTAGTCTCTTCACCCTGAAAATATGTAACAGTAATGGAGTTACTTTGAGGATACCGCCTCATCTAGGATTAAGTGGCAGATATATTTCTGCATTTCCCAGTATTTATAACACTCAATAGGATCTCTAACTGTTTGCTGATTTGCTTTTGTGATGAAAGGTGCATAGAAGGATTATTTATTGCCTCTATGTTCTGTGCTGTTATCCTTTTTGCTCTTCAGAACTTGCCAGGCCAATTAATAATCCTTATCTCTAAGAAGGGTAGTTCTTCTTATCCCTAAATAAATGTGGTTCTACAGCAGCTCCCAACACAGCAATTATTCTTGAATGCCAGTATGATTCCATTATATTGTGGATAAGTGCAGACTCTGCTCTACTTATCAAACTTAAAAAATTCAGAACATGTTATATAAAGCATCAATAATACTTTAACAATTTGCTTTTTGCCGTCTGCTTCAATTTTCCTATCTCATCCCTTTTTAGAAAAATAGTTACTCAACACAGCTGAAAGCAAAAAACTAAAATCTAAATATCTAGTGAAATTATAATATTTTTTTTTTTTTTCCTAAAGGGGTATTGTCATTTTCTTTTCAGATTTGAAGCCAAACCGACGCATAGGAACCGATACTCAGCTTCACACAGATGCTGCTCAACCCAGTGACCTGGATTTTCAGCAGATGACACACAGGTCTTCTAGACCTATTCTAAAATGGATCTATACTAATAATTCATTACTGCTTTTCACCTCTAACCACTACAGCTGTTTATGTAATATTAAGAAACTCCACTGCAGCACTCCTTGTGCCACCATCTAACATAAAGAAAAAGATAAAGAAATGTACATCTACCCCACTTCTCCATTCTTCAGGCCCTAAAAACTATGAATACTTTCTCTAACACTAATGATCTTACCTCCTGTCAGTACTGATGAAAAATGAGATTGCTTAGCACCATCACAAAACAGTAGTATTGAATATGGAATAAATAAAAACTAGATCATATTTTGATACCTTATAAACAGTTTGATAAAACAAAGTTTGTAAATTGTCAGAAGATGAAGATAAAATGCCTTTCCTAAATGGGCACATCACTACATTTTGCAGCATCTGTTCAGTGTCTTTTTTTTTAGGCACCCTTTTACAAGTTTCTTGTTTGTACTCTGCTCAGAAGGCTGCATTACAGCCTTACTTACGAGTTACAGTGGACTCACCCTAAAATATGAAAATCTCAACTGAAAACCATTTTTAACTTATGTATTAAAACAGTCTGAAGCACAATTTTCTCATTGTGAGAGTTCATAGAATTAATTCTATGTAATTAATTATGAAAATTCACGCTGGATCAGATATCTTAGAAAGTATTTCATATTCTTTGAGGTATAACTATATTTAAGAGCTGTTTCTTATAGCACTAATCATTGCAAAATGTCAGAATATAACATTCATTGCTCATTTTTCTACTTCCAAAATGTTTCAAAGTAATTTACAGTTGTGACCTTTCGCATACCTTTAAGTTTTAGGTATAAGCTAACTACAAAAATAAAATAAAATCTTTGTAAGTGATTTCCTGTTTTGCCACTAATAATGACCAGGTAGGGGGATGACAGCCCTGGTTCTGTAATAAAATGCATTTAGTTTTGAGAAGCAATGCAATTGATATTCTGTACTATGTTTCATGTAAAAGCTATTTAGGGCTACAAGTATATATATTTTAAACAGTAGTTAAAAAAAATCAAAAACAAACAGAAAAAAATTTCTTTCTTTAAATTTATTTACGTATATATTTTTCCCCATCGCCATAATTTCACAAAGTTTTTTTTTTCTGTCTTGATGGAAACTGCAGCAATAAGATTTCTTCATAAGAATCACAGAAAGTATGATCCATCTCACTCAATTTTTGGCATATAAATTCAGGCCACTGAGTTTATTGATTCATCAAGCTCCATGTATATTCAGTGGAGGGACCTAGGTACCTCAATTTACAGAATAAAAGAGATTACTTTTCTCCTATGTTTCTTTCTCACTCCATCTACTAAAGTGGGGCTGATTAATATTCCCTCATAAGAAGAACAGTTTACCATTTTTTAAAAAAAACATTAATATTTCCCTCTAAAAGCATTTCTTTGTCATTAGGGCCTTTTTCTAAGAATTTCTTTCAGAAATAAACAATTTGACAGCCTGTCTTTGTCTATGTACATTTGTATTTTGTGATCTGTTCTGAAAGCATTTCAAAACCATGGAGACTACTCACTATCTTTAAGGACAACTGATAAAGAAAATTAAAATGCTTTCACATATTTTCTGTATCTGTAGCTGATCCGATATATGATTACGGGCAAAAATACATCTCTGTGTGTAAAATATGAACATTCTCAAAAACACACATTCCCTTTTTCTTCTCTCTTTCTCCTGAAATGACTTCTACTCTATTTATCTGAAATCATTCCAGACATGAGTACAGGATTTCTGGTATTATATCCAAACCAAAAAGAGGCACTCCTTATAACTCAGATCTGTGAAATAGAGCCACTTATTTTATAGCAGAACATTCCTCTGTCTTCTATGTCTCTATAATGCTGTAATCTATAATGTATTTTTTTGTTTTAATTTTTCAGTTTTTATTCAAGACAGTAGATGTCATACGTTAAGGTTCATGCTGCAGAATGCCAGCAGCACCAACATCTTTTTATACAGAAGAAAGTCCAAATGTCACTTTAAAACATGTGGATGGTAAACTGGGGAAAATTCTCTCTGTAGCCGTAGACAGGTTGTTAGCTATCTTGCTCTGCATGGTAGCTGCATTGTTTCATCCCATGGTCAGGAAGAGAGGTTCATGGGGATGGCAGTGTAGGCTGGCATGAATAGATAACCAAAATAGAAGAAAACTAAATTTTAAACTTCCTCTACAGACCGGATCTTCAAACTTGAGGCTTCATAACAGACTGACATAAGGAAAGGATGCATTAAATCATCTGTGGGTTTTTGCTTTTCGAATTTTGAAGAGGATACTCTTTTTGGAGACCTTGTAAATTCTGAGGTTATCTGGGAAGGAGGGAAAGAGAGTTGACAGTGACAAACTGGGAAAACAAAGCTTTTCCAGTATTTTCCTTTAAAGAAACAGAGCCCAGCCATGATTTTATTTCAGTGTCATCAGCTGCTTTAAGTTGCCAGGCAGTATTTACGTTTTTTCTGTATTTTCCGAACACTCAGCACTGCCACTGCTGGATGGTTGGAATAGATGCGCTTTCATTAGCTGCCAAGACATCAGGAATATGTTCCTCTGATGACACATATAGCATCACACCCACCACAGAGGGGGCTTAAACAGTAAAAAGAGCATAGACACTTGTGGGTTGACGTATGACACATAATTCTAGAAATAGGACAAGTTCTTGTCAACAGACATTACTCTACCAGATCCAACTCTATCCAAAAGGCTATAGAAGTGGTGGGAAGATGATTTTTTTGAAATAAATCTACAGCTTTACTCACTTAAAACATATTAAGAATTGGAAGAATAAGAAAGAAAGGTACAATTTTAATTAGTTTCATGTATAAGCCATCCACTCTATACGAAATGAGAGGTTTAGAAGAAGTATAAATATTTATTTTATTTACTTGTTTAGGAATCAAAATAAGGAAAAAAGTTGTCACATGACTAAGTGATGTGTTCCAAGGAAGAAAAAGGCAGTATGAAGTAGTGAGCAAACTACAGGCTGAATGATGTTCTATTTTATATTTTAATGGCAACCTGTAATATTTCAACGGGCGTTAAGGCCTAGGTTTTGTGGTTTTTCTACCTTTAGAGATGAACTAATTTTTCAGAAGGAAAATTATTTATTTGGAAGAGTTGTGGTAGATTCTTTCAATTTCTTGTTCTTCTTTGTATATAAAGGTCATGATGGAGAGAAGAAATTTTGAGTAGATTTGATTGTTCATATAGTCAATGTACATAAGGAGGTCACTTTATGCAGTTCACCTTAGTCATGTGCTTTTACTAGTTTTACTGTCTTCTAAAATGTTGCAGGCTAGTTAGGTCTTTATTCTGGGCTACACTTTCATTATCTTGACTTCTGCCTCCACATGTGGAGCCCTAAATTATTCACAGTGTTCAGTTGTCATGCTTGTAACCACATAAAACCAGTTTGATCAAAACAACTTATAAGGAGGATCACTTGCGGCAATGCATTTTCTTTGTATGGTGAAAGGGTTAACCTTAACTGGTCTGAAGTGCAATAGTTCAACATTAGGTGTCAAAACATAATTTCATGTACACAATGCTTGATTTCACATATGTACAAATTATTTCTCAATGTTGTATATTTTTTTTTGTTTAGTCTTGATCAGTGATATAAAGCAACAGTTCCTGAGTGCTAAGCTGTTGCTAAAGGAAATAGCATTGTGTGTATATGTATAAGTATATATACATGGTGTATATGTATAAAAATGTATATGGTTTATATAAGCAAAGTATATATAGCAGAGGTTGTAACTCTTTATTAAGATAGTGGCTTGAAACTGAATTAGATGTAAATTACTGGAGAAGAATTTTTCTGTCACAGAACACCTTCCAAATAAGAATAAAAATATTCTAATTGCCTTTTAAATGTATTTTCCAACAGCCATGATGATTTGCACACACTTTTTGCTCTTAATAGCAGCAGAATGACAGTCATGCTATTTCATTACAAAATGATGCAATAATTAAGATTGTTTTGACAAAAACGAAATGTCCATGTTGAAAGGACATTTCATAAATTCTGGCATATGAAATCATAGTCCAGAGTATGAACTTATTTATAAGACTCTAATTTATTTTTTTAGCATCAGCAGTATCATCACTCTTTCTGTCTTTCATGCAGGTGTTCCTAATCTAGACTAAATTCAAATTCCTTACCACTGTCGAAAGAAGGTTATTTCAGACATTTATTGACAAAAGGGGAAAAAAAGAAAATGAACACATTGGAGAAATGTTTTTGTCAAAAATACTGCTATAAGATCTGGACAGGACAATCAATTTTTATTCATTCACAGTAATTAGACACAACCTGTAATAATAGGGAGAATTATTTACCAGAAACTGGCGTTGTTTTTTAATTATGAACCATTGGAACTTTTTATATTTCAGCACAAGCTCATTACTGTACAGATTAGTAGCTGTCAAGTATGTCCTACATTCAGTGTAAGTGAATAGAAATTAGTCTTATCTTTAGGAAATAAATAAATTACATTGTTCATAGACTGCTTTTAACTCCTAAGTACACTCACAGCAGCCATTGTAATGTCTTTTGCACTTATAAGGGTAAGAAAATATATATCTCATAATGTCATAAGGCAAAGTAAAGTGACCTTGGCTCAAGACGTGTAAAGCAGTAAGGTCTGTAGTAGACAGTGGACAGGCTTTTGCTTATTCAACTGGCAGCTGCTTGTATACCATTTATACTCTCAGTAATTTAATTCTGACAAGTGCTACTGTCACCCTAGGATGGCAGATAGACTAGCTGCAGTGGTAATCAAACTTACTTACATGTAACCATCCTTGTTATTCCTTTGGCTTTTCTCTGTTTCATTATGAATCAGGATGTTGTTTTTAAAGTATGCAGGTTCCCAACTGTCATGCACAGGTATCCTTAGGCATGTCCTATCACATTCCAAAACCATCTCAAGTTCCCATAGGTGCAAGTAATATAAATCAGACTTCTTTCTTTGGATAATTGACTGTAGCAGTGAGAACCATCCTGGAATACCAGTTTTCTAATCCATAAAGTGATGGCCATGATATGTGCTGGGGGGGGGTGAGAGAATGAGAGAGAAGAGGTAGTGTGAAGTGACAAGTCTGGGAACTGATTTAAAAGAAGAAAGAGACAGTGTGTTCATGTGAGAGAGAAATCAATTTTATATTTTTGTGTCTGCAGTGAAATATATATGACAACTATCAGCTGATAGTAATCTCTCTGCTCTGCACAGCAGTACGAATTTTATCATTTTAGACTGTATTTTAGTCACTATTGCCCATGCAGAGTGGGAGGGGGTGAGAAGTAGTGTTTTCACAAGTGAGTCCTGAGGTTCACTCAAGACCATAGATAAAAAATAGTCATATGATTATTGCATAACATCCTCTTGGGGCAAGGTTAAGTTGTATGGATAATTTCACTGTATTTTTCTATGCCTTGGTATTTTTGGCATATTTAAGTACTCTTTTTTATGGATTAAGTTGTGGGTAATTATAAGATATTCCAATAATAATTTTGGGAGCTGGAGTTAGTTGTTTTGTTGGGAGTTTTTTACACAAATTATTTACATTGTTTGATACAGGCTCTTACACTTAAATCTTCTACAATAGAGATTTTCTTTCTCTGGATTTTTTTCTTCCTGTCTGCTCTTCCTGTGAGAACACAGTGGTGGGTATTATTTTTTCCTCCAGAGATCTTCTTTTTGTTTCTCCTATCCCATTTTTGCCTGACTTGAACATGTTTTTGCTCCTCTGAGCTTCTGTAACAACAAGCCTAGAGGCTTGCTGTAGAACACTTAGCCTCTGAGTCTGACCTTTCACACATGGGATGAATTTCTTATAAGAAATCTCTCTTCTAACAGGGATAGTCAGTCAGGTACAGAGTTAAAACTTACACTGAAAAAAAAATTTCAGTCTGCATTTTTTCTTGACTAAAGTAGGCTGCTGTGTTTATCTCAGCAGGTTTTAATACCAGTGGGGAAATTGCAAGTCTTAACATTTGTGCACCACATACCAATAAACCATTTATGGAATAAATTAAAAAAAAAAAAAAGAAAAAAAAAGAAAAATTTGTTTCTGGAATGTAATCAAAGGATGTTTCTATTTAAGAAAGAATTTTAAGGTTTTTTTCTTACTGGGCATGCATGACACAAAAATATGGAAGCTGCATATAATCAGACAAATTGTTATACATCTGCTACTATAATAATGAGTTTTAAACATCTCTCTATTGATTGTATAGTCTGTTCACTAAGTAAAATGGGGGATTTTTTGGTTGAACTGGGAAGGGCATATTTCTTTCCTTTCAGACCTGAAGAATGTAATCCATATAAATAAAACAGATCAAGTTTATTCTGTGAGAAGTGTCAGGGTTCAGAATTTGTGCCTAATGCTCTTTCTCCCATCCCAAGGTGACCTCACCCAAGCTGCATATTCTGAAGCCTGAAACTTATCTGTGTGCTGGCAGACTCCTAGATAGCACAAACCTGAACTGTGCTCCCCGACAGTTAAATATACACAACCACAGGCCCATGCTTGAGCTGAATGCATTGACTTTTCTAAGTTTTCCAGCATGGGTATAATTTGTCAGACTGTACTTGGACCCCACTCTCTAAGCAAAGGCACAGCATCTAGTACTGGAGCACTGTCTCATGTTAATTTTTTTTCAATATCAGGGGAAAAGAACCCTATATGCTGCAAGAAGATTCACATCAGCAAGGAGAAAGCCTTGAGCAATGTTGCTGTGATTCCCTCTGCAATGGGAAGGCTTCTCCTTCAGGGAAACATGGTAGAACAGCACAGAGGGTTAGGACACTGTTTTTACTGGAGTCTGCTTGGGAACTATCTGCTCAGTATGATGTAGCATGTTAGAAAACCACTGTAAATATAGTCCTTAACACTGTGATTTTCTTTGGTGTCTGGAACATGGCAGTGCACGGCAGCTGCCGCCTGAAAATCAAGAATATTTTTAAGAAATATGGCATCTCTTAAAGGAATATCTGGGGCTTTGACATTGCCATTATCATCCAAGATTGGGAAAAGAGTGCTATATTTTCCCGAGGCAGTGACCAGATCCTTCAGAGAAGAATCATGGTGTTCTGTGATGACATGAGAAAGAATCACAGAAACATTGCAGGTTTTAAAATGATGGCTGTAGCCCTACAGGGAGAATAAGAAAAAAAGAGACTGACTCTGTGGTGTAATGGGTAGGACCACAAGCTAGGAAGATCTGTATTCCAGTTTTTGTTTCCCTGAAATGTCATTGGACAGATATTGAAGGAAATACAGAAACACATAAAAGTGAGGAAATGCCTGCCATTTCCTATTAATGTGTAAATATGTAGTAATTTAGCTGAAATCAATGGATTTACAAGATCGTAAGACTAGAAGCGAATTTCATGGTTTTGCCAAGTGTACCTTTTTGTTCCCTTCCTCAGATGATGGTGTTTCAGAATAACTTAAACTTCTGTCGAAAAAAGCAATACTCTTGACTAAGTCTGATGATAGTTCAAACATGTACACTCTATTTGATCTAGAAAATTTGTGGGTTTTGTCTTGGGAAGCATTTATAACAGGGTTGAGGTTGTTTAAGAAAGAAAAACATTGTATCACAAACCAGCAATGTCACTGTAACTTAAACAATGTAGGATGTGTTATCACATGATAAGCTATCATGAGTTGTATGATTGAGATACAGAAGTAAAAAGTTCACTAATAGGTATTTTTGTATCCCTATGTGTGTCATTGGCCATATGGATGATTATGTCTCTGTCAAAGAGAAACTTATTGTTTTCTCCACAAAGTTATTCCATCTTTAACGTTAAAATATATTAGCTTCACTTTTAGATGAGATGTTTCAAGTGTTTTAGAAGATCTTTTCCCAAATAAAATTCCCACTATTCTGAAATTTCTAAATATCACAGATTTCTAAACAGACAATAGGAGAGAACTTCAAATTTGCTTGCCCCCTTTTTCGTATATTTGAATGCTTGAACAATTTAAGAGTTTAAAAGAGCCAAAAATCCTGCCAAAAATCCCACCAAAAACCCTGAAAGGGATGTATGTCCCAATTGTACTTGCAACTAATGAGAACAACAAGATGGAGATTATTCTCAACAGCCACACTGAGAACTTTAAACACAGTTTAAACATTCGTTATCAGACAGGTATTTCTGATGTGACTCTATGACTCATTTTGTAATGCAGTTCCCAAGGCTGTATAATTAGATCCTCAGGTGGCAACGACAGAGTGGTCCAATGACATAAAAATACTTCCTGTTACTGTACATCAGTTGAAGATGACTGTACATCAGTTGATCTAAAATCACCTCCTATATCAGCTCCCATAGACAAGATTTAGGCTGTTCACCTGACAGAGACTACAGAAACCCACCATCACCTTGAACATCAAACAACACTTGAGTGAGATTTTGAAAATCAACATCTTGATTTTTCCCCTACAATGACAACTAGGTACATTCTCTCCTTTGGGAGATCTTGCTCCTTATACTTATCCATTAACATGAATAGAAATCCTTTATAAATTCACAATTTAATTTTATAATCAATTCACATACTGTGAATAGATTATCTGTGTTTAAATATGGATATGGATATATTTCTTCTCTAAGAGGCACTGATTGCTAATATCACTTTCCCAAACATAGTATAAGGAACACTGCGATAAGAAAAAATCTATTGTTGACTCAGAGGAAATCAGGGTCTCTGTTGTTGTATTTCTTAGCCTTTATCTGTGAGTCTGTTTTTGCAGGTACAGAATTTTCTCTTTTCCACAATCTAATGACATTTTGTGATCTTTGCATAACAATGTGTTAAAGTTCAGTGCAGATTCTGATTTATTGAAATAAACTCAAGATCCTTTCTTCAAGCTATTGCTGTGGCTTCACTATTCCTGCTCTGCCTTAAAACTACTCAAGAAATATTCTGTTCTCAATTATGCCAAATCAATAGCTTTTAAAATGCTAGTTAACAATCCAGACACCAGTTCTGGAGCCCCCAATACAAGAAAGACATGGAGCTCTTGGAGCGATTCCAGAGAAGGGCTACTAAGATTTTCAGAGGGTTGGAACACTTTTCCTACGAGGACAGGCTGAGAGAGATGGGCTTGTCCAGCCTGGAAAAGAGAAGGCTCCAGGGCGACCTTACAGTGGCCTTCCAGTACCTGAAGGGGGCCTACAAGGAGGCTGGGGAGGGACTTTTTACAAGGGCCTGCAGTGATAGGATGATGGGTAATGGTTGGAAGCTGGGAGAGGGCAGGTTTAGACTAGATACAAGGAAGAAGTTTTTCACCCTGAGGGTGGTGAGACACTGGAAGAGGTTGCCTAAGGAAGTTGTGGATGCTCCATTTCTGGAAGTGTTGAAGGCCAGGCTGGACGGAGCCTTGAGCAACCTGGTCTAGTGGAAGGTATCCCTGCCATGGTGGGGGGGTTGGAGCTAGATGATCTTTGAGGTCCTTTCCAACCCAAATCATTCTATGATTCTATGATTTTTTCCAAGACAGAACAGAATATCCAAATATCCCATTATAGACCACTTCAGATTTGGATTTCCACAGATTTCAACATTATTATTCACCATTTCCTGTTCTAAACTGCTTAGCAGAATTGTTGTTACCATGTTCAGCTTGAGGGAATGATACACTTCCATACTGGGTAAAGCCTTTCCATGTACTATTTGAATAGAATTTTTCTTGTATGAAATATGAAGCATTTTGGGTTGACTATTGATAAAACGTAGAAAATACATAAAAGCATTTACTTTTTAGGGATTTGGAGTCAGTGGAGTAAGCATCTATGAAATCAGTTGCATGCATGGTTTCACTACTATGTATCATTCATTGCCCCAGCTTCTTCTATTTAATTAGATTACAGGATTTTTCACCTAATAGTAGAGATATTAAGCATTTTATTAGTACTATGAAGGACAAAAATATTTAGTATCCGCATTATGTTGAACTCATTCTTTTAGTTGATTCAACTTCCAATAATTTCATCATAGCAAAAATCTAAATACTTTAAAATTCTCCCAGAATATGCAAGGGAAAAAATGTATTTCCACTAGGAGGAAAAAAAAAAAAAAAAAAAAAAAAAGTAAAATAAGAGCATCCAAAGAATACTTCCTGAGCAATTTCTGAGTCAGAATCAATCACCTAAATCCATATTCTAGATCAAGGAGTGGTATAACATTTTGCTTCAACCAAGTATTGGTGCTAAGTAGAAAAATTGACCTGGGATTCTTATTAGCAGGACCTGTCATGATTAGTAATATTCCCTTCCAAGATGCATCTGAAAGTGGAATCTTCCACTTGAAATAACGAAATGAAAAAATCACATAAGCTTCAAGGGTGACTGAGACTCCATAATATTAATAATCCAAATTCATGCACCAATATAATAGCTTTCCATCAAAATACAGGGTATAAAATGCATATTCAGTCAAAAATATCATTTAATCAGATTTAAATTTTATGCATGCTAATGTTTGCAATTCACTATATATTTGAAAATCTTCAAAAATTAGACTGTACAATGAGTGTATGTTTAGGATTTTGCATCTGCAATATATCCTAGTCAGCTGGCTAGATGTCAGTTGCCATTAAAATGTATTATATATAAAAAATACGTTGTTAGGCAAACTTTTAATTGACATCTATGTTTTAAAAGAAAACTCAAATAACTCCCACTTCCACTTGACATGAAAACTTCGATGTGACCTGTCTTTCTGGGTGAAGTTTGATAGTGCATTCTAAAATATCATTATTTTCCAGATGGTGGGAATAATATCAAAGATATAGGGTGCAAAGCTGTTCAGAGAATTCTTTATTGCACCCGAGAAGACGAGAGAGCAGACAGCTGACATTTCCAATGCCTTGATAACATCTGCTTTTTTCCACAGTATCACTTCACTAGACTTTAATTTTTTTACCCCACTGCTACCAACTTCTCAGTTCTTTAAAAAGAAGAATCTGTGATATGAATTTATGTCCAAATTATCTGATGTTATCCTCAATTTCTGCAGTAATTTACCACTAGTACTTGACATTTATTAAGTTCCTGTACCTGATGTATTTGTTTAGTTTCTAGAAAATAGTTTTCACTTCTTTTAGTCTTCTACAGGGATGACAGTATTGCTTCTGTTCTTTAAACTACCTTGTTTCAAGGTTATGTTCTTTAAGCTATTTTCTTCCTTGTAAATAATCAGTTTATGCAATAAAGGGCAATACGATATGAACTCTTTGATTTCATAGAGATCCAGGCAATGAAACAAAGTATTACATTTCAAAGTCATGTTCATTTTAACATTTTTCTACGCAATCTTTCACTAGCTTCATATTTACGTAGTGATTGACTGATGAAACTTGCCCACTACGCAATTCAAACACTTCGAAAATCAGACATGAGATGATTCTTCTCACCTGGATTTAGGCACCTAAAACCTAGATAGCTTAGAGAAATATGCTGAACTGGGCAAGTCACTCTAGGCTCTCTGTAACATACTGAGATGAAAAAGGCTTCCGTGCAGAGGTGTCATCCTGAACACTTATTTTAGGATGAAAAAAACCCCCCAGCTTTCTGGAGGTATGCCTTTTCTCCGCTTGCTAAGAAGGGAATCTGGTACTTCTAGCTCAAAAGCAAATGTCAGACTTAGGATATCTAAATCAGCTGAATTATTTCTCAAGTAGTTTAACTTTATGCTTGTGCTTTAAAATTCTTTGGATTCATTTTATTAAGTTTTATTTAAATTTTTGAAAAGCCGTTTGTAGCTGCAGCTGATGCATATTATGTGCAGCTGAAGTTTCCATAAGTAACTTTTAAAACTGGTTAAAAATGTGAGAACACCTTCATTACCAGGAAAAATTTTTGAATGATTGCTGTATTTCTATTTTTCTTAGTGAATTATTTTATCTGTCATTAGCAAAGGCGTTTCTTCATTGATATCCATTTTTCTTTGATTCTAATTTTTATTTATTTAATAAATTTTATTTAATATGTTTTATTAGATACATATGACATAAAATAATAACATATGTCACTTGATAACAGCATAATCTGAGTGAACGATGATTAGTGAAGTTCTAGTTGTTAATCTGACACGTGTCTGAAAAGAACTTTTTGTACACTCATGTATTTGGTAGCCTTGAAATCCTAGTGCCAAACAAAAAGAATGTTAAGCACAAAAGTTCAGGTTGAATTGATACCAGCTGACTTGTAGATCTTCATAAATTTGTCCTAGCTAATGTCATATTGTTTGCTCCGGGATCTCATCACCTCTCCACTCTCTGCAATAGGAGAACATGGTACAATTCTGTAAACTGCTTATTTTCTTTGCTGGGTTTCCCCTTTTTCTGAAATGTCTTAAGCAGAAAGCTAGTCCCAATCAGAATGGCCTTTTCATTAAAAAACTTTGGGAGAAGTCTCTAAAGCAACTCCTTTCTTTCTGGCTTTGTACTTCAGAACTGTGTCAAGAAAAGCAAGGTCAAGTGAGTTGGTAATTAACAGAAGTCAAGAATTGTTGACTTATGGGAGACAGAAATGTAGGTGAAAAAATAAGGGACCAAGAGAAGAATCCAAAGTTTAGGACTATTTGTGATTTTAACATCTAAGCAGTTGCCTACAGATTAGAAAATGAATAAAATTACTAGACAATGAATAAAGATTTGTGTGTGTGTACCTTGATCTACATGTTTCATTACTAGGTACAATTAATTGACCTCACCTTGTGTGAGATTCTTGTTCTATGCCATAAGGGAAACAATTCAGATGTACATATTGGTTATTGTTGTTTCCTAGTATATTGCTTGGAGAAGATAAGTCTTCTCTTGTTTTTAAGAAGAACTGATTTGGTTTGATTTTTTTTTTTTTTTTTGGAAGGGAAAAAACAGACAGTGAGGCTTTAGGGAAATACTGAATGTGTGGGCAGCAAATCAGGAATGAAGGACCCAGAATTAGCTAATTAATCAACAAACAAGGCCTAATATTTTAAGTTAACAGTAATATCCCTTGAATCATTGTCTGACTGGTAATATTAAAACTCATTTTACAACCAATAAAGAACAAAGAACATGAATACATAAGGTGTTTTCATTTATATTTTATACCTAATTTAAACAAGTCTCTGAGTTGTTTATTCAATTTTTTTCACAGCCAAGTATAGAAAAAATTTTCATCTATGCCCCTATAAACCATAAGAAAACAAGAAGAACTCACTGTGCTTGCTTGAGTGGTTGCATTGACTTGATGACTTCTGATATAAGGAGGCCAAAAGACCCAGGAAACTTAGGAGCTAAATTCTCTCTTTAGCCAGTTTGCCAGAGAAAACTGATCTGTATCATGTCAAGAGGAAACAGAGTGGAAATGCAAGCTAAGAACTAGCAGGTGCAAAGATTTTAGATGTTATGATGTGGCGCAAGAGGTAAACACCTACTTGTAAATCAAGAGAGATTTAAAATGCTGATTCACTTTTCCTCTTTTGTTATGATAATGCCTCTGTCTCTTTATATCCGAGTAGAAAAAAATCGAGAAAATGAGAATTCTCTATTATTTTGCAATGGAAAATACGCATATACAAAGAAAAACACTAATTGATGTGATAAGAATACTTAGAAGAATGGTGTCCAATTGCCTTTAAACTTTAAAATAGATCTCTGCTAAATTGTTAACCGCACGCTTCACTCTAATACTTACACATTAAAATCATCCATATTGATATAAAATATATCAAAATGTCTTCAACAAAGTGTCAACACAAAGTGTACAAAGTGTCTTCAAGACTTATGTTCTGAATTAGCTGTGTGTATACACCACATCAGTCATGTACTGATGCCACTGGTGACGATGGTTCAGGGTGGTCCTTAGTGAGATCAAGATGATCAGACTTCAGAGCTCTTTGACAGGATGTCAGACATGCAGTGTCTTGTCTTGTTTCTTCTACAATTTTCCTCACTTGTGCCTGATATTTTCATACTATTTGCCACTCTCCTTCCCCCTCCCACCCTCAGGGGGGAAATCGTCTGCTCCTGATACTGTTTTTTTGGGGGTGAGGGGTGTTCTTCCAGTTATCCTGGTGTATTTGGTAGGAAGTCCTGTGAATGTGCAGCCCCTTGTGCTTGTGTTGTCCTCTGCAGCTTTTTCCTGGATGCTTCCTACATGCAACTTGTTTTTTCCCCTTGGGTGGTCACATTATTCCCATACTTATTTAAAATGCTTAAGGATCGTGTCTGGCTATGCCCTCGTAGTATTACAAAATGCTTACATACTGCTTTTGGTCACATTATTTCAGTATACTAATTTGGGTTAGTATTAATTATACCCTGGTCAATACATTTATAATTTCTAGTTGCCACAGGCCCTGTTTTGCCTACAATTAGCTGTAATACACTGTCCCTGTGCCTGCTCTGGAACATATAGGCTTCTCAAAACAAAACAAAAGCCTCTCCATTTCAACTATTCAAACTGCATAGAACTTTTCTGGCAAAGGAGTTTCAGCCAGTGTCTGTCTAAACAGGATCAGTAAAAACCTCCAGCTTCTGGCCTTCTATCTTGCCATGGTTCATGCAATTTAGCAAGTGCTATTTGTATCTATTTCCTCTTTCCAAGGACTATTTCTAGGATTTTGTCTAGACCATAGTGTAAACTGTGAAGATCAAACAAGCATGCAGATTGAAGGTGTACTGTTCAGATATGCTAAGTTCTTTGTGTCTTAAATTTTTTTCTTGCCAGAAAACCTTCAGTCTTACTAGCCTGCTAAAATAAATCATCTCTGTTTATACTATTGTGACTTGCTTCCTGTTCCTCCTAAATAAGAAGTAGATTATAACAACAGGGACACTTCACATCAAATGCCAAGGAGATTAATGTCTGCACTGAAGAGTCTTGGCTGAGCAAACGTGAGTGCTGAATGAAAGGGACGTAGCTGTTTGCAAATGGAAGGAGTCTGAAATGGAATGTGGAAGTAGAAGTGGAAGTACAAATTAAACATGATATTTGGAATTCTGTTAACACTAACTTTTTCTTCCAGTTCTTGACACTGAACCAGCACATAAAATCCATAAATCCAATTCAGTACCTGTAGGGAAGCCACATTCTGTGGGTTTTCCATCCACATTAATTAGATGCAAAGTGATGACATCAGCTACACTCCTTCTCTTGTGATTTAAGGGAAAAAGAACATGAAATTCCATTCCGTAGGTCATTAGTAGAGCTGTTTATATAAACAACCGAAATTTGCTCAAGTTATACATTACAACTAAGTATAATACATCAAGTATTCATCTTTTTGTTCTCATTTAATAAAGAGCTGCAAAATTATTCTAGTTTCTCTGCATGTGTTGGAAAATTATTTTTCAAAATTATTCAGTAAATAGCATGGGTAAAGCAAATTCATCTCTGGAATTCTTCACAAATTATGCACATTAACTATTTGCAGTCAGTGTTACACATTCTTGGTATCTGATGACCAATTATATTTAATTGTTTCCACTTCTGGCTGCTTTGTATTGTTTATGTGAGAAGTAAATAATAAACAGTGCATGAAAAATGTTATGTGACATTAGAAAGCAATTTAGTACCATAGGAGAGGTTTTCTAGATCAAAATACAAAAGTGAAGTGGAAACATTGACAATATATGCAATGTTTCCTATGCAATATGGCTTTTTCTTCCTCCAGATTAGATTTACTCTGTTCCACCGGATAAATATCCCCACCATCCTTATGTTTTGAAGATGAACCATCCAAAGATCTTATTTATAGGAATCTTATTCTTAGGGACTGAAAGGGGTGTGATCCAAGTTCAAGAAAAAAACCATGTGCAATTTAAACAAATATTCACAAATAATATATTTTTGCAACTTTCCATTCAGTGTCTTTTTCGGTTGTTGTTATTTTTTGGTTTGGTCACTTTTTTTTTTTTTTAAATACATGTAAGGTTATTACTTGTGGCATACCAATACCTAATTTTACTTCCACTAATTTAATGCAAATTCACATCTTGTCAGACTTTTCATATTTTTAAATTCATAATTCCACTTAGATTCTTTTAACTTGGAAATAATTGGAGCTGTCTGAAAAGCTGTGCTTAACTTCATCTAAATAATACTTTAACTTATGATTAGTAAACGTAGCAGCATTTAGTCAAAGATTATAACTATGCCCTGAAATATTAAATTAATTACCATCATAGAATAAATTTCTTTTCAACTAGAGCCATGATTTATCAACCTGAAGACATAGATGCATGCTTCTTTATGCAACTTCTCAACACTACTAATGAAATGACATTAGAAAAGCATCAGTTACTTAAATATAGCACAGAAAATACAGAGTACATCTACAACAGAATTAATTTTGCACCTCCTAAATTGCTTTTTATAGCTAAATTAGCTTCTTATATAAATAGTGCTCTAGTAGCACTCTTCCAGTGATAATCTATAAATTAATATATCATGGTGTAGTCCCGAAGAAATCCATAAATGCAAAATTTTCATCTATAAAGTAGGGTAAAATTTTGTTTGCATAGTTTTCTAAAAAAATCAGTATAAAATATTATGTGTATTATAGTAACAGAGATAATGTAACTATTAATGCATGTGAAAAACTAGTCGATATTAAAGATTCCTGAAAGTATATGTAAAATGCGTTACTGTATGAAGTTATGTTTTTTTCTTTTTTTCACTTATGTTTATGGTTTGATCTTTTTAAGTTTTTGTTTATTTTTTCTTTTCCATTATCTAGCCACAAGATTTATATTAATGGAATGATCTTCTGATAAATCATGTTACCTTTATGAGATATTTCAACTTAAGGCTAGAAAAAAATTGAGTTGCTAATGATTTTAATGCCTGTGAAAATACTGTTGATTTAATTCAAAAACATGTATATTTAGAAGTAATACATCAGACTTTAGAAATACTTATATCTAGGCTTCCTCCTGTGCTGAATTGTATTATGGCTCAAGCCTTCCCACTGTTATTTCCAAGTGCTGCCTCCACTAACTTCCTGCCTCCAGAAGCAAGGGGGGAAATATTAAGTTACTTGTATCTACCAAATTGTTTTACTCAAGATTCGGGTATAAAATATGTTGTCTGTAAGGGAAGAAGGTGTTTCATGGGAAAACATGATATTTTCTCCAGAGCAAAATGAGATTCAATAAATGCATTCTTACATCTTCCTCTGTGCAGTGCAAGGCTGTTTAAGATTACCAAAACTAATGCCTAGATGTAATTCCATAATAAATCCACTGAAGAATCAGCTGTTCTGCAAGTGATGCAGAGGAATCTTTCTTCCATTATTTTTTCCCAGCTTCATGATAGGTTCAACCTGGCTTAGCCTTAGTTCTGTGTCATATTTTGTTGCATCAGCCCAGGTGCTTCTGCCTACCAGGCTGTACAGCTGTACTGCTGTACATGTAAAACCATCTTGATACTATTAGGGAAATGCATCTCTTCTAACTGAAGCCATGTAAGAGTTTGACAGTCAGTTTAAATTCTCATCACAGTCATTGCAGAAAGAGAGAGAAAGAGCAAACCATCTCTAATTCATCGTGTTTAACAGTAAGTGTCTCTGAGAGAAGACATGAATCAGCTTTTGGAAGATCCCGCTCCACAGACTATTGAGGAAACCTAGCTGATTACACTAGATAAAATTCCTAACTTTTATAAGGTTAAAGTAAACGAGTTGAAAATCACTCTTTATCCCAAAGCTATCAAAACTTTCTCTATTTCTTATCCTAACTCCTTCCATGCCTCTTTGTTATTTATTGGTTTCATTCTTAAAACTGTGTCTGTCCTTTTAGCTGTCTCAAGCTCTCTTCTTCGACAGCTTCCTCCATTCTCTTTCACCATTCAAACAGGTCATTAAAAAATGATGATTTTTGTTTCTAACAAAATGCCTTCCTCCTCTATTCCTTGAAAAGTTTTCCAAATGCTATAACAGCTAGTCTAGTTCCTCCTTCCAACTTCTCAGTCTGGAATCACTTTGTTAATCTATTTATTGCAATTCTATAATTCTTCTGTCTGTAATTTATTGAATTCTTCTACACTGCTACTGGTACGGGAAAGCATTGTGTCTTTCTGGTCTCAGGAGCTCTTCAGTTTGACTCAGGGACCTGAATATCATTTTAAAATACTGAAGATAATCATGCAAAAACTATATGTTTATTGAATAGCATTCTCCCTACAACCTTTTTAGAATAAATGGTGGCATAAATGCATTGAGAGCAGCTAATCTCAGAGGATGAAGTATGCATCCCTAATAAGCTCTTTACTCATGTTAAAGGAGAGTGAATGACAGGGAGTGCAAGATCTTATCTAAAAGGCAAAAAAGCGTTACAGTGCATAATAATGCACACAACAGGTCTGCTCAGATACGAGCTATGAAAAAATGCAAGAAATCACTACAATAATATGCCTGAAGACACAACACTTATTCTAGTTATGGGTGAATATGCTGTTGAGATCAATTAGATCACGTAAATCCTGCAGACAGTGAGAAGAGCAGTAATAAAACCTAAAGCAAAGAACATATTGCACAGTGTGCTGACAAGGTCAAATTGATAGTAATGATGTTGATGGCAGCGCTGCAATAAGGTTGTCTAATATTGTATGCATCTGATATTGGTTTTCATTACCTATACGCTGGAGTACAGTCAGAAGTTCACTAAAATGATAATGATTACCCAAAGGGCAAAGGCAAATAAGACAGGCAGTTCAGTGCATCCTGCAAAATGCGTGAAAGAAGATAAAATTGTACCTGATGCTAGATCTGCAAGGCTCACTACCACTGGGATCAAGTTGAGTTTATACTGCCTTTTATTCATTTTTTAAACTGATGTGGTGCTTTGAAGTGTATGCTTAGTGAGTTTATTAAGACAGTCCATCAGAGACTGTGATAGCTCTCTTCAGAACAAGTCTACAATCTACATTATAAGTATGTACTCTAAATCAGTCTGTAATGCATATCAGACACAAGTTGTACTGTTCTAGAAGTGCATGCTTCAAGTTAATACTGGATGCACACTTAAAAGCTCCAAATGTTTGGATGGCTTCTAGTACTTTTGTAATAAAGCTTCTTTCTCATTCTTTAAAACCAAAACCAAAAAAACCCACCCCAATCCTATGCCTGACATCCAATAAAACACCTTCCACCACTCCTCTTCAGTATCTTTTCTTTACTTCTTTCTTACAAAAGAAGTTATTTAAACATAAGTAGCTTTAGTCTCTCCTGAATAAGACATGCTCATAGACAGAAATGTTAATGAAAAGTAAAGAGTGTCCTTTGGAAGATTATATCAAACACTGCAAAGAAATGCATTTGAGAAGTTACTTCTGGTCTTATCTGATGTCCTCACAGCTCACGCAAAATGTGAGTAGCTGAATAAAATTAAGAAGAGAAATTTTCCTCTCTGGCTCCTTTGGGCATTTAGACAAATAGTGGATTTTGTAATGTGATCATGTACAGTGCTCCTCACCCAAGAACAACAAAAAAAAATCTCGAGTCTGAAAATTTTGGGGTGACAGTCAAAGCAGAGGTGATCATGCAGAAAATGGGAACTTGTGAATTTGGCTGCACTTGAATTTCTTCCTCATTCCAGCATTGACATGAACACCTGCTCTTTCCCTAACTACATGACATTTCCTCTGTATTGTGACTCTTCTCTTTTGCAGTGTTAACTATTCAAGGAATTAAGGCTGATGTAACAGGATTTCAATTAACTTTTATTAATCAGCTATGTGCACATACTGTGAATCTTCATGCCTGTGCACATGACAATGCTTTGAATTTTTGTCCAGTTTCTCTGACACAGTTTAGATGCTTTTTGTGGCTGTGACTCCTTGCACAGCTCTGAAGAGGCAGGGGAAAAGGGGTGTCAGGTTGGGGGAAAACCTCCTGTGAGGAAGGGGCTGGGTGCTGACCCTGATTCAAACATGACGGAGATGGGTAGGGACAACAGGGAAATGGTGCCCATGCCATATGAATCACCCAGATGAGCCACATCAGATAATCTGCAGGTTGTTGCAGAAGGAAAATATAGCAGTCTGACTCCTGCATGTTTCAAACCCTAACTTTAATGTTTTAAATAAAGGCTTCTCTGTGTCAGATGCATGATGCATACAGACTAGAGGCTTCTGGAGAGTTGGTCTCTAAACCATGGCAAGCATATGGCAATTCTCTCTGCTCAATGATGGCCCCATTTGGCTGTAATTCGGCTGTAATGCCATCTCGTACCATCATATTCATAACTCTGTGTTCCTGTCAATCATCTCCTGTCCCTTGCCTCTTTCAAAAACTTATTTCAAAAAGTGTGTGGGCTCTCTCTTCACTCATTACTTAATTGGGGAATTACATTCTGTTTGGAGAATCATTACCTGGTATTCACATTCAGGAAAGCAAATCTCATTGACATTATGTTGCATGTTCTGGCTTAAACATGCTTGATATGCTCTCTGAATACTGATTGAGTTTGTATTTTGACTGGTTATACCCTTTTTCCTCCCAAAGGCCTGGGTTTCTCATAGAACTTGTTGGGGAACAACAAGATCTTAGAAAACCCCACACTAACTTGTTATACATACTGCCCTTTTATTACTAAGCATAACTTTTTTAAAATTTTCTTTCTAAAAGGAGAAAAGCCACTTTCTTAATATCTGTTTTCCTTTTCAGCTTAACTGTACACAGCCAAAGTCACTACCTACACAGATACATTTTTGAAGCTTACTAATGTCAGTTTTATCAACAGAGTACTGTCCTAACATCTTCTCTTATGTACATTATGCACCTTCGATCAAACAAAATGCTTAAAGAAGATTTGTCAGTGCTTCAATTATTCTATACACTTTCCTTGTAACAGCAGGTATGATTATGACTAATGTAGCCTGCATCAAGATGACTTCCCTAAAATGCTGAGATTAAAAAGGAGAAACAAAACCACATTCATTATTTTTCAGCTCTGAGTTTTTGTGCTGAATAAGAAAACATACACATGTAAGCAGTATTACAATGGTTATAATTATTTCTACAGTAAGAAATGTATTAAAATTTATTATTCTTTATTAAAATTTATTGTTCCTTATCAACTGGAAAACACTTTCTTCCTAAGCATTGTATGTGCTTCTGTGAAGAACAGAACAAGAGAGACTCCTGCTGGCTCAAACTCTACAAAAATTAACGCTTTCTGACTAAATTTTTTTCTTCCATTTTTTATGTGATTACCATTACTCATTTGTTCTATAATACCCAAAGGCTCTGAAAATGAATGAGTGTGCTAGACACTCTCTTGCAGCTCAGAAGAGCTGACTATAAAAATTCCTTTTAAAATTTCTGAGACAAGTAGAAGGAAGAAGGGCTGAAGTTGAGAATATATACAATCACATAAACTACCACCAAGTAGCTTACGTGCCCTAAAATGTCTATAGTGGACTCTGAGACTACTTATTCACTACATGCTGCTGTCAGTGTAGAAAGCAGTTATTTGGTGTAAATATTTATATATGTATATATGTCCTATGCCAAAGTAAACTAAATCAAATCATCAGTAGTTCACAAAATTATTTTCTTTAGCTTAATTCTAAACTCAAGCTGAATTCTAACTTACTGTGATGAAGTATTAGGAGTAATAATGACATTATCACATACTGTTGTTTTCCTCACAGGACCTTTGCTTTATTCTGTGCACAGGATGATGGCCACTACTCAGAGAATGAAGCCACAGCAACTCAATATTCCCTTATCCTCCTCTGGCAATATGTCCCTACATACTGTGCAAACATGCACTGAATAAGCACTAATTTCCTCTTAGGCTTTTTTATAGTGCTCACCTCTGTATCCGAGGGCTACATCCTTAAAAGGATTTAAGGGCCACACAGACAAAGATATTTCATATCCAAGTCACAGTTAATGCAGTAAGAACTACATACTGCACAGAAGTACTGCTGTGTCTTTGAGGACTACTGTTCAAGAGTGTGAATGTCCACTAGCATAGCCTATACTGCACCACAGAGGCAGTGCAGAGGCATCTATGCAAGTCCCAAATCCAGGCTGATACTTCTAAATAAAGGAGCAAACTGCCGTGCAAAGATAGTAGCTGCACTCTACAAAATATTGAAAATGGCAGTCCACCCGAGCAGCTACTTCCTAGTTCTCAGAAGGACAAGTGATCTCACTAACTCTTGCTTTTGGAGATTATAAGTGTTTCTGCCCCTTGCTGGTTTTTGTACACTAGACGGAGATATCCCAATTCCAAAATTAAGATTCTCAAATAATTTACTCAGTTGCCATTCAAACCTAGAGGCACCTAACTGTCACTGGTAACATTTGGGGGGGGGGAGTCTAATTATCTGCATCAAGTTACTGTGTTTTGTCAACAATTGAGAGACCTTACCCACTTAGCCACCACTGGAATTTAACATGAAGGATTTTACCCATTATGTCACCTAGGGTGAAAAATAGGCTTTCTCAGAGACGGTTCAACCTTACAGAAAACATAACTGGGAGAACAGCAACATTTTCTTTTACTGAATAAATTAGTAGTTAAGAATTCCTCTGAGAAATGGAACATTCTCATTAAAACCCCTTCCCTTTAAGGGGACTTGAACGCACATTTTCAGAGCCCTCCTGGCTCTCACTGATTTAAGATTACAGTTGTCAAGATGAAACATTTCTGAAAATAATTTTTATGTACTTCATCTTGAAAAATGTGCCTCTACAACATTAAAGCAAAGGGAGGAATGCCAGTGATTTGCTCAGTATCACAGCAGATATTTATAAAAGGTTTTACTACAGAATCCATTTTGCAGAATATTCAAAAATTTCTTAAGTTCCGAGTCATCCTCTCTCCCTCTCTTTCTCTCCTTCATCTTTGATGTCTTTCCCATCTTCTTGTAGGAATAAGATAGTGACTTCATTATCACGTGCAAGTTACAGGCAAGAAGGCAGCAGTCAAAAAGGAAAGATGATATAGCACCGTGAAATTACAGTTGGCACTGAAGTGCACAACAGCGTACGACTGTAAATGGTATGGTGCAGTAGACATAACACAAGACATTCTGTCAGCTGAGGAAAGGCTCAAGCAGTCTCTGTGGTCATAAGTGTTAGCACAGCATAGTATATGCCAGCTGGGAGATCTGAGAGCACCTCCAGGCTCCTCTGTTGGGGGCTGGCTGCACATGGCCTCCTGCAAGAATGTACCTGACTGTTGGGACCTTCCTGGGGAGGAAGCTGTGAGTTGCAAACCAACAGGGAGCCTCAAGGCAGCTAACGTGATCTGCTCTGCCGTCATGGGGGCTTACCAAATGGGGGAAGGATAAACAGGAAGAGAGCCCAGAGCAAGGTGAGCATGGCAAGATATTCTGCACTAGAGGAGTAGGTTTTGTCTGTCCTGTAGCTCATTGATCTGAACTGACAGTAAAGACAGGAGGCCAATTTCGTTTCAGGCTGCTGCTGATGATTGAGTTTTTTCCAGTTGTGTGAACTAGGTTAGTAAATTTGCTTTGTGGGTACCGCTGAATGTCAATTTACTACAATACCTGCTTTATGAATAATTATTGGCCATTCTATTATTTAATATCATCAGCTTTTTTAGCAATCAGTTAATGTGCTAGCTCACACTGCATCCATGGACTAGGCTAATTTTCAGCTACTCAATAACAGTAAATTATTTAAAGCACTGCAAAGGACCTGTGTTTTCTTACCACTTGATAATTTGAAAAACAGGAGCCAAAGGTTTAGTAAGGCTGGAAACTTCCGTAGCAAAAGTGAGAGCCACAAACATTTTCCTCTGAAGCCTGAAACAGACAAGAGTAAGGGGGCTTGTGATAGACAGGTGTCACCTGCTCGAATACCTTTATGTTTCCATGCCCTGATGACACTGGAGGTGCAAATGGGCTCAAAGAACTCAAGTCTGTATTTAGGTTTTTAATGGTGTGCGATTTAGAGCTTCAGCTTAGCCTGAAAAGCAGAGCTGAAGCTAAATGTATGTTGCCACCTAAAAAGTTAGGTGAGACCTTGATGTATTAAGCTGAAAACAGATTCAGGCAGGAGGAAGAATTCACCCTGCCCTAGGGAGTCAAGGACAGGGGCAGGGACAGGACAGTGGCAGGGAAGAAATTCTCTCTTGTTCTTTTCCCATCATCAAAAGATGAGAAGAAGAGAGGTTCCAGGTCTTCCCTCAGTTTCATTCCTTATTTCCCAGAGGAAGGGCAAATGAATCTATTCAACACTATGGAGGAAAGGTTTTAGTGATATCAAGCAGGGTACTGATACTCCATGAGCAGGTAGCAAGGAGCATGCTTGATTTTGCTAAGCCAGATATTGTTAAAGAGCTAAGCAGAATTTCCCTGTAAGTCAAAAATCACTAATCTTAAATTTCAAAAGCACTGCTTACCTTTTCTCAGTCTATGGAATTTTCTGCAGTTGGGTAATTCAGGCAGATTCATTAAATATATAAACAATTGATTTTGTATTTCATAAAAGTAAGTTGATTTTCAAAGCTTATTATTGTTGTATTATTTACAAATATATAACCACAGTTACAAATAGGTACTCTTGTAATGCTTTTTTACTTCTGCATTAGTGCAAGTAACAGCAAAACTACTGTCAGTTGCTAAAGCTCTCTGAATGGAAAAATAAAGTGGAGCTAGGTTTCTTATATAAATGGGAACTGTCATCTGCCATCTGAAAACTTCTTAAAAAATACAAAAAATGTAAAGTTTTTTCTTTTGCAACTGCTGGGCCTGATCCTGTGGCTGTTAGTCAGAACAAAAAGATCTTGAGATCCTTTTTCTCGACTCAGCCTGGATGTAGCCAATAGTAGCTTTAATATGATGCTGCATGTGTTTATTAAGCTTTGCCTTGCTCTGCATTATGACTTTGGACTCATTAAATGTAACAGTCTGGCTTTTAAATGGAGCTGTGAAAGTTAGGTAACAAATGTTATTGCTAAAGAAAATACAGCAATATATTTATTTCTGTTTGACCCAGAGGGATTGGCACAAGTTTTCAAATTAATGCTTTTAAAATAAATTATAGCATCCCTTAGGTCACCATAAATTTAGCACTCCCTTGTTTCTGCTGAGAATATGCTAATTGCAGATTTCTTGCTTATAAGCATCATATTTTATAATAAATATGTGAAAATTTCAGTGAAGCATCCTTTCTTTTCAGCATACTTGCCTGCAGATGACACTTCCTAAATATACAGGATCAGCTTTATTAAGAAAGAAAAAATATACGTTGGTTATAACCAAAAAAAGATTATAGTTATTTTTATTTACAATTTCTGAACAAATAAGCATTCGAAACATTATTTTTAATGCAGTTGAAAAATATATAATCAGTAAAAGGACTAGATTCTCCTGCCTCAGTTAACAGCATGTTTGTCCACAACAGTTTGTATGACTGACAGAGTTGGAACAACTTGCAGGGAACAGTACTATTGAAGATGACTGTGTGACACGATCTAGTCCAAACATATTGTACTTCAATGATTGTCCTTAAATATTTTTATGCTGAAGCAAACTTTACAAGTATATTAAGATAAAAATTAATTTTAATAATTTTTTTCTTATTCTAATTACCAAGATGCTGCAAGTTCCATTCATGCATAGAAATGTCGGTAATATGGATGTGTTTTATATTTAGATGAGACTGTACTTCCTTCTGCATCTGCACGTTTACAGCTCATCTTCTCAAATAAGTAGGAAACAAAAGAACTGTAGTGGTCTTTTCCATTACATTTGAAACACAGCATTAGGGATTCTGATCTGGAAGCAATAAGAGAAGATGAAGTATGTGATAGAAAGACATCAATAAAACTCAGAGTTCACAAAAGCAGAAATATGATTGGTGTCACTTTTTGAAAATTCAGCATAGACTAAATACAAGCTTTGAGTATGTGAGCATAAGAGCACACAAATCAAGAATAATAGTTCTGGATTCATAACAATTGTTTCCAATATTAATTTTTAAATTTTGGTTGTAGTATGGGGAAAAAACTCCCACCAAAAACAAAATCACAAAACCAAAAAAGAGATGATCCCATTACCATTTGCACTATTTCTACAGTGCAACTTTTAAAACCACAATAGTAAAACCAAACCAAACAAACAAACAAAAAAAACTCAACCCAAACAATAAAAAGAGGTAAGAAGTATACTTTCTTCTACCAAGTAACTAGCGATAGGATGAGAGGAAATGGCTTCAAGTTGTAGCAAGGGAGGTTTATATTACACATTAGGAAAAATTTCTTCACTGAAAGAGTGGTCAAACATTGGAACAGGCTGCCCAGGGAGATGGTGGAGTAACCATCCCTGGAGGTGTTCAAAAAACATGTAGATGGGGCACTTCGGGACGTGGTTTAGTGGGCATGGTGGTGTTGGGTTGATGGTTGGACTTGATGATCTTAGAGGTCTTTTCCAACCTAATGATTCTATGGTTCTTGCTACTTCTCATACTGTATTGGTGTGTACAGCTTTTAAAAAGGATGCTTGCATCCCATTTCATGTACAGTGCTGTCTGACAAATGAGTTTAATACACAGACATCTGCCTCAGAGAAAGTTCTCCCTAAATTTCAGAGACGCATTTGTGCATAAAATCTGTTTATCACATTGTTTAGGTCAGGATGTGATCAGCTTTTGTACCATGGAAAAAGCAAACAGATATCCTATTAGTCTTTACAACAAATTATTTGTGAATTACAGGAACTAAAATAAATATAACTAAAGACTTCATGCGTTAAGAAACACCATGATACTTTTATTTATATGTTGTTTCAGGAAACAGACATACATACATGCATATGCAGAAGACAATGACTTCTTGGCAACCAACATACTAATCCAGCTCTCATTTCACAGAAGACCAGGTTAAGTGTAATTTTGTTTGTTTCACAGGTTTTTAGTTTCATTTGTTGTAGGGGGTTTTGATAGTATAAGGCCCACTTCCTTCAAAGTAAGAACTTCTTCCTGGATAGAAACTACTGTTTTTCTCTTGTGTGTGCTACCATTTCAGGCATGCTCTGTTGTCACTGTCATCTGAGAGTGGCTGAATGAACAAGGATACTTGGAACTTGCCCAAATCTCAGTTTTCCAGGATTACCTATCATCTCCAATAATAGTGCCATCCATTACTCTCTACTTTGTTGCATCTTCATATCACAATTCGCAATAGAGACAAGTTCCACAGGACTAGCATCTTGTGATTTTCCCTTGTTAAAGACATTATTGTTTCATATAGTTCCTGTTCATAAATTCTTAGAGTAACTACCTACATTCAAAAATCAATCAAGACTTCTTCCATGCTTTTCAGTTTTTCTGCAATGCTTCAGACATGGCTATGAAAAAAGGAAGCTATTTTAGCAGTAGTTTTCATACAAAAAAGAGAAAGTATATTGCTATAAAATCAGAATATCACGCGCCTCTATTATTACAAGCTAATAGGTGATAGGCATAGTTTTTTGAAACGAACAGTAAGGGGAGTACAGAATCAGAGATTATAAAAAGAACTGGACATTACATCTCTTGATATACTTAAAACTCTACAAACATTAAAAAATGCATTTGTAAAACATACATGAACAAGTGGACTAATTTTTAGGAACTCTGTAATTTAATATTTTAATAGTTATTAACTTCCATGCATGTCAAACAAGTCCATGTTCAATATTTTCTCAATAACGACAATTTTTTTTAATTACCACTATTTTTAAAATTTGGTTGATGTAAGGTTGACTGAGGCCAGTAGTGGAGCCTGACAACATTATAAAGTTTTATTGAGACAGTAAGAAAGATGAGCAACAATATGACCATATGGTGACTCATTCAATCACCAATAACAAACAGAGGTCCACAAGCGATGCCTTGTGGCTCTGGAGGCTCTAGTGGACTGGCAGGGATGTGAGGTGCCTGGGTCTTCTGGCAGCAACAGCTAATCACACAAATGGCTTGTGAAGGTGAGTAAGAGTCACACCACCCCTTGGCTCCATCAAGGGCAGTGTGATTTGACAGAAGCATACCTTACATGGATAATGGGGATAGCATTCTGCCTACGCTGCTGACATCAGTCAAAAGGCAGGGTATCAGAGGGCAGGGTGTCGGCAGTCTGCCTATGCTGACAATGTTGGCCAAAGGGCAGGGTGTTAGAAGGCAGGCTGTCACTTCCACCTTCTGATTCTCTCAAATCAGCACTTGACATGAACTTATAGGCTAGGGTTAGCTGTACAATAACCTAAGTGAGGCTGGTGTTCTGAAACCTGCAGAGTACACGTTGCATAGCCAAAGACAAAAGCTGATGCATCACAAGATGGGTACCAGGGGTGTCACAAACAATGTAACTCAAAAGACTATGTCTGGCATAACTGTAAATCCCAATGAAATATCTCTGAAAAGGCATTTTTGGTGACTTTTATGGTTCCTAATGCCACTCTTTGAAAACTGAAACTTTTTAAAAACTTGGTAGCATATCTTACACATCTCAATACACAGCTGTGTAATAAGATCTGATTGAAAGGCAACAGAAGTTAATTGACAAAATCCTGCATACTTCAGTGGATTTTGTATTGGTTTATACGATCATACATCCCTTTGATGAATGGGAGAAAAATGCAGCCAGTATAAGTTATAGACATTTATTACATTTGACTCTGACCTTCATGAAAAACAGGTAATTCATAATTTTAAATCTAAAATTTCAAATTTGGTAAACTCTTCGGTTTCTGTTTTTCATTATAAAGATAATAATAAAAATTTCTGTGCACAAAAAGAAATGAAGGATGAGAATCTCTTTAACTGACTTAATGTTTTTACTGGAAATAGGTAACCATAGTTTCAAACTATTTTTATCTAGGATCTTACAACAAATTCTCAGAAGATGTAAGCACCTTTTTAACTCCTACTTTAACTTAGCACTGTCTAACATTTCAGTGATGCAGACAAAATTGACTTTGAATATGAATAGTTTGTGACTTACTACTGAAAATACCAATTAAAAATGAAAACAGTATTTCTGTCTGCTGTTGTCGTCTTAGTTATGCACATGCTACTTCTATCTACTTTTCTTCAGGGATTCAGGAAAGAAAATGTGTTTCTGGGGTTTTGCTACATTCTTCAAAGAATTCTTCAATGGACTTCAACTTGCCTTGCAGTCTTATCAACTGCTAGATGTCCTAATCACTTCAGCTCTCCTGATGTGATTACACTTAGTATTTCTCCTTCTTCCTCCCCTGGGAAATTTATGTCTATTTCTTAGAGCTATCCTCTATCACCCTTTTTAAACACTGAAGCAAATCCATTTCAGTGATATCTGCCTCTTTTGACAATAAATTACCTTTGCCATCTTTCATAGGCTGTGCTCTTTCTCCTGCTGACCCTTTGTTCCTCATGTACTTGAAAATTTTCTTCTTAATCATAGCCTCTTGTGTGACCTTCCTTCTACCTCTCTACCTTTGGTTTTCTCATCTTCTTTTACACTCAACTTCATTCTGTGGTCCTTTCTCTTCCTTTCTGTATTTTGTGTTTAATGCCACTTATATAGGTTTGTTTTACTCTTAATGATGTTTGCCTATATTAATCCTTCTTCATTACTAGCATGGTTTCAGGTTTGTTGTTTGTTAGTTCGCTTGATATTGGATTTAATTCTAGATAAACTGCACCTACATTGCTTATATTCACATTTGAAAACTTTCTTTTTGCGCATGATTTTAAACTATTCTCTTTCCATGCTTATTTTGAAGACTGGACACCCAACCTAGGTACTAGAGATTGTATTTTTCCCTTTCACTTCTAATCAGAATCATTATTTTAGCAAAGGAGTAGCTTCATAGTTTAAAGTGCAAATGATTTTCCTTCTTTTAAATCATCAGATTATTACTGTGTAGAAAAAAAGTTTAATGAATTTGATTAGTTTTCTTAAGATAGACAGGAACAATGTAGCCACTGATACACAATTCCTCTGCATTCTGCTAAAGCTTTCCACTAAAGACAAAATCAACACAGGCACCATTTCAAAAAAGTCGTTAAAATAAAAACAGCTGTAGAAATACTAATACAACTGCTTTTACAAAATGAGCCTCTCTGACTTCAGATATGTTATTAAGTTGAAATTCTTCATGGAGGTAAGAATGGAGCTTAGTATAGGACTTTCTGCCACTTTTTCAAAACTTATTAATTTGTGAGAGCACTAACTTTCCAATGCCCATTGTTTTGGTCTCATATGACTACATAGCGGGATGCTTTCTATGTCAGTCTTAAAACAGTAAAGGTGTCAATAAAAGAGGCATGTAGCCTTCAGTGGAAATAAAATGCCACCACTTGTAATGTGGTTGCATAAGAATCAATTTCTCTTTTAAAATTAACCAAGACAGCTACAAAGACCTACAGTTCTGTGTACTTATTAGACATTAAATAGTGACTGAGGCTGGAGAAAGCATATTGCTAAAAGAATTAAAGAATGTTAACTATCATTTCCAGATAGATTAAGATTTCATTCTGCTTAAAGCAAAAAGGTGTAACAAAAAGTTGTCGTAATGCCAGAAATAGAAAACAGACGACTCTTCTTAACAGTGATATCTAGGTGTTTTTTCCCCCATTTACACAGGAACATTAATGGGAATTACATGCATATATTACTTTGGAGAATAATACTCTTATCTATTCTATATAATGTTTTTAATCTAAACTATAATAATTCTGTTATTCAGAATAAAAATATTCAGTTTATTTCATTCACTTTAGCATGGTCCTGAATAAGATTGTAATTTAATGCAATTTAAATAGCCTGGTTTATAAATTATTATAGTAAATTTCTTTCAGTTTTCCACTGTATAAAAGTTCTTAATAGTGATTTGATAATATGAAGCATAGGATTAGGTAAGAGATTTACTATTTGAGAGACAGAGTGACTTTAGGGAATTACTTTTTCAGTATACCTTATACGACTTGTGACTATAGAGGAAAAAATAGAAACAAGAGGAAAACAGATTTTATACTTCATAGTGATACCCAGAAAAGTAAGAGTTATGTTTACATTTGGACAAAGAACTGTTGACCAGGTTTTGTGCAATAGTACTCTTGCTGTTGCTCTCTTGAGATTTGAAATCCTGTTAGAAGGAAAAGCTGCAAAAGCAAGTGTTTCCACAGATCCCACAGGCTCATAGTCTGAGATTTCACCAAAAAAAAACCACCCAGCCTTGTTTATACTATGCAGCTTTATGCATAATACATAAAAGATCTTACCAGAGTGGAAATTCAGAAATAATAGTAGAAAAAAAGAATCAGAAAATTTCCCCTCTCGCCTGAGCACACCAACAACAAGGCTAGGAACTATTATACTTTTCCTTCATTATGCTGTCCCTGAAATCCTTGCATTTCTGGCTCTGAACTAGTTTGGAACCAAGAAAAAGCATGCTTTACAATTTTGGGGGAAGTGGAAGAGGTGGGTTTAAATCAGGGAGCCCTACTGAAACCAAGCTAAAACAAAAGACAGTTTGGCCTGATATTTTAGTCTAGAGACATTAAATAATGGTATGTTACCTCCCAGCTGCAGGCAGACATGGCTATTAATGGACTGTGCTGTGAGAAAGGCTGAGGAAATGTGATTAACACAGAATATTTGTACAGTTAGTGAGAGTATTGCAACTGAAATCATACTGGAGTTTTTGCTGAACATAAGCCAGAATGAAACTAGAAAAAAAAATATATGATTCCAATTACAGAATAATGTAAAAGACATCCTGTGGTACCTTCACTAAATACATGAATATATATTTTTTTCAGTCACCGTGGCTCCTGATACCATTCAATACCACACTTCAGTAATAGTTGTGCCTGCTTACAGATGAGGAACTAGCACTATGCAAGCAGGCTGAGAATATAAGGCTGGGCCAGAAACATCTACCATATAATGAAACTGTAGCCTTAAATGTTCAAATGTGCTTCTCTTCCTGGAGTTTCCTATTGCCTGGCTGAAGTTACCCACTCACATATCCACGTGGCCAGTCCGAGTCCAATGGTTCTTGCTTATTTATATTCATGACAGAGAGTGTTTCATTGCTTTCCTCGGCACAGATTCTTACAGAGCCTTACAGCTCAGATGTGATAGTGCTAAATGCCTTGCTCCTTGGTTTTCATAACAAGCACATTCTCATACATGTGTTCAGAGGAAAAAAAAAAAAAAGGAAAATGAAAAGTTATTATTTACACCAGTACTATTTATTATTTTTAATAGTGGACTGGCTAAGAGGACAGAGAGCAACTGCTGACCTAAAGCTTATATTCTGGTATGTAATAAAGACTAAAATGAGAAAATATGTTTTTCACCTCAGCTTTAAATACAATAAAAAACAGACACAAGAAGAATAAAGCAAGCAGTATTTGGATTACTGGTCTTTCTTACCCTGAAGTCCAGAACTGCTAGTATTACATTTGAATATAAACACAAAGAACATGTTACCACAAAGGTGACTTTAGTTGCTTTGCCACCAAGTCCCCAGTTGCATTATCACAGCAAGATGCAACATGACTAAAATTGAAATATATCATTTCTGATTCTTTCTCGAAAATAGTGACAAATCAGTAATACAGCACTTTCATCATACATACAAATATGTCCATCATTTGAGTGTTGCTCCCAGTACCTTGGCCAAAGATACTTTATGTCCACCATTACCTGGGTGCATGGTTGCATGATAACATTGCAAGAAAATCATGTCCCTTAAAACAATGGGATTGAACAAGTTAAGAGATTAAAATTTTTATTTCATATGCCCTCCATCTTAGCTGTGGACTCTAATACATTCCACAGTTAAATCCTACCCCACATAAGAAAATGAAATTAGTTTTATTGATGACATCAGGAGTGGGTCTGTCCCTGAATATGTGTTTCTTATTACAAATACATCGTCAGATAAAATCAGATTAAATGGAATATTGATATTCTTAAAATATTTACTTCGTTTTACTCCTGGGGTCATTCCAATTATTTTAGGAAGATTTATTTTAGTGGTTTTTTTTCCATATACATAATTGCAATAGCTTTTGTTTTCTAACCCGCTGCAACACCTAGGGTGTGATCCAAAGTCCATGGAAACCCTGGGGAGTCATTCCAAGCAAATGTTTGATTGAAGTTCTCTTAAGCTAATTCTTCAGAGTATGTCAATAATTCCCAAGAGGTGAAGATGTGAGGTATAGTAGTTATTCCATTTAGAATTTATGCACATTTGGAAATGCTATAATTTCTACTCCCACAGAGCATCACAGTGTCTTCCTCTGTGTACAGATTAAAAAGAGCAAACCATCAATTCAATAATCTTGTTGCATATGTGAAAGTCCTTGACTATAATTTTGTAGAAATATTTATCAGAAAATAATTGCCAGCTGATTATGTACGAAAAACTTCAAGGAGACAAAAATAGCCAATTCTCAACACTGGAAACTTAATGTAACTATTTTTCTGGTAACTGAAAAATCACACTGTACTCAATTCAGAAACTATGAATCCCAAATACCGTAGCAAATTATTGATATTATTGTATTTATAAATTCTTCTCTTTAGAATTAGTATTGCAAGCTGTTTGTTTTCCTGTGTCACATTTAATAGCTTGATCCTAAAAATGCAGAATTCAGTAGTTCCACGAGAATGCAAACATAAGTGTAGTTACTTGCCTGAATACGTTTACTGAATTGGGTCCTAACATCCCAGTTTTCAGGGCAGTGTGTTCATTTAGATATATTCTAATGGGAGTCATGCTACTAAAACTCTGTGAATCCCCTTGAAAATTAAGACATGGAAGAAAAAGTATTTGAAGCGTTTATTCATAATAGTACCATAGTTATGACAGATAAATGGCTTAAGCTATTTGACCTTCTTTACGAATAGGCCTAAAACTACTTTGTCCATCTGCTACACAAGAAAAAATAGCTTTTTTTTTTTTTCCAAAAAATGGGTTGTTAATTTTACCAGGAATATGTCCTTGTACAGTCCAAATAATGTTCATATCAAATAACTATTCTGGTGGTTTGGTGTCTGCTGGGGTTTTGGCATGGTTTTGGCATGGTTTTGGCAGTCAAGGATAAGGCTACAGAGGTAACTCCTGTAAGGGGCTTCGAGAAGATCCCCAGGCTCCAATTTCAGACCCACCTCTGGGCAAGGCCAGACCAATGGCACCATTGCAAATAACTAAGAGTGAAAGAAACGGTTGATTGTGTCTCTTCGTTCTGTTTGTGTCAGTGAGCGAAAGGGGATGGGAGAGAGACAACCATGCCGACAGACAGGTCAGTGAGGAAGGAGAGGGGGAGCTGTGCCGGAGCAGAGGTTCCCCTGCGGCCCACGCTGGGGTGGCGGCTGAGCCCCTGCAGCCCCTGGAGCCCAGCGGTGGCCCAGAGGTTGGCCTGCAGCCTGCGGAGGGCCCCGGGCCGGAGGAGCAGGGACAAGTCCCGAAGCAGCCATGACTCCGACCACACTGGAGCAGCCCATTGTGTGGAGAGCTGCCACCCTGCTGGAAAGGACTCACGTTTAAGCAGCTGGAGGAGGACTGTCTGTCATGAGAGGGACCCCATGCTGGAGCAGGGGAGGACAGCGAGGACCTCTCTCTCTGAGGTCGGAGGAGCAGCGGAGACACTTTGTGCCTGACAGACTGTAACCCCCATTCCCCACCCCCCTGTGCCACTGCTGGGGGGAGAGAGGTAGCAGAGCTGAGCCCGGGAAGACCGGACAGGTGGCAGGGGGGAGGTGTGTTGTATTTAAGACCTGGTTGTATCTCTCATTATCCTTGATGGTGGTGGTTGTTTTGTATTAAATGTGTGTTGTTCTCCCCAAGTTGAGTTTGTCTTTTGCTTGTGACTGTAACTGGTGGGTGAGCCCTCCCTGTCCTTTGTCTTAACCCTCAAGCCTTTTGGCTTGATCTTCTCCTCCCCATCCCTCAGGGGACAGGGTAGGGATAAGCAAGAGGCTGCGTGGTGCTTTTGGAGCCAGCTTAGGCTCAAACCATGACAGCTATATACTTAACATTCTTTTTTTATGTGTTTGGGATTCATACAGGTATTTAATAAAGTCTGTAATTTATACAGGGCTCAAAATCTGGCATCTTCTTGAATAAGTCACATGTTTTTAATTATAAATCTAACAACTTTGAAGACAAAGATTAAGGTAATGACAAACCAATAGTCTTGTGAAGATACTGGAAAGCATTACTTTGTCTAGACTTCTCTCTAGACTTCTCCTCTTTAAATAATGTCAGTCTGTGACTGCTGTTAAATAAATAATTCGTATTGAGGAAAGGTGAGTGGATTTACGTCTTTTTTATGTTTGGAGTGGGCTGTTACGATTCTTTGGCCTTGTGGGTTTGCCTGTCAAATAGTTTACCTCAACTCAGCAAAGCATCTGTTGGACATTATTTTATCATATTGTATCAAATTCCTTTTCCTAGTATCAAATTTATTTACTCTGAATAGTGTCAATAATATTGAATCTATAGCAGCTGGTGTATTTCTCCGGCATCAATACTACCTGTTATTGAGCACTATTGGTGACTCGGATGTTTTGGATATTGAGACACAGGCTTCAATACCAGTGAGTCTAATGCCTTTTCTTCATGTAGGTCTGGTGAACTGCACATTACTTCAGCAATATTGCCATCTGTGTGATTTCCTTGACTACAACTCAGCTGATATTATTAATCTCCTAACACCTACATTTTAGCATTGCCATGGTTTGAGTCCACCCAGCCAGCAACAAAACATCACACAGCCGCTTGCTCACCCCAACCCTGTCCCCTGAGGGATGGGAAGAAGAAAATGCAACTAAAAGGCTCGAGGATCAACACAAAGGACAGGGAGGGCTCACTCACCAGTTATGGTCACGGGCAAAAGACAGACTCAACTTAGGGATAACAATATCAGTTTAATGAACAACCACCACCATCAAGGATAATAAGAAATACAACCCGGTCTTAAAAACACACCTTTCCCCCATCCCTCCGGTCTTCCCGGGCTCAGCTCTGCTACCTCTTCCCCCCCAGCAGCACAGGGGGCAGGGAATGGGGGTTACAGTCAGTCCATCAAAAGGCGTCTCTGCTGCTCCTTCCTCCTCAGGAAGAGGGGCCCTCGCAGCCCTCCTCCAGCTTCTGCAATGTGAATCCTTCTGTGGGGCTGCAGCTCTCCACAAACTGCCCCAGCATGCATTCCTCCCACAGACTGCCATCCTCCCAGTGATGGCTGCTCCAGCACCGCCTTCTTCAGAGTCGCAGCTTTCTTCCAGCCCAGGCCCCTGCACTGGCCTGGGGTCCTCCATGGGCTGCAGGCCAGCCTCTGTGCCACCACTGATCTCCGTGCTCTGCAGGGTGTCAGCCCGCCATCTTACCACAGACTGCAGGCGAATCCCTGCTCCGGCACAGCTCCCCCTCTCCTTCCTCACTGACCTGGGTGTCCCCATGGCTGTTTCTCTCACATCCCACTCCAGTCCTCCACTCACAGAGACTCACAAACAAAGAAGCTGCCCAACAGGTTTTTACCCTCTTAAATAGAGTTATTTGCAGAGCAGCTGACTGGCCTGGCCTTGAGCAGAGGGGGGGGCGAATTTGAGCCAGGGAAGCCTGCTACAGAAGCCACCTCTGTAGCCCCCTCCCCCACTACCAAACCCTGCCAGACACCAACCCACCACAGGCATTTATTTGCACCATCATCCACACAAAAGCAAATTACAAGTATTCTCAAAGGCATAGAAAACGTAAGTGCAGTAGTCACGTTTCCAGATATATTGACCATATCTCAGCTTTTGCTCCTTTTTTGTATTTTTATTATTTCCCTTTGGCTAACATAGTCCTATTGCTATTGCTACAGAAGTCTCCTCTGTAGTTTTCCCGGTCTCAAGCAGATTACTTTTATTTCTCACTCATTTTGGTATCTTTATTCCCTTCTCATTTGAAATCTGCTATATCTTTTCATCTTTTGCTAGAATAACATAGGTCAAATTAAACTTACTCTAGAAGCTTTTATTTTCCTTCAATAGCAGTAAATTGGGCCTGGGGTAAGTCACTGAGGTACGGGTTCCCAGACTGTAGTTCTATTTATTGTGTAAAATTAACCTTACCCTAGGTGTCTGTCCAAATCCAAACCACAAATTCCATGGCAATGAATCTTGATCAAAATCAAAACACACAGTAACATAATGCTTCTTCATAACCTTCTGCCTCGCATCTTAAAAGTTTAGCTCTATAAGGAAATTGCTTTAGCTGAGTTCATCTCTTGACACTAGGGTTTTAGTAAATGATTAGAGTACAACACTGTTTCTGGGAATATTAGAAAATACTGCTAAAACATGGATTTTGAATTCAGTAACATGAATATTCAATACAGAAATACAGTCCCAAGAGTTTACTTCTTTAGTTAAGGAATTCAAAGAGTTGCACAACTGAAAACTCTCATTTAACTCTGACTTATTTATTCTCCCAGGGTAAAACCCAGAATAGAACAGTCAACAAAGTGAACAAGTGCAATCCATGTGTTCCTGACTGTGATACTCATTGAGTGAGACAGAATCTGCCCTCATCACAATGTAAGTACACATATATGTATATATACACATACAGTTGTATGTGAGAACATAGAAGGGAACAGTTGATTTACGATTTTCTGGTATATTTTGCTCCTGAACTCAATTGCAAATAAATTGAAAATGTGAGAAATAGAGCCTAAATCTCTAACTATTGCAAAAGACCAATCACAGGCAGCTAGTCTATTAGCTTACAGAGAGGGGTTTTTATGTTCAAAGCCAAAGAAACATAAAGATTTTTTTCTTTAAGAAGAGCGGCCACAAAGGAGAAGGATTTCTTTTGGACAAGGCCCTGTAGATCAGGGCTACAATGTGCTGCACATTTTTGTATTTCCAGGGACTGTAGGAAATTAGGTCTTTAAAATCACTTACTTGGCATGTTATCTTTCCTTGAGGGCTTCATAAATTGGTTCTGTTGGATTTACTTGAACATGTTTATGCAGTTCCCTTTTCAGATTTATCACTGATTGAAAATGTACACTTATCTTTAAGATAGATATTTCAGTTGCTGCTATTTAGTATTAATAAATTAATTATTATCATATATCTCTACATTACATTCAGACATTGAAATTAAGTAGCCACATGAAGCCAAGAATCACTTTTCAAAAAAATGCTCCTGGCAAAGCTAAAAGACTAAAAAGCTTTGAGAAATCTAGAGATGAAGAGTTATAAGTGACAAATATATCTGTGTAAAATATTTTGTTAAGTTTTGAAGCACTGTGGAAAGTTTTCCATGCAGTTGGGAAGTTATTCACATTCCAAAAGTGACTGTGTTTTGTAAGGGAAAAACACCTTCAAATATTTACTGTGCTAAACAAATCTGTTAGTAAGGCTCTTCTTTCTTTATTAATTAAAAACTGTCATGTAATTGCAGGATCTAAAGAGTCATTTTCATGAGGTAAAGAATTAGAAGCTATGTATAAGCTGTTGCACTGCTGCATGTCCCACCAACATATCGTGGCTTGAGGTGATGTCTGTTATTTTTAAGAACAAAGATTTGCATGTGAAAAAGAAGCATTAACAGTGAAGTGAGGAAATTAACACATAAAATGTACGACTTGCCAGCAAAATTAAATGCCTTGATTATTACGACTAATACTAGTGTCAGAAATATTCCAACCACCACAAGTGAAAAGCAGCAATATTGGATATGAATTTTTACAACATGAGTTAGTTTTAATGGCCTCTTTGGCAGCACAATGTGTTCCAGTGTATGCCTGGACACTTTCCATAGGCTCATTTCTGTTGGACTTTCCCTCCAGCATTACTTTGCACACTGTCCCACTTTGACCTCCTCATTGAAACCACATCCATTCCTCCCTTGTACACTGACTGCCCACATCCGTCATAGGTGTCCACGTGCCATTTTCATATATGTCTTTCACCCATGCCTCAATCCCAAGACTGCAGCCCCAGCCCTAACCCCTGAAAAAAAGATCCTTTGGAAGAAGAAGAACTAAAAGAACAACATCCTATAGTTTATGCTACTACAATCAAACTTCTACTATATATAAAAATATATATGAAAATACTTTCTCTGGAAAGAGCTAATCTGAGTGCTCATATTAACATAAAAATCTTTAAAATAACTAAATAAATACTTAACACATGGTACTCTTTCACATAACCTGCATACTACTTCTATCCAAAAAATTACCTAAAATACAGTCCCTATTACTGTAACTTTTCAAAACACTTATTTAATGTTCATTTTCTTCATTGTTTTTGCTTCTAAAATCCTGAGCCACTTGATTCAGCGTAGAATAAATCCTTGAAGCACAATAAGGAAACGAAGTACGAAGGCATTTTATTTAACAGTGGATATTTTTTTTTTAAAGTTTTATCTTGCTTGTTAAAGTAAGATGAGAAGTTTTCTATTAACTAGGCTGGGAAGCCTTAGGGGCCACTGAAAGCTTTTTAATTGCATATTTAATTAGAAATGTGCTAGTGAGCTGGTGTTCAGCTTTTCTGAAGCTCATGGCTCCTGACAAAATGTCTGCTTTTAAGCCATTTTGTCTCTTGAAATGCATTCTAAAAAGTGGGTTAAACAGAAGAAGCTTTAATTTTTCTATTTTCACTTCAAAGGGATTTTCCTGTTTTATCAATCCTACTGTAAAACCAAGGTGAAATGACATCTTCAAAAGTAAGCATTTTCATATAAAATAAGACCTCTAAAAGAACAAACTTTAAAGATTCTAACAATTTGTTGTACTGCCTATCTCACCAGCAACTGTGGAAGATGAAAGAAGGAAAGAGGGAGATTATGTCTGGCTACTACAGGTACAGAGTTTCCAAAAGCAAACTGTCAGCCAATTTATCTAGCGGCCAGTGGCTGGAGCGAAAGAGAAATATATTAATAAATACTTTCTTTATATTCAGGGTAGACCAATGTTGGCAGCACTGCCTGCAATTGTCAGGGTTCCCAGCATTTGCTCTAAACCTGAACAAAACATGACAAGCTTAGTATGTCTTCTGCCCAGTGCTCGGTCACACCACTTTTACCAAAAAAGTTGTCTCAAAGAAGTTTGCTTGAAATTTAGGTTGCCTCAGAAGTGCTAGCTTCCCCTGAGGTAATATAATGGATAAAGGAGAGCAGCCTCAACAAAAGTTGACAGCACTTCAACTCCCAGCATTGCAGGTATGAATACACATTAGTTATGGCTGGATAAAAATGCCTCTGAAACATAGGCTAAACCAGTAAAGTAAGCTGCTGATTTTTTAATGAAACACAGTATTTGAATAAGTAGAGTCTTTTAGAGAAAGAATGGAAAGCGCTTTTTTTGTTTCACATGACAAGCCCTGTTTTCAAGGTAGTTTGCATTAAAAAAAAAAGTTAGAAATACACGGAAATCAGTTAATTATAAGTGTGATTTTGTGCACTGAAAAATGAATATATGCTGAAAGACAACTAAATAATTAAATTACATGTTATATTAGATAGTACAACTAAGTGAAGAGAATGTGCAAATGTCTTTTGATACACACAAAAGAGAAACCCACCAAACTTGACATGATATATTATTGGTCACAAAGCTTTATTAGAACATGAAAGTGCTAATGCATTGCTGTCCTTATTTCACCTTCACTCAATAACACAGTCAGATTCCCGAGAGTATGCCTACTCAGAAAACTCAGTCTATGCCTTTCATGACTAGTAAAATCCAGCAAGTAATGTCCAGACCTTGTATTAACTAGAACTAGAATTTTTCTATTTTCTGAGTGAACCACATCTATAATTTATGATAGTCCATGTGTTTGATGATAGAACATGGCAAATATATTTGAAGGGTAGGAAATACAGTTTGTTAGAAATAACTTGATTTGAGGAAATAAGCTTGGATATTACCCAATTCTAGCTCTTATGAGGCATTCTCATTTCATTTCTGTCATCCACTATTAATTACCAAATGCAATTCGAAAATACAATCCTATTAAAAATATTTCAACTTTACATTTGAATGCTTGAAGACTGGTCTTTGAGAGTAATAATATTTCTAATTATCTCCTGCTCTGCAACTTTACAATTTATTTATTTATAAATGGGGAAGGTCTTTAACATGTGTTTATATGTGTTTATATGTGTTTATATATTAACTTCAATAGTAGAGACTAAGCAAATGCTTCAGACTTGACTATAGAAACGAGATAACTAACTCTGTTTGGTAGATGTGTTCACACAATAGCCAGAAGTGACAACTCTGCTAATATCAGGTGCAAGAACAGTATTAATGTTTTTAATCATGACTTATACAAACTGAAGATACAGATTTGACACAGTTTTAAGGAATTAGAGTAGGGTGACTTCATATCTTTTTTTATGGAATCAGAGTTGTATACATTCATTCATATTCCTCCATTCTTAATACAGGTAGCATTGTGCAGAGTTCAGTCTTGTCACTTGCTACACAAACCCGTGAAACGTGTGTGTGGTGAGATGAGCTCCATTGTCATAAGTACTCCAGTGATATTCAGTTCTGTTTCCACATCAAAACCAAACGGAATTAATTCTCTAGTAACTCTGTGTATGGTTTAGACAGCGTCCTGAGGGAAATCTGGCTGGTTTAGACTAAATCCTGTTAAAATGACATGATGTGGCCTGTCAGGAAAAATTCTTTGAAGTAGTGACTGATGCCTATGGCTGCACCTTCTGCTGAAAGCACCTGTGAACAGAGTTCCAAGGTTATGGACAGTCCTAAACTCTTACTAGATTATTGTTGGTCTTGGATGCACATATAGCCAAAATGGCTGAAAAAACCTGAACTTCAAGTGGCTTAGCTTCTTTAATTCTGTCTGGGTAGGATGACCCTTTTAATTATGATTTTGCATATGTGGGGATGATTATATACTAGGTATTACACAAACAGAAATTGAAAGAAGGTCCAGATGATTATGTTTGGTTTAGAGTTTACTGAGATTGAGCAAAGAACATTGTCTTAGTGGCCCTCCAATCTAGGGACATCCAGTACATCTTCTGAAAACACATTTGCAAAAATCCCCAAAGACTAGTGCAGTATACACTAAAAAGGAACATGCAATAAAGTCAAAGATATCATCTGTCCCTATCCTTTACATTAAAAGCTACAGTGAATGAGTTATCCCCCAAAAGAAAGATCCACTGGGTATTTTGTTGCACCACAGCAGCAGATTTAAGAATCAGACTCACTGTCTTTATCTCAAATATTTTTAAGCTAGATTGACATTTTTGAGATGAACAATGGAGAACGAGATACAGTTGAAAGCATTATGAATAAATGATAATGTTTTACTCATTTCATATTAGTTCCACATTCTTAAGCTTTTTAGTAACCAGACTTGTTAACACATCTCTGCAGATATGCATAGTTCATAAAACTTAAAATAAGAAATATCTTAAATGAAGCAGGATTGAAAAGCAGGCTGGCTGCTTGCCATACAGGCTTGGTCTACTGACATATTTTACACAGTGCTACAACATTCAGTTTTACAGTTACAGATGACCAGAACGCTGTCCTTAGTAAAATCCACACTCCTTTCAAATGAGGCCTTGTTTATTTCCAAGATTAAAACTCACAACTGGGAAAAAAAAAAATCAGCTTAAAGTATTGAATACAGATCTTTTAAGCTTCCCATATTAAGTCCTTCTGTTTAATTTTTAAAGAAATATTGTCTTAACATTGGATGAGATCTTCAGACGAAACCTGTAATATCCCATGGCTTGTTCATCAAATTTAAGAATACCCTATTTATATGTGTTGCTTTTATAGTAGGAAAGGCATAACCCTTTCAACCTATTAAACAGGCTAAGGACCAATGCTTCCTAGTTTCACTTCTTCCAGACTGTTCCGGATAAAAGCAAGTGATGCCATTTCAAATTTGTTTTTCCTGCTGTCTCTGAAGAGAGATGAAGGCTTACAATATTATTTTTTTTGTGGGCCGAAGGTTGCTCCAGGGTTTGTGGAGCATGCTTCTAGTTTTATGAGGCATTGGGGAGAGGTAGGTGCCTCTGAATGCCTGCTCTTTGCTCAAGGAATCAGGTCCTAACATCGGCAAGCAAAAGACACTAAGGGCATAGCTCATTTGTAGCTGGGTAGAATCTACAGAGGATTAGAGGACACCAAAAACATGTCAAGAGAAAAGTGAAGAAGCATACTTCTATATGATATTTAGACATATGGAAAGAGATCTGAAATTAGATACGGATGTCAAGAAAAATCTGAAAGGATTCAGCATAGGAAGTGAAGTAGGGTGGTATGCCACTCTACTGCATTTTCGAAGACTCTGATTCTCAATGACAATTTCTGTATTTTTCCTTTATTTTATTTTTTGACAGCACCCAGCTTTTGCCTCACAAAGAGAAAGGCAGTCTGCTTCACGGAATCTGCAAAAACTCAGCAAGAGTGGGAAGCCTTTCCTTTTCCAAGAACAGATGACTGTCTACATCTAACGAGGCACCTGCTCCTACCTAATGGTTTCTATAAAGATCAAATTTTGCACCGACAGCTTGTGGTATGAAAGGCAGCAGTATTCCCAGAGTCAAGAGCTCAGCAGGAGTCCTGCAAGGTAAGCTACTATCAATTAGTAGATCACAAGTCAGTAAGTGCCAGGGATGCTGCTTCACACAAAAAGCCCAGCATTATCTTTTTGCAAAACAGCGGATCTTCAGTCAACAGGAGCTCAGTGGCATACTCCCACTTCTCCCGTTACCTAGTTGATTAGAATTGCTAGAGAAATAATAGCAAGCTGGACACATAGCTTTATAAAAGTTTATGTGATTGTGTGCATATCTTTGTATGTATGTGTGTGTGTAGGTATCTCTATACATAGACCTATGCTTCAGGGTAAGTTGTAACTGGTTTTGGTTTTTTTTTCAAATTCACTTCCTTGATATAAAAGACGCTGCTTGTAACCTAAGTGATCTCATTGCCTAACCACATCCCAAAATCCTACCTGAATTCAGCAGGTATTTGTGAGGAGCCAGTGGTTTTGCTTTTCTTCATCAGTGCGTTTTGTTAGTGCTGGATTCCTAGCATCTTTGACACAGTGAGGTGCAATACTTGAGTTATAACTCATTTTGCATCTTCCCTATTCAATCGAAAGAGAAGCTACCTGATGCACCACAATAGACAACTTTTAAAACTTAAATTATTAAAGTTGGTTGAACATTCGCAGTTGGAATAAAGGATTTCTGTTTTGCAGTGTCACATTAATTTCTTCCTTCCATCCCTCTGGAGGTCTTGGATTTTGTCATGACATCTCTAAATTTCAAATTTACCAATGTTTTTCAGCTATACAATCCAACTTTGATTATCTAATCTCATGGAAAAGTAGTTATATTTTCCTATACACTCAGTGATTATACTCTTTGCTTAGTGGATATTATGCACCAATTAATTGCTTTAAATTTTTACATGTTTGTTGGTAGCAGATACGACTTCATAATTTTTTTTTTGGTGTGTTATTATTTAAAAACATGAAAATTAATTTTAAACCTTAGGAAAGTGTTGGATTAATAGACAGAAACTGATACTTGTGGTAGCATTCTAATCACTAATTTGTCCACTATGGGCCTAAAATGCAGGAGAGTTGCATTTATATATAATATGAAATATAACTGTCATATGCATTGACTACTTTAACCCAAATCTGAACCATTTACGATGTGAAACATTTAAGATGATTTGCACTTGCTAATTCTATCTCCTTGTTTCTTATATCATGCCATTCCAAATAATCAAATCAAAATTATGCATGTATACAAATTTCCCCAAACAGCATATAGTGATTATTTATATAAGGGCAAAGAGTTTTTGGAAGGTTTCTTGATGAAGAACCAGATACTCACTATGAAAAATAAATACTGTCTGTTTTTGTAGGACATTCCAAACAAACATCTAAAGCCTTGGGACACTTTTTTTATCCTGAAAATCCAAGAACTGCTGCAGAAAATTCATGACCCCTTGACTGGCCTCAGTGAGCAAGATGAGGCCATACAAAGGAGCTGTCACCCTCAAATGTGTTAGCTGTGTAAGTTTTTGACCTCTGAAATGTAGTTGAAAGGGAAACTCCTTCCCCCATTCCTGCTGTGACTGAAATTTCTGGAGCAAATGATGCCCAAGTAGCTTAGCAGGACTAATTAAGGACACTATACAAGAACACTGCAAATTAATAATCTGAATTCTAGTGGCATTACACAGTGTACTGTATCATGATATGAAATGTTACACTTCAAGACTTTGATCCTGCCTGAGACTTCATACAGAGAATAATAAAGAGTATAATTGTACTTTGAAAAGGAATAAGACTCATTGCTTATGCAAAACAACGCCATAAAATTTGGTATTGTGATGAGCCTAGAAGCTGTGGTAAATTTAGTAGCAAATTAATAGTTGTATGGTCTTCAGACTCCTCTGAATGCACAGTGGGAAGCAATATCAATCACTTTTCCTGCTTCTTTTCACTCTCTCAGTTGACTCCAAAATATCAGTCTAATCCATTTATGTCATAATTAATCCTGGCCATACCTTAACTGCTACTCTTTTCTACTTGACACCCTCTGACTCCCACAAATGTATATTAGGAGGCACCAGAGAACAGTATTTTGATTGCAAAAGAGACCGCACAGATCTTCAAATGGTCTACATATGAATCAGTTTATGGGAAAAGGTATTTGTTATACATTGTTTATCTTAGATAAATCATAGAATGGTAGAATGGATTGGGTTGAGAGGAACCTCTAAAGATCATCTAGTCCAACCCCTGTGCCGTGGGCAGGGACATCTTTCACTAGATCAGGTTGCTCAAAGTCCCATCCAGCCGGAGCTTGAACACTTCCAATGATGGGGCATCCACAACTTCTCTAACCAACCTGTTCCTGTGTTTAACCATAGAATCATAGAATCGTTAGGTTGGAAAAGACCTCTAAGATCATCAACTTCATCCATCAACCCAACACCACCATGCCCACTGTACCGAACCATGTACCGAAAGTGACACATCCACTCGTTTTTTGAACATCTCCAGGGATGGTGACTCCATCACTCCCCTGGGCAGCCTGTTCGAATGACTGACCACTCTTTCAGTGAAGAAATTTTTCCTAATATCCCATCTAAACCTCCCCTGGCTCACCTTGAGGCCATTTCTTGTCCAATCACTAGTTACCTGGGAGAAGAGAGCAACACCCACCTCACTACAACCTCCTTTCGAGTAGTTGTAGAGAGCAATAAGGTCTCCTCCTAGCCTCCTGTTCTGCAGACTAAACAACCCCAGCTCCCTCAGCCGCTCCTCTTAAGACCTGTTCTCCTGGCACTCCACCAGCTTCATTGCCCTTCTCTGGACATACTCCAACACCTCAATGTCCTTCTTGCAGCGAGGGGCCCAAAACTGCACACAGTATCCGAGTTGCACTTTCACCAGTGCCAAGTACAGTTGGGCACAATCACTTCCCTGTTCATTCTGGCCACACTATTCCTGATACATGGGATGCTGTTGGCCTTCTTGGCCACCTGGGCACACTGCTGGCTCATGTTCAGCTGTCTGTCAATCAGCACCCCCAGGTCCTTTTCTGCCTGACAGATTTCCAGGCACTCTTCCCCAAGCCCGTAGCGCTTCATGGGGTCGTTGTGACCCAAGTGTAAGACCCAGCACTTGGCCTTGTTGAACTTCATAGAACTGATCTCAGCCCAGCAATCCAGAGTGTCCAGATCCTTCTGCAGAGCCTTCCTACCCTCGAGCAGATCAACACTCCCACACAATTTAGTGTCATCTGCAAATTTACTGAGGGAGCACTCAATTCCCTCATCCAGATCATCGATAAAGATGTTAAACAAGACACCCCAATACTGAGCCCTGGGGGACACTGCTTGTGACCGGCTGCCAACTGGATTTAACACCATTCCTGACAATTCTCTGTGCTCAGCCATCCAGATAGTTTTTAACCCAGCGAAGAGTGCACCTGTCTAGGCCATGAGCTGCCAGCTTCTCTAGGAGAATACTCTGGGAGATGGTGTCAAAGGCTTCACTAAAGTCCAAGTAGATGACATCCACAGCCTTTCCCTCATCAACCACATTCACCATAAAAAATTTCCTTATATCCAGTCTAAATCTATTTTCTTTCAGTTCAAAACCATTGCCACTTCCCCTGTCACTGCAGGCCTTGGTAAAATGTCTCTCCCTGTCTTTCTTACAAGCCTCCTATAGATATTCAAAAGCTACAATAAGGTCTACCTGCAGCCTTCTCTTCTCCAAGCTAAACAATCCCAACTCTCTGAACTTTTCCTCATAGGATAGGTGCTCCTGCCACCTGATCATCTTCGTGGCCCTCCTCTGGACTCACTCCGACAGGTCCATGTCCTTCTTGTACCAAGGACTCCAGAGCCAGACACAGTACTCCAGGTGGTGTCTCACCAGAGTGGAGTACAGGGGCAGAATCACCTCCCTTGATCTCCTGGCCACACTTCTTTTGATGCAGTCTGGGATACACTTGGACTTCTGGGCTGCAAGCACACATTGGAGACTCATCTCCAGCTTTTTGTCCACCAGTGTCCACAAGTCCTCCTCAGGGCTGCTCTCAATCACTTCATCCCCCAGCCCATATTGGTGTCAGGGATTGCCCTTATCGAGGTTCAGGACCTTGCACTTGGCCTTGTTGAACATCATAAGGTTCACACGGGCCCACTTTTCAAGCTTGTCCAGGTCCCTCTGGATGGCACCCCATCCCTCAGGCATGTCAACCACACCACTCAGCTTGGTGTCATCTGCAAACTTGCTGACTGCACACTCAACCCTATTATGTGTGTTGTTGATGAAGATATTAAATAGTACTAGTCCCAGTACAGACCCTTAAAGAATACCACTTGTTACTGGTTTCCACTTGGACATTGAGCCATTGACTGTAACTCTGGACACGGCCATCATGACAATTCCTTATCATTCCAACAGTCCATCCATCAAAGCTGTATCTCTCCAATTTAGCAGCAGAAATTTTGTGGGGAACCAAATCAAAGGCCTTTCAGAAGTCCAGGTAGATGACACTTGTAGTTCTTCCCATCTGTTTCAGTGGACAAGGGAAAATGAAAGGGAACATCATTTTATTCTTAAATTATTTCTATGTCAGGTGACAGATCTATAAATTAGAATTGAGTCATACTTAACACTCAAGCAAAGAACTTATACCTAGTTAGAGGAGATGGTGAAATAATTGTGCAGGGATTTTTTTTTTTTTACCAGAGAAGAAGCACAGAATGGGAATCTAAGCTTGCCCATCAATGTCCTTTGGATACCCTCTACACTGTCATGGTTTGTCTCAATTATTATTTTGAACAGCTCTTTTACATTCCTAGCATCGTAGTGGTTCCCTTCTAACAAAAGGACTGGAGTCTCATCAGATATTTGCTGTTGATGAGAAGGGAATGAAAATGTGTAGATTTAAACCTATCAAGACTATTAGAAAAAAAGATAGTTACTATCAACTACTGTTTTTCTGAACAGTATTTCCAAGCAAAACCATACTTCAAAGACCTAGAAGGAGGACCTCTGCTTTGTGGATCCCAAATACGCTCAGATAGAAGATACTTGTCCAGATATCCATCAATCTCTCTCAAACTTTTCAACAGAAGCTTTCTCGGATGTCAAAAAAGGCTGCAGAGGTGTTTGGGTTTTTTTTTTTTTTACTCATCTAAAATCTTTCAGAACTTAAATCTAGGTGTTCAAAATCTCTTTGGATCTTATCATAAGTGCAAAGATGTTCTTTAATCAATGAAAGTTGCTTACAACATTAAGAGAAATTAGGTAATTGTGGATGTTAAGACTGGCCACTGGACTGGAAAGTATTCCTAACTAGGACACAATTACAGAATTGTGAGTTGTTTTGTTTAATAATTGCGTGAATAAAACCCACCTGGATTTAAATCTTATTTTAAAAGCATTTAAATTCAGTATGCATGTATTTATCTGTCTATGTATCTGTAATCTATATTTGAAATCTTATTTTTATATTTTCTGTAGTCTTATTTAAGATAGAGAATATGAAAGGATTTCTATTTATTGAATCATTGACAGGTTACAGAGTTCTTCGATGTGAATCCTGTCAGTAAAAAGTTATTGTTTTTTATTGACTCATTTTCTTTTGATTTAAAACTTAACACAAACCTGATAATGATTTCACAATGTCATGTGCAATGTCAAAGCATTTTCTAAACTGAAATGTGAATGTTACACAAAGCCCATATTAGTCCCTATTAAAATTCAGCCATATTAACAGCAGTATTTGGCCACTCTCAAAAATTTGATTTCTAATCAAGCCTTAATTTATCCAGAAAGAATACTCTGTAATGGTTGCATTCAGGACATTACACTATGAATTCAATCATCTTTTATATGTCCAGAAAGGAAAAAACAAAATTTAACATAACAGGATACTACTTCACTAATCTAGAACTGGTTGCCATATAAATCCAGAAGGCTGATTAGAATGCATATATAAATTCCACAAATGCCACAAATATTTTAAATATGAATAAAAGAACTGTTTTTCCTACAAATGGAATTTGTAGGAAATATAATTATTGGAATAAAAATACAAATATTGGAAAGCACTCAATTTTGAAAGATGCTGGCTGTTTGCAGCAAGAGTCTGAGAAACCTCCCTCCCCTGAAGTTCAGCATGAACTGAAAGGCACTGAGAACCTTGAAGAGGCAACCCAAAAGCAATTACTTAATATGAAATTTGTCCAGGTGCCTACTAAGGGTGATGGTGAGCAGGAAGATTTAATTTTATATTGTGGAAAAATGTGCTTTATTCTTTGCAGGCAGAATCAAGAAAAACTGTTTGCCCTGAAGATCTCAGAGGCTACTTACAAAAAACTTTCAGTGTTGTACCTTCTATGTAAGCCCTGAGGAGCAAAGATCTTTGAACATTAAGGAAGAGCCAGAAAATATATAAACTATGTCATCAAAAAGGGCAAAAACAGGAGTTTATATCGTAAAAGTCAGAAACCCTTCCTGTTCCAGGCTGGTAAAGGAAATTGAACATAGGAGGCAAGAAATATAGAACCTGATATAAATCACAGAAAGGTAAATAAAAAATTCTCGTTGCTGTCCCTGAGCTTTGCACAAAGGCTACAGTTACCTGTTTTATCAGCATGTTATTCCTTCTCTTAGTCCCTCTGGGGAACTGGGAGTAGTTCCACATCTAGCAATAGAAACTTCAAGGTCTCTTGATTGATCGCTATTTTTCTCAGTGCTCTGGAAATAAAAATGAACGAGATAATGTTTGGTACCTTTCTGATCCTTCCAGAAGAAAAAAGGAAAGACTTGGAGAGATAAGAATATATAAGCTTTCATACATGCTATATTACACTACATTACTAATGATTAGAAAGATCACTTCAACATTCCTGAACTCATATGAAAATAAATTCACATTTTGGCTATATTAAGAAAGGTTAGTGCCTGTGAAGCTAGTTGAGGATTTTACCTTGCTCTAGAAACCTCTGTTGAAAAAATCAGACTTCCTTCTGAATTTTAAATCTTAGATGTTCTTTTTTTTTCCCACAACTATATCATAATTAAAAAAAAAAATCGATATTTTACTATATTTTTTTAAAACTGTGGTATCTATAAGCATCTTCATTTTTTTGATTGAGTAAAATGTACCCAACATTTTACAAGGCATGTCTCTTTGCTGTTTACTGTTGTCACATTTGTGAAGAAAATGTTGAGATAACACTATTTGGATACAATTTTCATCAAAATAGTCTGAATAGTTAGACAAAGGATGATTCATTTCTTCTGAATCTGAAATGAGGAAATTTTAAAAGTTTTCTAGTTTTCCCCTAAGTAAAACCTTGACAGCTGAGTTCTGTACAAAGATAATATCATACCTTGTATGATCAGTACTTTTTTATTTCAGTGAGGGAACTGAAAAATAGTGCGAAACATAAAGCTAAAATTCAAGGAGACATATTTAACATGTAGATTTATATTGTTCTCCACTACATAATGTTCTGAACAAAGAGGAAGAGTAGTGTTTCATTTCCATATTAAGGCATTTCATAATATCAGCCCAATAAGCTTATGGCATAGTCTTCTGTCTCTTTTTTGTTTCTTTAAACCTTTTGCAGTTGAAGAACTGACATTCATCAACTTTATGTTTTAGATTAGAAGGAAAGAAAACTGTTGATTCCAAAAACCTTGAATATTTTATCCTGCTACCAGGCAATGCTTGTGTGTTCATAATGATGGTAAGGAATTACCAATCAATCAAATAGAAGGAAAGAGATTCTCAAACCATAAGACCTTTCCTACAGGAGAGATTTAAGATCATTATTTTTGAAATATGACCTTCCCAGCAGCATTTACAATTATACTTCCAAATTACAACTAATATACACACAAAACCAGTCTGCCAGTTACTGAGTGTATCAATTCCATTCCACGGAAAAAGTAAGCTTTCAAAATAATGTTGGAAACTTTATGCTACAGAGAAATGCAGATATTCTTGAATCCTAAATAATAAGTATCATCTATTTTGTGAGGCACTAGCAATGAATATTAAATACATATTAATCTTGTGCTGTCAGACTTGAAAATAGGATGTAAAATGAAATAAAATTTACTAATATTAGGATCATTTACTTTTCTGCCTTCTTTTATATATTAGTATAATAAATACTGAAATAAAAATATCTATACTGTTCATAAGCTAGCATAAACAGTTATTAGTTTCCAGACTTCTTTCTGCAGATAATTTAACTTGCATTGTATTATATTTATGGTGTATGGCTGAATCCTGAATCGTAAGTTAATTGATGCCTTATGATAACAAAAGGGTGGACAACACAGTGGGAAGACTCTGGGATATTTTAGACGTTGTTACTGAACCTTCTATCTCCTATGGTAGTGGATCTTCAGAGTAGAAGAAAAATGTTTCAGGCTAATGAGAAAAAATCTACTTTGTGACACTGAAGTGATGAATTACTCCAGAGTGAGGGGTAAATATTCTTGAGAGGTGTGCAGACCACTTTTCATGTTCTTTATTTTTATTTTATATTATAAGGTTTGGTTTGATTCTAAACTTCTAGGAAAAGAACATTTCTGTAAGTTTTCTCAAACATTAACACAATTTAGATAGAGATCAGAGGTAATAGATTTCATCTTCTATCTCTGAGGATGACCTGATGTTCAGCTCGCAAAAAGGTACTCATCTGAGTACCAGGTACAGGTATTAAACACCTAATGGACCTCATCTAGCTTCCAAAGCATTTATCCCACACATAAACTTACATGCACTGTACATAACTATATTTTGAACAAATGCATGTACACCTTTCACATGTTGCCCCCAGAACCATAGTCTGTGACTGAAGAAGAGCAAAATACCTGGAAGGACTCAAAACCTTTCCCACTGCCTTAACTGCTACAGATCAGTATATCTGATCACTAGTTCTTGTTTTAATCTTATTCTTATATTTGCACCCCTACAATTATTCACCACAGAAAAAAGGCAGGAGACTATTCTGCAGTGCACAAGACTAGTCTTTTAACTGCCAAGGGGCTTTTTTTGAGGATGGCAACAAATGATGTGGGATAGAATCAAGCTGTTACACTTCCCAAGAAAACATTTTTGCCAAGAGTCACACAGCAGTATTTCATCTGTCTTTGTTTTGAATGGACAGCCAATACAGATGCTGTGCAGTGAACTCACTGCTGCCTGCTGTGTATACATCTACATTCGAGTTTTAGTTCCCATCAAGATTATTTTGAAGCAAATCTTCCAATTTCCCCCAGTTACTATACTTTGTTTCATATCACAGAAATGAGTTCTTTTTGGAAATGAAGCAAGAAAACACATTTCAAAGGCTACCTAATATGGTCTAGTTGCTAACAGACATTCAGTTCAGACACCAGAAAAGAGCTACTCCAAAACTAAATACCTGAACTGTGCAGTGCAGACATCAGGTCTCTAGCACCAACAGTTTTACTCTGCAGGTGTATACCTATCCCACTACGCTGGTTGCTAATGAAGACGTAGCCTAGGTGCATTGACCAGTCAGAGCAAGACTAATTAATACTGCCATTTCAGAGACCTAGAAAAAATTGAGGTATTTTTTTTAGAGTCTGTCATGACAGAGTTCAAGCAGGAGCCTAGAAGCTTGACTAGGCAAACTGGTTAACTTTTGCACATGCTCAAATTCTTGGGTGATTAAGAAATTTTGAGTGGTTAGCGTTTAGTGCTTAGCCTCGTTACATCTGTACTAGCAAATAAAACAAAATAAGAACATTGGTGCAGACACAGGTACAGAGTCATCCATACTATTTTATCATTAGCATAAAACTTTCTGGTTTGTGCAGGTTAAAACATCTCTTAGACAATGGACACACACACCACAAAGGAAAGTGAAGCTCAAAGACTCTTCCCAAAATTGCTGATGCCATATTCTGAGGGAAAAGTTAACTTCTTCATAAAAGGTGTTCATAAGACATATCTTTCGTGTGCAATACTATTGTGGTACAGACCAATTCCTGTCCACACCAGCTGGGCTACTCCAGGACGATAGGTTGTGAGCAAAGTGGGAGAACTCTGCAAGCAGAGACCTATAAGAAAAGAGCTCATACAGACTGTGAATTCTTTACTAAATTGCAGTATTTTATTCCTTATATCTAGAAGTAAATTATCTGATAGCTATTGAGAAACTTCTATGATATTAAATACTTAGCAATGAAAAGGGTTACAACCAAATTGTCCTCTCAATACTGGTCAACTTAGCACTGACACAGTCAGTCACTGTCTGGTGTCAATGGTTCACAAAGAAAATTATACTTGTATAAAAGAGAATAAAAAAGAAGACAGAAAAGGGAATTTTCCAGTTAGACAAAGACAAAAAGACAGTAGGAAACCTGAAAAACCATGAATGGGGAAAAGACCATTAAAGAAAAATATATGAAGCAGTATAAAAAATGCAGTTTCCAAAGCATGGTATTTATTTGGGATTCATGACTCATTAATAAGATCATTATTACCTAGTGCATATAATTTTCAAGTGCTTATCTTATTTAGGACAAAGAGTTCAAGTGTTTGTTGGAAATGGGTTCTGTACTCCATAACAGTTTTTAAAAAATGGGCTCGCAATGTCTACAGTCAATAAACGTAGAATTAGTGCATACAGTAATATGACACTGGAAGTATAGCCCTGAATGCAGACTTTTAAGCATTGTTTGCTGTTGCTTATAGCTTTCAAAACAGTCCACAAACCCTTTGAGTTAAATTTTTCCATGCTCATTTTCAAATTAAAGATGACTTTTTGGATGTGTAAGAAAATATGAGCTAGCTACTTTAGAGTTACCTGAGCATGAAAATGTATTTTTCACGCCTCAATATGGCTTTTTTTTTTTTTGCACTCTGATGATTTGAAAATGGTTTCATTTTCAAACTTGGCATATAGCATGTATTGCTACCTACAGGAAGCACATGCTTTGAAAAACAGAGTAGAAATTTAAAATAAATACATAGAGAGAGAAAAAATAAGTTTTATGTGAACCATAGTCAGTTCCTGAATTTGTTACTGTTGTTCTCTTTCTGTATGGTGGGAATGATCCTGCTAAAACATTTGTTACTGTAACATCCTGTATTGGTGCAATTTAATGTTGAAGACGCACATATTTGGAAGTCAAGGAAGCAAAAAAACTGCATCTGCCATTTCATCTGTGCCAAAACACAGTAATGTTAACATATGAACCAAGAGAAAACAATACATATATACCAATAAACTAAGCTGTAACTTTCAGTTCCTTGCCTTATGTATACCATATTACATTGAAGTATTTTGTTTTGCTGTGGGTATGCATCATAATTAAAATCAATCATTTTAATTATGAAACATCTTACAACAAGCAAACCCTTATTTTGAAAAATGGGCTCAGTATATAAATTATACAACTGATTAAAATCCTGGACTTGATTACAATCAATAGGTCGAATTTTCATAAGGGGAACTGTCTGTAGCAAAATGCAGCATCTAAAGTCAGTTAGAGCAACCTAGGGATAAATCCATACTATATAATAAAGTACTCTGAGGTATGCTGAACCAGGATGGGGTGTGCCTCTGGCATCAGATGGCGAACTAGATCTTAGCAGTGATTTTGGAAGCTGAATTAGCTGCATCACCTATGCTTGAGTCTCACCCAAGGACAGGACTGCAATTGGCAGCAACATTATGCTCCCACATGTTATGATGGTTGCAGTGACAGAGCTAGTGTCGTTGCTACCAGCTCAGAATGAAGGCTGTGGTCAAATAGGGCATGTACCACCACTCAGGGATATAGGTAAAACTGTTGGCTGAAAGACAAGAAAACAGAGAATATGAGTGAAAGGTTAGTTGTCACAGTCACCTAGAAAAAAGTCACCTAGAGAGCTTCAAGGCTATTTTAATATATACATATAGGTGCATATATATATATATATAAATATCTGTGTACATATATAAATTAAAAAAGCTGTATTTTATATATGTATGTACATACAAATACATCTGGAAAGGTGAGTAAAGAGTGGAAAGTTGGCTCATTTTATAAAGTTGTTCAAGGGAGTAAGGACACAGCAGATTATGAAGGACGATATGAAAAGTTATAAGGCAATAAAATGGAAGATGAAATTGACTGTATATTAATGTAAAATGTAGCACACGTGGAGAAACTATTCCAGTCTCATATGTTAAAAGCTGACCATTACTATTCAGAAGCAAGACAGGGAGTTTCATAAAAACAACAGCTCAGTGCTCCGCAGAAGTCAAAAGAAAACAAGAAAGTGCAAGGAATTGTTAGGAAAGAAATAAGGAATATAACCAGAACATTACGCCACTGTGCAAACTCAGGGTCTGCCCACAGCTGTGCAGTTCTTGTCCCCTCAACTCTGAAAAGAATACATAACTTGAAGAGTTCCAAAGGGTTACAAGAGCTATCTTTAACCTGAGGGTATATTACAAAAAATTTCAAAATGAGTGGTTTTAAGAGCTTGAACAAGAAAAAACTTTTCTCTGTCTTTTCTCATGTAAATTCTAGGACCGTGAAGTGAAGGGTGTGAACACTATATAAAACATAATATTGGCTAGATCGATCCTTGATAAGTTCGTCTTTGTTGCATTTTGGTGTTCTCAGTGAACAGACACTTCAATGCTTCGTAGATTAACCCTCATCAACCTAGACAAAACAAGTATTTTACCAATGAAAACGTAAGTTGAGATTCTTTTTATTAAATGAATGCCCTAGAATAAAAATGAAAAAAGTAAGAGAGTTGTTTATATTGCAGGCTTCTTTGGCAATCATCATACTTTAGTATGGTGATGGCTAGGGTTCCTGAGTATTGAAGACAACATATTTTTTAAGTCCACAAACTGTAAGGCTCTAAAAGGAGCTACATTGCCATCATGTCCCTCAAATGAACAAGGATATCAGTGCACATAGTCCTGAATTGGTGCAGAAGTTTTGGTAGTCATCACTGTGTACTATTTCCACTAGCCTATTTGCTTCCTATTTAATATTAATCATTTTGTGTGTATATTATACTGTAGAAGAATACTGCTCTTTTAATGGCATCCACAATAATCTTCACATTCATGTAGCAAGGCTAAAAAAAAATAATTAAAAAGAAAAGAAAAAAACAGTAGTATCATTTTCCTAGATGAGAAGGCCTCAGATAGAGCCACACAGATATCCAAAAATATTTAGCCATACCAGGGCTTAACATTTCAATGCTCAAGCAATTTGAAAAACAACGTCCAGAGCCAAATTAGGTGGAATATGGATAACTAAATCTGTATTGTGACCCTCAATATTAATCCTTGGGATGCTCAAATTCTGAAGGTACCCAAAATTCTGCTTATCTTTCTGTCTAAAGGCACTTTGAACTTGACAGTACTGATTTACTGTCTTCTAGATCAATCTTGTCTTCCACAAGAATCCACAAAAGCTTTTTTTTTTTTTTTCTTTACTTTTTTCCCTGTCAAGGTCAGAGGTTTGAGAAGAGCACAGGCAAGAGGGTGTTCACAGAATACATTTATTGAGTGAGCACCATAAAAAAGGCAGACTTAACTACCATTTTCCTGAAGAAGTAGTCCAGAAGTATTGTCAACGTCCTTTAGATAAGGATTTAGTGCTTAGGACATTCATCCAACACATGAGTTATTCTTGGTTTAAATTCTTCTCTGCGTGAGGAGACTTAAAACCAGAGTTTCTATTTATGCACTTTACACTTCAATACTTAATCAGCCCTCAGAGCTGAATCCAAACTCCAGATGTCCCAGAGGAAAGTCATAAGCACTAAATTACAGCCCTTTTTTGTTCACTTTTTCTTTATCTCATCTCCTCTTCTCCAACACAGTTAGTCACAAATTTCTTTAGACAAAGTGGAAAAACTTCAGACAATGCTGATGGGACTCATCACACACTCACTCCTTGTTCCTCAGCCTAACCCACCATTACATGGCTCTAGAGGTCCAGCCCACTGCTCTAGATGTAAAAAACCTACAGGCCACAGGTCGTGCGCTCACTGGGCAGCGCAGTGGTTCAGGACTTGCCTGACTTGTCTTGGGCTGAGAGGGTTTTAGTCTATGCCTATTTCCTAAACTGTTTTAGCTTAAACAGTGTCTTAGGTATGGTAAAATCCCAGCAGTCACAGCATAACAAACAAAAGCCCTGTTGTGCCAGGGGAGAGTGGGGGAGGCTGTTCTGCAGCTTTCACAGTTATAGCCAGCAGTTAATGAGAAGGAAGCAGGCTGTTTTAAGAAAATACCTAAGAAGTCATCCAGGCAGACCCAAGAGTGCAGTGGAATAGGCCCTCAGGGCCAGTTCTGGACTCCTCCAGGCAACTGTCTTTGGACACTGGTAACTTGCTGTGTTGGCCCACCCCTCTTCCTCAGGAAGACAGTAACCACTGACCTTAAGATATAGGGGGTCTTTGGAAGAGTGAGTCTAATAGGTTGTTCTGTATAAAAGTTTTAATTATATGAAGCTCTTATGTATTAATTCAGACTATGACTGTTGGTGGTACTGTGCCTGGATTAGTATAACTGTTGAAATTTTTATTAGACTACCAAAACATTAATGAGATTTACAATAAATTCTTGTCTACCTATACATGGAATGTTCTCTTCTGTCCATAATAAGATTTTGTCTAAAACGAAAAAAATAATGCTGTAACGAGAAGTGGAAGGAGGTGCTAAACATCAAGTGTGCAAAATACCTAATCCAAACAGAAGGACGGGTTTTAAAACACTCCCTGTCCTTATTACGTTGCCTTTGGATTCCCACACAAAGTTCTTGTTCAATTTCTGACCTTTTGCCAGTCAACCATTTCTTGTTCTTACCATGTTTTTGTGAGAAACCTATTCCAGCAGTCAGGCAACTGATACTTAACATTGTAATGCTCAATATTACACTAGTTATATTTCTTTGGGGTTTGAACCTTTCTTTTCCTTTCAAAAGTCATCTAAAACTTACAAAGCCCTCCAAGTTAAATAGTTTTAAGATAGATTTTTCAAAAGAATTTTAATACATGAACATTCCCATAGATTAAGTGTACCTACAATGAAAATACTACATACTGAAGTTGTTCTGAAATTGGTAAGAATTAGACATTTAAATACCCAAATGGCACAAGATGGGTTTTAAATTACTTAAGCAAAAGAACATCTAAACTGCAATGATAACACTAAAGTATCTAAATCATGTAAACAAATCTGAATATTCCATTCGGAATACACTGTCATATATTATGCACTTAATAGTGCATAATAGTCCTCCATAGATTTGGAACAATCATTGAAAAACGTAATTGCACAGGTTGGTATGCTACATTACGTATCATTTCATTTGTGAATCAATAGCTCTAACATAGCTTGGAAAAATCAGGAAAATATTTTGTGAATCCTCCAAGTTTCAGAGTCTAGACCCAAAAGAATTTATTGAAAAGTCATCGTTATTAATGACTATTTTTCTTTCAGATATTCTAGCTACTTAAACAGGATGCACAAAAAATACACAAGATCAAACATCATGCAAAATCTGAGTGGTTGCAAATATAAATTATTAGTTTACAGACCATCTGTATGTTAGGAATTATTTATCTAGCCTACACAGTGAATGTTGAAGGGCAGATTCAGAAAAAAATTGAAAGGATTTGTAAGATATTTGTTGAGTAAATGGACTAAGTTTTCTGTAAATATTATAAATTGTTCAAACAGCCTTTGTTATAATCTTTTTTACGGAATAAAAAAACTACTGAAAAGTAGTTCTGGTTTGGGTTTTTTCAATTGACCTCTCAGTACCCCAAAATCACACTGGAGAGCCTGTGTGGTCTGAAAAATAAACATGGTTCCAGAATTCTCAGCAGGTCCTCTGCTACACAAACAAATGCAATTTAATCACCTCATTTTGTAGTCTAAGATTAAAAGTTGGTGATAATAAATGTCAACATAAAAAGAACATTCAGAAACTTAACAAACATGTAAGTTAAATAACTATTAGTTCCCTTCTTAAGAAATTGCTTCTCAAAATCTGTTACTAGCAGTTAACAGCTGGTATATTAGCTAAAGGGCAGAAACAGTTCCAAGGACAAAGATAACAATATAAAAAAGCAACTAACTTTAGTAAAGGTGGATTTTTCAGAAGACTGGTGATATTGTACAAGGTAGCAAATATGCTGTAAAACAAGAGCAATACTGCAATATATTTACGTAGCATTATTAAAAAAATCTCGGTTACAAAAATACAAATAATTTTGTTAAAGTTAAGAAGGTATCCAGATTCACAGAATCACATAATGTTAGGGGCTGGAAAGGACCTCGAAAGATCATCTAGTCCAACCCCCCTGCCAGAGCAGGACCACCTAAAGCAGATCACACAGGAACCTGTCCAGGCAGGTTTTGAATGTCTTCACAACACAGAATAGAAGACATAATCAGTGTATTTCTATACTGTATTTGGATCTTCTTTTGCATCTTTAAGAAGGAGTCCTGCCACCTGTTCTGGAGATCATCTGTCATTCTGGCATAGAGCATGTCCCACTCATAGAACAGAAAAAACACCACTAGGATAAATAGTGGAATATTCTAGTTTCCAACAACCTTGCAGAGAAGGTTTTGTTTTTCCGTTTCAGTCTTCATCATTTCAGAGTCACCGAATGGTAGGGATTGGAAGGGACCTTTGAAGAGCATCTAGTCCAACCTTCCTGCTATAGCAGGTTCACCTACAGCAGGTTACACAGAACTGCATCCAGGTGGGTTTTGAATATCTCTAGAGAAGGAGACTCCGCGTATCTGGGCAGCCGGTTCCAATGCTTCGTCGCCCTCAGAGTCAAGAATTTTTTCCTCATGTTCAGATGGAAGCTCTTGTGTTCCCATTTATGCCCCTTGCCCCTTGTCCTGTTGTTGGGCACCACTGAAAGAGCCTGGCCCCATCCTCTTGACCCCCACCCTTTAGATATTTATAAGCGTTGATAAGGTCCCCTCTCAGCCTTCTCTTCTCTGGACTAAAGAGCCCCAGATCTCTCAGCCTTTCCTCATAAAAGAGATGCTCCAGTCTCCTAATCACCTCAGTAGCCCTCTGTTGGACTCTGTGCAGTAGTTCCCTGTCTCTCTTGAACTGGGGAGCCCAGAACTGAAAACAATACTCCAGACGTGGCCTCAGCAGGACGGAGTAGAGGGGAAAGATAATCTCCCTCAACCTGCTGGCCACACTTTTCTTAATGCACCACAGGATATCATTGGCCTTCTTGGCTGCAAGGGCACATTGCTGGCTCACTTGTAACACCACTTATCTACATGAGCATTCAAATAGACCTATTATTGAATAGATGCGTTATTGCCATCTGAGGATGTTCATTTATGCGCCCATACAATAAGTAATTTCTCTTTACTGCTTCAGCAAGTCATAACTTTTGCCCAACATATTGGTAAGAAATAATATATGCTTCCTCAATGCTTTTATCAATGATACATGAGAAGACGTAAGACTTGTTCAAAGTCAGTATCCTTTGCTTCACTTGTTAGTTATGGTTAATAGTCTGGGAATGTTTAAAAATGGAAAATTTGTTTCTGTGAAGATTTGGTCTTTTTTCTCTCATCAGTTCATGTTCAAATATGAACTCATTGTTGCTTGAGTGAAAAATGTATATTCAGGCATCCCAAAATCAAGCTCTAGTGAGCAGAGATACATCAATATAGTTGTAAATTAAATGTTCAAAAATATAGATAAAATTCATCCTTGAAAACACTTGCATACTAAACTGAGATTTCCTTAAGAGCTTTATGTCTTCAGAAAAAAATTTAGGCATGTTTTAGGCTATGTCTTCATTAATAATTAGTGTGAATTAATAAGAATGCTGACAATCTGCTGTCCATATTATACGCATTTCATGGGAAGATTTTTTTCATTTGTGTTTTTGTAGGCTGGTCCACACTTTAAGTGGGACAGCTAGGAAGTTCACTTTAAATCCTGATCTTAACTAAAACTTTTGTATAGAAACACATTGTATATCTACATGCATGCAACTGAATTAAACCCAAAGTGTCTACTTTAAGAGATGAATGACTCTCTAGAATCTATTGCCTGTGTTGAATTTGGACTTTGTTCTGTTGTCTATAGTTGAGTTTATAATGCTTCTATTGAACTTACAGCAGACCTACTAGATATTCTCCAACCTTTTGAAACTGCAGCTGGAAACCAAATGCAGTAACCTTGTACATACCATTTAGTCATAGGCACACATGTTTAAGTGCCCGAAATAAGCCCTAGATCTTCACTAAGTACAAAAAGATTTTGCAGATCATATATACATGTAGACACTTCATTTCAATGTCTAGCATTAAACCAAGTGTCATCATCTCTCTTTTCAGATGTTTAGATACATCACTCTCGTAATCCTTTAAGGATCTTTTAATATCAAAATGCTGTGAAACCTCATGTCCCTTTGACATTAACATTTAGTGCAAAGTTATTTGTAGCATCAAGATAGATCACCTGCCTGTACATCTGTAGCTACATAACTTCTAAAAAATAGACAGACTACACATATAGTAGATTTTACTCAGTATTCTGAAATAACACTATAAATTTTACTCTTCTTTTTCACGTTATCATAATCTATCTCGAAATCATAACATCAGGTTGGATGAGGTTTTGAACAACCTGATCTAGTGAAAGTTGGAATAGATAATCTTTAAAGGTCCCTTCCAACCCAAACCATTCTATAAGCTATGATCCTATGCTCTTCTTTGTATTATTTACAACATATGTAAATTACTTTTCAAAAGACTAGAGGGAATTGCATCATGCTTTCTCGGACATGATTTACTATTAATATCATGTAGCAATATCCTTTAATTCCATTGCTAATGCCTATTATGCAAACATCTACCAAAGTGAGGTGGAAGGAACAATGTTTTGTCCACATTTTTTCTAGCTGAATTGCATTTCTCTGACACCAGGGGTCACTATCGTATCCATTCTACCTTGAGGGTAAATAAGGTAAGTTGTTTTAACTTTAGTCCAACTGGCACACTGGGAACATAAAGACTATAGAGACTGTAACAGACATGTTTGATATTTGATTGCTTCTTGTTCTTCCTTTTCTTATCATTGACCTCTTTCTGTTTCACAGGTACTAGGTACCCATATCTAATTGGTTATATTAGAAGAATGATTGCATCTTATATTTAATAGAAAATACTTTCTTTTTCAGACTTAGTGAAAAGACTACTGCTGAAATACATAACATTTTTCCAGCTAAAAGTCAATCATTCCTCCAAACTTTTATTCTCTTATACCTTTAGACTATCATGGCTACAAAGTTCTGCTAGTTGCACCATGAAGACCAGTAACTTGCCTCTAGCAGAAATTAGTATGAGGAAGATAACACTGGGTTACTTCTTTACTTATGGCTTAAATCTGGTAAGTTCATTGTTAAAGTAAGGCCTTGATAATTCTTCTGCTGGCCTTATTAACAAATACTGAATAACCCACTGCAGATGTGAAGGTCAAGGGCAGCCTTGGCTGCAGTGACTGTGAGATTATGGAGCAAAAATCCTGAGACAAGTGAGCAAGACAATTAGTAGAATCAGAGTCATGGACTTCAGGAGAGCAGATTTCAGCTTGTGCAGGGAATCTGCTCAGCAGTATACCCTGGGAGACTACCTTGGAAATCAAAGAGGCCCAGAAAGGTCATTTCACCTCCTCAAATCATAAGAACAGTCCATTCCTACTGTGAGAAGACCAGTATGGATGAACAGGCAATGCCTGCCTGAGTCCAAATGCAAAAGGAATGTAAGAGGTGGAAGCAGAGATGGAGTATTCAGGAGGGAAAGAGAGGCATTGTTCAGCTGTGCCAGGAGGGCAACTCACTAGAAGGCAACTTTGCAGATAAGGGCATCTAGGTCCTGTTGCATAACGAGTTAAACATTTTCCAGCAATGTGCCTTTACTGGCAAAGAAAGCCAGTTGCCTCCTGGGATGCATTAGGGAGAGTGCAACCTGCAGGAAAGTGATCTTTCCTATGTGCTGCTTTTGGCTAGGATAGAGTTAAATTTCTTTATAATACCAAGCATGGGGCTATGTTTTGCGTTTGTGACTAATAGAGTGTTGATAATACAAGGATGTTTTCATCATTGATGAGCAGTGCTGGCACAGAATCAAGACCTTTTCTGCTTCTCACACCGTCCCACCAGTGAGTAGTCTGGGGGAGCACAAGAAGTTGGGAGGGGACACAGCCAGGACAGCTGACCCCAACTGACCAAAGGGGTGTTCCATACCATGATGTCATGCTCAGCATATAAAGCTGGGGAAGAAGAAGAAAGAGGGGATTTTCAGAGTTATGGTGTGTGTCTTCTCAAGGAACCGTTACGTATGATGGAGCCCTGCTTTCCTGGAGATGGCTGAACAACCTACCTGCTGATAGGAAGTAGTGAATGAATTCCTTGTTTTGCTTTGCTGGTGTACATGGCTTCTGCTCTACCTGTTAAACTGTCTTTATCTCAACCCACAAGTTGTTTCATTTTTACTCTTCCAGTTCTCTCCCCCATCCCACTGTGGGACAAGTGAGCAAGCAGCTGTGTAGGGCTGAGCTGCCTCCTGGGATTAAACCACAACACCCTCTCTCTTTGGTTCTTGTGTAATGACATCTGGAATGCTGTGTTCAGTTTTGAGCTGCCCGGAACAAAAGAGGCACAGACAAACTGAAGCAGATCCATCAGAGGGCCACCAAGATGGCCCTTGGGCTGGGGCAGGCACAGGACATTGATGTACAGTCTGAGGGGTTGGGTATTTCACCCTGGAGATAAAAATGGAAAATCTTACTGCTAGCTACAATTGCCTAACAAAAGAGTAATGAAGAAGATTGAGCTAGACTCTTCTTAGAGGTGCAAAGTGGTAGGATAAAAGGCAACAGTTGTGAGTTATAACAAGGAAAATTCCAATTAGATAAAATGAAAACTTTTTTCTCCATGAACATGGTCAAATAGTGATACAGGTTGGCCAGAGAGGCTGCAGAATCTCCATCATTGGAGATATTCAAAACTCCACTTAAGACTGTCCTGAGCAAACCATTATAGTTGTACCTAGATATCTCCAGTATTCCCTTCCAATATAAATTATTCTATGCCTCTGCAATAATTCTTCTCTATGTTAACTTTCTTCAGGATATATGTAGATCACAGAGATTTAACTGTGCTAGGACCAGCAAAAATTGTCTTTTCATTATTTTGTTAGATGAAGCTATATATTGGATGCATTACAAGAAAGTAAATTCAAACTATGTTTCTAATATGTGGCATTATTAGCCATTTTAAGTGAGGAAGAAGGCAGATAAACTTGTCATCATTCTTGTGGAAATTGTTCTCATGTTTGTGGACAAATGACTTACTTAACATGTCATTGTCTATGAGAAAAACAAAAGTGAATTGAGTCAGAACTCAACTTTTCTCAGAATCCATTATGACGTTAAGCAGAAATCAGAAGAGAAAATTCTTCTTGCAAAGAAACACTTTTGCTGACACAAACCTAATTGGCACGGCTTCTTAAGAATGCTAGAGGCAGAAGAGGTATATTTTAGCACCATAATTTCCAGAGGCCACTTCTGCTATTCCGGAAGTCTTACTGGTATGTATATGAGAGTGGCTGTTAACTACCTGACAGTTTTGTCTACTATGTACTTGCAGAACTAAGCACATGTATCTAGCTTATATTGGACACTGGCCTATTTTAGTCCCCCAAGCTGTGATATGTATCTTGTTGAATACTTTCAAGAAGTGATTTCCTTTGTTTTATTTTGCATAATTATATACGCACACATTCACACCAATCTCACCTGGGTCCAGGAACACAAGCAAAGTTGAAAATTAAGGTAAATATACTAATCGAAAGTGGAATTGGAACTTCTGAAAGTTAATTTAAAGCATCTATGTTAAGAGCTCTAGTACAGGTAGGACAAGAGTCAATGCAATTTTTTCTTTAATTATTTTTATTTTATTGACAGCATGCTAGTGTCTCCTATGTTTGGAAGTGGACTGTGGATTTAATATTTCCATAGCATCCAAATGAGGGATTCATTTCTTATTATAGCTGAAATGAAGATCCTACAATTTCACTTCAGTATATCCTTACTGTATATATGTCAGTATATACTCAGCTCCTAATGTCCCTAAGTATTAAAAAATATCCTGAAGATATGTACGAATAGGAAAAATGCTCGGCATTGTATCTACGTATGTACGTATCTCCTACTTTGTCCAGTAGTCCTTTCAACTTTCTTACTTTGTTTAACAGTATTAACACTTAAACAAAAAACTTCCCAAAAATCAAAGTACTCAATACATACGAATATATGGAAAGGTCTACTTTTGCATAACGCATTTTATTGATACAAGTCCAAGCTTTTTCATTATTGAGAATGTGATGTGTTATCTTACGCTAAAATAATATACAAAACCAAAATAAACTCTCAGCATCTTTGGGGCAGCGAAGGAATGTGAGGTACTTGTGGGGATTATTTTCTTTAGAATTGATTTAGACAAAACAGCCAAAGGTTAAATGCAATATTAATAGATAAGCATGATACAAATGCAAATTATTCTTAGGAAGAAAGGATTTGTTACTGTAGAAAGCATACCAAGTTACCAATTGCTCTACTAATCAGTGATGAAAAATTTGGAGAAAGAATCCCAAGGTTAGTGTTCCATAAACACCACTGACAATTTAACCAAGAGTGCTGTGAGTCATCCTAGCTCCATTGACTGTTAGAATAAATTTCTAATTTACCTTCTCAATTGAGAAGATACATAGCTTCCATTGAAATTGAAGTGGAAACTATCTGAAAAGGCCTGAGAATAAATAAATATAGGTTATTGTTTTTTTCTTTAAAATGTAAAATTTTAATCTGCTGTCACTCAGTAGTAAAATCATGAATTTGTATGAATTGTTACCATCTTGAAACCTTGTACTATAGAAAAAAAAAAAAAAAAGGATCTGTGTAAATGACTTTATCTATTTGTGCAGAGAAAAATAAAAGAAAAAGATAAACATTATTTTCCCAAGAATGGAAAATTAGGAGTTTGAACTCCAGATGGTAGTCTTCACTGGGCTAGATGTTAATTTCTCTACAAGATGGTCTTATGGATGATAATAATCATAGAATCATTCAGGTTGATGGTTTAGGTCCTTTAAGAGCTTCAAGTCCAACTGTTAACCTAACAGTGCCAAGTCCCACTAAACCATGTCCCTAAGTGCCACATCTACATGTCTTTTAAATACCTCCAGGGATGTTGACTCAACCACTTCCTTGGGCAGCCTGTTCCAATGCTTGATAACCTTTTGGGTGAAGAAATTCTTCCTAATATCCAAACTAAACCTCCTTTGGTGCAACTTAAGGCCATTTCCTCTTGTCCTATCACTTGTTACTTGGGAGAAGAGACCAACCCCCACCTCACTACAACCTCCTTTCAGGTAGAGAGCAATAAGGTCTCCCCTCAGCCTCCATTTCTCCAGGCTAAACAATCCCTGTTCCCTCAGCCACTCCTCATAAGACTTGGTCTCTAGATCCTTCACCAGTTTCATTGCCCTTCTCTGAACACACTCCAGCACCTCAACGTGTTTCAAGTAGTGAGGGGCCCCAAACTGAACTTAGTATTTGAGGAGACTTTCTTGATGCGAACTATTACCACATTATGTATCTACAAGTACCTTTACTCTTGTCTTTTGTAGAAGTGTGAAAAAGATCCTGATCACCATTTCTCATTAATGACCTGACATTTTCACTTTCTGAAGCATAAAACAAATTCATTTTCCTGTGTGACCATAAATTCCAATCGGATCAGTTGTATTTACAATGCATTCTCCAACTTCAGAGCTGTTGTTACATCTATAATATATAATACTAACATTATCCTTGAATGATACTCAACCTACGTTAATGCATATCATGACATAGCTTCTTAGTTCTACACCATGCTGAGTAAAATGAACCCACTGTATCACTCACATGTCTCACAGGATGGGTATAATTAATTCCTATTTAGAAAGGATTTTGTGATTTAAAAAAAAATTTACAATTTTCTAACTACTATTTTAACAATAGTCAAAATTATTGTAATGTAGAAGAGGAATTCACAAGGCTAAAAATATACCATTTAAAAAGAGAAAAAAAGTGTTTTTATGATGACATGAATAAATCATAGGATTGACTGGTAAAAAAAAAAAAAAAAGATCAGTATCATTTTACAAATTTTAATTTCAGTTTGCTCATATTTGATATTGATGAATGAATGACCTGGGATTAGATGCTTCCAGATGAATATTTAACCAGGCATATAAGTACCAGCAAATACATTGGTGCTTGTGTACATCAAGATTTGTTTTCCTTTTTGTTCAACTTAAAATTATATTAAACATATTGTACCTAGATACGATATTAGAGAAAGTATATTTATTCTAAAGAATGCAAAAATCTTGTCTGAATTGGAGTGATTTGTCAGGTTATGCAGCTGTTTAAAAAATCTACTGTGTAAATAAGTATATTTGCGATTTAATTCAGACATGTTTTCAGCTATGTAAACAAATGAGTTTATGTATCTCTTTCCTCAGATATTCTATAATTTTCTCTTCAAACACGTTAGCCATGACTCATATAAAAAAAGGTTCTTTTAGTCCTGTCTTGTCACTAACATAAAAAGAGACAAATAATTTAATGTAAGCAAATAAGGCACTGAAACAGCTCACTAAGTCTCCTGCTGTGGAACTGAGCAAAAGTTAACTTTTCTTTCTAAGGTTGCTGTGCCAATTTTAGAGATACTGTAAATATATGCTCTTCTCCTGAACACAAAAGAGTTACAGTTGCTTCTATAGGATGACATTATCACCTTCTTCTGGCAGAATTTTGGCCCAACTCCAGCTATTATGTATGTTGATAGCTGTATTTGGAGATTCAGAGAAGAAACAATCAGAGGTTATCATGTCTTGATCATTTCCTCGAGTTTCTTTGACATCCACTAGTTATCTCTCATATAAGGAGAAATTAAGAATTAGGAGTATCTGGATTCAATTAATATCTTAGTAAAACACAATTCTAGTCACACTATACTCAGACTGAGAAAAGGGAGAAATGTTCATAGTTCTTAAAGCTTACAATTATCACTTCTGAGTCTTTGTTTTGAATAATATTTTTAAGTATTTCTTCTCTATTGTCATTCACTGTAAGATTTATTTGGGTAGCGTATGTTTCCAGCTGAAAAGATAGTCTCCAATTTTTTGTGGTAATTAGCCTTACATGGTTCAGTGCTACATGGTCTGACATCTTAAAACTGAGGCCAGACCTTGGGAGCACACTTTGGCATCACGATAACAAGGTCTACAAGGCCTAAAAGTTGGACCACTAGGCACAAGATTATAAGTCAAGACCTAGGAATTGATTAGGCAAGACCTAAGAGTTTTACAGTTAGGTACAAGATACTTAGATTTCACAAGTATGAGTTGCACTGTAACTTCTTTAAACATGAAAGAGGAGATAGTCTACTGATTTGTGATTTGCGACATCCACTGAGTGAGAACTGTAACAAAATCACAGAGTCACAGAATGGTTGAGGTTGAAAGGGACTTTTGGAAGTCATCTGGTCTAACCCCCATGGGTCAAGCAGGGTCACCTACAGTATATTTACCAGGACCATGTCCAGATGGCTTTTGAATATCTCCATTTTATTTACATTGTTTTAAATATGTATTGGCTAAGGGTGATCCTTTTCCTACTAAAGAAAGTGGATGTTTCAGCAGATACAATACCAATCTCTGAAGGAATCCAGCAGGCTGGGTAGCCAGCCATAGCAAGCTATCAGTCATGTAAGCGATAATATGGTTTAGTGTTTTTTTAAAAATTCCTAGCTTGATATTAAACTGCATAACACGAATCACATAGTCAACACTCTTCCGGCTTACTCCACATCTGGCCTGTCAAAATATTAAATCCTGCCAAACCTTCTAAGTTTAACAATATCACCGAAGTGCTATGTCACTAGATTTGGAGTCCAATATCATGCTGTCTCATTAACAAAAGAGTACAAATGAGAAAGCATGAAAGCTTCGTTATAATGCTCTCCCTGCTAAATAAAGTCTTAGTCTTACTTATACACACACATAGTTATTTTCGTACATTCCAATTAGTTCTAGTGATGTCAATGGTCCTACTCAAAGTTTGCATACTTAAGAACACGAACAAGTCTTTACTCCTATAAAAGGCTTTAAACAGCATCCCCTATAATTATACCTCAGCATTTCACCCTTTAAGTACAAATATTTGTTATTGGTGTCAATGGTGACATATATACCTGCTTTCTAAACACCAGGCTGCAATCATAAGTACGTTTCATATCTCCCCATGGGGAGCAATTGGCCCACAAGGCACCCTCACAGATACAACTGCTGTCATCTTTCCCTCTCTCAGGATTGATGGATATTAGAGGACGACTCATGTTCTTTTTAATTCAAGTAAGGAGAACTTGGCTGGTTGGTTCATTGTCTTCTGCCAAAATATATGTAGCTAAAAATAATTCCAAAATCACAGTTTTGCTTTGACTTTGGATTTCCGTTACTTTTGCTTTTGACAATTACAAACCCAGATTTGGCTATTTCTTGCCTTGTATTCTTTGACTTCAAAAACTGCGTGCAGCAGGCCAGTCTTTCTCATTGTGTAAGCCAAAACCCAAAACCTGCATGGGACTAACAAGTGCAAGACCTGTATTTTGGCCTTCTGTTAGTTGAAAAGCATGGCAACTGAGAGAGGCTGGGTTATGTGTCATGTTTGATCCCACGATAAATCCTTAGGCTAGGTTTTTGGTTATACCACAATGATTTGGAGAAAGTTTCATTCTTTTAGTGAAAACCCTATACTTTCAGTTTAATATATTCCCTTCACTTATTTTTTTTTTTGCTACAATTGTAAAGACAAAAACATTGTGGTGTGGCCTGTTTCTCTTAATCTTCCTAACACAGTGCAAAACATGGTCCTTACATCAGCGAATAACATGAAGTGTTGCAAATGTCTTTGTTATTTTTTCTTTTTCACATGCAAATGAAATATATTAGTTGGCGGTAAAAAGCCACATGCTGGAGGATGAAAGCTTTTGTGGGTGTACCTTTTAGTGTGGTGTTAACTGAGAAGCAGGTGAAGAAAAACAGGTGTCAAAAGTAGCATGCAGAAGGCTGTTATGGATAAAAAAGCAGTGTGAATATAACTTTTGGGCCCACCGAAAATTAAGGTAAGTTAATTTTTCTTCTCTGTTCTAAGGAATTTATATGTGAGATGCAGCTGCTATTCTTGAAGTCATTTAGGTTTTGTTTGTGCTTGTATATATATATTCGTTTTAAATTTTTGCTTAATTTGACACAAAGTAATTTAGGGAGGAGCCTTTTTTTTTTTTGTCCTCTTTTTGCATTCTAAATTAGTATGTATTGAGAAACAGCAGGAAAACTTCATTTCATTTATTGTATGGATTGAATGCAAAAATGGTGTTTCTAAAAGTTATTTAATAATGGATGTTCTACAAGAGACAAGAAACAACTCTGATGATAGAAAGGTAATAGAAAAAGAATTAATGAAAACCAAAAGATACATATGGGTGTCAAATTAGTGCTTGAAAGCAGTGGAAGCCTTCGTTCAGCATCTTCTGATGCTATGTGCAATATGATGAAGTCAAAGTGTCATGCTTCTTCCCTTGGTTTCCCAGTCAAGATAAGGCTCTGTAAATCCCTGTTCTCGTCAACATTTTGCCTCTGTCCTGAACTGTGATCTTTGCCAGCTTGCTGTATTCTCTCATTCCCTTTTCATTCTTTTGAGCCTATTTTTTTGTTAAGAATGTAAGGTCTTCAAGGAAAATAATTGTCTCACGCCTTTCCATAGTTCTTGGCACTAATTCAATTGTGGTGTAATATTAAGTGACATGTAGTGAGGACTTAGATAAGAGGAAGAAAATTAAGATTTCAGATGTACATCTGCTTTTTACATTAGTTTATTAGAGGTTTTAAAGTAACATAGTATAAAAAACCCTAACAGTTCAGGGATCTTAGTCTTGGTTCCCTTGATTAGTTGGATCCAGGATCATTTATGTCTTCTTTCTCCCTGAAAAGTTTTTTGGCTCCAGAAGTTTCAACAGGAGCAATGGATAAAGTTCCCCTGGAAGTAATGCAAAGCCAAGTCACACTACTTAAGTGGGTAAAGATTTCCCTTTTCCTCTGTGAGTTATGTAACTGCTAGCCAGTTTATACCTCTACTTTTTTGTGTTTTCAGTGGAATTTAGATGACCTTCAGGTGGTCTGTCTACTTAAATTTGTTTCATAACAGAGCTAGAAGCAGGAAGATAAAAGCACCTATTCATGTATCTCCTCAGGATAAATACTTTCAAATATGTCTGCAATACAGTAATAGATCATGTAGTCAGGAGCCAAAAGCAATATTTATAACATTTTTGTATTACAGTCAGTAACAACATCACTTGGGCTAAAAAAAACTACTAAAACTTGTAATTCTCACAGATATTTTGTTTTATTTGCTCATAAATCTGAGTTGGTAGAGTTGGCAAGGATCCAGTTCATAAGAAAAAGAAATTAGTCATGTGAAATACTGCACTTAAGCTCTGTAAAGACTATGAAACTCACACATCCTCTTGTGTAGAGGTTCACACAAGTAGTCTAATTGTTGCATCATGTTGAACCTTGCATATGTTGAAATGTTAAACACAGCCTAATCTGAGAAGTCCCAGTTTTATAGAACTAGGAAGTATATGGAAAAAGAGTGGAAGAGCTTAGAATAATTGTGCAGGTCTTCTTTTGTAGTTAATTTGTTCTATTTTCTTTATTTGTTTTGTAGCAGAAGGCACATGTAAACCACTGTGTTTTATTACATTGTTCTTAATCATTTTGCTGCCTTTCTGCATTGTGTAAGCCTTCTCCCAAACTTCACTCCTACTAAGAGCTCTGATACCTGGCTATGTATTATCTTTGGGAACTCCTTCATAAGAACCAACTGATATGAGATAACAGTTTTAGAATGAGGTCCTTAGTGTCTGCCAAATGATGTTATTTGAGAAATAACATGCAAGGTAAAAGCACTTGACATACTTACTTAATCAAGAATTATAACCTTGACAAAGTTTTACTATGTTCCTACAAAATTATTTTAGTTCACAACGTAGAAGGATCATCCTGTTAAGGTTAAAACATTTGTATTCAGTTAAGAGTGACTTCCAGCAGTTCCCTGGTTTTTGCCTCCTCCATCCCTTAGCAGAAACTATTAATTTTACATATCACATATTACAAAATATTTCATAAAATACATGTCAGAAGACTGTTGTAAATTCTCAAAGTGTTACATTCTAGCTTTTCCTTGTATATTTTATGTTTCCCAAAAGGTCAGCTAACCCCACTGTGCTTCAAGTCTAGCCTGCTCTTCACAGAGACCTGGCTGGCCACACAGGTCTCAGACTTTCCCTTCTCATTGAACTAGGTTTGAGACATAGAAAAGCACATACACATTTCCCAGTATACTTATATCATAGAATCATAGAATCATTGAGGTTAGAAGAGACCTTTGAGATCATCAAGTCCAACCATCAGCCCTACCCTACCAAGTGCACCTCTAAACCATATCGCCAAGCATCACACTTGAACGACCTTTAAACACATTAAGGGATGGTGACTCAACCACCGCCCTGAGCAGCCTATTCCAATGTCTGACATACATGTATAACTATTTAATTCAACTCTTCAATTTTAACTATCTTAACTATGTACCTGTTTTTCTAATATCCTTTTACATATACCACATATATCATTGTAACAATGGAATTTTCATGTAAATTCACATAAAAGTCTCCAAGTCAATATTTTTTAATAAAATGCAGTTCATACTAAAAAAATAGCACCATTAGAAGGGCATTATATGCTTGATCTTCTTTCCGTTTTTCATTAAGCTTTAAAAAGAATTTAAATTCCTTGTGCAGCCCTGTTGTCCTAATGAACTATAAAGCAGAGACTGGATTAAAATCTTTTTTGGAATATTCAGCTGAGGTTTTTTTTTTTTAAGAATATGGAGTATTTTCCTTGTTCAGTCACACAAAAGGCAGCATGCTTAATTGAGTACATCTAGTGTTTATTGTGGCCCCAGTGACCACTCTTCTGTTAAACTGATGGCTGACGTTAAACTTGTTATCTGTATGTGTGTCTTCAGGCAAGTGTTCAGACATCCTACAGGTTCCTAACATGGGACTGGCTGTTACTTTCATTGATGTTTTCACTGATAGCACAAATTTGTGTAGAAGATGTTCTCAAGTAGTTATTTTGAATTTTGACAGTGAGCTAGTTACAATGTTCATGTTAGGAACCTTCATTGTGATTGTCAAGATTGGCTGAAACCAGAACATATCCTAATACTTCAGCATTTCTCTTTCTGTTTATACTTTTGATTATTTTATTTTGGGGAAAGGATTGTCTTTCATTATGTGTATATAATACTGAGGCATAGTGGGTCACCAAATCTCATTATAAGTATTTTTTAATTATATCAAGGTTTCAAATTAGCTGACATTAGGCAATCACTTCAGATGAATAATTTTTGGCATCTAGTACCATTGATGGTGATATTTTTGGTATCTAGTGCCATTGATCTAGTGCCGTGAAGTGAGCCTACAGTGCCTATTTGTCTCTACTGTTTAAGATACACAGTTTGGCATTCAGGTGTCTGTTTGGAAAGATACATGATTCCCCTTCGTTCCCCTTAGTCCTTTGTTATAACTACCAGACTGTGTGGCTACTATCACAGTTGGCAGAACTGGAAAACATAACAGAAAACTAGCCATCTATAGCACTACACAACTATTCTTAAGCAACTGAATAAAAGCCTTTGCATTCTCCCCTAAGTGAGATAGACATAGGCACCTCCATCCCAAGATAGTTGTCTATATAGATCAACTTATTGACCTTTTAAAAGAGGTAGTCTCTCTCTACATATTATTTCTAGAAGACTAAACAACTTCTTTATTTTATTTTATGTTGATTTTATTTTTTTTCTGAACAGCTAAAGAAAGTGTGATGAACTAAGCATAACAGATTTTCTACTAACAAAAATCAAAAATCAAACCTAGAAGAAAAATTAGGAAAATTATTTAGAACCAATAAGCCTACCCTCCAACTTCCAAATTAAATGCGAAGACTAAAACTGAAACATGTGACTAAGATGCCACTTTAAATTGCAGTTCTGTCTAGCAGTGACATTTTCTCCCAATCTGCATAATTATTCAGATTTCACTTCTCAATGCATGCTGACATATAAGGCCTGTTTGAACATTGAACTACTAAATCAGTTAAAGGTTTCCAGAGAAGTAAATCCACAACAGTCAGTCATGTTCATAAGAAACACTCAACTAACACGCTGAATTTGATTTGATTTGAGGCTGAAGGTAATGCAAAGATGGAAGGTCTGTACTATAGAAACAGCCACATGAATCCTGACATGTGCATGCATATCTTCTAAAAATCATATACTGTGCAAATGCTACTATATAAGAAGAGCTATTAGATGACCTTTCAATGCTGGTCTACCTTTCTCAGCTCTTAGAGCATTATTTCCCAAGGAAATGATTACATAGAAGATATACTTTTATAAGGTTCTGAATTAATTTATCGAGATTTTAATGTGAGCAAAATGTTGTATATTTCACATAATGCTGAATTACTTTTTAAAGCAAACTTTATGTGACGGCTTTATAATAATGTATAACTTTTTAATTGCTAATAAGAGTGTCTTAAGCAGTTGTAAAATACAAGGATGTAAATTGGTTGGCTCAATAAAGTCAGCTGCAGACATTTTTCTACATTTGCTCATTAACAAATCGGAAGATATATTTAAATCAAGGATCCAACAAAACTAGAAAATCCTCCTTCTTAATTGAGGAAACTTATTGTCAACAGAGAAACAGATCATCCAATCTGATATTGGTTTACAAAGCGTTTTTTATTGATATATGTACAAACAACACACATCAGATTAGGTCCTCTTAGTTACACACCTGTGTTACTCTTTGTAAATCGTAAAGACTGACTGAAGAAAAAGGCATTCAGTAATCCAAGCACAGAAACCAATACTAAGCAGTAATTGAAAATGATGTGCTTGCTTGGGAACTGCTGAGAATACTGCTTTGTTTCAACTGAAGAGAAAAATAAAGTAGGCATTAAAACAGCAAAACCTTTTGCTTCCTAGGTGCGATTGATCTTAGTTTTAAGAAACAGCAACAGACAACACAGAGTACGGTTCTTCAGCCTCAAAGATCTGTCAAGACAACATACAAATATTAGAAGACTTATCCTAAGATTAGCTAAATAACATTAGACAATTTAGATGGAGTTATGATTATGATGGAGTTCAGATTAGGTTATGGATGCATAGACTTAGACTCAGATTAACAGTAATGAAATATGCCTACTAAGAATAATGGCCCTTTCAGAAAAGAGTACATCTAATCAAGTGTGCTATGCACCATTGAGTTTTTGTTCAAGGGGCTTGCTGTTTAATAGCAGTTTGGTGGCATTTGGAACTAGATGCAATTATTAAATAATGTAAAAGGCTAATTTGTTTCCTGGCAGGAGGTGTTAGCCCTTTTACTTTTGCTCAGATTCAAATAAAATGACCCTCAAGTTAAATAGCTACAGAGAAGGTAAAGCATATGCATGTGATAATGAAAAAACTGACAGCCTATTACTTGCAGTCTTGCAAACTTCTTTTGGAAGAATTAATTGAAAAAAATGTAGATATATTTCAAAGTACTCTGAATCTGAAAGTACTCTGTATAAAATAAGGAGAATGGGGATAGAATCAAGAATATTGTCTCTAAATAAAGTTTTGGATTGGTTACATTTAGTTTGTCTGATGAGAATATACTACAGTGTAGCTCATAATAGTACATCATAAAATATCACAACAGCGTAGAAACTATAAGATGGCAAGATGTCCCTGGCCTGGTAATTTTATTAAAACAAAATCTCTCTGAAATCAGTTTACAGTGATACAGTGATAGGAACAGTATTCGTAAGAAGTATACAGCTGTTTCATTAATGAATCCTTTCACCAATTGTAAGATTTAATTTGATTTTTAGTTAGCTTCACAATACCAAGCAAAAGTTCAGAATCTAAGTGCAATGAAGTCGCTAAAACAATTGGCTTTTGCCAGAGATTCAGAAATAATGGAATCATTCTCAGCAGTTCCTTCATAAAATAAGAATTAAAAAAAATAGCACAGATGTCTATGAAAATCTGATCACTTTTACTCAAAGATAGTCTACAAGGCAATTTAGAAAGTTAGGGTGGGCACTCCCTAACTACCACACAGCAGTCATTCATCGCATCAATTTTTGTGAAACTTGGATTTCATCTGACCGAATAGGTACAACTAAATGAGTCCTTGCAAACACATATCGTTCTAATACAGAATTGAATCCAAGAGCTAATTTAACATTCTAATCTAAATAGGACAGATTAATTTTTTGCAGGAGTGTCACATTCATTTGTCTAACCTTAGGTATCTAGTGGCACTTAAGATATTCCATCTCATCACCATCTGCTAATTCTGAAGGCTGTAGCTTGTAAAGGACTTCTTTTGACGTACACCAGCCCTAAGCAGACAGACATCCTAAAGCTCTAAAACAGCCCAAGATGTCTATGTTTAGACAGTTGAAGTGTGCCCACAGTGTCTATTCGTCTCTACTGTTTACAAAAAGGTTAAAGTGTCTAGCTCAGATTGCGCTATCCACATTTGGTTAGATGTCTTCCAGCCACAGTGACTGAGTACGTCTGATCCTTCTAAGGCCCGGGTCAAAAATGGGCAGCTTCAATTGCCTCTGAGAACTCATATATCTGATTTTGCCCTGGCATAAACTAAGAAAATTCACAAAAGCCTAGATTCGTTCTATCTAACTGTGTGTACTTAACTAAAGTATATCCACCTGATATCTCTGTGTATGCCAGCCTGTCTAAAGCCCAAAAATCAGTCTTGGCCTCACTGTAGATGACCTGAAATTACGTGACTGAAATTGTGTGGGAGGGTTTAACACTCAGTATTTCGTTAAGTGTGGATGTTCATATAAGCTTCAGCTCAGCTCAGAACAAGTTAATCATCCAGCCATTAAAGTTTACCCCTGGTTGCTATGGATGTATTTGTAAGCTAAACAGGGATAGACCACTGCTTTTAGCACTGGTATATAATTTCCATATTGTTAAATTCTAAGCATTGTCCTTCACCCATTTTTAGCCTGTCCTAACTTGTGGTTGTGAACCAGTGCTCAGGTAAGACAAAACTGGCACGTAGCAGAGATTATTCTCAATAGATAGCTTGGTTATGACCACGCTGTTTTGATCAACATAGACACAAGCTGTGCCCTGCAACTTATTTAAGGTCAGAGGACTGCCACTGGTCTGTTTTATTTATTAGTATAACCATATTCTATATTAGTAGCACAGTTCCTGGCTCATTTTGGACCTTTATAACCACTACTCTCAAAAGGCAGTGTGGTTGAGACTGTATCAACTTATACTCCCTCCAACCTCTGTAGTCCTCTAACACCATTCAGTCAGGCATTGGGCTAAGACATAGCTTTCCCTTACTGCAGACACTCCCAACTAACATGCACACACAATTACACTTCCACCTTAGGGTCATCACATATGTCCCAGAGGAAACCCATAGCCAAGTAACATGAAGACCTTCAGACTTGGCCTTCGGGTGAAAGAACAGTGACAGGATCTGTTTTACATAGCTGTCCGTCCAAGTTTAGTTATCATTCATCTACACAGAATTATGTTGTATCAAAGGTGTGGACCACCACATCAGTATGCTTGTAAAACATTCTGATGAGCACCATAAAGAACTTGAGTCAGTGTTTTTTTTTCCATATTTCAAGATTAATATTTTGACGTTACTTTTCCTCCAGAATTTAAATGAGAAGTCGAAATATCAAGATTACACAAAATTAAAAGTTTTAGAAAAAGTCTATTGAACAATGTAAATCATTTCCATTTGATCTTTTGAATTTTTTAAAAAAATAGTTTGAAATTAGATAGGGAATGCTTCAGTCTTGAAGGAATTTCACTGAGATATTTCATACATCCGTTCTCTTTTATGTGTCAAACACTTTAGTCACACTATGTCTAAGATTACTGTAGCATTATTCATCTATTCTCATTTTTGTAAATCCTTATACACGCATACGGAAAAAAATATAGTATAATAGCCTGCTACTGCTATCAGCCTGGTCGATAGCATAGAAAGTATGGTATTTTCTTCTGGAGTGTTTTAATGGATGTCTCCAAATAAAATTCTGTCTGAGATAGATGTAGCTCAAAGGAGGGGATTCTACGAGATGGCTTCTAGCAATCACCGCTTAAGCCCTGATAACATGCTGGGACTGCAGACTCGGAAGGCTTTTAATTAATTGCTATCAAAGCCAGACTTTTTGACAAAAAAATCCTGACATTGAAGAAACCTGTTGAAGAATAAGTGTTTATGGGATTGACAAGCATTCTCTTAGAGGCAGAAATTAGAAAGGACAGGCTAGTTTGAAAGGACACTTAGAACAACCCATGTATGTTAGAAGAAACCAATTATACCATAGCATCTCCTCTATGGAACAATAACAGTTCACAAGTAGACTGTTCCTGATTTTCTCAGTCCTTTCCAGTTCTGTATAATGCTTTTTGGAAAATGTTTGAAATGTTGTAATAGATAAGGGGTAGAATCCTAAATGGTTTAGAAGTTTTATTCATACTAATCTTACAGGAAATGTAATTTCTGTCCTCTTATTTACGTCATGAGATATACACCCAAGATTTCCCATACAAGTAAGCAAAGCATTTCTAAACTTATCACCTCCATTTCAACACATAAAAGAATAAAATTTAGTTAATCTAGAAAATAGATTTCCTATATTTTCAGCAAACATTTACTGAAATATATTTTGTGATTTACTCAAGAATAGCCATGCATCTTTCTCCTCTTTCCAAAGTGCCAGCAGTGAATAAGCAATTTTAGCCACTTCAAATTCTATGAAATACAGAATTAGATATCACTTCACATAGAAAATCTGTTCTTTTTTAAACCATGAACTCATATAGAAAATAGTTCTTGAGGGAAGAAATATCAATATGAAATCATCTGAATGGTTCAGAATAATTTTGAATTGAGTTCCTTTTATAATTATTTCAAAATAATGAGAACTTTGACAGTGAAATATGTTGTTTGTCAAATTACTGTTTATCAAAAAAAGAAGTCAGATTTGGAGAAAATCAAACATAATACTTTCATTCTCAACTACCCATCATTTTCTGTGGTACCTACCTCAATTCTATATGAGCACTGTTTTGTGAATTCACATAACGTGTAAATTAAAATGTTAAGTGGTTTAGCCAATTTTAAGATTCTGGTATGCTTAGTAGGAATTCAATGTCAGCAAAATGTGAAAGAAAATATAATAATTTTTAACTGCCAATTCTAATATTTTCCATTTAGGGATGTTACTGCCAAACTACGATTTCAAATGCAAGAGAATATATTATCTGATGAAAGTCACATTCAGTTAGCAGGTTACTTTAAGAAGCAATTTGGCACCAAATATTAATACTGAATACTGGGTGAGCTCAGCAATCACACTATTAGGGATTTGATCCATTGTTCACCTCCATAAATGAAATAAATAATTGAGCTTTTGAAGAACTTAATTAGAACACACCTGGGAAATGAGAGATTTTTTTCCAATAAAAAACCATAGTATTCCAGACTCTGTTATATCAAGTGGAAGCTAATAACACTCCCAGTTAGAAATACTGGTCTTGACTCTACTTCAGTCGAGTTATGGTTTTGTACCAAACACAGTCCGGTAGCAATCCTATTATAAATCTATTTTACTTTTCTAGATCATGCCCAAAACTAACCACAGACATGGCTTCTTAGGATGCCTACACTGAATCCCTTACACATAGTATTTAACTGTCAGCTTGCTGTCAGGATCACTTTGAACTATCCTAAAGAGCTCACTTCAAAACAAATATATCACAGAAAGCCCACTCCTCAGCAGTGTAGGTGCAAATCAGCTTGTTGTTCTTTGGGTTTGGACCAAGGACCAAATCCCAGCCCTCCTTTATTTGGCGATATCATCATATCTGCAGGATTCTGCTGTCTCTGAGACACATGCAGTGTCACAGTGTTTCAGCACATATGCCCTACCCCCTAAAGGAAGACTGAACAATATTTCTTTCTCTCAGCTTTATATCACCAGTGATGTTCATTTTATATAAAGAGTTGAAAGTGGGATTTTTCTGGTGGCAAGTTATAGCCAGAATACAGACTGAAGAATACAGAGATGTTGATACACAGTGCAAAGTCTAGATGAACCACCTCAATAAGCTTAGATTATTTTTTTTTTATCAGGACTTCAATCATTTCCTGCCTTTTCATTAATATAGTGACTTTTTTTCAAAATTTGTAAGTATTTATGTTTTCTCTTTGCTTTTAAAGATAACTCTGGTTATGTTGGTAATGGCTGTATTCCACAAGTACTCTGTTCTTCAATTTCTGCTGAAATAAGGTGAAACTGTTAGCAAAGTAAAAGACTGTCAGTTTTTTTAAAAGTGATTGAAACTTCATGATAAGCCAAACTACTTGATTTAGAATAATGCAATAATAGTAGATGTAAGTAATAATAGAAATCGGGCATACATAGAATGCTGTTTTAAATGAGTCAGCAGACTTCAAGAGCATCTAAAAAGTTGTTACTAGTAGATTTTGTTTTCACATTGCAAACTACTTTGTGCCTATCCACTACTCTTGTGATGGCATATCATATTTTAATACTGTTCTTTTGCAAATGAATCTTGGCCACATGTCTGTTGCCCTTTTATTCCAATGAAATCATGTTGGATATTGATTAATACAAACCACCATGGAATTTAATGTCTAAACAAAACAGAGGTTTGTGGGAGTTTTTACCAAGACAAAATAGTAAACCATTTTGAATTTTTCATACCCAAGGGATAAGACCAAATGTTATGCTCCATTTTAAGAGAGTCTGGTCATGTGATAAATGCCCTTTCACTGTAATGAAAGATTTTTAAACTGTAAATAGAAACAATCCACTCAGGGATTTCACTTTTAGTCTGTGTTCACGGTGCTACAAATGATTAAAATGCAATAGACAAAGAAGTATGCAGGAATAAGGATAAACCTTTTCTCAGGAATGTTGTAGAACAGACAAAATTGTATGAACATTTAACTAGAACAGGCATACAGGATTACAGGGTTTAATTCCTATTGCATAAATATACTTTCTATTGCATCTATTCTACATTTAAAAAGATGCCTGTGAAATTTACTACTCCTGGAAGAGCCTCTTAACAGGAAAAGTATTAATGACTAGTACAATCAGCATCCAATTTTGTGCATTCCTATCCATCAGCCTCCTTTGTGATGGCGAAAATAAGTAAAGTGTAGATTTTGCAAGGGTTTTTTGCCCTTTAAGGCAATTTCTAGAAAGCTGTTTCAGCTAGCTGTCAATCTGATGCTGTTCTACTTGTTCTCGTACTAAGCAGAAAAACTTTAGAAAAGAAGGAAAAGATGCTAATAATATATGTAAAAGAATCTGAGAGGGACCATGGGCAAAATTCTCACAGATTATCAAGATAATTGTGGCTGTTACTGAAAAATGTATTAAATATTTCCATTTGTTTGTCTCTTTTTGTTGTTCAGTACTTCACATATACATGTACCCCTGAGCAACTGTACTGATAGAGTATGTTATTTTAGTTAAAATACTTTTCTTTAGTAAAACTCCTATGTCCCACCAGTATAGTATAATACTGTAATCATTTCATCTGAACTGATGTTTTTAATGAAAATTTGTTTGATATTTCCTTAACATATCAGCTCATTTCCTCATTTTATTGAAGAGAGAATATTTCATGTTTTACTATTTAAAACCAAAATATTATTAGGAGGAACTGGCAATACAGAACTTTCTTCTGCCTACTGAAAGAACAGAAAAAGAAAAAATACAATGTTTTAATCTATCATGATATTTCTTTCTAGACCCCTTCTTCTTATATACAATTGCACATGCTAAGCAAAACCACTACAATGCAGCATAGATGCTCTATAGGAACACAGACAGGGATGAGAGGATTTTTGCCCTTATTCATACACTGCAGTTCAAATTAATTAAATAAGAATTAATTTAGGGTTGTCCTATGACCTGACCACAGTGCTCTCTTCTGATTTTTTGGTTTAGAGGTACAAAAATGTAGAGCAGCATAACAGGTGTCCTAGCTTTGTATAAATGAACCTACCCACCATATATTTCTAACAGCATCAAGAAAGTCTGTAGGGAAATGTCTGGACCATATGCTTAATGTTGCATATCAGGCAAGAACTGACCTTCTAGATATAAATGTTCAAGCCAAAAGTCTTAGCAGTGTCCTTTTCATTTGCTTTTCTTACTTCATATTCAGTATACGATAAGCTCACTAGAGGATTGAGAGCTGATGGCTGTCACATCTGAGAGGCAGTAATAGCTCTCATTACATCTGCCACTGCAACTAAAAATGCAGATTCAGCTGACAAAATATCTAAATTTGGATGAAGGATGGAAAGCAACTTGGCAGATCAGAAATTAAAAATACTATGATCCTTCATTTTGTTACTCCAACTTTATACAAGTGCTGGACTGAATTCAGCAAATATCTACTTGCAGAAAATCATAAAACAGCAAGTCAGGCCTATATATTTTATTATGGGAAAAAAACTGAATCTCTTAAAGTATACCCATGAGTCAAAACTGTCAACTTTTTTTTTAAACACTGCCTTCCCCATTGTAATGTCACATAATCTGTAAAAGCAGTCTGTAGAACTGTGATCAAAAAGGCCTATACATTGTAAGTTACCAGAATCATAGAACCATAGAACCATAGAATGATTTGACTTGGAAGGGACCTTAAAGATCATCTAGTTCCAACCCTCCTGCCCTGGACAGAGACACTTTCCACTAGACCAGCTTTCTCAAAGCCCCATCCAACTTGGCCTTGAACACTTCCAGAGAGGGGGGCATCCATAACTTCTCTGGACAACACATTCCAGTGTGTCACCACATTCACTCAGAAGTGAAGAACTTCTTCCTTATATCTAATCTAAATCTAACCTCTTTCAGTTTGAAACTGTTACCCCTTCCTATCGCTACATGCCCTTGTAAAAGGTCCTTCTCTGCTTTTCTTGCAGGCCCCCTTTAAGTACTGGTACACTGCTATAAGGTCTCCCTGGAGCCTTCTCTTCTCCAGGCAGAACAACCCCAACTCTCTCAGCCTGTCTTCATAGGAGAGGTACTCCAACCCTCTGATCATCTTTGTGGCCATCCTCTGGGCTCACTCCAACAGGTCCATGTATTTCTTGTACTGAGGACTCTAGATCTGAACACAGTACTCTAGGTAGGGTCTCACCAGAGTGGAGTAGAGGGGTAGAACCACCTCCTCCACAGAATCACATATTGGTGGGGATTGGAAGGGACCTTTGAAAATCATCTAGTCCACGCCCCCTGCCAAAGCAGGTTCCCTGCAGCAGGTTACACAGGACTGCATCCAGGTGGGTTTTGAACATCTTTAGAGAAGGAGACTCCACAACCTCTCTGGGTACCCTGTTCCAGTGCTCTGTCAACCTCAGAGTAAAGAAGTTTTTCCTCATGTTCAGGTGGAAGTTCTTGCATTCCCATTTGTGCCCATTGCCCCTTGTCCTGTCGCTGCGACACCACTGGAAAGAGTCTGGCCCCATCTTCTTGACACTCGCCCTTTAGATATTCATAAGCATTGATAAGATCACCTCTCAGTCTTCTTCAGGCAAAACAGGCCCAGATCTCTCAGCCTTTCCTCACAAGAGAGATGCTCCAGTCCCCTAATCATCTCAGTAGCCCTGGCTACTTACTGGCCCTCTGCTGGGCTCTGTCCAGTAGTTCCCTGTCTCTCTTGAACTGGGAAGCTCAGAACTGGACACGTTACTTCAGAAGTGGCCTCACCAGGGCGGAGTAGACAGGGATGATCTCTACTTGCTGGCCACGCTTTTTTTAATGCAGCCCAGGATAGGGTTGGCTTTCTGGGCTGCAAGTACACATTGTCATGTCATGTTCATCTTCTCATCAACCAACACCCCCAAGTCCTTCTCTGCAGGGCTGCTCTCAATCGACTCATCCCCTGACCTGTATTTGTGTTTGTCATTGCCCCTACTCAGGTGCAGGACCTTGCACTTGGTCTTGTTGAACTGCATGAGGTCCTTAAGGACCCTACTGGAAAGAATCAGGCTGACGGACAGTGAAGACCCTTATTTCAGCTTGGTAAAGAGGTAATTGCATGCTTTCCAAATGCTTCCAAATAAAAAAAATGGACTCAGGTGAACCAAAACCACCTTCTTATTTTAGAGTAATATTACATCCATTTAAACGGAGATTGTTCTGATTTATCTTGCTGAAAAATGTGCAGTCTATAGACTTTCAACTATGCATCTACAGTCTGGCCATCTCGTATTCGGTAATTTTTTGTCATGAATGAATGCTGCTCGAGAGGTTAGGGGATGACAGAGGTACTTCTTTGTCTCTAGGTGAAATATTTGTTAATGCACATGTGGAATATTAAGTTGCCTTTTATTTCTGTCAGCCACTCTTTACACCTAGCAAACAGAACACATTAACTGCAGGACACTCCTATTTACAGATTTTATTATCTCAAACCACCAGAAGCACTATGTGTAAACCTGATGGCTGAGGTTTAAACCATATGTAAATCCCTCCCATCCTCCAACCTGATTTCAGAGAACTCCATAGAAGAGAACAATCCTAAAAGAGAGTAGCTTAAATGACAGGTGGGGTTGTGGGAAAAAAAAAAGGAAAGGCCAGTAGGTAGGCCTTAGACATGGCTGCTTTTTTTGTTTTGCATTACTATATCTGAAAGACATTACTGTTTAAAAGCCAGCTATAGCATAAGAGTGTTTGCAATGTTAGCAGTGCATGGAAATCTAAGCCACTAACTCTACCTAAGTGTAGTAAGGTGAGTTATCATTCAGCCTAAAGAAATAGCTTATGGTGTTGGAGGCAAAGAAATCAGCAGCTTTTCTGTAAGTCTCCTTTAAACTAGGAAGAAATGGAAGAAGTTATGTGTGCACCTGCTGTGTGATGGCATTTATTTTCCATTCTTCATTCATTTTTAACTACATAAAAATTGTTAGTATATATTTTGGAGTTTTCTAGAGGGTTTGGAAGAGTGTAGACTTTATAGAACTATGGCCAGAAGACATAGGAGCAGCATAAGAGATGGGCAGCGGTAACTGCTAATAGAACAAGGAACTTCTGGTAGAAGATACTATGTGCATGGATACAGTTAACAACAGCAATTCCCACCAGAAGATTTTCAAAACCTTAAAATGTAAAAAAAAGTTACTACAGAAAGGGCAGGTCAACTAGATGTTCTATTGCTTGCCTTCACAAAGGAAAGACTAAAAAGCAATTATGTTTGTATACAAGGAATTAGTTATTATTACCCTGCTTGTTTACTTTTAAATTTGTTAGTGTTTTGTATACCCCTTGAATAAAAATATTATTTATTAAACCTTAATTCATATCTGCACATGGGAGACTTAGTTATTTGAGAACCAGAAGCTTAATATAATTATCCCCGGTTTGCTGACAGATGCATGAGCTATTGTTTTAGAAGTAAGCCCTTAAATTTTATTCTAGCCCTTGTTGCTGTCTGTCAAGTCTTGGTAGGAGGGTTTCACAATCTCTTTTTTTTGATAGAAAAAGGATTATATCAAATTACAAAATTAACCCAATATCTTTTCTAAATTAATCCCTTAAGCTCCATAGGACAAATTTGGATCGCAGTAGTTCTTCTTAGCTACCACTCCTCAGAATAACAAAGTATTATCAATTCACTGATATTTGATATAGGAAAATTCAAGCCATGTAGCTGACGCAGGATAAAGTCCATGCCAAACACAGTTAGAACTGATGTAGTCTGTCAAAAAAAATAACCCAAACCCAAGGGCAATAAATAATAATGAAGTAGACAAATTTGTGTGCCTACAGTACCTGGGGGGTAGGGGATAGACACCACACACAGAGAAAATTTGGTTCTTTTGCAGAATAGTGGTCACAGAAGAGGGAGTTTCAATAACTTTCTGGACATTGATAACTTAGAATTTAGTTAATGATTTTAGATTAAATGTTGAAGAATCCCCTGATAGGTTAGAAGTTGCTTGCTTGTCAGTTTCTAACCACAGATGCTGCTGAAACAGAAAAATCACAAGTGTCTTTATCAGCTATGGTGATACTAAGATAGAGTAGAAAACGTTGCGCAGAAGAAAGAAAAAAAAAAACAAACAGAAAGCAAAATAGATTTTGAATAGAAAATTGTATTTCTTCTTGCATTTTTGAAAACATAGGTTTGGTTCATATCTCTCCGTGATAATTCTTCAAGAGCTGTTTAAGGAACTAGGGAGCACTCTTCTCACTTTAATAATTTCTCAGAAGAACACCTCGTTACTGAAAAAGTTCTTCTTATTTCTGCCATTTGGGGTAAAAAACTATATCTATATATGTATATATATAGATATATATACATAGATAGATAGATATACAAAAAAATAAACTCAATGGTTAAATCAGCTGTCAGAGACATGCTGGAAATCGGAAAGGTTAAAGTACTATTTTTGTTTCCTTGAAAGCTCTAATTCAAAACTCAAGACTCAGAATTCAAAATTATTTTAAAATTACAAAATATCAAAAGAAAAATGCAATCAGAAGAATACACCAGTTATGCATTAATTCTACTATAAACAAACACAAACAGTTTCTTCTATACATATATGTAATGTGCTTTTAATTCTCCTTTAGTTTTGGAACTCAGCTTTTCAACTTTTAACAGTATGTTTGACATACAAAACCCAACAGAAATGTTATATACTAAGTAAGTCAGCGTGAAAAACAATTTTCTCCCTAAAATTATATTTTGAGAGATTAAGATTTGTACAGTTACATGCCTCAAAGGGACAAGATTCATGTCTGCTACAACTCTTGTAAAAGTTTATCTGCAGTACTCACATTATGGTTCTGGTGAAGTTCTTTTTTCATGTCTCAAAACTTCACTTAAAAATAAATCTTCAGATTTCTCTTTCAGTATTTTTTTATCAAACATCATTGTGATTGTGATCCATGAAGCGTAATAAACTTTTAATATGCCCAAAAAGGGAAATGAAAAATATTAATCTAAATTGCCAGCACGATGAATATCTATGAATATATAAACATTTAAAACCACAACGAAGTTATACAGAAAAAGATATTTCCCTAGTGTATATGTTCAAATAAGGAAACCAGACAAGAGAGTTATCTCACAGAGAAGATGGGAGTTGTGACTGGCTTTTGAATTAAATACAGTTTCCCTAATCTGCTGCAACCTAATAAAGCCTCTTGATGAAGCCTATTGCCAGGACAATCTCTTCCTTGCAGTCTGTGGGAAGTAAGTTGAGGCTGGAAATAAGTGAAAGGATCTTCCTTCTTTTAGGAAGAAGCTTTGCCCTTTTCATTCTGCTATCCTCCTTCTGTGCACATTTCAGTGGGCAGCTTTTGTCTTATCATTTTCTCCAGACTGCCATGACTTTAGAGGTCAAGCTGAAAGACTTGTTAAATTAATTAGTACCACATAAAGAAGTTGCGGACAGAGGGAGAAGCAGCATAACACTTGGTATTTAACCTGAGAAGAAAATGAAGGAGCAGCCTTCCCTCTCTACCCCATCTTTGTTCTCATCCTACTGTGCAGCAGAAATATAGCTTTAGCTATAAGGATTTTGTGCATATTTACCCCTCTTTATGGATTCTTTTCACCTTACTTTTACCACATCTCTACCTGAAGCTACCTGACATACTTATTTTTTAATACATCTAACTACAGAACAGTCTGGGTTTCTATCACTACACCAAGTCCAAGATGATTTCTTATAAAACTGGCAAATGTGCTTTCAGAATTTTTCTCATGTTCTTCAAAGGCTTGCTTGGCCCCACTTTACTGAAATGAAAATGAAATGTAAAATCTTTATTTTAAACTGCTACAGTTTGGACACTAGATAGATTTATTTAAGACACATATTGTCAGGTATTATTTGCTTCACTGAATTTTATAAATCATAATTATGGTAATTGTACCTTGAAATATTTTTACCACCTTGACATATTTTGCTGTTTCAAAAAATATTTCCTATTGCTAGTTAATGTAGTCTTTGAGAAGTTTTTAATTGTCTCCCCATTTGCCCCCTGTATTACACAGATCCCTCTTGTGCTGATTAAATCATACATAGTTTCAAAGTAAAGTATGATCAGAAATAGTTAAATGTAAGAATAAAAAAGGTGGGTGACGTGTCAAAACGGCTACAAGGTCTACCCACTAAAAATGCAAGTCAGCAAGCATTTAGAGGCAATATAATGATTTTATATTGTTAAACTGTTTCTCATATTTATACACATGTATAATTTGTATGCAAGCTGAATGTGGAGTAATATACATGTAGTAGAGGCATAGTTACTGGCACAGAGTGGAAATCAGTGAAGAGTGCTGTAAAGTTCCCTTTCTACTGTTTGTTATTCTCTGAAGGATGCCACACACTTCATTGCACGTGATGGGAAATGCTGTGACACTGCATGATCCCCACAAATGCCAGGCCTGTCTACCTCTGGCCCTGGCCAATTTATCACCAAAATTCTTCATGAGGTTACCAAGAAATACTCCTACAGATTTGATAACTAAGAATATTTTTTCATTTTGTTTTTGTCAAAGATTAAAAATTAACAGAAACTTCCTTAATTCCTGTACTAGAATGATGACTACTTTCAATTGATTTGTAAAGAGAAAAACGGAAGACAATTTGAAAAAAGCATAAAATTATAAATAAACATCCTTATACAGGATATATTTGGCACATCAATAACAATAGATAATAAGTACAGACAATTGTAATTGACATTATGTAAAACTGATTTTTGCTCATCATTTTGCTTCTCAGATGCCTGTAAATGTACCTGTAAAATTCACAGTTTAATTGGTTCGTCAATTTGAGCTGGAGATTTTCTTTCACATGAATAGAAGTCCATACAATTTGCAGTGGAAGAAACCAGGACTTTCTTTTATTTTTTTTTTTTTTGCCTCTTAGACAAATAATTAATACATTATCCAATCAAGTAATGTATTTGAAAGATTTATGAAACCTAAACATTTTAAAAGCTGTAAAACTGTTATGAAAACTGTTTAAAATTATTGAACTGAATTGTGTGAAGTTAATGAGCCTTGAGATACTTTTAAATATGAAAAGCATATATTGCATAGTTATCCAAGATTAACTCATATCAGCCATCATAGAAGAGAACTGCATATATAGTCATGCATATAATGTCAAACCTATCTGAGAACGCTTACAGTAGGAGCTTCTAGCACTAAAGACCTCCTGACATCTTTTTTATCTCCATCCGTTATAGTCATTATATTTTTCTCATTGATTGGTGTATAGGTAAGAAGACCAGTAATTATTAGTTGTTAAGCATAGTGAGTCATATTCAGGCCCCAGTTTCATCACATCTCTAGCCACCCATTCAGGGCAGAGGATAGTCGTGTATGTCTGGATTTAAGTCTACAGTGATACTTCACACTTTGGATAACTGTGTTCATAAAAACATACAAAAAGGTTGGTTAATAGGAGGCTTTATGAGCTTTCATATTGCGTAGTGGTGTAAGACTGATTTTACTAGGCTTAATAATTGCTCTATTTAGTACTCTTTTAACCATAAAGTCCTTTTTCTTCAATAAGCTCTGAGGTTCACAGTCATTTTGAACTAAAAGTGTGTGTGTCTCCTATCATTTTTATCAACCCTATCATTGCCTTATCAGTCAAGCAGAAACAGTCCTGCACAAATTACATTTCAAATTATTAGAAGTTTTCTTTAGAGCAGTTCTATACACAATTCCATGTAATTTAAGGGCAACTCATTCAGTTAAGCTACAAATTCTTCGCAGAAAGATGAGGATTTTCTTTAATATTCTTTCCAGCCAGTTTCTGAAGAACTCCTGTGGAATTTTATCTGCTTTTTTTTTTTCGGAAGAACAGGACTTTGTTATTGTAGAAGACACCAAATAAGCACTTGCTTATTACATTAGGTACTGCTTCTACCTGGCAAAGACAATAACGTTTACTCAGGAGAGATAGAGAGAATTGCTGGACTATTGACTATTATGAGCGGTCATGTAACAGTCATCATAGTTAGGACAAAAAAATCCTGTTATTGTCCTTAATTCAATTTTGGTTTTTAATACCAGCTATTCAATAGGAGCAACAGACTGGGCCTTGAGGATATTATTTTCACCTGTGATATTTTTATTTCAGGTGATTTGTAGCAACCATTTAAATTCACATCTCTTATATCTGAAGGCATGTAAAAACCAAGCACTTTGTTGTTTTCAGATTGGAATAGTTGCACTTTCTGTTGATAATATCTAGGCACTTTTCTCAGAAAACCTGCATCTATCTTCACAGTCTTTCGTGAGCAGAGCAGGGTTCTGAATATTGGCTTTTCTTGGTCCAGCTGAATAACTAGAGACATTACCTACAACAATTTTTCAGTTGCCGCTAATATGGGCCACAAATAGCTTTGACTTCCTTAAGGCATTCACATAGTAGAGACCCCTCTGATAGCACGAAAAATAAACTCCTTATCTTGAAAATCCTACTTTGGGTTCTGAAGTAGAATCTAAGACAGCAGTCTCAAAAGCTAGGTGAGTTGCACATGCTTACTGGCATGTACTTGAGGGGCTGGGATTTGGATAAATGGAGTGGGATTTATTTCACCTAAATTTAAATTAATTCAATGCATGTATCTACCTGTGAGCTAGACATCTAGATCTCCACCATAATTAGGGGAAATCACCAATACAGTCAGTGTAGTCTAGTCTCATGGTAAAGTAGACACCCCTCTAGACTCCATTAAGTTAGATTGCCAGCCTTATCAGTAGATATATTTTAGATATTACAGATAGGACTCAGCTGTCTAAAAATTGATTACTAATACATTTTCTGTACCTTATTACATCCTGTCCAGTCTCCAGCTGCCACCAAGAAAGCCACAGGTCTTCTATAAGTTCTGTGTTTTATCTTTCAGACATTTGCAGGTGTCTCAGAAACTATTAGGGCATCAATAATGACACTAGACAGATATGCTTAGGCAGGTGAATCCTTCATGAGGCTATCTGGATATGAACTCTACTATTAGGGCTGAAAATCTCATTCTCATTCTCGTATTGTTTTAAATCAGATATTAGAGCATGAAGAGTTCAGCCATACTTTTTCAGAACAGGGGCTGACAACACTTACGTTCTGATGACAGATGACACTGAAGGCTTATAGAAAAACTACAGGAAAAATCTGTATGATGGAAAGGGTAGTGAAGTACCAGTAGAACCAATCTCAGCCTTCTTTACAAGACATTTTTAAGGGACAGATTAGTCAAATGTCTCTGACAGAGACTGTAGGGATGCAGAATTAATGCCTGGGCTTGAATTAGATAATTTCTTGAAGTGCATTCCTGTCCTTCAGCTGTATATTGCTCAAATGGTAGTTGAGTGGACAGAAGAAAATAAGATCATGGATTTGGCTTCACTTAGGGTTTTTTTTTCTTTTTCTTTAGGCCAAAATGAAAAAGACTGTCAGATAGAATATTTGGCACACTTGAATAATGCAACAAATATTCCAATGCTTTAAACATTTGTAAAAAATGTGAATAAAATTTATCAAGTTTTAAAACATAAATATATGTATAAAATTTTACCATGACATGTTGATAAAATTATAAGATCTACTACAAATCCTTACAATTTTTGAGAATCAACAGAGGCTGGTCTTAAAAACCAAAAAACTAAAAACTCAGAACTCAGAACATCAGACCTGGTGATAATGGTTGTTTATACTCATCACTCCTGGAAAAAGACAAGATATTCACCAAGGTGACAGGTGAACTGTTGTTTCTTTGTTTCAAACAGGTATTTAGGGCACTATTTATTTGCCCATGAAAAAGAATTCAAGATGACTACAGATAAGCCCTTCTTTTCTTAACCATCTTTTAATTCACAAATGATGTAAAACTTACTGAAACACTCTTAGAGACTATATCAGCTGAATAAATTGCTTTCTTGTCCTTGCCTCAGGGTGCCCAGCCCAGTTTTGAACACAATTACAGCAAACAAACACAGCTACAAAACACAACTTTCTATTTTTAAATATGCATAAAATCAGCTTCCTTTATTTTTTTGTTTCTAGTCTGGCCAGTAGAACAAAATTACTCTTTTCATCTAGAAAACCATTTATGGCTTAACATGGAAAATGCTTATAAAGGACTACTGATTTTACAGTTTGAACGTTGTTTCACCAGAGAAAATAAAAGGATTAATTTTCGCTGTGAATGTTCACATAAATAGGGAATCAATTAAGTAATGTTGAGCATCATTTTAGTCACAGACCAATCTGAACTGACCCAATAATTGTGTCTGGGTTTCAAAATCCCAGTTGTAAGCTCTTCAATGACCAAGTCATAGCCATCAAGCCACTCTCATCATGGCTGCTTGAAGAATTAGAAAGCAAATTATTAGGAGTGTGTGAGTTGAGATTCCTGTAAGGTTCTCAATACCACTACTGATTTTCTAAAGCTGGAAAGAAGCCAGCATAGTTTCCTTCTCTCATGGAATTCCTATCCTTTTTATGAAGACAAATAGCTAAGTATCTGTCCTTGGAAAAAAATATAGTCTTCTAATTTTCACTCGGAAACTGAACGAACGCAATCCTGCCTTCAGCACTTTAAGCTGGGGAGAGGGGTGTCATATTCTTTAATCACTTGTAGCTCAAGGTGGTTGATAGAGATCCATTTTATTTTTACAGTCAGGCAGTACTAACTACTTTAACAGAATATATGCTTCTGCAGTATTCTTTCTTCAGTACCTTCTCTCTGATATAAAGCTCTATCAGTTAAAAGTGCAGTTCCCAGTAACATAGATAGCACCAAATATCAGATAGTTGTATATATTGTTAAATGAATTTAAGTTATAACATATCCTTTGGTTTCATTTTGGAATTGGTTTTGTAAGAAGCATTTATCTAGCCTGAAAGTGAGTAAAGCAAACTGTTAAATAATTATAGAAATACCACTGAGTTTCTCTCCTGTTAAGAATCTATGTGCTGGTTTCATACCTGTCAATAAACAGAAAGAAACTGATTTATAGAATTAGCAAACAAAGCGTGCTACCTTCAGGTATTCTATTTTTAATTTCATTTAATAAAATCTAGTTGAGGCAGTAGCCCTGTGTTATATATACACAAATTTGCATGGTTTCACACTTAGGCCTAGCTAGTGGATCTGATACTCCTATCTGTTAATCAAAGAGATGGAGGCTGCCTTTACAGCTGTTTAGGATAGTAGAGTCTTTACTTTAAAATTCAGACTTGGGAACACAGGGAATTTCTTTTCTGTTCTGTGTTCCAGTAGTACATCTGTCCTGGGTTTGGCTAGGATAGAGTTAATTTTCACAAGAACCTGGGAGGGGGCACAGCCGGGACAGCCAAACCGAACATCGAACATCAAAGGGGTATTTGATACCATGCTGACATCATGCTCAGTATGTGAGGGGGGAGTATTGGCTTGGAAAGGCAGTCAGTCTGGGTGGTGAGCCGCTGTGTTCTGTGTTACTTGCTATGTATATTATTTCATTAGTATTGTTGTCATTACCGTTGTTTCTTCTTTCCTTGTGTTGTTCGATTAAATTGTTCTTAACCCACTAGGTTTTACCTTTTTCTCCTGATTCTCCTCCCCACCCCACTGCCGGGGGGTAGGGTGAGTGAGCCGCATGATGCCCTGATGTTAGCTGGGCCCAAACCACTACAGTCCTTCTTGTCGCCCAACACGAGGCCAGAAGAGTTGAGATAACAGCAGATCTGGAACTGATAAGCTGCATGGTTGCTACCCTAAGCCAACAGTGTGTCATCTTTTTGACAAACTCATGTTTGTCAAAAGCGAACTTGGTTGATTATAATCTTATTATAATACCAAAACACACCTCCATCCCAAAAGCTACCTACCTGCCAGACGTGACCACCTCTCACTGAGACTGTGCTCTGAATTCTTCTAGTCTATACCTTTAAAAGCAAAGCGGGGAAATTTTACACCAATTGTAATGGAGGTATGCAAGACTAGAGTCACTCAAGCTCCACCTGAAAAGCAAAAAAATAATATAAAAATAGCTTAAGAGAAAAGGATGTTATGGAAGATACCATCGATGGCAAGTCACGGATCATCTCAGACTTTTGAGATCAGTCAATGGGCTGAGTCTTTCTTCCCCCCAACAGGGACACCTTTGAGTAAGACACAAACACTTGGTTACACTAAGTGCTCCCCAGGAAACTTAGAAATCTCTATAGACCTGCTTTTATAACTTTATGTGTTTTATAGTCAGGCTATATTATTCTTATTCAAAATTTGCACGTGCTTTGCAGGCAGTGAATTTATCACCAGCAATCCAAAGAACTTGTGTATCTGTTGCTGCTCCAATAAACTGCACTGTTATCAATCTAGCCATATGAGCTCTTTTGAACATGACCACACTTCTACATGTGGCCGTATGAGTTTTGTTGAGTGCCGCTAGACCAATATTGGATGCAACTAGACTCATAGAATCACTCAGAATCTAAGCCTAGCCACCCCCAGCCCCTCAGATATCCAAGGACAAGCCGGAATGCAAGGGGGTTTATTTTCTGCCAGATTCCATTGCCCTTTGATCAACAACTCTCAGCAAGTTTTCATGTGACATCAAGCTGAGTGGTGCAGTTGATACGCTTGAAGGAAGGGATGCCATCTAGAGGGACCTTGACAACCTTGAGGAGTACGCCTATGGGAATCTCATGAAGTACAACAACATCAAGTGCAAGGTCTTGCACTTGGGTCAGAGCAATCATCATTATCAATACAGACTGGGGGATGAATGGATTGAAAGAAGTCATGCAGAGAAGGACTCAGGGATACTGGTGGATGAAAAATTTGACATGAGCAAGCACTGTGCACTTGAAGCGTAGAAAGTAAATCATATCCTGGGCTGCATAAAAAGAAATGTGGCCAGCAGGCCATTCTCCCTCCCTCCCCCTTTACTCAGCTCTTGTGAGACCCCACCTGGAGTACTGCATACAGCTCTGGGGCCCTCAGTATAAGAAAGACTTTGACCTGTTAGAGCAGGTCCAGAGGAGGACCATGAAAATGATCGGAGAGGTTGAACACCTCTCCTATGAGGGGAGTTGGGGTTGTTCAGCGTGGAGAAGGCTCTGGGGACACTTTACTGTGGTCTTTTGAAATCTAAAGGGGGCTTATAAGAAAGACAGAGAAAGACTTTTTTCCAAAGGCCTGCAGTGACATGGCAAGGGGCAGCAGTTTTAAACTGAAAAAGCGTAGATTTAGACTAGATGTAAGGAAGACATTTTTTACAATGAGGGTGGTGAGACACTGGAACATGTTGCCCAGAGAAGCTGTGGATGCCCCATACCTGGAAGTCTTCAAGGCCAGGTTGGATGGGGCTTTGAGCAACCTGATTTAGTGAAAGATGGCCCTGCCCATGTCAGGGAGGTTCTTTAAAGGTGCTTGCAGACCCGAAGTATGCTATGATTCTATGCCCCCCCAAAAAAGTAAGCATTTTTCTCTCGTTCTCTAAGCTAAATTCCTATCAGGCAGTATGTTATCATAGTAAGAAAACACAGGAGAAACAATATCAGAAAGAGAAAAAACTTTTCTTAAACCATTGTTTCACAGGCTCTGCTTTCTTACAGAGCTTCTATCTGGACTCTTGTTCACTGACATTCTCCTTTCCAGCTAGCCTTTTAAATAAGAGCATCTCAAACTTCTGACCTCTCATCCCACATTATTTCTGAGAAGCAGTTTATAATAAAACTACTTTTTTTCCAGCCTGCTTTTCTTGTTCTTTTGGAAAGGAGACAGTGTCTCAAAATTCTCCTTCTGAAGAGAAATAAATTCTTTTTTTTTCTCTAGGTAAGTGACATAAAGGCTCTGCAATTCCTTGGAGGCTGTAGGATGTTGTCTGGCTAGGGGAAGGAACTGTAGGTCTTGGAAACAGAAAAGGAAAACATCAATCAAAGAAAAAACTTTTTTTTTTAAAAAAAAGAATTTTTAAGCTTTTTTATAGGATCAAAATTGACTTAACTAAATATGAAAAATGATCACCTCTAAGTAGAATTTGAGAGCAGAAAACAAACAAAATTAAGTATAACAACTTTGAGCAAAATGTCTATGAAGAAGTATTTCTAAGCATGTAAGGACACACTTCCTGGTTTGGTTTTCTTCCAAGGAAGCTGGCGTCCTCCCTGTAGCAAAGAAGTTTTGTGAAAAAGAGAAAATGCAGCACTGATTGCTGGATTGCTTACTGAAATGCTGATTGCTTTATGCTGTAACCATGTTGCAGCTCAGAGAACTAGTCTGTTGATAGGTAGTATCATCCTTACACCAGACAATAATGTAAATGTTAATTTCATATTCAGTGCTATCCAGACACTCATGCAAAATGTGTCTGCTAAAATAATACCCTTGGTCACTTCTTCATTAAACTTCTTAACCCTTAGAGCAATGAGGATTATTATACTCCAGCTCAGTGAAGAGAAAACAGAGCAGAAATATGACAACAGCTACAAACCAAACCCTTGGCAATAATAAGAAAGAAAGCAAAAAAACCCCTGTAGTATTCATTATGTGACACTGCTTGAAGTGTGGCAAACACACAGTACAAAGGTGGGAAAAAGATTCTAGTGCGCCAAATTGTTATCTCCAGTCCTAGTGGAAATAACTGATATTCCTGCAGTTAATACCAAAGTAACTCACTAAAAACACGTCCTTAGAGGAGGATTATTTGCCAAAAAGAACAGTGAGCAAACAGAGCTCTCAAACAACATCTATTTCAATATGACAATCTCAGTTGCCTTTCATGGAGCTAGGGAAGAGGGTCTCTGAGCACTGCAAATATTCCTTTCCTTCTCATGGCTTCCTCATTATAAACTAATTAGAGGCAGAACCACCAACGTCTTATAAGCAAGGCCTTTTATCCTGTCCTTTATTCGATTTTATTCTCTATTTATTTCTCCAGAGAATCTATAGAAGAACTGGTAAACTGTGTATGAAAAATTTTGCTTCTTCTAATAAGGCATTAGTGAGAAGAGTAGTGCTGGAGAAGACTGTAAGAACTTCAAGCTACTTAGACTGAGGGATATTAATCAATTCCTTTAGACTTATGTCTTCTGGGAAGATCCAAGAGAATTACAAAACAAATGTTCTGTTTTGTAATAGGGGAATTTATATGTTGTTCACATGTGAAAACACATAGAGGAAAGACTTACAAAAGTAAAAGACGATGTGGCAAAAGACAACATAGTTTTATACGGCTGACACTTTTTGACAAATTATTCTTGTGGGGTTGGACATTCAGTTTGAAACAAGAAAAAAACTGCCCTTTTGCAGTTAATGTATCTAAAAAAACATCCCACAAGCCCATTCCTCTAGCAGTTTGTTTGTGTAAGTAACTCTATAGCTACCTGCACTAGCAGCAGTTTGGTAGGATAATAAAGTGTCACCACAAACTCTTTTTGTTAAACGGCAACCAGTATAATAAAACTAAAATAATTACTTCACTGCCCCAGAAGTTTACTTTTTCATTCATGAAATTAAGTACTCATTTAAGCAAACAGAGGACATGCTTCACCTGTCTCTAGGCAATATAAGGTAACACATGATTCAAACAAAATATTTCAGTCTAATGGAACATCTGATGCTACATTACACTGGAATTCCTACAGCAATGTATACTTGCAGTATCTGCTTTTGCATCAAATGCATTTTTCATGATCCATGTCTCTAGCAAATACCAATATAAAGATCTACAATAGCAGTTAGAATCTCATGTCCGAAGTCTTTACTCATTAGCCCATTGAAAGAAAGGAATGTCAAGTTCAGTCATTACCTGTTGTGTTCAATAGCCTGCAAGTGATCAAGTAAAATACCTTTCTTCCAGCTGCCCAAGTAACACTAGTAAAGCTGCAAAATATCTACACTCTATACAGGTTTTTGTCGACTCAGGAGAACAAAACTCTAGTGTGTGACATACAGTGGACATGGAAGGGGTCTTTTTATTAGTATGGGAGGGGAGGAGGGGGGCGGGGGGGGGGGGGGGGGGCAAGGGTTAGAAGACAACCTAGGAATCTGAGGAATGTGATCAAGGATCAACTGGACCGGATGTTATGACTAAAGAAGTAGACAGGAAGGAGACAAGGTTAAAAAAGACAAGAGAATACTTATAGACAATGAAGAGTGACTGTTGCAAATGGAGGGGCCTGAAGCTACTAATATGCTTGTTTCTAGAGAACAAAGAACAGGAATCTTTAGGAAACTAGGTACAGTGGATTTCACTGATGATAAAATTTGCTTTCTGTTTAAGACTGTACTGGCTTACCAGTTCTGAGGTGTTACAGCAATTATTTCCAGATCTTTCTATGACAATGCAGTGGCCTCTCCTAATAACTTAGTTTTATCAAAGCAAATTATTTTTATTACTTTTTATTGTTTAAATTATAACAGAATGCATGCATCTGGATATTTGTTGTATCAATTTCTTCTATCGTGTGTAAGTGATGAATCATATCTGATAATACTGAAGAGTATTTTATTTTGGAAAACATGTTACTGTATACAGAGAGTAAGATATGAAAATCACAGTCATCAGACAGAAAGATAAAAGATCCACTAAATCACCTAATACATTGCACTGCTAATATACCACAGATCCGTGCAAGATGTGATAGCATTTTGTTTAGAGCAGTAATAATATTCTTGAGCAAACCAGTTCTGTAATTGCCTTAGAAAGTTAGCCCAGAGGTTAAGGTTTCTGTCTGTCAGGAGATTTTATACTCCTCACTCTAATTTTTGATGCCCTTTGTTTCAGTCCATTATTCCCAATTAACCTTTATTTTTTACCCTAAATCGTTCCATTTTCTCCTTGGAGTTTAATTTCCTGAATATTTGTAGTTCCTATGAGAATTTACTCTTTCCTTAAAGTTAACTCTTTACACAGAATCACAGAACCACAGAATGTTAGGTGTTGGAAGGGACCTCAAAAGATCATCTAGTCCAATCCCCCCTGCCAGAGCAGGACCGCCTAGAGTAGATCACACAGGAATGCGTCCAGGTGGGTTTTGAATGTCTCCAGAGAAGGAGACTCCACAACCTCTCTGGGCAGCCTGTTCCAGTGCTCTGTCACCCTCACAGTGAAAAAGTTTTTCCTTATGTTTATGTGGAACCTCCTATGCTCCAGCTTGCACCCGTTGCCCCTTGTCCTGTCATTGGCCATCACCGAGAAGAACCTGGCTCCATCCTCCTGACGCTTGCCCTTTACATATTTATAAACATTGAGGAGGTCACCCCTCAGTTTCCTCTTCTCCAAGCTAAAGAGACCCAGCTCCCTCAGCCTTTCATCATAAGGGAGGTGTTCCACCCTCTTAATCATCTTTGATCAAAAGTCATTGTTTCTACTCTTCTGATAGTGATTGTTTTCCTGTATTCTGAACTCTGTCTAAATTGTCAGTATCATTCTGGAAAGTGGTACTATATTTCAGCTGGAGGAGATAACTTTAGTTTTATTTTAGAAATAGTCCAGCAAAGAGCCACCAGGATGACTAAGGCGCTGGAGCATCTCTCGTATGAAGAAAGGCTGAGAGAGATGAGATTGCTTGAGAGGAGTGTTGAACCAGATGAATTCCAGAGCTCTCTTCCAACCTTAGCCATTCTGTGATTTTGTGTTTCTATATCTTTATGGAGACCAAAAGCTTGCTGTCGTTTTCCTAATACAAATATGCAAATCACTTGTACAGACATGGAAGATTTTTTCATATTTCTTCATTCCAAATTTTTCATTCTTACTTTCGTACTGAGTATCAGTGTATTAGGACAGATACTTATGTCCTAATGTCTTGTTTTCTGGTCAAATCTTATGTTGATTTCATTTCTAATCTTCTGCATTTCTTTGAATTTTATTGCTGTTTCACTGACACATACAGTTTCTTAAATTACCATCGACAAACTTTTATGAGCATGTTCTATTTCACATTTAAAAACCAAACTCTATTTCTCAGCAATGAATTAGGGGAGATCTTATAATGTTCCTCCAATAATTACCAGCTGAGACTAGAGAAAGGAGAGGAGACAATGAATTTCATGTAATCTTTTGCACATTCCTGATCTTCAGCTGTTCCAGGACCTGAATGCCAATGTGCACACAAAGCAGCATTTAAACATTTTGTTTAGCAGCTACAAGAAAGTTCATCTTAATAGGAGCTCCAAAGCATGAGAGCAGAAAATGTTTCTTAGCAGGAAGATTTGATGCTTTATTATTCTGTAAAATATATATAGCTAGTTGACAGATCCTCCAGTTCTTTGTCCTCTCTCTCTCTAACCATTTTCCTGACATTTAGAATAGGGAAAATATCACACACTCTGTTTACTGTGTATTTATTTGAAAAACCCATAACTACTTGACATACAGTGTTTTGCAAAGAGGCATTTATTCCTCTTTATGATTTGGAACTATCTTATTTTTATTTCTGTATTAATCTTCCCCACCAGCATATTGTTTAAATTTTTTAAGAGTCTGCAGCTTAATATTACTTTTTATGTTCCTACTGATCTAAATTGGCCTCTGTTGTCCTTTAATCTCCCCAGGCTTCTCTGAGATACATTTTGGTTAAGGCCTTTTTGCTATTTCTAGAATCAAAGCTGAAGCCTCCTGGAAAATTTTGTGTTGCATTATATTTAAAATCAATGAAAATTAAAATATTAATGTTTGGAGACTCTTACTTTGTTAAAAGCATTTGGATAAAAATGATTTCTTTTCTTGGTATTTTACTCATTCTTCTTTCCCATATGCATTTGTCTGCTCTTTCTCTAGCTTGTAGAAATAAACACCTGTAACCACCAGAAACAGAGGTGCTTTTTAGTCCTTCAGTGTTTGTCCCATACAGATACTGACTCTACAACAGGAAAAGACACATATCCTTGCAGACTCCTTCTGGACCCTAGTTTCTACAGAGGGAATAATAATATTCCAAAAGACCCTTCATCATCTTTTCAAGCTGGTCTGTAAGTTGCCTTATACACACCATGATATACACCATGATCTATTTACTTGACACTGTGCCCATGTCTTCTCCCTGGACAATATTTTGTCCTTTCCTCTGTAGCTGACCATAAAAGATATCAACCTATCTTTCAGCCATAGCTTTTTTCAGATCCAGCCTTTACTTTTAGTATGTATTTTTGGAGGGCTTCCCTTGACATTGCCTTCTTCAGAAGCATCAAAAGCAGTTCTTGTAAACATAGATACACTTCGGCTTTTTAAGGCATTGATAAAGCTTATTAGAAGAGATTTATACTTATTTAAAAACTCTCTCAAAATAAAAATGCAGTATTTATTATGTCAACAGCTTTGAGAACTGACTGCTATCTCTGAAATAGTCACCAGTGACAAATCATCACCAAGTGGTTTCCCTGGGTTCCAGAGTAGTAAATACATTTTCAGTGTTGTCCAGGAAGAAAATACAGTAACAAAGAACTTCCTGATGCAAAAAATCTGATAGGAAGTTAAAGAGCAAAGAGAACAGAAAAGTCAGACCAAATGAATTTGAAGAAATCTGGCTATTCAAACAAAATTAATTTTAGAAGATCAGGTACAAAGCAATATATTTAGGAACAACTAATGCAAGGTAATGGAGTGTATGCTCTGGAAATCCCTAATTAGCCATGTCATTGAACATGTATTCCTAGGGTAATGCCATAGCCATGTGACTAAATGCCATACTTACTTTAAAGCAGCAAGAAAGAGTACCAATTTTATCATTATATACATCACTGATAAGGACAGTATGGAAAAAATATTCTGGAATTGCCATTTACAAAAGGATGCTAAGAAACAGGACAAGGTGGAGGAAGAATGGGAGGAAAGATTTTTGTTGATAAATATAAGTCATTCTGTCTAACATATTAAAAGGAAATTTTTAGGAAAGTTTCCTTGCATTGTGCAAATGCATCTGTGACTATAAAACTCTAATACTAAAGAGGTTTTGCTCAAAATGCAAAAGGTAATGGTGAATATAGGAAAACAAAAGGGAAGCACAAATCAGCGCTTTGATAATAATAACAAACATGAGAAGCCCTTTGGTTTTTATCTGCAAAATCATCATCAAGTTTTGTGTGTGTATATATATATATGTATGTATTTTAAAGGAGAGTTTAATGGTTCCATGCTTCTTTTGGGGGAGCAGTGAGTTGTCTCTCTGGGTGTTCAGTCAGCTGCTCTCATACTGAATGTGATGAGAAAGGATAGCCTGAAGAATCAACAAAAGGGCAAAGCAGACAACATACAAAGTTATCTGCTGACAGCTGTTCGCATCTGAGAGTATGGAATTAGACTACGTAGTTCTGAGTCACACCTTGATAGTCATGTTTACTTCAAGTAAGGATTTGATTGTGCTTTTCCTATGTTGAGCTTGGGCTGCCAGGTGGAGGGAATGATAAATGCAAAGGTATTTCGGTTCTTTATTCTACTCATTGCATGATGAGTTTTCCGCCTTCCCTCTATATTCACTTCCCGTTACCTCTCACTATAGTGGAAGGTTCATATTGCTTTGATATTATTTTGATTTTTAGCTATCTTTCTCATTCAGAGATTTCACTACAATTTTTACTTTGTTTTCCGTATCTTTTCGAAAATCTAGTCTATCAGCCTGGATGACTTACATACTGGCTCCCATTCTATCTTGCTGTATCTCTCTCCATCTGTCTTACAGGATAACTCTTGTTCCATACAAAACAAAATAAAACAGATTGTATTACGTGCCCAGAAAGCACACTGAGACATTTTTTCTAAGTAATTTTGCACAGAACTTTGTTTTTAAGTCCAAACACAAGAAACTGCCATATTTATAAAATAGGCAGCATATGATCATGTGATAAGATTTTTTTTTTAATGCTGGCCCTAAAAAAAGATTTATTTGTCTGCAGCTGTGCTTATGGGTGGAGAATGGAACATGGAGAATAAACTTACTTCTGGTTTTTATTGCCATAACATAACAAGCAGTTGGAGAGCCTGCAAGTCGGACAACATTACTGGACCTAGCTGTCTGGCATATGTGAACAAAATGGAAATTAGCAGCCAGAGGTAGTAACTAGCAGCTTAGTGCAAAAATCGTTTTGTAAGCAGAGTAAGTGACAAACAAAAAACACATTCATAACAGTCACCTACATAACAACACTGAAATATCATCCTTGTTACTATCCCAGTTCAGAAGTTGAGGCATTTGTTTTTCCTTTTGTGTTGGGCATGTGTTCAATCCCTTCTGAAATCAGCAGCACTTAGAACTTGGTTATTGTATTTTGCTTGATAAAGATTAATTTAAGACTATGCTTAAAGATATGATTGAACTGAGGTCTAAGACTTGATCCACAAGATTCTCCTAGTGTCTGAAAAGTCTCACTGACTATTAAAAATGGTAGGCATTACTCTGATAACAGTAGACTGTGTGCATGTGTCAATTGTCTCTGTGTAAGTCAAACACAAAAAATAATCTGAATGCTCTGAAGTGAAGAATTGTCAAAGCAGAAGAGATTGGGTAAAGGGAAGATAAGAAATTGTTATTGAAATAGAAGAAAAAGGGAGAGTGACTTTGAGATCTAGGTCACAACCACATCTAAGAAAAATATGGAATGGAATGCTATCTTTCCATAAGACTAATTTTTCTTTTTTTTTCTTTTTTTTCTTTTTTTTTTTGCGGAGTTTCATATTAATCTCTTAGAGCGAGAAGTTTCGCTTACTCTTTGCCAAGACTATGAAAAAAAAAAGGGAAGCCTTTATAACTTCCCATCTGAAACCATGTGAGGTCTTCAGTAAGTTTGAACAACACATGAAAGATGCAAGTTAAGCATATTTGGAAAGAGTTTAAACAAATCCTAATGTGACTTGCAACATGTTTCCCAGTATCTTTGAGTTTAAATTTGGTACCCTGATTAAGTAGAATTCCCAGTTTTGCATGTTTCACATGAGTATGTTATGCTATATTAGCATTATTGCATCCAAAAAACACTAATACTTCTGTTAGATTCTTCAAATTATCTTCTTGCTATAAATTAGAATTGGGCAAATACAGGGGGAAGGAAAACTTCCTTTAAAAACAACACCAAGCAAAAAACTCCATTATTTTTCTCTTCGCCTCCTATAGGTTTGACTTCTGAAAACACTCTAATGCAAAATTTTGCTAGTAAAAATGTTTAGAGACAATGAATTCTTATGGGAAGATTTTTGCAAGAATTCCATCTTAAATTAACATAGAATCGTAGAATGGTTTGGGTTGGAAGGGACTTTAAAGATCATCTAGTTCCAATCCCCCGTGCCATGGGCGGGGACACCTTCCACTAGATCAGGTATACATGAACAGTACATGTGTCAGAAATGGTTTATGCTTAACCAGCCATTGCACAAAACTATTTATCTGCTCAACAAAAATTAAGCTATGAAATATCACAACTGATGCAAAAAAGTTGAAACACAAAGTGGAGGGTAAGTCCCTGAAGTCATACTCTAGCCTTAGATATGTTACATAAGGAGAAAGAACCTGAAGCTAATTGCATCTATTCTTTCTTGTGACTTCTTAGTGCAACTCTATCAGCTCTAAGCCCTTCTCCAGATGCAGCTCCATATTTCTACCTGGCTTTTGTTGTTTATTTTTTTCCTAGTTAGTTAGTTAACAAAGTTATCAGCTACTAAGTTCTATGTTGAATGTGTCAGCTAATTAGAAATGCCTGAGAATAGAACCTAAATTAAGATAATGTGTCCTGAGGGGAAAACATGCCTGTTTTTACTGCCCTTCCAACTGTATGTTCTATATATTTGCAAAACTAGCTTACAACTGCAGAAGAATAGAACTTTTGGTAATAAAATTTTAGGACTTACAAAATGTCATAAAAAGCTCAGGGTCTGTTTCAAGAAAAATCATGAACTTTCAGAATTAGGTTTTCTGTCTTTCTTCCATTTATGTTATGTGTCTCAGTGTCATCAATTTCAGTTTATTTTAACTCAGCAGTTGCCATCATGGGCTAAACAGACTTGACTTGGGGAAATTAATTTAATTTATTGCCAATCAAAATTGAAGTAGGATAATGAGAAATAACACAAATCTTAAAACACCTTCCCCCCACCCCTCCCTTCTTCCTAGGTGCAGCTTCACTCATGATTTCTCTACCTCCCCCCTCCAAGCCGCACAGGGGAAAGGGTAATGGGGGTTGTGGTCAATTCCTAACAAACACTTTTTCTCTGTTGCTCCTTCCTCCTCATGCTTTTTCCTTGTGTGATGGTGCAAACTGCCACCAGGCCATATTGTGATGTCAGCCCCAGTCAACATTGTATTCTAGTGCAGTGAGCTGGGACAATCTGACACCTTCTGATCTTCCCTACTGGAGCAGTGAGTTGAGACAATCTGGTACCTTCTTGTCCTAGGTACAAGTGCAGTGAGTTGGGATGATTAGGTTTTCCCTCACCGCACCTGAAACTCCTGTTGCTTATGAAAGGTACCCAAAACTCCTCCTGAATGGATCATAGCCCACTCTGGAGTGTGCCAAAATTACGTGACAAGAACAATGGCCACAATGGAAAGGTGCTGATCAAAGTCAATAATCTTGTGACCCTATAAACACCAATCCTAAATGAGCTCCCTTTGAGCTCCCTGGAATTGCATTAGGCTGTGGCCCAGTATCTCTCCTGGAGTTGAGATGCCTCTCTGGGTGGATTTTATAGAGGTACCAATGACGGTCCACTGACAAGTGCCGGAGAAAAGTGAATAATTCACTGTAATTTAATGCGAGCGCTGTAGGAGAACATTTTGGCAGCAACTTACTGCAAGCACAGTAGAAGAAAAGTCTTGGACATAGGTTAGCCTCTATACCTGTGTGCGCGTGTGTCTGTGTTTATGATTTATTCTTTATATTTGTGTGTGTATGGGCGTTTGTGTCTATAATGTAATCTCTGCATCTATCTGTGTGTGTGTACTTGTGTGTACAATTTGGTTTAGCAAACTCTATCATACATCTTGTGTGAATCTTGCCATTCTTGAATATTTAACCAAGTTACTACGTTGATTATGGTAAATTTTGTTAAATCACCCTGATAATTGACTAATACTTAAGTGGTGTTAAAAATCATACAATTTAATCCTGTGATTTACCGTAACAGTATTAACAAGTCCTATTTTACTGTTGTGTAGGATCCCCTTATTCCCTGCACTCCTACCCTTAGATATAAATTGTTGAAAGTCTGAGGCTAAGTCTGGATCCAGCCACACCAAGATTCCTCTCTGAGAAGGTGTTTAGAAAGCAAGGAGGTCCATTCTGAACTGTGTGACTCAACGGAGTATGTCCCTTACCCTTTTCATCTCCAATCTCTCTATAGATCATCCTAACTCAAGTGTTATTCAATCCTCCCTTCTATACTTCTTCCATGCAGTAATTAATAAGGTGAACCTTGCCATTAAATTGAAACCTGAATAAATCTCTGCTTAATTGTTAAATTCCATCAAATTCATTAAACTTTGTCAATTTATCGTTCTGTCTCAATAAAACATATTGCTGGTTTTCTATTCTGAGGAATGTGCATTTCACTCATTTCACGGCAAGCAGGGTCCTAAACCAGGATTCTGCAACAAAGGATTTAAGTGATTTACAGCACTCTTCTATGACACCCTGCTCCAGCGTGGGGTCCCTCCCATGGGATGCAATCCTTCATGAACTGCTCCAATGTGAGTCTTTCCCATGGACTGCAGATCTTCAAGAACTACTCTGGCATGGGTCCTTTCCATGGAGTACGGTCCTTCAGGAGCGGACCGTTCCAGCAGGAGTCCACCCCAGTGTCACAAGTCCTGCCAGGAGCCTACTCCTGTGCAGGCTCTCCACTAGCTGCGGCCTCCTTTGGGCGCATCCATCTGCTCTGGCGAGGGTTTCTCTAGGCTGTAGGTGGATATCTGCTCCACTGTTATCCACCGTGGACTGCAGGGGAATCTCTGCTCCAATGCCTGGAGTACTTCCTCCCTCTTCTTCTTCACTGACCTTGGTGTCTGCAGGGTTGTTTCTCTCACGTTCTCAGTCCTCACCCCCAGTTGCTGTGCAGCACTTTTATCCTTTCTGAAAAATGTTATCACAAAGGCACTACCAATGTCACTGATTGGCTCTGATTCGGTCGGTGGTGAGTCCATCTTTGACCCAGCTGGCACTGGCTCTGTCAGACACAGGGGCAGGTTCTGGCATCTTCCCACAGAATTCACCCCTGCAGTCACCCCACCACCAAAACCTTGCCATGTAAATCCAGTACAGATGCCCAGCCCCATGCTCTTCAGGGAGACAGCAAGTCACATGTAGGATTGTTTTATTTGTTTGTTTTTTTAATGTATATATTTTTAAATGTTAATAAAATTATTTAACTTTTTATAATTTTATTCTAATAAAATTAAGAATATCTTTAAAATCCTCATTCATCACACAGTGTACAGTCTTCACAAATATCACTTACATGAACAAAAGTATTCCCCTCGCCAAAATCAAAATAATATCATAGCATCAACAAAGGTAGACAATTTACACACATCCACCCCTTGTTCCTTCACCACAATTACAACAACAAAAATTCCTCACAATTATTCTGCTCACTGGCAATGTTCAGTTCATGTTTTGCCCATTAGCTCTGCAATTATTATCTTTATCTCGGATTCGTCATGCCCCCCCACTAAGCAACAAAAAGGACGTGGTGGGTTGACTATGTATGGCTACCAGGTGCACACCAAACTACTCCATCGCTCCCCCTCCTCAGCAGGACAGAAGGGATAAAATAAGATGAAAAAAAACAGTTTAATAAGCAAAAGCAAAGGCTGCATGAGCAGGTAAAAGAAAACAAAAAGATTTATTCTCTACTCCTCACCAGCAGACGATGTCCAGCCACTTCCTGGGAAGGAGGGTCTCAGTACCCGTAGTGGTTGCTCTAGAAGATGAAGGCCTTCATAACAGATGTGTCAGCCCCCCCTCCTTTCTCTTAGCTTTTATTGCTGAGCACAATGTCATATGGTATGGAGTATCTCTTCGGTCAGCTTGGGTCATCTGTTTTGGCCATGTCCCCTCCTAAGCTCTTGCTCACCTCAGCCTACTGGCCTTTGGAGGGCAGGTTTGGAGAGACAGCTTTGATGCTGTGTGAGCACTGCTCAGCAGTAGCCAAAACACTGGTGTGTTATCAACACCGTTCTATTTACAAATACAAAGCACAGCACTATGAAGGCTACTATGGGGAAAGTTAACTCCATCCCTGCCACACCCAATACAGTTGCCTAATAAGAAAAAAAAAAAAAGGCTGTGTGAGCAAGCAAATTCCATCACATCAGCACATGAATAGAATTGGCAGAGTCTGTGTGGACTGGAAATGCTAGTACCTCACGTATTGTTGGACAAATCAATCACAGTCTATCCTTACAGCCTAGACATACACTTCAAAAAATGTTGTTCTTCTCTAGCAGACCTGTAGCACCAACAAGTGCAGGAATATCCCCATCAAACACAGCCCAAAGACTAAAAACAGATCTAGAAGTCATGTTCATTACTGGAATGTTAGCATCTCCATGTATGAGCGAGTTTTCATGTAGTGTTTTTGAACCATCTGAGGGAAGTTAGTGAAGCACTGGGAGATGAGAGAAGCCTGAACTGGAGGAAAGAGTGCTTCTTAGTGTTTGTAAGCTGAAACAAACTTACCAGCTCTGCAGTGGGAGGGGAAGGAAGATTTCTGCTTGCATTTTAGTGTAGACATGTGTGTCTCAGATCATCTGTCTAGACTCCCCTTATAGAAAACGGGAGCAATTACAACTTCTACAGTACAACTCATCTCAGTCTAAGGGGGATGACTACAGTTGGTCAGATGAACTATGTAACAGATGCGCGTATTTCTCTCAGTTGAACAGAAATGAAGCTTAGGGCAGCCATCCCAACTGTAGATGTTTAAAGCCAAGCAAGATGAATCCTGCCTGGGGTCTTCACCATCAGAATACACATGAGCTCATAAGCTGTGTTTCAGGATCGAATCAAAATTCTTTTCTGATAGTCTCCAGCAGTTGTGTAAACTGTAGCATACAGTAATGAATCATCAATTGCTGACTTTTGTTCAGTCACTGAGCATATAAACAACATATTGTTTTGCACTTCTGGAAAGATCAATGCTTAAAACCTATTCAAATAATAAAACATTTTGGAAACAAAACAATGAAAATAAATAATTGAATAATCTAAATTTTACAGGATATATATAAAACAATCCTGGTATGAGTTGGTTAAGGACAAACACATCTTTTCAGAATTCCATATAGTTTATCTAACATCACTGGCCAAAATATTTTTTGGACTCAAAACATTCTGACCTATCTGTCTCAGTGAGAAAATACCAGGTTACACAGCACTGAATAAAATACAGAAAGAAGCTGAATTGTCTAGCTCAGACACTCAATTCTCTGACTTCTAGTTAATGTTGCAATAATTTACCTAAATCAAGCTAGGCATTGTAAAGCCATTATCAAAAATGGAAGGGGTGGGGAAAAAAAGGTAGCCAGGAGTTAAAAACCTGTTACTAAGCTTCATGTAGTTACCTTTCCTGCTGAAAGTAGGAAAGTAGCCATCTTTCCTTGTCAAAGTAATAATGTATTCTTTAACAAGAAAAGCAAGCTAGACGTGGGAGGAATCATAGCATGATAGAATATCTCAAGTTGGAAGGGATCCATAAGGATCATTGAGTCCAACTCCCTGCTCCTCACAGGACTACCTAAAACTAAACCATATGACTAAGGGCATTGTCTAGACACTCCCTGAACTCTGACAGGCTAGGTGCCCTGACAGCTTCGCTGGGGAGCCTGTTCACATGACTGGCCACCATCTCAGTGAAGAACCTTTTTCCTAATGTCCAATCTGAACTTCCCCTGATGCAGCTTCATACCATTCCTTGTGTCCTATCTCTAGTCACCAGAGAGAGGAGATCAGCATCTCCCCCTTCACTGTCCCCGCCCACCCCCCCCAACCCCCACCCCCCGAGGAAGTTGTAGACTGCGATGAGGTCACCCCTCGGCATTCTCTTCTCCAAGCTGAGTGACCTCAGACACTCCTCCTAAGTCTTGCCCTCAAGACCTTCCACCATCTTGGTCGCCCTCCTCTGGACACACTCCCATAGTTTGGTGTCCTTCTTATATTGAGGCACCCAAAACTGCACACAGTACTCGAGGTGGGGCCAAACCAGTGCGGTGTAGGGTGGGACAATCCCATCCCTCAACTGTCTAGCGATGCTGTGCTTGCTGCACCCTAGGACTCAGTTGGCCCTTTTGGCTGCCAAGGCAAGCGACTCATATTCAACTTGCCATCAACCCAGACCCCCAGATCTCTTTCCACAGGGCTGCTCTCCAGCCTCTCGTCCCCCAGTTTATATATATAACCCGGATTACCCCATCCCAGGTGCAGAAATAAGCATTTGCTCTTGTTAAATTTTACGTGGTTGGTGATTGCCCAGCTCTCTAGTCTATCCAGATCTCTCTGTAAGGCCTCTCTAACCTCAAGGGAGTTCACGGCTCCTCCTAATTTAGTATCACCAGCAAACTTACTTAATGTACATTCGATTCCTGCATCCAGATCATTTATAAAGGAAAAGGAAATAAAAGGAATGAAAAAAACCTTTTTGCTTGATAGACATTATTTTTTAATGCCATGAAACCAGAAATTTTTTGGTCCTTTGGTTAGACAAAACAAAAGAGTGCGGTTAATTTATAAATTTAATTACTGGTGAAGTTAATTGCATTTAGAATAACATTGACTGTCATTAATTTCTTCAGTTGTTTCTGTATATGTTTGCATGTGCATACTATTTCAAATTGAAGAAAGTCTGTACTATGACATTTTTTACTACCGTGAAGGATGGGACAAATCAATGCTGAAAGTTATGTTTCAAACTGAAGTTATCTTCCTATACTTACATGTTTACTCTTGCAATGAAAGAACTGAATGTCATATAGAGTAGACAAGTCACTCCTCCAGGGAACTCAGGCCAACATGAGTATACAGTTCCCAAAAAAAGAGAAAATCTCAAAAATTGACTTGAACTAGACAATAAAAATTCTTTCTTCTACTCTCTTAAGTCAGTTTTTCTCTTGGAAGTCTTTAGGCAACCAAAAACTTTCCAGGAATAACATGATTCCAAGCTTAATAACTTATTCATACACTTATTAAGAGAGTTAATTATAAAAGTGCTAAATGATGATGCCCGTTAGAACCATATATTCTGACTACAGCTTGTCAAACAACATTACAAATAGTGTTAATCTGCAATGTCCTTTCAGTCTGATGCATAGAAAAGATTGTTTAGTCTTAAAATAGTAGTACATGTACATATTATGGTATTCCATGGATCTGCATTAAAGTATTGATCCATCTCCATTATTAAAAACAGGTAGAAATATTTCCTAAAATTCATATATAGATACAAACACTATAATAATGAAGAAAGTTATGCTTTCTTTTTATAGCTCCCCTCAGAATTACAAACTATGTTTTTATCCTTCCACATTGATGAATTACTAGAACATACTACATCAAGTACAACTGGAAAATTCTTACAATTTGATCTATTTGGTTATTTTTTTAAGAAAGTATGAGTTCCCTTCCACCCCTGAATATTTCAGAGTATGGATCCCAGAAAATCAGACGAGAAGTCTACACCATTTTGAAGTTCATATGATGTAGGGTCTGTTGACTTTATTTTGCTCTAACACTCTGATATCCACTGCAACTATGGAACCTGAAATACATAAACTGCACAAATTTACTCTGCAATTTTGTAGCACCCTGTAATTACTTTAGACTATGTCATCAATGACTGCAGATCAGCTCTTCAAAATATTTCTTTTTTTAAATACTAGCAGGCACATGGAAGTTTGTTTGCAGTACAGCAACTTAGGCTTTAGACAGGGGTTGCAAAAATCTGCATATTCAAACACTATTTCTTCACTCTGCCAAAATTTCTCTAAGACATCACTAAACAATTCTAATGACACTGTCAACCTGTTGCATATAACTGACAGTTTTAACCTTTATGTTTTGAGAAACATTCAATAGTTTTTTCCCATGAAACTTCCCAATAATATCTATTCTTGTTTATCTGGATGATGTGTTTTAGACAGCCTCCTGCATGTCAGGTTATTCAAAGCTGCAATATAACCCACAGTTAAATAGAGAATTATATGACATAGATTTCGCCATCTGGCATAGGAGCTTGATCTTTGTTAGATGTTCTAAAATTATTTGTCAACCAAGAATATTTCATTAGATTGCTGTTATGCAGTCATGATACTCTTCATTATATGAAAATATATAAAAATTACACTAAAGTACAGGCTATACACACTTTAGGCACATCTGTACAATTTGGTACAAAGACATTTACAATGATTCCAAAATACCTAATATATGTGGCAGCTTAGCTAGATTTGAATAACAATGTGCTAAAATCTGTAAGTCAGATCTAGAGAGAAGTCTTACAAGAGTACAGCACAATTTCATATTCACAATAACAGTATTGATTTCAGGTAGGAGTTGATGCAGACGTTATTGTACAACTCCATTAATACATATGAGCTCTTCACTAACTCAGAAATCTCTCTACCATGCCTCACTGTGCAGACATGTCTTGTGACATCATTCTGCATTGACAAGAGGAATTAAAAAGTTATTAGGGTCTGAAATGCTTGTTAAGGTGAAGTCCTTGGGTCACATAAATAAAATAACTCCTTGGATTTCAACAGAGCTCTATCAATTTAGTTCTGTCATTCACTGATTGAAAAAGAGTATCTACTTGAGGGTTTATTTTAATATGCATTACCATAAACAAGGGATGTTTTGTTTAGGAATCCAAAACTAGAAACAGGTCATCAGTGCTTTTTGCTAGCATTACGTGCTTTAGTACAGTACATTTTGGGGAACCACAGACTTCAGAAATGGAATATGATAAATTGCTGAAAAGTTTTAGTGTGTGTTCTTAATGATTTTAAATAGATTTATATAGAAGAAAAACAATGGCATCTGTTAGCAAAGAATCCAGGGCCATTTTTAAAAAAAAATACAAATGTCTAAAGTCACAGAGAGATACCTGTTAGGTTTGTTCAAGATAAACCCTGTAACTCCCAAGGACTCTAACGAAAACCTCAATGAGTGCTCATCTGCTCTTATAGGTACCTTAATTTTTTTAGTCTGGCTGACAGTTCTTAAAAAATCCTCTGGTCACGCCTATGCACATTATTCACAGGTAAACTCTGACAAACTTTTTAGAAAGTAGATTTTAAAAAAAGTATACCTAGATCTATTCTCTTAATTCATAAGAATTTATTTAAGGTCCACAATAAAGAAAGTCAACAGATCAGTCAAGTATGCTGCTGCTCCAGTGTCCTGAGACTGCGATACTGGCAGTTCTTCTCAGTAACTATACAAATGTGACTCCTAGTTCTGAGTAAGCAGAGAGGAGGCTGAAACAAAATAGTAAAAAATTTAACTGTATAATGAGGGAAAGAGGGTAAGCTTCAGGCAAAAAGACTTGAGTGGGAAGTTGCTTTTGTTCCTGAAGCTGGCATTCTGATGAGCCATTGGTGCTTGAACAGCTCATGACTGATTGTGCACAGAAGAAGCCAAGCCATTTGAACAATGAGTTGATCATTCAGGAAGAAGATCTGAACACAGATATGCTCAGACACCTGACTGCAATGCAAGGGCTCCTTCAGCTCACTAAGTATGCACAATGTAAAAAATGGCGCTGAATGCAAACAAACACATGACAGATTCTTATTACCACCTCTAACCTAGGCAATTCTTTAGCTGGCAGATGGATTGATCCAATCAGTATATTTTACCTGAGCCTGAGATTGTGGAGACGAGAGCACAGTAACTGAATACGTAAAATCAATCCTCACTGCAATTGTTAAATTATGAGGACAATTACCTACACTGTCATCTCTGTGTCAAATTATGTGATAAGTAAGCAGCCGGGAAAAGTGATGGCAGAAATCCTTCAATATTATCCTTCTTCTATGAACATGCATATCTTATTTCTACTAAATCATGTATAGAATACTCTCTGGTTGTCTACAGAAAGCTCAAGATATTCTTATGTATCATTAAAGAATCTGATGACCTACATCCACATGTGATAGGGAAGTCCCATGGGCTCAGTTAAAACTCGTATCATTGCCTACTTTAACTCTACAAGGTACTTGAACTGAATCTGTTATGCCATTGCTTTTTTATCAGCAGGCATTTGACATGCTCAAGTGTATCAATGTAATCAGCTAAATGCTGCTTGTTTTTTGACAGTCATTCTCCGACAGGATACGAATAGCATTTGTTGAACTGAAGAAACTACAGTTATAAGTCATAGACTGTGCTTTAAAAATAGAGTAAGTATGGTTTCAGCTGCACCATTTTAGTGTAGACAAATTGTCTTTGTATAATCTGGAACCTTTAAAAAGAAAGTTCTTAAAGTCCATGCTGAGGTAATTAACATGAGTAAGAGTTCTATCATTTTGGCCTCAATCCAGATTATATTTCAAATTATAAATTTTTCTAATGGACTCTTCTAAATCTGTTTGAAGCAGAAAAAAAGTGAACATTGTGCAAGAGGCTGAACTCGTTCTTCTGGCAAAATGCCTTATGAACTTAGTGAAAATGTCTGAGGAAAAAATGCAATGATGGACCTTTTTAGCTACATACAGCAGAAACCAAAAATAATTCCTTTGAAGGATCTTTTTGATATGCAAAAAAAAAATAAATCACAAAGCTAGACATATCATGTCTACTTTCTGTTGATAGAATTAATCTCATTTGGGCAGGAGGACAGGGTGCAGGACAGCGATGGTAATGCAATAGCCTGCCTTTATTTTTGTAAACAAGCCACACGTTGTTCAGAGCTTGTTTTCCTTGGCTGAAACATGGCTTTGCCCAGTAACTGGTGTTATTAGACTGTATTTCTTTTCTCACTTTCAAATATTTTATCCAGCTCACCGCAAGCCTTAAGACCCCAGAGGGACCTAAAACTTCTAAGAGCTTTTGCAAAAATAGATGCCTCAAACCAAACAGCACCTCAACAGATAAGTTATTTGAAGTTGATTTCTCTCAAAGAAAAGTTCATCTTTCAAGGTGAGCCAATATTTTATAAACATGTTATGAGTTCATCATTAAACTCAAGTTCATAAATTCTCTTACATCTGTGTAAAATGGGATAAATTCACTCTTGCTTTTTAGTCTGAGATACCTGCAAATATTTTTTAATATTTATTTAATCTTTTTCCATTTTGCAAAAATGTGTTCTTTTTTTTCTGCTTACCTAATATACCTAAAATGGATACAATTGTTTTCATTGCATAAGTTTCAGAAGCACTTTACTATAGCTGTACATCTCTGCTTTCCCTCTGCATTGTTGAAAATGTCAGACTTTATCTGGTATAGCATTAATCAACAAATGCTTCAAGAGTATAAAAGGGAAAACAAGGGAGGTTTTGTTGATAAGTTTTCTTTCTCCTGAGGGAGAAATTAAGTTGAAACATTTAGGGAGGGAATTTACTCTCTCTTTTTTATGGTGGTATAAGGGTGCAAAGTAATATGACTAAAAATAAGTGATCTATTCTGCCCTAAATACAAGCACAGGAGAATCTGAACTAGAAGAACGTGTTGAAGAACAATTTTTTTCTGCACAGGAGGTCAAAGAGAGGAAAGGACTGCATGCTTAAAACAGATAAATGCAAGAAAAGCCCTCAGCGGATCCTCCTGTGAAGAAGTCATCATCTTCAGTGTATGTACAGGCAATCAAACAAAATACAGGAAGTGGCTGGCTTTTTTCTTCTGTGTGAGCAACTGTGTCATACAAGAAAAATGGTTTTATTCTTCTAAAATAAAAGAGGAATCAGTCTTGCTCAAGCAATCATGAAATGCTTTGTTTAACTCATTCTATTTATTTTGCTGAACGCTTTGAACATTTTCCAAACATGGATTTCTTCACAATAGGTCAAAGAAGGTCCATACATCTAAGATAACGTGTTTGCAAAGATCAGAGTATCATCATCCATCTGGTTAAAAAATATTTGTGAAATTAATGTCTTCATACACATCAGATTTAATATGTGTTAGTTAACAGGATCTCATTTTTGTCATGGTTTTGTGGTAAGCTGAATTTAAGAAAAATCATTTATTTTGAAAAAAAAAAAGAGATAAATTATAAGATGACATTTCTCTCCTTCAGAGTAAAATAACCTGCTCTTCAATCAGCAGTATAGATTTTTTTTTACAATGTCCTGAATGATTCCATGGAAAACCGTGTTTTCTAAGATATCAGTAATGTACAATAAAATACAGAAAAGTAAAGCAAGGGAGACCCCTTGTGGTCTGATTCTCACCTAAAATAAACGCCATTCAGAGGTCCTAACATTGATTACGATATACCATGGAAATAATTATCTTTTCTATAAGCAAGTATGGTAAATGGTACTCAAACAATACTAAATGCTTCATAAGATCAATATAAATTTTTTTTTGGCATAAATCAGCATAGCATGTTTTTACTCACGGAGTATAAAGAAACACTGACTTTGCTTCAGTCTTTAAAAATGAGAATGGTATCTCTCAGATAATTTGTGGTCTAAAAATTCTCATTGATGTTATTAACTGAAAAGGAAACATATTATACCACTTCCATTTCAATGACAAAAATAGTCATTTTTCGGTGGATTTTTAAATCAAACTGTCTTCTTGAGGCTGAAAGTTAAAATATTGCCCGTCGAAAATATTCAGATAAAATTTTCTGGCTTTTCTAGACAAAATTATGTGTGAAATTTTGCTCAGCTACCACAACAAGCATGGTCATTGACAAAATTTCTCTTCACAAAATACTTATTAACTGGGAAAAAAAAAAAACAAAAACAAAACCAAAACAATTTGCCTGAAAACTTGTCTGGAAAACAGACTGTCTATCAAAATTGTTTGGGTTTTTTTTAATGTAAGTGAAGAGAGTTTGCTATAGAGAATTAGATAACCCATAAGCATTTAGACAACCTCAGGCAGAAAGCAAGACCTCTGGAAGAGAATGAAGGGAAAGAGGAAGCAAAAAGATTAGAAAAAGACTGTCAGGCCCTCCAGATGAATTCATAAGCAATGAGGAAAGGGAATTCATGACTTTACAAGATGAGGAAGTATCTTATAGATAAAGGAGTAACTATCATCCTATCTCAGTTAAGAGAAAAATTATAAAAGCCTGGTGGCAGTCAGAGATAAATGCCTTAGCACTGCTAGTTAAAGCTACAGCTGCTCTAGATTTCTGAGCAATGTGATCTTCTCATGGGGGAGTGGGGGCACCAGAGAAATAAGCCACTCTGCTCTTAGCTAAAACAGTCAGCCTCCGCATGTCTTTCCTCTGTGGTTTTGTTGCAGTTAATCGATAAAAGAACAGCAAGTCATAGGTGAGAGAGACCTTTTGCAAAGCACAGATCTCTTCTGATCAAGGTGCCATTCACTGTTTTAACAATCCCCTCAAGCCAACCTGAATTTGGGGTATTTTGAAAAGTAAACCACTTTAATAATTCATGAGGCACTAGTCAGACAAACAAACAAACACCCCACAACTCAGTTTCTAAGGCAATTGTGCTAACTCTGGCTTTTTCTTTGCTTTATGTGAGTATTATGATGAGAAATTTGGCTGGTTTTGCCACATAGGCCTGCAAAAGACACACATATAACTTAAACAGGGAGATCATGTGCTGTATTATGTCATCACCGAAGTACTTACATAGCACACAGAATCATGTTATGACTCAGTTGCAAGGGGAATAGGCTGGCTTGGAAATGTAAGGCTAGGTGGAAATGGAAAGAATTGCCTTCTGGATTAATACATGATGTTAAGTTACTACACTATGAGAACTGGGGCTTTTCTTCAGGACCATCTTTATGAGATTATTCTTCCTTCATTATTAACGCCAGGGATGTACGCCAGTGTGATGCTCCAGTCCCCATAAGCACCTTGGCCAAGCCCAGCTGTGGGCACTGTGGCACCAGGCCTGGGATGGATCTGCAGCTCTTGCAACACTCAGACCCTCATTGCAGGCAGCGGGGAGCACGCCACACATATGAGCTGGGAATTTATTGTTAGCCCAATTAATATTGTAGCAGTCTAACAGTCCACATTATCTAATTATTTCAGAAAGGCAAATTAATCATACCCTTAAATCAGTTAAAGAGAAAATCTTTCATATAGAATCGTGGAACAGTTTTGATTGGAAGAGACCTTCAAGATTTTTTTCCTGGTGCTATGCTCTCCTGTCCAGTGTTTCTCTGGGGCATTTTCTGTTGACCATTTCAGCCTTCCTCAGGAAGGCTAGTGCCTGGGGACCTGGGTCATGTTGTGGGTGCTCTGTGGTCCGCACTGGGAAGAGTGGGGCACCTGCAGCAGGTATGGCCCCCTTGACCAGGGCTCCACTTGGGTCTCAGGGGGTATGTTTCTTCTCCCTCCCTGCCTGTCATGGGTTAGGGCTGGGCTGGCCACTAACAAATGACAGATGCTTTCTATTGACCCCTCTTCTGCCCCAGAAGAGGAAGGGAGAGAAAATAAGGGAGAGAAACTTATGGATTGGAAAAGAAAACTAAAACAGTTTTAATTAAACAATAACAATAATAATGAAAGATAAATAATATTAATAGGAAAATAGTAACATATGTACAAATATACACAAAACCAATACAGAACACAACCCCCCCAATGACAATATGTCACCACTGACGCTGCAGGGCTGGCACTGGGGAAGTCCCAGGCTGGACTCCGCAGCAGATGGATGCAGGAGCTGGATTTGAGGAATGCATGGATCAGGATAGCAGACAGAAGAACTGGTGCAGTCTTCCTTGGATGTCAGCCATTGAAGGAGAAGAAGTTAACCCTCGTGATCCCTCAGCTTTATACTGAATATGACGTGTAAGGAATGGAATATGCAGTTGGTCAGTTTTGCGTCACCTGTCTGGATCACTCCCCGCAGGTGCAACTTTTCACTTCCCTATGACCCTTTTTTCACTTCCAGCACCTCTACACGGGATACAGATTTTAGCAGTGACCTGGGTTGCCTACAGGACCAAGTATAAGCAAGAACCTTTCTGCATACCATTTCTCAGAATTAACTATAAACAACAAACATTGTCACTGCTAGAGACAGTCATTGTCTGGGAAAACATGCTGCTGTTTTTCAGAAAGTGCATTTACTTAGAAGAGACAACTGAAAAGTAAGATCACTGAACAGAATTACTTCTGGTTTAGCCCAAAACAGGACACTGCCATTACCTTCTGGGGACCCCTCAGAGGAGGGTGGCAGATGCCCCTCCACCCCGTGAAGCAAAGGGCAGTTGCTCCCTCCCTGTTTGTCTGCTGGCAAGAGATAATTGGTCTGTTCTCCCTAAACTTCAGACTTTTTTACAGACAAATATGCGTACCTTTCTCCATGAGAGTTACACATTGTTTGTTTTCGTAACATCTGGTTAGGACTATAATTGCATTCATGTATGCATGTCCATACAGGCTCAGCCCAATAACCTATCTCTAGAAGTGACCCCTCATGGACTCTGTCACGGTTTGAGCCCCTCCAGCCGGCAACAAGGCACCACGCAGCCGCTTGTTCACCAATACCCCATCCCCTGATGGATGGGGAGGAGAAAATACAGCCAAAAGGCTCGAGGGTCAAGAAAAAGGACAGGGAGGATTCACCAGTTATGGTCACAGCAAAAGACAGACTCAACTTGGGGAAAATAACATCTATTTAATGAACAGCCACCACCATTTAGGATAAAGAGAAATACAACGTGGTCTTAAAAGCACACCTTCCCCCCACCCCTCTGGTCTTCCTGGGCTCAGCTGTGCTCCCTCTTCCCCCCCAGCAGCACAGGGGGCAGGGAATGGGGGTTACAGTCCGTCTGGCACAAGGTGTCTCTGCTGCTTCTTCCTCCTCAGGGAGAGGGGCCCTCGCAGCCCTCCCCTGCCCCACCGCGGGGTCCCTCTCACGGCAGACACCCCTCCACCCACTGCCCCAACGGGAGTCCTTCCCGCGGGGCTGCAGCTCCCCAGAACCCCCCAGCGCGGGTCCCTCCCGGGGCTGCCGCCCTCCCACCGACGGGCGGCTCCAGCGCGGGCTGCCTCGGAGTCGCGGCTGCTCCGGGCCCGGTCCCTGCTCCTCCGGCCCGGGGCCCTCCGCAGGCTGCAGGCCAACCTCTGGGCCACCGCTGGGCTCCAGGGGCTGCAAGGGGTCAGCCCACCTTCCCATCATAGCCACAGGGGAACTTTTGCTCCGGCACACCTCGCCCTCTCCTTCCTTACGGACCTGGGTGTCTGCATGGCTGTTTCTCTCACATCCACTTCCTCTCTCCAGCTCACCACAAAGACCCACAAACAAAGAATTAGCTCAACAGGCTCTTTCACTCTTAAATAGAGTTATTCTCAGAGGCACTGATTGGCCCAGCATTGTCAAGAGGCGGGTCCAAATTTGAGCCGGGGGCGCTTCTTGAAGCCTCTTACAGAAGCCACCTCTATAGCCTCCTCCCCGACTACCAAAACCCCACCAGACACCAAACCACCACAAAACCTATGAAGAGTAACAACTAGACAAACATGTGATGCCATTCCAAGTACTCTCCCAGCCTCAGATTGTTTTCAGCTCTCAAACACCATTCATTGATTTAAGGTTTTCTTAGGCCTGTTAAAGCTTCTTTACAGTAACCCGCATTTGATCAGTTACAGAATCACAGAATCACAGACTCACAGAATCACAGAATGACAGAATGGTAGAGGTTGGAAGGAACCGCAAAAGTTCATCTAGTCCAAATCCCCTGCCAGAGCAGGACCACCTAGAGTAGATCACACAGGAATGCATCCAGGCAGGTTTTGAATGTCTTCAGAGAAGAGTCCACAACTTCTCTGGGCAGCCTGTTCCAGTGCTCTGTCACCCTCACAGTGAAAAAGTTTTTCCTTATGTTAATGTGGAACCTCCTATGCTCCAGCTTGCACCCATTTCCCTGTGTCCTATCATTGGACATCACCGAGAAGAGCCTGGCTCCATCCTCCTGATGCTTGCCCTTTACATATTTATAAACATTGAGGAGGTCACCCCTTAGTCTCCTCTTCTCTAAGTTAAAGAGACCCAGCTCCCTCAGCCTTTCATCATAAGGCAGATGTTCCACCCCTTTAATCATCTCTGTGGCTCTGTGCTGGACTTTTTCAAGCAGTTCCCTGTCCTTGAACTGAGGGGCCCAGAACTGGACACAATATTCCAGATGTGGCCTCACCAGGGCAGAGTAGAGGGGGAGGAGAACCTCTCTCGACCTACTGACCACACCCCTTCTTATACACCCCAGGATGCCATTGGCCTTCTTGGGGCCATGAGGGCACATTGCTGGCTCATGGTCCCCCTACTGTCCACCAGGACCTCCAGGTCCCTTTCCCCTACACTACTCTCAAACAGCTCAGTCCCCAACCTATACTGGTACATGGGGTTGTTCTTTCCCAAATGCAAGACTCTACACTTCCCCTTGCTGTATTTCATTGTATTTCTCCCCACCCAACTCTCCAGCCTGTCCAGGTCTCCCTGAATGGCAGCACAGCCTTCTGGTATGTCAGCCCCTCCTTCCAGTTTTGTGTCATCATCAAACTTGCTGACAGTGCACTCTGTTCCCTCGTCCAGGGCATTGATGAATATATTGACTAGTACTGGTCCCAGTACTCACCCCTGAGGGACTCCACTAGATACAGGCCTCCAGCTAGGCTCTGTCCCATTGACCACAACTCTCTGATCTCTTTCCTTCAACCAGTTCACAATCCACCTCACTACCCGATCATCCAGACCACACTTCTTCAGTTTAGCTGCAAGGATGCTGTGGGAGATGGTGTCAAATGCTTTACTGAAATCAAGATAAACCACATCCACTGCACTACCATCATCTATCCAGCTGGTTATGTCTTCATAAAAAACTATTGGGTTGGTCAAGCATGACTTCCCCTTGGTAAAGCCATGTTGACTGCTCCTAATGACCCTCTTATCCTTGATATGCCTAGAGACAACACCAAGGGTAAGTTGTTCCATCAGTTTTCCAGGGATAGAGGTGAGGCTGACCACTCTGTAGTTACTCGGGTCCTTCTTCTTGCCCTTTTTGAAGACTGGAGTGACATTTGTTTTCCTCCAGTCCTCAGGCACTTCTCTTGTTCCCCATGACTTATCAAAGATGATGGAGAGTGGTCTAGCAATGACTTCTGGCAGCTCCCTCAGCACCCGCAGGTACATCCCATCAGGGCCCACGGATTTATGTGTTTCCATACTGCTTAGTTGATTCCTAACTCAACCCTCATCAACCAAGTCAAACTCCTCCATTATCCTGACTTCCTCTGGGGCCTCAGGGGTTTGGGGCTCCTGAGGACAGTCTCCAGCAGTATAGGCAAAGGCAAAGAAGGCATTCAGTAACTCCACTTTCTTTGTATCCTCTGCCACCAGGGCACCTGCCTCATTCAACAGTGGGCCTACATTGCCTCTAGTGTTAGTTTTGTCTGCAATGTATTTGAAGAAGCCTTTTCTGTTGTCTTTGACCTCCCTTGCAAGGCTTAACTCCAAGGAGACCTTAACTTTCCTAGTTGCCTGCCTACATCCTCTGACAATAGTCTTGTATTTCTCCCATGTGGCCATCCTCTCCTTCCAAGATCTATAGAATCTCTTCTTCCACTTGAGTTTGCGCATTATTTCGCTGTTTAACCATGCAGGTCTCCTGGCTCCCTTTCTTGATTTCATACCCACTGGGATGCTCCGATCTTGAGCTTGGAAAATGTGGTCCTTGAATATAAACCAACTACCTTGGGCTCCTTTACCTTCTAGTACCCTGTCCCATGGGATTTCTCCTAGTGATTGCTTGAAAAGGCCAAAGTTGGCCCTGCTGAAGTCGAGGGTTGTGATCCTGCTTGGTATTCTTTTCCTACCACACAAGATCCTGAACTCCACCATCTCATGGTCGATGCAGCCAAGGCTGCCCTCAACCTTCACCACTTCAACCAGACCCTGCTTGTTAGTGAGTATAAGATCTAGCAGTGCTGCTCTCCTAGTTGGCTTATCCACCATTTGCATCAAGAATGGAGAAACTTCCTGGATTGTTAATGGCTGACTGTGTAGGCCTTCCAGCAAATATCTGGGTAGTTAAAATCCCCCATGAGTACCAGGGCCAGTGATTGCAAGGCTACTGTCAACTGCCTGTAGAAGGCCTCATCAACTTCCTCATCCTGATCAGGTGGCCTGACCCAAAACAGTGTCCCCCATGCTAGCTTGCCTCTTGATTCTCACCCACAAACTCTCAACCTGCTCCTCATCCACCCCTGAACAGAACTCCATACATTCTAGTTGCTCTCTCACATAAAGAGCAACTCCACCTCCTCACCTTGTTGGCCTTTCTTTCCTGAAAAGGACATAGCCATCCATGACCACATTCCAGTCGTGTGAGCTGTCCCACCATTTTTCTGTAATTGCCACCAGATCATAATCCCTTGACCGTACACAGATTTCTAACTCCTGTTTATTCCTCGTGCTGTGTGCATTGGTATTCAGGCATTTCAGGGAGCGAGATGAGCATGTCGACTTCACCCTAGGGGGGTGAGAGGCCTTCTGGTCCTCATTAGTACTAGAACACTGCCCCACCATGCAAACCTGGCTACAACCCCATCCCCCTTCAAATCTAGTTTAAAGCTCTATGTATGAGCCCTGTTAACTGTTGCCTAGAATCCTTTTCCCTCTACAAGATAAGCCTTTCCCATGTATTAGCATCAGGCCTGTTGTCTTATAAAACCAGCCATTATCAAAGAACCCAAACCCCTGCCTGTAGCACCAGTCTCAGAGCCAAGTATTTGCTGACTGGATCCTTCTATTGCTTCCCATATCATCACCTGCAACTGGAAGGAGGGAAGAGAAAATAACTTGCACACAAGACTCTTTCAGTAATCGTCCCAAGGCCCTGATGTGTCTCTTCATTCCCGTCAGACTACAGGATGCAGCTTCCTCCCCTCCTGCCTGGAAGACTAGTAGAGGGTAGTAGTCTGATGACTGCACTAGGTTGGGGAGTTTCCTAGAAATATCCCTAATTCAGGCTCCAGGAAGTCTACAGACTTCGCTATGATGAGAGTCAACTGGACCTATTGGGCCCTCTGTTCCCTTTAGGAGTGAGTCTACAACTATAACTCTTTTTCTTCTTCCTTGTGGAGAGGTTGGTCTATGGCTGGAAGGCTTATCTGACTGTGGTAAGACCTCTGGTATAGGTTGTCTATCATCCACATCCTCATTAGACTGGCAGTCTTCCAGCAGGGCCTCATATCTACTTCTCAGAGGCGCCTGGGGAGGTAAGGCAGGCAAGGAGGGTGCTCGCCTTCTGTCATGGCTATTATCTTGCCTCCACTCACCTCTTTCATTTAGGCTTCTGTCTTCTACCTGACAGGGGCAGGATACAGGGGCCCCTTTATCCGAAGTGCTATCTGGTGGGTGCTCCCATATCCGTCGTAGGGAGGGCAGAGCCTGGTTCCACCAATCTATCTCCATTACAGCCTCCCTAGTGCTCCTAAGCCTTTCTGTTTCACCTTGTAACCCTTCAACCTCATCTTGCAACTGCGCCAGTCAGCTGAGCAGATCATCTAGGTCCTCACATCGCACACAGCCGTACTCACGGCTGTCCCCTGCTGTCAGTGAGAGGCTGAGGCATTGCCCACAGCCTGTGAGCTGGACACCTGCATGTTTACCTGGAACCTCTGTCTCAGTCGCCATATTTCTTCGGACAAAAGGTTTTGCCTGGGTTGCCACCATAGCTGCCCGCACCACCAACTGCTCCAGCTGCCGTGGCATGCCCAGATACCACCAATTGAACTTGCCTCGCCCAGAAGACATGACCCGCCCCCTTTGCTTGACCTTTCTCAGTGCACAGGGGTCTTAGGGTGTAGCACCCTTGACTTCTCAAACTGGTGGCTTCAGCGCACTTTCTACGCGCCCTGCCTGCTCAGACTGCCATGCCACACTCTGCCTGCTCTGGTCACAGCGCTTCTGGTCACTAGCGCTTCCCAGGCTCCTTTTTATATGCGTCAGAGGGCGGTGCTCTGGCAATGCCCAGGTCTCACCTGTGTCTCCCGGGAGAGCTGCTGGCTCCAGGTGGGCCTCCCTGCTACACTCCTGGAGCCAGCAGCTCTTGCTGGAGACGCGGGTGAGTTTTTAAAGACTTGTCCAGGCTTCTTGAATCTTGCAAACTTGAATTTGCAATACCCCATGGCAGAGTTCCACAGGCTACAAGCAGGTGCTATCCTTCAATACTTCTCTAGTTCTTGTCCTGGAAAAGAGAAATTATCTTTTATCCACCCTCTTCATGCTACTCCCTTTGTAGTTCTTTACCACATGCTTCCAAAACTGGCCAGATTTTAAAATATTTAAGTGGATAGATGGAAACTTTCTGGGTATTTAGATACTGTTGTGCATGTAAGTCACGCCACAGAAATCCACTAGATGACTTGCTGTATCTTGATAGGTCTAAACACTTAGAAAAATCTGCTCAAAGTGTGTAGAATGATGAAAAGCAAAACCATATCTCACACCTATTAGCAGTTCAGATTACTTTAAGCTCTTATATTGAAAAGGGTTTACATCAGCCTGATTAAGTTTACAGTGTGGGTAAACGGTTGCTAGGATCAGAAAGACAATTCTCAGGAGAATACTGATAGGTACTATTTCTGAGCTTCCTTTCACTGTGGAGGCATGTTAGCTCCATATATCACTTATAAATTGGTTTGAAAATGAAACATGATCGTGACTACTAGGTTCTGCCATGCTTTGGTTCTCATTGTCCCCTTCTTTTCCAGTTTACTAAGTTGCCTTTCAGATTTTATGAAGTGGATGAAAAGCACTAGTGATATGAGCATATGTAATCATATGGGACAGAACTAATGAAAGCCAATCTTGAGATATAGATATGTCCAAGTATATACACAATCTAAATCTTTACAAGCAAAATAAAAAATGCTTATATATTCCTGTATTTTCTAGTCAAAATTTCTTTATCTTAGTTATGCTTTTCTTTAATATGGGATCAACTCAATATATTATGGAAAGAAAAAACCTTTTTATTTTCTGCGTTTTCAGATCATCTATGAAACAGAGGTATATCCTGAAATTTTAAGAAACGGCAAGGCAGGAACTCTATGTTTGTGCACAAAACATAATTCCAAAGGGAGCAAGACACAATTTTATTTTATAACGTAGCATACTGAGAAAGCTGTTCTATAGGAGAATAATATTACAGACTAACAAAACTAGTTACTGTAAACTGCCTAGGAATTCTGATGACTGTGGTGTGATTATAAAATATGACTGATATTATTGTTTTGGAGAGTAAATGTTTACTTTTTTGAATTTAGTCAGCACAGATATTTAGATCTACACATTGCCAATACTGAGGCAAGGCACTAAATTTAATATACCTTTCTTTTCAAGAGTTTTAATGGCTCTATAGCCAGTATGTAGCTCTCCCCGGGGCATTGCATACCCAGAATCTGTCTTTTGTGCTTTTATGGTCCTTTGTATGGCCTTTTTTATGGCCATAAATCGAGAATGATCTCATATGACCATTCTTTGTTTTCTTGAGAGTATAATGTCCCAAGTACTACATTTTAAAGCTCCACGCACATTACCTGTGTAAGTCTCATTAACCTTTTTTTCCTAATTTTTTTTTCCTCAGGTCACTGCATTTAAGCCTTTAATACCATGCCAGAATACTAACATCATTCACAGTAATAGATTTTTAATAATTGCCACAAAATTCCACTTTTAGCTAATTACACACTGTTGTATCCCATCTAAAACCCATCATTTTCTGTATCACATATGTAGCTAAAACAAATTTTAAAAATCTCTTTCAAGGAAACAATACGTAGATAATGCTACTACTTCTTTTCCTTAATTAATTTTATAATCTTAACTGTACTACAGTTTGAAAATAAATATAAACAGACTGTCAACACACTCAGTCACTTAGAATATTTATAACCAAGTATATAGAACAACTCCAATGATATGTTCTTTTATCAGAAAGTACATAGACTTTTTTTAAGAAGTCACTAATTAAGTATTGATGATATTTTCACTTCCCTCTTTTTTGTTATCCTCATAAAGAAAACAGTGTTTACTGCCCAAGGCATTTGATCTTTATACATTATGTCCTGTCCTATGTATAAAAAACAACAAAATATAAAACAAAAGCTGAAGAAATCTACAATGGCTCAATGAACTGATGAATAAGTTAGGAATGCAGAAAACCCCTGTTGGACCCCCATGTCCAAAGAATGTGATCAATAGTGTGATGTTCAGATGACAGCCAGTGACAAGCAAAGTATCCAGGGCTCAATACTGGGGCCCATTTTTTTCAACATCTTTACAGTGAACTGGACAACAATATGGAGTGCAACATCAGGAAAGCTTTCAATGGCACTAAACTTGGTGCAGAGGCTGACACAACAAGTAGCAAAGTGTCAATTCAGAGGTACTTCAGAAAGTAGAGGACTGGGCCAACAGAAACCTCAAGAATCACAGAATCACAGAATCTTGAAATTATCTAGTCCAACTCCCCTGCTCAGGCAGAGTCAGCTAGAATACATCTTCTGCTGAGAAGAGTCTGGTGCCCTCATCTTCGTTTCCTTACATCAGGTATTTATACACATTGATAAGACCTCCCTCTGGGCCTTCACTTCTCCAGGCTGAACAGTCCCAGCTTTCAGGCTCTCCTTATATAAAAGATGCTCCAGTCCCTTACCCATCTCTGTGGCTTTGTGCTGGACTTGCTTCAGTAAGTCTATATCTTTCTTATTATAAAGAGCCCACAACTGAACACAGTACTGCACGTGCAGTCTAACCAGTGCTGTGTAGAAAAGGATTGCCTCCCCTGACCTGCTGGTAACACTCTTCTTAATGCAGTACAGGACATCTTTGGCCTTCTTTGCTGTGAGAAAAGATGATTGGCTTGTGTTCAGCTGCTGTCCACCAGACCCCCGAAGTTCTCTGCAGAACTGCTTTCCAGACATGGCACTCAGTTCATCCTGGTGTCTGAGGTTATTCACCTTAGGTACAGAACTTTGCATTTCCCTTTGTTGAACTTCATGAGATTACTCAGCCCATTTCTCCAGCCTAAGTCCCTCTGAATGACAGCACAACCACCTATCAGTGGCTTCTCCCAGTTTTGTATCATCTGTGAGAACTTGCTGAAGGTGTACTCTGTCCCAGCATCCTGGTCGTTAATGAAGATATGAAACAGTATTGGCCCCAGTATCAGCCCCTGGGTTATATACCACTAGTGACTTGCCTCCAGCTGGGCTTTATACCTCTGATCAAAATCAGGTGGGTTGGTCGTTCGTCCAGTTTTAATCCACCTCACTGTGTACTTATGTAACTCATAGTTTGTCAGCTGATATTTGAGGATGTTGTGGAAGACAATCCAAAACGCTTTACCGAAGTCTAAGTAAACATTATCTGCTGCTGAATTTGATCTATGTTCAAGAGGCATTTCTTCTTTTCAAAAGAAACTTGTTCAGTACTCTTTAGAATTCTGGTTCTTTTACTGCCTTATATTTGCCAAAAAAAAAACCTAAGGAACCCAAATCAGTAGGTGACTGAGAAACCTTTGAACAAGGCATTCTTTTATCAGTAGAAGTCTATCACTATTTGTATGTTAATATCATAATAGAAAAGTATAAGCAGCACATTTTAAGAAAAAAAATAGACCATTACTGTTCTGTATATATGTGAATTTATCATCAATACAGGGTATTTACAATCTCACATATTCAGAAAGAGTACAAGCATATTTTTCTCTTCCTGTACATTGTTTATGTCAAAGGTGCAGCTCACTAAATTTCAGCAAAGACCACCAAATTCTGTCTCCAATGCAGTAAGATACATGGGATGAAATTTCTGTGCAGACAGAAGGAGCTAAATGGTGATTCCCACTGAAGAGGCACACAGTGTGTAATTGTTCCAGTTTGAGTTAAAACAGAACTAATTCTGTACAGTGATTTTACTTTTCAGTTAAGTCTTTTCTAAGTAACTGAGTATTCTGAAATCAACAGCATGTTTTTCCAGACAGTGTCCACTTCTAGCAGTGATAGCGCTCGATGTTTACAGTTAATGTCAAGGAATGATATGCAGAAAGGGTCTCGCTTATACGTGTTCCTACAGCAACCAATGTCACTGCTAAATCTTGCTATCCATGTTGAAGTACTGTAAGTGAAAAAGGGTCATAGCGAAGTGAAAGGTCGCACTGGCAGGGAGGAGCGAACTAGACAGATGACCCAAAACTGGCCAAGTATTCCATCCCATATACATTATATTCAGTATAACGCTGAGGGATCACTAGGGTTAACTTCTTCTTCTTCGATGGCTGACATCCAATGAGGACTTTGTCATTTTTCCTGTCTTCGATCCATGCATTCCTAAGTCCAGTTCCTGAATCCAGCTCCTGCATTCACTTCCCATCAGCTGCTGAGTCCAGTCTGGGACTTCCCCAGTGCCAGCCCTGCAGCATCAGTTGTGAGGTATTGTCATCAGGGGGGCTGGGTTCAGTATTGGTTTTGTGTATATTTTTATTATTTTTATATACATTTAACATATTTTTGTGTATATATTTTATTATTTTCTTACTAATATTATTTATATTTTATTTTTGTAGTTATTGTTTTGATAAAGCTATTTTAGTTTTCTTTTCCAATCCATAAGTCTCTCTGCCTTATTCCCTCTCCCTTCCTCTTCTTGGGAGGGAGAGGAGTTAATAGAGAGCCCTAACTCGTGTCTGTAATTCATGTAGAATTCGCAGTTCCAGAATGTTGTGAACTCTGAAAGCATATATGAGTTCAAGTAAGGACTAAGTAGAAAAATTTATGACAGAAAAATGCAAGTGGCTATTAGAAATGGTGGGCAAAATGCAACATCTTGCTCAGGAAAACAAGAAACCTCTGACTTCCACAAGCTGGAAAGATATATGATGTGTAGGATCAGCTTGTACATCCTCTGTTCATTACAATATTTTTCTAATCACTTACTACATCATTCATCCATCTCCAGTAACATCACTAATAGGTTGAATTTGAATCTTTCCAGTATCCTGATTTTATGTTCTTATGCTTAATAGAAGGAAAAAAAAACAGCTTTGAGCAACAGCAACATGAATAGTCCTGCTGAATTCAGTAGGACTACTCAAATGTTACAAGTTGGGAGTGTGCGTAAATGCTGTATTGAGTATGAGCTTTTTCTCGTGTTTGAAGTACAAGTATTTATTTGTTCAAAAGCTAGTATAAGGCAAAATTTTTATAACATCAAAACTTTATATTGTAGATAAACACTGCTTCCTCTTATTTTTTTCACAGGAAGTACTTAATTTGACTTAAAATTAATATGGTTGTAACTGCAGCTCAAATCACAAATTGATTATATCACGTCTCCTGACAGTAAGTTTGTCAAGGACTAGTATCACAGATGACTGAACTCTGAGTGGTTTGTACTGGTGTGTTGTAGGAATTTTGGAAACAATCATTGCTTCCTGTTAATATTCTGTGACATTTTAGGCTGTCTTCAAGGTAAAGACTTCAATTCTTGGGAGGTGACTTGATTTAATTTACTAATTCATCTTCACATACTATTCCAAAAGAAGAGTCTTTTCTGAAGAAAAGACTCCATTTTATTGCTGTCATGCACAAGATTATGTGCTAGTTAAGGTGATATACTCTGTTCTTTAAAAAGAAAATTAAGAACAGTCAATGTATTCTGTTCTATGAGCCATTAATAAATACCTGAAATCACCATAGACCTATCCAGACTGATAAAAGAAGTGATAAGATTGCTTATAACCAGATTGGGAAATAAATGAAAAATAAAACTTTAGTGTGAAAACATAAGGAAAAAAATATTGTAATTCTTTGCTAGCTTACCAGTGAAAGTGTTAGTAAATATAATGAATATGTATGTTATTTACATTTAAGCCTACATATGTCATTTCAACTTGTTAAAATACCAGCATTATTTATATTCCTTGCTAGTAGTAGTACTTATGCAGAAGGAATAACAGGAGTCTATTCAAACTTCAAGTCACAGAATAGCTGGTGTGAATTATCAGTGACAAACAATTAGGCAGGTAGAGCCCTTTTTGTCCTTATGCTTTGATGTAACAGTTACTTTCATCATCATTAATACTATCGCGAATTTTCATTATTCATAAATGGTGAAATAATAAGAAGGCTTCATTACATGAGCAACTCCAAATTATTCATTTTAGTTACTAATACATGAATGCATCATTCTTGAAGATTTTTAACTTCATGATGGATATTTATAAACAAAAGATCAAAATCAAATCTGCATCAGTAGTGTCTTCTTTCTATTATATTTTTTGTTTAAAAAAATAGCAAACTGCATGAATATTTTTGTAAAACAAAATTAATTTGTATTTCTATGTAATTTAGTGTGCTTTGCCATGTTCAGTTTCAGCAAGAAATGTAGTTCAGCATATAGAATAAATAAAGACAGCTTAAGGAATACCTTTTCTGCCAATGTCACCAGAACATGATTGTTCATTACTAAGGAAAAGAAAAAAAGTCATTCTTACAAATACTCTAGAAATTGATAAGCTTTCTAACCCAATATGAGGATCTCCTTATCTAAACATGCATATTAATGAACAGGACATAAATTAGACTTGTCTTGCATATGAAACATAACTGGTCCAAGCTAGTGTCTGGGCCATACTAGGCCATTTTCTTCCAAAATCAGGTGCGGTTTGGATTTTTTTTGTGATACAACTGAATAAGCTCTAATCTGTCATTTTCCACAGTTCCAGAATAGCTGGAACAGTACATAAAGGAATGTCTTAAGACTTGGCAGAAATAAAATAGTTTGTAATCCTAAAAAAAATTTGAAGTTTTGCAACTGTTTATAGAGTAAGAAACGTTCCTCATAGTAGTAAATTTTTTTCCTAGTATGTGGAAAAAATCAAATCATAGATGAGAAAATCTGCCCTTCACTGGTCTCTCATATATGTATTTCTTTATCAACTCTTAAAACCAGGTTTGTTCTTACTTTTTTTTCTGTCTGCAATGCTCAGATGTATTCCAGTTGTATTGTTTTTCAGTTATAATATTTTCTAAGCAGTTCTGAATTACTGGAACCTTCTGTAAGATTTGGCAAACAGCTTACTAGCCTGGGTAGGATTGAGTGTTATTCCTCAGTACAACCTTACAAAACAAAATTCTGTGAGAGATACGCAAGAAATATGCAAGTGTTTATTTAAATGGCTTTGCACTTTAATTGCTGTAACGGGTCTGTGTGGCAAGGTTTTGGTAGCAGGGGGGTTACAGGGGTGGCTTCCGTACGAAGCTTCTAGAAGTTTCCCCTATGTCGGATACAATCAATGCCAGCCAGCTTTAAGACGGACCCGACGCTGGCCAAGGCTGAGCCAATCAGCAACAGCATTTTTCGCCTCTGTGATAATGTATTTAAGAGAGTGAAAGAAGTTGTTGCACAGCAGTAATTGCAGCGAGTGAGAGGAGTGAGAATATGTGAGAAGAACATTCTGCAGGCACCAAGGTCAGTGAAGAAGGAGGGGGAGGAGATGCTCCAGGCGCCAGAGCAGTGATTCCCCTGCAACCTGTGGTGAAGACCATGGTGAAGCAGGCTGTCCCCCTGCAGCCCATGGGTGATGGAGCAGATGACTGCCTACATCCTGTGGAGGGCCCCCACGCAGGAGTAGGTGGATGCCTGAAGGAAGCTGTGAACCCATGGGAAGCCTGCACCGGAGCAGGCTCCTGGCAGGACCTGTGGCCCGTGGAGAGAGAGAAGCCCACGCTGGAGCAGGTTTGCTGCTGGAGACCCCATGAGGGGGGCTCACGCTGGAGCAGTTGGTTCCTGAAGGACTGCACCCCATGAAGGAGACTCATGTTAGAGCAGTTCATGAAGGACTGAACCCATGGGAAGACTCACGCTGAAGAAGTCATGGAGGACTTTCTCCCATGAGGGGGACCCCACATTGGAGCAGGGGAAATGTGTGAGGAATAGTCCCCCGGAGGAGGAAGAAGCAGCAGAAAACAACAGAGTGATGAACTGACCACAACCCCCATTCCCTGTTTTCCCCCCTGTGCTACTGGGGGGGAGGAGGGAGGAAAATTGGGATCAAAGTTATGCCCGGGAAAGGAGGGAGGGTGTTTTAAGATTTGGTTTTATTTCTCATTACTCTTCTCTGAGTTAATTTGCAATAAATTACATTTTCCTTTAGTTGAGTCTGTTTTGCCCGTGACGGTAAATGCTGAGTGATCTCCCTGTCCTTACCTGAACCCCACAAGCCTGTTGTTATTTTTTTTTTTCCTCTCCTCTCTCCTGTCCAGTTAAGGAGGGGGAGTGATAGAGTGGCTTTGGTGGGCAACTGGCATTTTGGCCAGGGTCAACCCACCACAATTGCCTTCTGCATACCTGCATGTGCCTCTAACATATAGCTGTAAATATTTGCCTATTAATTTTGAACAGGACTAATTATTAACAGAAAATCACATTGCTACTTCAAAAATAAAGAAACCTCATTGGAGCAAATATAACAACACTTGTTTCTTGGATGAATTCCTTACCTACTAAGTTATGCACAGGATTTTTCTTGAGTTCTCTCTTCATGGTCCCATCAATTTTGTATGCTTGTATACAAAAGGAGACGTATAGATAGTGCTCAGTCTGTTCTTCTTGATCTTCTCAGCCTAAACAGGGAGGCTATAGGCATGACCTTGAATTCTCATTTTTCCAATACACAGGAGAATGGAGCAATTTAACCAGACCTTGCACTTCATGCTCACATTGATACTAGGGAATGAAAAGAGTAGACGTATGCATTGCCTTTTTTGAAAGTGGGGAGAAAACTGTTCCTTTCTTTGCAAGAATGGTTATAAGTGTTCTTCATAATAAAAAGATTCAAGATAGATTGTCCCAAATAATTTAAATGCCTAACCTCTCAGAAGAGATTGAATTTCAAACAAATCTGTATGCTTAGCATTTCTTCTTGGCTACCTCTAATCCATCTAATGTCTAGTATGTCATTTAGACATGTCTGACATATAAAACCCTACTCATGCACTGAATAAAACACATAGGCAGCAGCATTTATATTCTGGATTATATTTTCGAGGTGTAGAAAACGAAGTACTGATTCATTGACTTGGTGGCATTAACTTTCTGTTTTGAATCCACAGTCCGTTACAATTTTTCAGCCAAATTTATTAGAATACATTGAAGAAAACAAAGACTGTAATAGCAGTTTGCATTTTGATCAAATCATTGAATGAGATTGGGAAGAAAAAAAACAAAATTACATTTTAAGTTAATTTTCATGATTTTTCACTTCCAGCTATATAAACATTTAGCGTTAGTGAACTATGTAAATCATTTCCTCTGAAACAGAACTGCTGGTTTTCAATTTAAATGACATAGAGCAAATTAGATTTAGACTATTCCAAATCATGCTTTTACTTTTTTCTTATTAATTTGGAATAAATTATGTTACCTAAAAAACTACAGCTGTCTCATCATTTTTTATTTTGCTTTTGAGCATTTCTAGTTCCTTGCAGTTAATTAAGCAAAGCCAGAATAATTTATGACTATGAGTTTCATGTAGTTAGTCTACAATATTTAGTAAACTGTTTTATTAACATAGAAGTGTCTGCATTATTAATAATATGGGTTAGAGAGCAAGTCTAATCACTAGACTCCTCATCATGCACATAGCTGTTAGTCCTCAGCTGGTTTAGGTCAGCTCTTTTGCCCCACACAATAACTCAACATATTTTGTGGAATCATTCACCACAGAAACTGCTCCTGAGAAGCAATAGGAATAACACTCCACCAGGGCTCCTCCTAAACTGTCCTTTCACAGTGATTCAGCAGGCTTTCCACCCTCAAACACCCTTACATGTTTTTGTGTGCCCCCCTACCCCCAGGATACATAGCACATATTCTTTGTTTCACATTGTAATGGATTACAGTAAAGTCCTCACAGTCCTCACGTATCTTTCTGTGTAACATGATACCTTGAGGTTAGAACAAAGTTTTCAAGCTGAATACCAACATATTTTTTGTGTTTGGGAGCAAACATGAAAACACCATCTTCGTGACAGTTCTGTTGAGTAATTATCTGGATTACCTGCTCATTTTAATCAAATACTATAGCATAGAGGAAAGCTTAATGGAATTGATCGTTACACATGCTCAAAAGCAACAGAACATTCAATAGCTCAAGACCAACAGCAAGTAGAGTTTCAAATCTTCTTCTGAATTTGGCATTAGCCACTTGGGAAGCAAGAAAGTTTCCATTTAAAATGAAACCAACATGATCCAGTGAAATTCAGTATGAAAGCTGAAGCCTGTATCTTAGAAGTTATGTAGGCAGTTTCAAACAGAATTTTAAGATGTCCTATTCTTCCTCTGGAAGTTCCCCAAATCTAACCAAATATGTCTGATTGATTTGTTCTTGTATGTTCCTTTTCCCTCTTTGATAAACTACAGCAGCCACTAGACAAGGTATTCTCACCAGAGCCCAGTGATTTTTATTTTTTTTCCCACCCTAACCTTCTAGATAACTTTATTATGATGCCTGAAGAGTACTCATATGTACAACAAAAGCTCCATCAGTTTTCCAGTGTACTGTTAGAGTAGTTTAACAATTCAAATGATATATTTGTATTTATAAAATAAAAGAGTACACACCTTTCAAATTGACCTAGTCCTTGAGGGGAAGAAGGTGAAAGAAAAAACAAACTAGATTAAAATAAACAAAAAAAAATTCTGCTGGGTTATTTCCATAGAGTAATTCAAAGGGATTTACCTTTTTCTCTAGTTGGCTTTATTATGTTTGTTCTGCATCTTTCCTTTTCAAAAAAGAAAATATTTTCTTCTCATCTTCTTAAGTCTGTTGGGTGAATAGACAAAGCTTTTTTTCAAGTTTAACAGCATAACTTAGTCTTGGAATAAGGCTTTGATCCTTTGTTTGATTCTTTGTCAGTTTTTTTCTGCCCTGGTTAATGCCACTAGGAAAAGAGAGGAAACTTTAATCCCAGCTGGATCTCAGACTGAATGTGGACACTGCCTATCAAAGTCAAGACACAAAAATTTTTCCTGGAACTGTCAAAAATTTCGCATTTACAATCAATCCTAAAGGGAGAAACCTCTTTTCTCTCTCTTTTGAAAATGTTTTCCTCTGGCCTTTCTTGTTAATATATGTTCTCTGATCGTAGCTGACTTTGGAAAACAATTTGTAAAAAAAGGAAAACATTCCTTTTTGACTAGGCTAGGAAGAGTTTCCTGTAACACAGTTAACACTTCTACCATTGAAGATACAACTAAGGAAAAATATAAGTCAGTAACCTGGATATTTTGCTCCTGTAGTAAGATTACATAGAAAGGAAGTTCATGGGGAGAGGTAGTACTAATATTAGCTGATACAGAACAAGCGAAAAATTCTAATTGGGCAGATACTATATGAAGCAATGGAGACACAAAAATAAAACAGACTACAGCATTGTCTTGACTCAGCACTGATGAGGCCACACCTGAAGTACTCTGTCCTGTTCCAGGCTTCCCAGTACAAGAGAAGTATGGAGCTACTGGAGACTGTCCAGTGAAGGGCCACAAAGATTATTAAGGAACTGCAGAATGTCTTTGATGAGTAAAGGGTAAGAGAGCTGGGACCGCTCAGCCTGGAGAAAAGAAGGATCAGGAAGAATCTCATCAATGTGATAAATATATTAAGACAAAGCCAGGCTCTTTTCAGTGGTGCCCAATGACAAGACCAAAGGCAATGGGCACAAAGTGAAACACAGGAGGTTCTGTCTGAGCATCAGAAAACACATTTTTACTGTGAGGGTGACCGAGCACTGGCACAGGCTGCCCAGAGGGGTTCTAGAGTCTCCATCCTTGGAGATATTCAAAAGCTGTCTGGACACGGTCCTGGGCAACCAGCTGTAGGTGACCCTACTTGAGGAGGGCGCTTGGACCAGATGACCTCTGAAGTTCTCTTCCAACTTCAACCATCCTATGATTCTGTGATTCTGTTTACTTTTGATTTTTGTTATATTTTTACCTTTTTTTTTAGCTTTCCAGAAGTTCAGATGTACAGACTGAGTTGAAATACTCTTTAAACCAGAGCTAACCAACTGTGGTGGTTCAGAGGTTAGATGTCGTCATGGCAGAAAATTTATCTGGCCTCAGGGAATGTGTGTTTCTCAGTTAGTACATGTACTACACTCAATTATGTATCCCCAAAACAGGAATATAGAATTTCTGTGTATTATTAGCTAGATATTTTATTTTAAATGATTATGCCAAGAGATGCCAAAGAACCTACAATCTCCAAAGCTAGGAGATACATAAAATAATATATATTTTCCTGTACAATGAATTTATATAAGATTATAAATTTATACTATAGTTATAAAATAATTATTGTTATTGAGCATAAGTTGGAACTAGGTGCTGCACCTGAATATATGTGTATGTAGACATATACCAGTTAAGAAATTATAGATCATTCTCACGGGATCATTTAGAAGACAATGAATCAGGCAAGGTTTAAACTTTAAAACGAAACTTTACTAAATTCAGTCATTAACAACGCAGTTCATGCCATTGGCTTGTTCTTACACATTAGTCATTACATATACAAAACTATTAGTCTTTAACAATCATATCCCAAATTACCTGTGAGTATGCAGTACCATGGTGCTGATGTCATATACTTAGCACTGATGGCTGTGGTCTGTGGTGAGTCTTAGTAGAAGGTGTCAAGGTGATCAGACCTGAGAACTCTTTAATGAGAGAATTTAAAACTGAAACAGGCTTGTCTTTTTTAATTTCCATTTTTCCTGAATCATCCTTAATATTTTATGCTTCTCACCCCCAATCCCTAAAAGAAGCATCTCAACAGCTTGTTATGCTGCTTGTCTTGTTTTCAGCTTCATTGTTCATCCTTCCCGTTTTTTCAGCATGATGTCCTGAGTATTTGCAGTCACCAATGTTTATGCCATCTTCTGTATTGCAACTTTTGTTACTTGGATATCTCACATGCATCTGCATACCTCATTGTTTGCCTCTTTTGTGGTCACATTGCTTACATACTTATGTAAAATGCTTATGGATTTTGTCTGGGTATGGCAATATAATATCATGACACAGGCAACATTGGCGGCTGCACTATTTTACAGGCTGGATCAATGGGCCGAGGCCAATGCTATGAGGTTTAACAAGGCCAGGTGCTGGGTCCTGCACTTGGGTCACAACAACCCCATGCAGCGCTACAGGCTTGGGGATGAGTGGCTGGAAAGCTGCCCAGCGGAAAAGGACCTGGGAGTGCTGGTCGACAGCCAGCTGAACATGAGCCAGCAGTGTGCCCAGGTGGCCAAGAAGGCCAACAGCATCCTGGCCTGTATCAGCAGTAGTGTGGCCAGCAGGAGCAGGGAAGTGATCCTGCCCCTGTACTCGGCACTGGTGAGGCCGCACCTTGAATCCTGTGTGCAGTTTTGGGCCCATCACTGCAAGAAAGACATTGAGGTGCTGAAGGTCCAGAGAAGGGCAACGAAGCTGGTGAAGAGCCTGGAGAACAGATCTTATGAGGAGTGGCTGAGGGAACTGGGGTTGTTTAGTCTGGAGAAGGGAGGCTGAGGGGAGACTTTATTGCTCTCTACAACTACTTGAAAGGAGGTTGTAGTGAGGTGGGTGTTGGTCTCTTCTCCCAAGTAACAAGTGACAGAACAAGGGGAAATGGCTTCAAGTCGCAACAGAAGAGGTTTAGATTAGACATTAGTAAAAATTTCTTTACTGAAAGAGTAGTCAAACATGGGAACAGGCTGCCCAGGGAACTGGTGGAGTCACTGTCCCTGGAGGTGTTTAAAAAATTGTATATATGTCACTTCAGGACATGGTTTAGTGGGCATGGTGGTATTAGGTCAAGGGTTGGACTTGATGATCTCAGAGTTCTATTCCAAGCTTATAATTCTATGATTCTATGACTTTAGTTTGCATGTATTTGTATTCAACAGAAGCTAAATTGTATACTGATTAGTGAATTTTTAATATATAGTTGTCAGGTATATCTGTTTGTCTACAAAGCAACTCATTAAAATGGAGACAATTTATCTTCTAGGTGAGGCAAAACAATAAGTTGGACAACAAAGTGATTCCTTCTACCCACTATGTCTTCTCAGGATGGGTTCTTCTTATCAATACTCTCCTCAGTCCAGCAGTTTTCCTAGTTTAAGGCTGCCTAAACTCCATGTATTCTTTTCCAGGTCACTGGAAATGTTCAAGACAGGTTTCTTAGCTCTGGGTTTGCTTCCTAATGCAAGCAGGCAAGTGGGCTCTTTCGAGAGATGGGTAATCACTGCTTCTGTTGCAGTCTTCTTCTCTGCTATCTTATTCATCGTGTTCTGGCCTGTCCAGAACCTCCAGATGTTCCCCAAGCCTAACATACACAATTGCTTTCAATTGAACCTGAGTGGGGTTCAGTTAGCCAAAATATAGTTTCATAATCAAGCCAAGCAAAGTCTGCTCTTCTGTACTTTGCTATCTACCTCTCTCACACTGTCACCAGTGCTTATATAGTCATGAAATCCAGGAACTGATCCAGCTGAATTACAGCCCTTCAAAAAGGAAAAAAAAAAAAATTCTTTTCATCCATCTCTGATTCATCTACCTTGCAGCCACAGAAACTTTAGTGCCCAAAGAAAGAGATCAGGGGCTAAAGAAGGGGAAAAGAGCCACTTCTTAGCAATGTAGGGACTAACCAACTGTGAAAAAACACAGCTAGCGCTATTGTAGCCACAGTGGGACAAAATAGGCAGCCGTATTGCTTACCACCCAGCTATTCCTGTTGTAAGAAAATGTGCTGTACAACAAGCATGTAATAAACCCCAAGCAGAGAATAAAACCATCCATCACCATATGAAAGAGAATTTTATTGCATTCCCAGACCCAAAAGAACAGTACAGTCAGGTGTAGAGACATCCCAATACATACAGTCAGCTTCATTTTAGCAAGGCTTATTAGTTCTGCCTCAGTCTCAGCTTCGCAGGGCTCAGACAGCTTCTTGCAGAGCAACTCAACTGTTTCTCCTAAGCTCCACAGAGTCAGAAGAGCTCATTACCTGGGACACTGGAAAAATACACAGAGCCAGCTCTTGCCTAGTACTGTGACCGACTTAATAAGCTTGCTCAGAACTTAGTGCTCTGGAGACCATGAACAAGCACAACTAGCATTGAACCAGAGCTAATAAGCTGTGCAGCTTTGAAACTGATGGTGTGTTTATATCTGTTTCTGCCATTCTCCTTCACGTTCCTCATTCTAGGAACACAGTGGAGTGGTATCAGTGGCTTTTAGACCTGAGCTACCTCTGGAAGTAATGAACTAATAAAGCATAATAAATTTGTAACGTATTGCGTCTCCTTTATTAAACAGTCTAAACACTTATTCCTGCCATTCCCAAATGCATACACATATAGTTCAAAATGTTACAAGCTTGTTTGGTTTGTACTTTTACTGTCTCTGTGCCCCTCCATCGTACTTGGCAGTGCTTGCAGCTGAAATAGCACAGTGCAGGGATACTTGAGCTGATTCTTTATTGTGAAATTTAGGTAAGGAAAGAATTATGGGCTCAGTGCCACGGTACACACAATTCCCAGTAACTACTGTTTCTACTGTCTTCCTTTCCCTTTACCTTACCTACCAGAGAGGATGGCATTTCTTGCCGTGTTTCCTCCCATGTTACCATTAGACCTCTCACAGAGGATAGAGAGGCAGATGGACTCACTGTCAAAAGAAGAAACAAGAAGTTTCAAGAGATGGAAAAGGGAAAAACCAACAAAAGAGGAAGCTGAGCTGCCAAATAATTATATACAGAGTGAAAAACCCTGAAATTGGCATCTGACACAAGCACAAATACGCTAAAAAGACAATATTGGACAAATAGAAGAGAGAAGTTAATCCCATATAATACCAATATTTAAACTAATGCGAAAAGTCCTGATTAAGGCAATAATGCAATTAACAGCTATTATTAGTTCCATGGCTTATTTTTATTTTGTCTAAATAAAATTTGTTAGAACTTGCACTTACTTGTTGCACATAATCCTCTTTTCTGGGTTGTCAGAGATTTTTTTTTACTTTGGTTTTCCCTAATCTTTCTTATTTCTTTTTAACCATATTTGTTTTTATTTTAGAAGCGTTCAGCTGTGGCCATTTCTTCGGTCCATTTGTCACATCCTGTCCTAGTCTTCCTTCAATCTGTTGTTTAAAACTTCTTTTCCCCTACTCCTTTTCGTATTGAAAAAGGTTCAGGAATGAACTAGAATGCCTAGAGACAAGGATTGAGAATTACAGATTAAAGAACAAGGTGCTGAAACTGACACAGACATCTAAAGTTACAGACAGTTTGCCCTAAAACAAGGATGATATCTCAGCCTTCAATATGTTACAGGGAAAAAAATCCTATGTGTGGATCCTGATGAACTGAGAACAGCAACCTCCCTAAACTAACCAGTAGGGGAGTATAAATGAGAAGAAGTTATGTGAAAATGGCTGTATTGCTGTTGTCTTTGCTACCACTCCTGAGCCAGAGGAACACCCAGACTCCCTACAGCATGTAAATAGTCTAAAGACGTATCATCTCTCATGGTTTCTCGCCACAGAAGCCCGCTGACATGCAGTAGCATGTAGCCAGTGTAACTAACCAGTTAAGTAAGTTTCAAGGGTGAAATTCATTGGGCTGTGACTTAAATATACATACCCAAAATCAGCTGGAACTTCTGTGCATATGAACTAAGGTCAATGGGATTGAACTTTACATTCAAGAATGTCGGTGGCATTGAGACCTAGCAGACCTGTCAAAAACCTTCCCACCGCTCTCTATGGGTTTTAAGTCAGTTCTCGTAAGAGTCAGTCTACCAATGTACAGAAAAAGGCTAGAAGGAAAATGTTTATTATCTATAAATACATGTGTAGGAAAAAGAAATCTGGTATTTGAGAGTCCTTTGATCAAAGAAGAGGTCATTGAACAAAGATGAAAGCAGAGCCAAATCCTGTGGCCAGCTGTCACTACTGAACTTGCTTGTCCTTGACATGAGTTATATCCATCTTAATAAAACTTTGGCATTGGTTCCATCAGCAGAGTGGAAGTTGTTGGCAAGGAATGTGCTCACAGAAGCACTTACTGAAGAAGGATATGAAGACCTAATGTAACAGGAAGGCTAAGTACATGACCATGCGCTGGATTACACTGTGTGAGCTCTGACTTCTGGAGTGACAAAAAATGTCACTGAATGGAAACACACATGGGTCCAGAACTCGACAGACCCCCTGGAGAATCATTAAATTCCAAGAAAATGCTTTCTTTTTGCAAATAACTCATAAATAGCATGAAAGAGTGTCCTGCCGTGTTCCTGGTAGGATATATTGTCTCCCTTTAGGATACTGTATGCTTCTGATTACAGATATCAAATAAAGAAGCAAAGCTAATTGAAAATTTCTGTATAGAAAATTCATGCAATTTATAAACACCTGGTTATATTGAGTTTGTTTTATAATTTTCCATTTTCAAAGACAGTACAGTAAAACAACTAAGTTTAAGAAGCAACTCTACCTTCAGAAAACAAGTGTTTCTCATTAGCATAGTGTTAACCATAACAAAAATACAAGGAAGCAAGAATATATAGGTAAGAAAAATTATAGTACACAGTCTACATCCCTGAAGCAGTCAAAAAGAAGCGCGGGGGGGCGGGGGGGGGGGGGGGGGGAGTGGGGGTGCGGGGGGAAGTATACCTATGGTAATTAATTTACACTGTTATGGTCAAATTAGATAAAGATATCAGCCCAGGCTAAAACAGTGCCAGCAAGACTTACAAGGTGCTTAAGATGATGTAAAATGATGCCAGGGTCAATGGTATCTGGAGAAGATGTTAAATTGAGTAAAATGAGCCATGAAAGGACACTGTTAACAGCCTGAAGAACGTTGCAAATGTTTTCAAGGGCAACCTTGGCAGAGCACTCATTTTAAATTAATGCTATTATCAGGAGATAGTGGGAATGGAAGTGAATCCCTAACTGTGTTGTAAAAACTTTTTTTTTTCAGCACCTCTGTAGCAAAATTAATCATTTCTGCTTACTGATAAGTCTTGAAATTATTAAATAGATTATAACAATTAAATTTCAAAGGTTAATATAAATCTATACAGTATTATTCCCAATAGCAGGAAAACAAAAATTAACACGTTACAAAGTAAAGACAAGACAAAATAGAGAGCAAATGATAACACTACATAGTAGAAATACAGGACAAACTTTCTCCAACCATAAAATGCCTTAAAATGTGTATTATGGAGTGCTGATGCAAGGAAAAAAAATAGATTTACATTAGCAATGTAAAAAGTTTCATAGTAAATAAATGTTTAAACATTACTAACAGCTTTTTGTGGATGTTAAAAAATTTATATGGGTTACAATCTATTTCCTAACAGTGAATGAATTAATAAAATCTGGTGTGTGTGATTTAGTTGTCACTATTTACATGCATAGCAGCATGAATGATGTTTCCACAAAAGCCACAATAACTACTGATGTTCTTGCACTGTATTTTACAAGAAGATCAAGTAGTTCTATGACAAGGACATAATCTAGACATATCTTGATTCAAATGAGCTGTTGTTTCTGTATTCACAATTAGGAGTTTCCATTGGCTTACAGCCCTCCCAGCGGAAAGATGAGGAACCAGGGATTTTATCATAATTTAAGACATATGAGCTGACTAGACAGTGAACATAGTACTTGTATACAACTTAGGCACTTCAGTTAGGTGCTAACATCTGGTGTCATGAGCCTTATCTCAACTGCTCAGGACAGCATTACAATCTGAAGAAAGTATCTTTTACAGTGAGAACAATCATTCACTGTAGCAACCTCCCAAGGGACATAGTAGAGTCCCCATTGCTGGAGGTTTTCAAGATACGTTTGGAGAGAGTGCTAAATAATCTCCTCTAGGCTCTGTTTCCCACAAAAGATTGGACCAGATAATCTTTTGGGCTCCCTTCCAACCAGGTACTCAGTCTGAATTTTTAAAAAATCTTTAATGAAAGATTGATAGCTGTCTTTCAGAAACCAATTCCCCCAGTGTTAATTGATTCAGACACTAAAAACCACTAGTGATTTTGAAAATCTTAATTATTATGCTTGTTTGGAAAACAATCGAACATAAATGTCTAGGAAAAAAGTAATCAAAAATTTAATCTACACACAGAAGTCTGAAGTTACATATTCTCAGTTACAGTGTTTTGAATAAAATTTGGGGGTTGATTTTTCTTCCTGAAACAAGGATTACAGTTCCCAGGAAGAATTAATATCAGTGTCATAGTGGCCAAATCATAGTCAAAACTCTAGAAATGTTAGACAATGTTATATGAGACAATCAATACTAGTAGAGCAAAAATTAATATTTAAGCATTCATAAATAGTAGTCAGAAAAGAATATTAAACATAATGTGGTGTTGTGCATTGACTTTGTCTGGCTGTCAGATCCCCACCCAGTTGCTCTTTCACTCTCCCTCCTCAACAGGACAGGGAGAGAAAATAAGATGGAAAAGCTTGAGCAGGATTGCTTACTGAATATCATCATGGGCGAAACAGGGAAAAATAATTTAATTTATTGCTAATTAAAATATATTTGGATCATAAGAAACAAAGAAAATTAAAACATCTTTCCCCCATCCACCCCGTTCTTCCCAGGTTCAACTTCACTCTTTCATTCCTGACTGCTCTACCTCCTCCTCACAAACGGCACAGGGGGTTGGGGAATGGGGGAGTTATGGTCAGTTCATAACAGTTTTTCTCTACTCCTCCTTCCTCCTCATGCTTTTCCCCTGCTCCAGCTTGCATTCTCCACAAGCCACAGTTCCTTCAGGATATATCCACCTGCTCTAGCCTGGGGTCCTCCACAGGCTTCAGTATAAATATCTGCTCCACTGTGTTCCTCTCCATGGACTGCAGAGGCATACCTGCTCTGCAGGAGTCTCACCACAGGAAGCCATATCTGCAGCCCCCTGTGACCAGCCCCTTGGCACTACAATATAAGTGTCCAAACTGAACTAAGTATATGACGCTTTGTTGCTTTTTTTGTGTGGTACATTTGCATATGGGTATGGATACAATCATAGAATTTGTATTCTTTTTTTTGTAGTCTTATTTCACACCCACATGCAACTATTGAGGCATTTCTTTTTATAGTCCACTTAGAGGTTATAAAGATCTAATGCATGTAAGCCCAGAGCAAGAACTATTGACATTTAAATGAAAATAATAAAATCTTCTCTTTATAACTGTGTTAATAGTTATGAGGGGAAGACCCTGAGGAAGTGGTGACCTTCAATTCCTGCTCCTGTGGTCTCTACAGACAATGGGTATAAAAACAGTAATCTCAGAAATTTGATATAAATAAATATTTATCATAATAATACATGCATATTACACATTTTCACAAAGGTGCTTTATATAACTCATACCTTGGGACACAATAACTCTGCTTTTACTAGATAAGCATCGACAGTGTTGGCTTTTCTTAATGATGACTGAGTTTACAGGACATGCATACTTATTTAGACAGTAACAGCATTTAATATCACTATCTATCACTGAATTTCGGTCATGTAAACTTTTATTCAGACACCTAATTTTACTAGGGAAAACAACGTTGTTAGATAATAAAGACAAGCACACGTTAAAGTGACTGCAAGACCAGGCCTGCCATACAGATTTTAACTTAGACTAGGTAGAAGTAAATACAGAATATATATGGTAAGTTTCTGGACTTTATCTGAATTCATAATGGTTTACTTACACTAGTTACAACAAGTAACTGTGACATTAGAACAAGTGTGTGTTTCATCTCTACTGGCATTGTTCTTTGAGATAAAAATAGTATTTTGAGTGAGTAAAGATTTAGTAATAAACTTTTTATAATTTTGCTATCTCTGGCTTTTTAATGTCGGAATCAATTTACCAATTGTCATGCTTTTTATTCTATCTTAATAAACTGCATTTCAGCTGATATCCTCAGTTTCTTGTATCAAGCCAACAGAATAAGAACATCAAATACATGTTTTATAATAGAAATGCTGACAAACCATTAAATACAGTGATGGTTTTGGGCATCTCTTTTTCTTGTAGTGTTTCTCAGTAATAATTTGTCCCGTGCCAAACAGTATTAGAATGAAAAATAAATCTATTCAATCTGAAATGTGTCCATTTCAATTTCAAAAGAGAATTTGATATCAAGACTGCAAAAGAAGCAAATTAAACCAAAAAATAAATCCCATCAAGGCAGCTGGCTTGCTATCCTTTCTATTTTTATACTATTTAATATTATAGATAAGCCTAAAGCATTATTACAAATTGGAACAAACTCAGAGATTTGCAGGTGTTTAGACTGGAGTAAGTACATCTCAACTGTCTCCAGTTATTTTATTTCACATTTTGAGATCTGAGAGACCTTTGGAGGCAGCAATTCATTATCTGAACCTTCTTTGAATCAAGCAGAGCCAGTAAAGAACTGGTACTAGAACAGAATGAATAGAAGTCTGAAAAGACTGAACAATTTTGTTATTTCCTACCCGTCATAGTCTCCTCAGCTGTCACTTCCTAACTGATAGATTTTGTGTATAACTTTGCACTCCTGTCCATAAAGTAATGATGTGCCACACTTTGTGCTGTGGTTTCACTTATGCTATGCTAGCCCCATTAGCCTGTCATCTCTCCAGGTCTTCCTTGCCCTTTCCTATTCACTATTATTTCCAGATACAGCTCAAGCTGGGGTTCCTCCAGTCCATGCATGCTAAATGCACAAAGTACAAAATTTTCCTGGGCACCTGTACAGAAACACCAGGAAACCAAAAGATAAAGAGAAAAACAATAAAGAAACAAAAAACAAACAATTTTTTTTCTTTCATGGAGCCACATACAGAACTAGTGTCAGGTTTTCCAATCTCTTTAACAGGAAACATTAGTGACAGAAACACCTAAAATAGTATGCAAGCATTGTACTAAGAGTTTAATTAATTCTACTGCATCTAGAAAGGGAAATATTGAAAATCATGTTAGCATGCAATTTGAAGGCGTCATTCCTATTACTGGAAAGTAATTTATAATGATGTTTTTTGACTGAGCCAATAGAATTTCACTGACCTGAGGGACATTCATTTCATTCATTTGAAGAATGTTTGAAAGAGCAATTTATTTATCAAATGAATTTTTCTTCCTTCATAATGATGAGAAAAAGATAATAATTTTATACACTCAGGAGCAGTATTACAGCTGATTGATACCTTTCTTGTGAACATGCATGTCCTTCTCATGAATCATCCTAAATGTAGTATTTTTTTTAAAGTCAAAACTCCTGGAATTTTAACAAAATTAAAGCTCTTCCACATTTATTTATTTATTTATAATGCAATAGGTGCAAAGGAAATGCTGGGGGGAAAAAGAAGTGTCCTGCATCTCAAATGTTAGCAATTACAAAAAAAAATTGAAATCTCAAAAATTGGACACTTTTTAATATTCTTGCTGTTTGATATTTTCAATCATCTAGTTAAGTGCAACTCAACTACAAAAACAAAATTTAGGAATATGTCTGGAGAGCAAAAATTATAAGCATGAGTTGACTAAATATTTAAAAATTATTTTTCGTATTAAATGTAGCTTGACGTGTGCAGTATAAGGTTTCATGTAAGTTTCATATGTGTTACTGGCCATCATTGGGATTATTCTTGAAATAATCTTGGTTGCTTCCTTAAGATATGTTAGAAATTAAAATTTCCTGTGACTGTAACGAAGGTTTGATTTCAATTAAATTTTCTTACTATGTAAATTCTAAACTACTCAGTTTATTAATAACATGTCTGGAGTTGGAAAATAAATGCTACTTAAATTTCATTAAACATGCTTACAGTTTTGAGTTCTTACTCAAAGAATATGCACATTTAATTATGTCACAAATTGACAGTTTTTCTGGTTTAAAAATGTTTCTTGTTGACTGATTTGAAGATTTGCCAATGTTGTACAGATGTAAGCACTTCTCTCAAAGATAATAAGAAAAAAATCTATAAAGTTTTCAAAATGCAAATTAGGCTACACTAATTTCCCCCTTGAATTTCAAACTGTAATCATATGAAACTAATACTATGTTCCTTTATGCTTTTCTGAACTACGTTTTCTGATAAAAATTTGTTTCTAGCGTGTGAATCAACAGTTTCTAACAAGGTTTCTAACAATTTTAAGAATAAAATATTTAGTACTTAATTTTTTCAGACCTACAAAATGTTTGACTTGCATTTCAAGATTTGAAAATGAGGACAAATTATTCATTAATATTGTAATACACACAATTCAAAAAGAAAAGTTAATTAATGTAATCTTCTGTTTACTTAATATAATAATGGAAAGAGGTGATAACAGTAATTTTTCCTATTTTTATCATAGTTTCTTTTTTAAAATCTGAAAGTAATTGACAAATATTAAGTAATCCTTTTGATTATATTCCCATTTTCAAAAACCAGAAAAGATGCTGAGGGAGGTTAACAAATTTTTTTAATGGTTCACAGCCAACTAGTAGAAGAATTGTCAATAAATTGTCCAAGATCTTTAATCATTAGATCATACAAATATTTCACCCAAAACGGGACAACTTCCCTCTGGTATATGCAGACAAGGCTGCACTTTATATATTTGAATCTGTTCAAGTAACACATCTAAATATTTTGTATATTTTCCCTTAACTCTTTTTCTGTCTGTAATGTGGAAGGTCTTAATCCTGCAAAGACTTTCACAAGGTTCTACACAGCATGAACTACTGCAGGGAATTTACCGGAGAAGCTCACAAAGAATAAAGCTTAACATTACCAAATCTTTTCCTATCTTCTTCTATGTGCTGCAAATTACTTTCTTTGCTGCTTTTTATAAACAGTTTTTTTCAGAAAGTAGCTATATTATATTGAAATGGTAATTAATAACTAATTAATTTAATTTAATTATGAATTAAAGTGAAATGTCTATTATACATATCTACATTAAATCAAATGAGTTTGTCATGAAAAGTACTATTACAACACATGACTAATGAAGGCAGAATTAGAAGACAGAATAAAATTCTGATGAATTTTTTTTTCCACTTTCAAAGCAAATGGAAGAGGCCTTACAAAGCTTTTGTATCCCCATTACTAATATTAGTGCAGAACTGATAAGAAGTATTCAGCTATTATTCTGGAGCAGGAAGGTGACAGAGTAAAGCAGCTTTTCTCCTATCTCACAAAATATGTCCCAGTCCCCAAATCCTCCTGTTTCTAAAAACTCACCAGTCCCCTGATATGTATGTGACTCTGTATAGATAAAGTTCAGTCAGGACATGTCTACCTAAAGCTCACTTAGTGTGAAACAGCTATTCAGTCTGCCTGCTTTTTTGGGTTAGCTAACCCTGTTAATTCCCGCTTGTTAACTAAAAGCTGATTGTGTCACCTAGACATGATCAGACCTGCTTGTTCTGAGGAGATGGACACCTGCCTCTTGAAGAGAGCAGTGCTGAAACTCAGGTTTAGGAAAGAAAACACCTGTTTGTGGACTGTGTTTTGGAAAAATAGTCTCATGATAAAAATGCTGATCCACAATGTGGGAAAACCTGAATTTTCCCTCTAAGTTTGAGAGTGTTTGGAGACACATAACAGAATAGCGACTTGGTGCTCCCGACAGCACTCCCCTGAATGTGATTTATGTTAGATGAACATTGAATAAAGAGTAAAAACATTCTCAGGAGTGAAACTGAGAGGACTTCTTTGACCATCCAAACAACTGACCTATGTGCTACATAGTAATCATGCTCTTCCACACTGATTTTGCCTCTGTTGGTTTTTTTTTTGGGGGGGGGGGATGTTTGTTAGGGATTTTTTGACTTCATGATACCTGGTTACAGCAAAGGCTTTGATTCAGTGTCAGGTTAAAACCAGCACAGAATCAATTTTTTCCACTTTCAGGAGGAATGCTTTGACGAACTAGATTGTTATGTGAAACATGGGCAGTGATGCCACTATGCTGCTTTACTGTATTACTCTATTTGATGTCCCTCTTCAAAGAATGACTCATCCTGTACATGGCTACAGGATCATTCTGACATATCTGTGTTCCCGGTGGTCAATGGTGAGTAGACGCCTAAGGAACAATTACCTTTTGCTTTTAGAGGTACCTTCTTTCTTCCCTGGACATTACAGGGATTTTATGTGGCTATTTTAGGTAGAATAGATTACCGCCATTTGGGAACACATCTAAAATTTTAGTTAGACAATGAGCAACGATTACTTCAACTAGTCATCTAAAACTGGATTCCAAGATTTATTCAAGTTACAGCAATACAGATAATCTTATTCTCTGTTTATACCAAGAGATATACAGCTTTAACTAAACTTGCATTTTAACTGGAATCTCAGTGTAATTACAGTTGCTAAATTACTGCTGCAAGATTTCAATGACAATAGAGAGAAAGTGCTCAAGCAATCTACAGAGTAATTGGGAGATTTCTATACAGGCAGAGTAGAATCAGCAGAAGAACTATTGACCTAATTTTGGAAAAATCTTTAATTTTCATATTATTTAATGAAGTAAAACTAAACTTCAAAGTGTGGTCCAATTAATTAATGTTTAAAATTAGTGTAACTTTAGAATTTTTTTAATATTTAATTTCACCTCTTCCTCAATAGTTTTGGCTATTGTTTTAGCTATTAATTGCACCACACTAAAAATTTTTGGTGTTAAACTCCTATGTGAAACTAACCTAAATATCAATAATCTGTATTTCTATCTGTGTACCTGCTTTGTGCGCTTGATATTGTTGTGCTATTTTAGCTGCCAGGTGACAACATGCTCAGAAATGGCTGCTGTCCTTTGCAAAATGGAAGTTTACATTAATAGATCTTTGCCAAAAGTCTTTCTCTTTCAACTTTGTTCTTATCTGTTGTATTTTCATTAGGGCAAGGTCAGCTTAAAAAACCCTAAATGTAGCCGTCTTAACAGTTACGAAATTCTCTTTAAAAAGATTCTGGAAAAGATTTTGAAAGGAAAACAGGGTTTTCTATTTAGATTTAACAGATTTCATTATTTCATATTGAACAATCAAACTAGTCAAAGCATTTAAGAATTTAAAGGAGCCATGACTGTCAATATTAGTACAGCTTTAGGTTCTACGCCTAAAAGTACTTTTCAGACCACCAACAGAAAAGTGTTGTGGCACAGCACATTATTAAGCAGTCTTTCAGTTCCTAATACTGCTACTTTGCTACAGATGCTACTTTTAAAATAAGTGAGGTTAGAGCTGATTTTTTTGTTATTACTATTTAAAAAAACGTGCAGCTGTTGTTCCTGTGAATTTTACAGCATCGGTAACTTTCTGTTTATATTTTGTGTAGAGTATGCTGTTTTACTTATTTATTTACTTAAAGGTAAAAAGAACACAGAAGTATTTTACATCATTACAGATTAATTAATCTAATTATGTACAATCAAATGCCAACAAAAACTGTTTGCAACCAAACATTTCCTTTTCAAAATACTATTCAGAAGCCATCAGAAATGGACTTCCAAACTTATATAATTACATGTATATCATTAGAATACTGTATTCAACAAGTTCCAGGCCACAGAATTTTCTGTGCTTTAGACTACATTTCTTGGACAGTCTATCAAAATAATTCTATTCCATTGAGAATTGATGATCAGAATCAACACAATTAAAATGCCCTCTATAGAGTCAAAGACAGTTACTATTTTCACTTCCAAAATTAATCTTGCTCAGGGTTGGAATGCTCATGGCATGTGCCCTTAATCACTGACACAAAACCTCTGTGCAGACTTATCACTTGGAAGTTTTATACAAGAAGCAGGATAAGAATAGATTTCCTTGAAAGGATGAGACAGCAGTGTCTTTTGAATATAAACATCAATTCTGAAAGGACAAAGCGGTGATCTAATAACAGCATTAGGAAGAATCGGGGAAGAAAAGTAATTTATAACATTTTTTAAAATGGGCAACCCCAAAGGGAAGGCTACACAATGTGGATCTTCTTTTGCTTCTAACCTCATTCAGTCGAAATAACCATAACAATCACACAGTAAGGCACAGGAGAAATCCCTGGGCCTGTGAATTTCTAGATGATGTAGTTGCTGTTATGCTAGTCTCAAAAATTAAGGCATAAGGAAGAAAGCCACAGACTGGGCCAGGAGTTGTATGTAGTTGACTCCAATTGGTCTACAATAAGTGGGGTATAAAATGATGCTTAACTGATCCCTGAAAAGCATAAATATAACATAAAATGTAAATTTAGAGGTTTTTGGGTTTTTTGTTTGTTTACTTGTTTCTTTGTTTTTAAATCCAGTTCTGTCTTAGTTACTGTATAGGCTCCAGCATTTCGAGTACATTTGTTGTAACTAGTTTGGTACAAAGATTAAAATGTTATTTTTTATTTACATGCATCACTTCACAGCTTGTCAGAAGTAGTCACTCGTTACTTTTCCAGCACGGATGCAGGTTTTACAATCACACCTGGGATATCATTCTCCAGTATTACAGGGTATCCAAGCTATGTCCTTCATATCCTTTTAAACATTTCTTTCCACTCCTTGATTTTCTCTCTTCATTCTAACAGAAAACCTCAGTTAGCTCAAGGGACTGGTCCTGGAATATAGAAAAATTTGTTTTCAAATGGCCTTCTTGCTGTTCAGTGAGCTGTGTGAAACAAACCGGTGGCTGAAATTCAATTCCTGCAGAACAATTGCTCCACAAAAACTAAAACTATCATCAATTTAATCAGAGGGATTAAGCATACCCTTATGGCCAGTGTTAGCACTGGGATAGCACTGGGATATCTTTCTGTTAAGCAATACTATTTCCTGTTTGTATTACTCTGTAAATACATGAAGCACTATAGCCATGAATATTGCCAATTCTGCCAACGTACAAAAGCATTGTATTAGCTTTTTAATTATTATATGTTTGATATTAATTATCAAACAACATTTGAACATAAAGAATGCCACCAAGCTCATTTTCATTACCAAAATTACTTTTAGCATCATCCCTTGGGACAGCAACTATTCCAAAGACAGAACCCAGGTCCCTTCTTCAAAGATAGTTATAAACCTTCAGGAGCACTGTAACTGCAGCACCCCCTGTTGGAGTTTCCACAGGCTACTCCTCTGGCATAGCCAAGGTTTACAGTCTCCATCATGACACTGGACCCTAAGGACACTACTGGAGTGATTCAGACATCTAATCAGAGTTTTTTGATATCGCTGTCCAAAGGTCTTCGTCCAAAGGTCTTCACATATTTGGCTGCCTAGCTAGCTGCTACTCTGGAAGGACATGGGTTCTCCTGTACATTCATGACATATTTGCCAGCTCCCTGTGGATTCCTCGGATAACTTTTAGATGTTTAGAATAGCATCCAAAATAACCATTTTTAAGTAGTCGAATCTCATCTCATCTGACTCTTCTTTTTCATTTGCAGTTTTTGAAAAAAAATATTGTGATTTGGTGCTTTTTTTGCTATCTCTCTGCTTTTATGTTAATCTTGACATGAGTCTTTTGCTGTGGGTTTCAGCTTAGTTTTGGTTTCTAAACAGCAAAGAAAACTTCTTGAAAGTTAGGATGAAAAGGGATGGATACTATGCTGGCGTTACGATGTCAGAATTCCAGACATAATCATTGTCTTTAAATTTTTCTTTCCACTTAGTTTTAAGTTAGTTGGTCTGCACCCTTCCTGAAGGCTTGTATTACTTAATCTAGAAATTTATTAACAGTTCAAAGTTTATTTGGCTTCAGTGATGAAGTATATCTCTTGAAGTCAATTTATCATATATGGGCTTAAAGATTTCCAGATTTTTTTGCTACTGAGCATAAAACATGCAATGAAAAATTACTTTGATGTGACTTCTGAACTATTGTTTCAAAACACTTTATCACTCCAGCTATTGGGACTACCTTTGCCCATTAGCCCCTCCTTTCTCTCTTCTCCATCTTATAGTCTCATGATATGAAAAGGTGAATGTTTCCACATTAGTCATCATTAAAGAGAGGATGAAAAAGCTTAATATAACATACAATGCAAGATACATCAGGGTGCCAAGGCCTATTTTAGCAACATTAGAAGGAAATCCTTTTCAATCACTTAAGTACAGGATAGAAGTAATTCAGCAACTAGATAGCACCAGGCAGTCTGAAAGCACATGTATTTGACTTGTGTTCTTGCCAGTTTCTGAAGTTAGTAGTTGTGTTTGATAGACACAAAATCATTTCTACATCACTCATTATTTATGTATCTATGTAACATGAGTTGGTTTTGGGTTTTTTTTCTTTTTTTCTGGTGATTCACAATGTAATTAATGTAAGTAACAGAGGCACATTATTTGTCATATTTCCATAAATATGAATGAAAGTCAGATATTGGAAGCTATATTGTCCACAGCCCAATTGTTTTAAATTAGTTTCTCAGTTATATTAATGCAAACTAAATACTGATACACCATTGAATTTGGTTTTTCTAGCAGAATTACAAAAAAAAAAAGTGTATGAGTTACTAAAGTTGGAGAAATATAGCAGGAGTGCAACAAGGCCTTCTGAGAAAAATATCTACATTCTGTGATTCCAATTTTTAGGAACATTGAAGAACCCAGGAATGTAATAACTTCTTTGTGTATAGAAGTCCATCTTCCAGAAGAACCATTTTCCTTGTAGAATACTCATTGAAGTCAATTTAGTTTTGAACCCTTATCAAAAGCAAGTTTGAGACTCATTTCCTCTCTCTGTTTTCTACTCTGTAAGGGAATGTAAGAGAAAGACAAGTTAAAAGGTCTGGTTCCTGCACAGGTTTGGTAAATGCAAATAATGTTATATCTCAGTATCAAGATACTTATTTATAAGCCTAGAAACAATCAGAGGAGTTACTGAGAACACTTCCTACAAATTGATGCATTATGGCTGCTGTGGGATGACAGCTTAAGCGAGCACACACTCACCCACTTGCTAACAAGTACTGCCTGTCTGTGGGACTTAAGACAATCAGCTCCCGGTGTCAGCATAGCAGATTTTTTTCTAACAACACAGTTGCTTTTATCAAAAGCAAAATATTTCAAATTATGAGGATTCTATGTAACTCCAGTATAACTGTTTTCTCGAATAGAAGGCAGTGACTTAGAAACCTGCTGCCTCCAGTGCTGTTGTGTACTGTTACATGACATCAACAGGACATATGTTGATGATAACTTACACAGTAACCTGGAAAAAATGGCATATTGAGCCTTTTTATGGAAGGTCTATAGCTAAAATGCTCCATGAATTGAATAATATTACTATCATCCTATAAACTAATTTGGCTGTAGTATTGGTACCTTGCTTCTGTGAGATACTGCACAGCCTTCTTGTATTAGGATTTATCATCTTTTTCTCTCCCTCTCCTGAGAGGAGGGATTGTTTTTTTACTGATTTTTTAAAGCTTCTCAGGAAGTCTAAGTGTACGCCAGTAAAATAAAAAGGACCCAGACATGAGCCTTACCAATGACACACAATTGTCCACACTTTTGACTGTTAGCATAGGCCATGGCATATTTTTAGCCCACACAGACTAGCATTTTCCAGATTAACAAACACTTGGGCAGGTTTGGGGTTATCTGTTAGAACTAATTCTAACAGGCAATTTGAATGCCCTCTCCTATATGCAGAGAGAAAGAAAATGTAGGCATGATGTATGTATGTGAGCTGAATGGCTATGGGTGCACCATGTCAGTTGGCCTCAGAATCAAAGAATACTTCCTAGACCATATTAATAACCAGAACAAATTCAAATTTTGAGTATCACATTACACATTGTAAAGTATTATTTGTATTCATTTGAAAAGTAAAAGCAGTTGTTGCATGATCTATGATAAATTTCCATGTCAGCACGTTATCAATATTTGCATGCTAATTCTTTAAACTGTTTAAAATCAGTTACAACGAAAGATAATGAATAAAAAGGACTACACATGCACCAGTGGCATTATTCCTGCAAATAAGCAATTCCATCATTTAACCTCTTTGTTCCCTTAGGAATTTGTTTGCAAACAGATGATGATTTCTATGAATGTGTTCAAATACATTTACTGAAGAGGTGAAATACACAATATATTTAATGCACACAATACATTTACCGAACAGGTGAAACACAGTACAATTTATGTCTTGACTAGCATGGTGTGCATTAGCACATAAAAATATAACTAATGGTTTGTATTAAAAATAATCAAGGATATATTACAATGAAAAGAATCTCTGCATTAATGATCAGTGTCATTGTAGCAATGGATTACTGACCTTATGTTGTTTAACAGTATGCTGATACAGATGCAAATGCACTGATGTGTGTTATGAAAGCCGTGTCCTTCTGCCCTTCAGTTAAACCTGTGCTCCTCTCTCCAGTTTATAACAATGAACTTGAGGTATCAATTTCAGAGTCTATGGGTGGAATTTAAAATCTCACTGTAGAAGAAAAAAACTGAAAGAGGTTTTCTGTATGTACCCTTTTGTGATAATCCCTTTGTTCTCTAGTTGTCATGAAGTTTAAAGTTGAAATTAAAATGTACAGGGTTGAACTTGAAAGCAGGAATTGAACATGAAAGGATGAAAGTTTCTCATTTTTAATTGATAGAAGTGATATTTGATGCCTCATTCTTTAAGGGGTTAATGTGATACTCTGCTTGTAAACATTCAGCTAAAGTATTGCTGACCATCTAAAAAATTATTTTCTGATTCAGCTCTTCTAATTTCAATCTACTAATTGGGAGAAATCAATACAGTGAGATTTTTTTTTTTACAGAGGACAGCTCAGCCAAAGGGCATTCTTAATAAACCTATTTATGTTGGACTTCCCCGTTATGAAAATGTTGCAGAAAATGGGATAGAAACCAATAGAATTCCATACGATTTGGTTGTAAGAATAGCCTTCTTTCATAAATTCTGTGATACATTTAGAAAGCAGTGTAAAAGGAAAATATCTATTACATTCTGTGATAGAGAAATCCTTATTCCAGCAAGTTCTAAATAGTATGCAATTTCACAAACCATTGTTTGCATGACAAATAAAATTATCTCTGTGTTACTACCTCAGAATTTCAAATCATTTTCTAGGAGAGTTTTATTAAGCTGGAAAGTTTACAGTAAGGAGTTCCTCCAGTCAGTATATCTAGCAGGAGAGTCACTGTTTTCAGTGCCTGGATTTCCACAAATCATTTGCACTTAAACTGATGATCAACTTCCATAGGGATTTAGGACCTCGGGGATTAACTGTGACTGGAAACATGCATCTTCTTGCTTAACTTTTTGTTTATTTTTCAACACGGTTTGTTAAGTAGCCTGAGCCTGCACTAATCCTTCGGTATCTACTTTTGACAATTCCTGTCAGGGAAAGGACAAGGATGAACATAATCAGTGGCACAACCCATGAATAATAATCTGTTGCTTCTCAGCTACCCTGTAGGGGAAATTTCTGAAAAACTTAAACTGAGTCCATACTAAAGAAGTTAAATGCTTTATAAGCTGCATCAATTTTCCCATTTTAGGCACCAAATGGTTCCTGTTATGTTTGATGAGATTCATAAATTCATGTACTTTTAATGAGACTGCAAACAAATTTTAGAAGGGTTGGAGATTTTGACTAAACAAAAGAAGTCAGTCTTTGCTAGCCATAGGTTATTATATAATCTTGCATCTGGGAAGAATGTTTACCTTCCTTAGATCTTAAGTTTTCAAAGCAAATTCTACCTTTTGTTTTCCTACATAGCATTTTCTTCATACGTAAAAGTGTATTTGGAGAAGGAAAATACTTCTTGAATCTGAGAACATATATCTTTTCAATAGTTGTGAGAATTTTTTACCAAAAAAAATTCTGCAAGTAAGTTTTACACAGTACAAGTGAGGCAGCAGATAAAACAAGGACTCTTCAAAAAGAGATGATGGGGCAGCATATAGTAAAGAAAGTTCACGTTCCACAGAAAACAGTAGTACCAGTTTTGAGAACTATTCTATTTCACACTGAACTGTGAAACAGAGAAACTACCACTCTGCTGAAGAAAAACCCACAGAGATCCAAGGAAGTGCTGAGGCTGAATAAAGTGTGAAGCTAGAATGAGACCTGATCAGTGCTATAGTTCCATAAAACCTGCATATTTCTCCTCAGGATAGGCAATATGTCAAACAGATACTATCATTGAGACTGCATAAATATTAATAAGTTACATATAAAGGAAAAAAACTATGGGTCCAGAATATTTGCTCATAAGTCTGCATGAGGACATAAGAATCACTATAAGGATCTGAATTCTTGATGAGGTATTTCTTGATGGGTCTTTATAAAACTACATCAAACAGAGTGTAGAATTATAAGGAATTTACAAAATTCTCAATTCAGAGTTATTCTCCTGCAGACAGTATGTCATGTGGCCAATTCCATAATATCACCTACTTCATATTTAAAGCTGTTAACACTCCTTTTTTTGTCCTTCTACCATTATGTTTGGAAGGCTGTTTTAAAAAACTTACTCTTCTCACTATTACAGATCTCTTTTTTCTCTTGCTTTTGCTTTAACTTTTGTCATGATGTTTAGCTGACTGGGTTAATTCAAATCCAAATCTTTCAGAAACAAAACAGCAACAAAAAATGCTATATAATTGTTACCATTTTCACAGCTGATGTAACACACATCTGAGGCAGGAGGCCAAGAGGGTGACAGGAAGTACAGTGACAACTGCTAATTGGCCTTGGATATGGAGAAAGCCCAAGAGCTTGTCCTGAGTCTACATAATTAGTTATGCCTTTGGTGGCTTAAGCTGAAAATCTAATTTAGAAAACAATAAACAGTTAAAACAAAAGGTATGGGGAGGAAGTGGCTCCGCACATGGACACCTGACATGGTGTCAATGGCTCAATCTGAGGAAGATTCCTTACGCCGAGGGGACAAGCCACCAGGCAAGATTTGGACAGTCTCTTTGCTTCATTGGTCTTCCTATTGCCTGTTCTGCTTTCAATTATATTGTTGTAAACGGGTGTGATCAGACCCATAACGAACCCATCTGAAGGACTGATGGTGGTTGTGAGACAAAGTGGTGCAGAGCAACTTCTGTCCACATTTTTCAGGCCTAACCCCTTTTAGAATTGCTGTAAAGGTCCACAATGCATAGGACACATCAAATGTGTTTTCAAACCACTATTCAAATAATCTAATAGCTATGGCACAGTCCATCAGAACGATGATTTTACATTGCATTATCACACACAGGTTCTGTTTTAGAGGGAACTTGGGTTTTTTGCCAAGAACAAGGCCATAAGTGAGCTAACATTTACACAATGTGGATAATAAGGGGAGCCGTGTCCAGAGAGAATTGGGCAACTGTGATTTGACTGTGAAGAGGTATAGTTAAACGGCTGTGGAGTTCAGACCTCTTAGTGGCTCCTCTGTGACTTCCAGGAAAGTGGCAAAGAAGGGAGAGATGATAGTGACATGGTGCCAGGTACATAGCAATTTCACAATCACATAGAAAGGTGTATAAAAGTATTACAGCCTAATTTTCTGGAAGGTAAGGCATTATACTGTGAATTTGCTATATTTTCATTACGTCATGACTACTCTCCTGCTCCTCAGTAAAAATGTTTGTGTTCACGTACAATTTCAATTGCTTGTACTTCAAGAAATTTAGTCTGGTAAGGATGCTTTGCCAGTTATGTATAATTTTCTTCAGCTTCTAAATAGGGATCAGGATCATATAGCTATTTGCCAAAAGGACCATAGAGCATATTGAGGCAGAGGCGAGTGCATGTTGCTAACAAATTCATCTTTGTTTTTCAGTTTGATGGTAACCTTAGACACGGTTAAAACTGGTATTTGCTTTTGTGGACACACACAATCTGGCCACACACTGACAAACCACTTGGAATATTCTAAAGCAAAATGCTGTAGAACTACTTGACCTGGCATGATCAAACTTTCAAGGACAAAAAAGGTGAGGTTCTCATGTGACTAAGTCACATTGCATGGGACTCACATATAGCACTGGCCAGTAGAAAAGACTTTTAAATGGCAAGAAAGGGACAAGCTACTACAGTTCTAATTTCAGAAAGGCAATAACAAAGCATCTGGGCAGTTCTGGCAGAGCACTTCAAAAAAAAAAAAAAAAAAGAAAATAATTGAAATCTCAGTTGAGTGAAAAACTCAAATGGTGACATTTGTGTAGAGAGGAAGATCTCAATTGGGTCAAGCAACGTCCAGGAACAGATAAATAAATCTGAAGGGTCAGCCGAACTGTGTCTTCCTCTTGTCACTACATGTTCCGAGGAATAGATACTACATGGACCTAACTTGCAATATAGAAGAAATAGCTAATTCTCAAGTGGTTTAATTGGCTAATAGAAGATCTCTTATGTGATAATAACTGAATGAGAGATGTGACTGAACTGTTCTTGCGATAAAAACTGAGATAATCAATTGAACACTTCTCGTTTCCTTCAGCACCAAGAACTCTCCTGATTTGAGTAGACCTATTAATATTTTGACTCAAAAATAAAATTGAGTCTGAAAACTGGGTTTAAAAATCAAACTTATGGACATTGTTTTGCCAGACAGAAGAAAGAGCCATCAACTGGTAACAGCATGAAATTAATGAGAGTGAGAAGATCGTGACAGAAAACCAAAACATATCACTTATTATTAGAGTTGATTGGTTATGGGCACATTCATGGGAAAAAATTCTGCTCGCTAGTTTTTTTCCACCCTAGTTATCTGGCAAAGACTTGCTATGAAAATACACACTGTTGCTTAACCATATATACTTCAGAATCAAAAATTAAGTATGTCTCATTCTTTATGCTGTGTAGTACACCGTAAGAAAGATTTAACAATATGTACATGACTTGAAGAAATTCATGTTTTGTACATGTCCTGGGTTACAGTGTAAAATGTGCCAAAAGGAAAAAAATATATTCTATTACCATCTTCAGGAGCTGTTGAGACCAGGTGGGGCGGTGCTCCCTGCCTCCCCCCTCTGGACTATCTCCTGTTACTGGGCACAACAATGCCTTATCGCCTGACCCATCGGTAACTCGCTCCTGGGCTATCTCCTGTTAATGGCCCATCAAGGAACTGCCTCACGACTCCCCATCCCATTGTGAGATGCTCCGCCCGGGGAGGGGGGGGAAGGAGCCAAGCAGTCCATGCCAAATAAAAACGGAGATTTTGGAACACCCTAGCAGCCTTTCTTCCACTGGATTCCCAGAGGAGCTTTTCCCCCCACTGGAGTTCCAGAGGACAAGAGCTACCTGCCGAACACTGGACCTTCGGAGGAAGACCAGACTCTTTTACCTGATTGCTGCTTCCACAGAACTACACCCATCACTTCAGGAGGACTGCAGCCAGCATCTTATCGAACTGCTACTGCCACCCTAACAGGGTGTCAGGTTGTATTCCTGACTCTGTCAGTGTAAACCAGTGGGTTGTTTGTTTTTCCCTGCCTTGTGTTATATATATATATATATATTAGTAAAGAACTGTTATTCCTATTCCCCATATCTTTGCCTGAAGGCCCGTTAATTTCAAAATTATAATAGTTTGGAGGGAAGGGGGTTGCACTCTCCATTTCAAGGGAGGCTCCTGCCTTCCTCCACAGACACCTGTCTTTTCAAACCAAGACAGTACAGAAACACTTTTAGGGCCCTAGTAATCCAGAAACTGCACAAATAACATAATAAAACTACAGAGAAATTGCCTTTACATCTAGTCTTCTGTTGTTGAAACTATGGCTGCTACAGTTTCATTTAAAATGTAACAGCATGTATAACAGCAGCGTGCCACACTTCAGTAAGTACTCTATGTATAACATTGAGAAACAGAAGGTGTGTGACCTATCAAGTAAATACAGAAAAAACACTTACACTATGCAGAAGTTGCAAAGTAATAAACAGTAAAAACACACACGGGCCTTCACCTGTACCTCGCAAGTTACACAGCAACTCATACGGCTGTTAACAAGTGCAGTTAATCTAGCAGAGTATTGAAAATTCATCCATTTGCATATCCCAAGAGTGGTAGACAGTTTTCCTTGTTTGAGTGACACTTCTGCCACTTCTTTCTGAGAGAACTGAAAGAATTCTCATAGCTAATCACATATTTTATCTGTAGGTATCTCTTCCAGAATAAAACTGGTGGTTTTTTAAGGGATTCACAAACATGTGTCCATGATGCTGCTCATACTCATCTTTTTTTCTAGTCTGAGTAAAATATTAAAGCAAATGATTCAATACTTAAAATTACTTGAGACCTTAGTAAGATACTATTGGGAACATTAAAATTACAGTGATGGGAGGTGAGAGCTGGTTCAAAGTCCTGCAAATGGTATGTACCTATGCTTTATATCAAGGGGTCATTTCCCTTTTTTCTGTGGATTTTTATGTTTTATTCTTTAATTTCTGGCATTTGTACATCCAACTGAATTTTATTGCTTTGGATCATTAGCAGTGGAGTACATCTTTGGAAAGATAGTCAAGAGCTAACAAATCCTTACATCACTTTTACTTAGTTGCCTTGTATAAACATGTCACCTTATAGTGGAAGTCTACCTCCCGCAGCAAATAAAAGTACAACATGCTTTCCCTATGTTCTTTACTACCATTTCCACATTCTATGATAAGTGTGGACAATGCATCATCAGTATCTCTGCTGTGTTCTCAGAAACTTATGCACAAGCCTCCTCATTATCTGTGCACTACAATTTTGAAAAATCAACAGATAAACAAATGTCTGCGCTGTCAGGAAAAAACAAACAAACATAAACAAAAAAACTAAAACCAAACCAAAACCAAGCTAAAAACCCAGAAGGAACAGTATTCTCTAACAAGGAATTAAGTTCTTATTTTTAATAGAATGAATGGTGCATACTAACCTGAAATGTCTGATAACCAGGCAGCAGCTAACCCTGTCAATCTGAGACAAATACATGGTGCATTTTAAAGCACAGCAAAAACTCCTATATATAATCCATCAAAAGTTACTTTTAATTTATTCAGTAGGATGCCAAGGTTGATAAAAACTAAATTATTTTTTAATGTCCTACAAGTTTGAGATGTGCCTAAAGTCTCAGCAGAGATATTTGCCAGATAATATAAAGTTCGAGATTTATTCAGCCACAGCAACTGTTGGAAACCCTAGGTTGTCATTTATTTTCCAAATCTTGAAAAAGATTTATAGTCTGATTTTAAATGCAACACATATTTAGCCCTCAGATGTGTGGCAAAACCAGCCTCACTGACACTTTACTAGACCCAGAGAAAGAAGGGGGGAAATATCTTCATAGTAATCAAGAAACAAAGTGAAAATAACTGGATTTTACTTCTTTTTCTTTTTAAACACCTAAATTCTTCGGGTAAATAAAATTAGAAAGGTCTAGACCATGCAATGATGCTTGGCCCTGTCCCTAGGGAGGTGGCCAAAGGCCAGGGCTGGGGCTGCCCTGGTGCCCCCAGGTTCCCCTGCTCCTGGCTGGGGTGGTGAGCTGACACCCTGGGACCCCCCTCACTGCTCTCAGCATCTTAGCAAGCAGCCAGAACACAAGGTATCTGACAGAATAATAATTATCCTGACAGAGGGTAATATGTATTTTAGACTAGAGATTTTAATTACAGTATTCATAAACCTGCAAAACAGAGCTAAATATGTGCAGAATTTTTATGTTTGTATTTAAAAAGGATAAATGCCTAGAAAGTCATCATATCAAAACTTCTCCAAAACCTGCTTTTTGCTAATATAACTAGATATGCCACTATGGAAAAGCTGTATGAATACTGATTGTAACAGTCAAATTCAGTTTGGGTTCAGTAGCAAGTGTCACGCATAAAATAAAAGTATTTTCACACGAAGAATAAAAACATGCTCAAATAACCTTTCTACGTCTACCACAAACTACAAATGTACAATTTTCATCTGTATCCCTAATCGCTTACTCTAAGCCAAACCTCGGTTTCATCCATGCAAGTGGCTCACCTTCTTCCTCAAACCAACAGGCAGTTGATACACAGCAAAACTTACTCTTCAGATATGCACAGTCACACTTCTGCATCATCCCTGGAAGTGCTGTGGTTTAATTAATACTCATTTTTTGAGCATGTTTGTCTTCTGCAGAACAGAAGCTCAATAAACAAATAAGTTACTGGATTTTGTATTCATTTTCTGGAGGTAGAGGTTCAATAGATTGAAAAAGTAATATACAGCATTCATAATAATTTCTCACTATGATTGTAGATTGGATTCTTACATATGAGCTTTTGACAAGTTATTTAAGGCCTGTAGGTAAGCTTGCCACTTTCCAAAGTCACTTGACATTCTAGTTATGTTGCAGGACTATGAAAATCAGATAACTAACTTAGGAGTTCAGATACGAATATGTAAGTCAAAATCTCAGTCATGAAAAACTAGGCTGTGACCTTCCTTCACTGGTTTAAAAGAAGAAATATTTTTGAACAGTTGTTGAACTGTTTTATCAACCATGGACAAAGTAGACATTTTGTTGTGTCTAGAACTTCCTATAGTTCTTTTCTGAATCCACATGTATTTCCAGTATTTTTCACATGTGCAGCCTGAATGTGTTCGCCAAAACTGGAGACAGTGATAATGACACCTTCCTAGTGTTTCTTCAATATTATTTGTTTGCACAATTATTTTACTTAGAGTATCTGAATAAGAACTTTTTGAAATGTTTATTGACAACATTTGCAACCCAACAGTTTTCTATTTAGGAAATGGGGTCATCATTATTCTTAGTTTGTATCTTAGAAATTGTAGGTCAATTTCTATGTTAAATCTCATATTTAGAAGATTAGAATGGGTAAAAACAATGTTTCCAGCTTTCCTCTAAACCTCTGAATGAAGACAACAGAGGAGTCATAGCAATGAGGATATGCTATGATGGAAGCACAAGTATCCGTCTAAGAATACAGCAAGAAGTGATACACTTCCTCCTGTATCAAATAATTCAAATACAATATAAGGTTTCTACAGGAAATAATAATAAATCCTGTTCCAAAGATCACATTGACAAATATGCCAGTACTGGGGTTTTAACACTGGGATTATAATGTGTGTAACACAGGATTAAAATTCTGATAACCTCAGTCCTTCAGTTGACCATGTGTGGAAGCGTCCCCAGCTGTCAACAAAGCACCCCGCAGCCACTCCCTACCCCGTCCCCTGAGGGATGGGGAAAAGAAAATACAACCAAAAAGGCTTGAGGGTCAAGACAAAGGACAGGGAGGCTCACTCACCAGTTATGGTCACGGGCAAAAGACAGACTCAACTCGGTGAAAACAACATCTATTTAATGAACAACCACCACCATTAAGGATGAAGAGAAATACAACCTGGTCTTAAAAGCACACCTTCCCCCCAACCCCTCCGGTCTTCCCAGGCTCAGTTCTGCTCCCTCTTCCCCCCCAGCAGCACAGGGTCAGGGAATGGGGGTTACAGTCCGTCCGGCACAAGGTGTCTCCGCTGCTCCTTCCCCCTCAGGGAGAGGGGCCCTCGCAGCCCTCCCCTGCCCCACCGCGGGGTCCCTCTCCCGGCAGACAGCCCTCCACCCACTGCCCCAACGGGAGTCCTTCCCGCGGGGCCGCAGCTCCCCAGAACCCCCCAGCGCGGGTCCCTCCCGGGGCTGCCGCCCTCCCACCGACGGGCGGCTCCAGCGCAGGCTGCCTCGGAGTCGCGGCAGCTCCTCCGGCCCGGTCCCTGCTCCTCCGGCCCGGGGCCCTCCGCAGGCTGCAGGCCAACCTCTGGGCCACCGCTGGGCTCCAGGGGCTGCAGGGGCTCAGCTGCCACCCCACCATGGGCCGCAGGGGAACCTCTGCTCCAGCACAGCTCCCCCTCTCCTTCCTCACTGACCTGGGTGTCCGCAGGGCTGTTTCTCTCCCATCTCCCAACTCTCACCAACACAAACAGAACAAAGACAAAGCAATCAACCGCTTCTTTCACTCTTAAATAGTTATTCTTAGAGGCACCAATTGTCCTGGCCTTGTCCAGAGGCGGGGTCCAAAATTGGAGCTGAGGGAACTTCTGGAAGCCTCTTACAGGAGCCACCTTTGTAGCCCCCTGCCCTGCTACCAAAACCCCATCAACACCAAACCACCACAGGAACCCTACTACCTTCAATGGACTTCATTATATGCACAGTATCAGGATCTAAAATGTTAAAGTTAACAGCCATAATCAGTTGATATTTTAGAGACGCAGCTACTCCCCAGGTCCCTGAAGTGTCAAAGACATCTGTGTTTCATAGGTATCCTATTCTCTTTCTTTTTGTACAGAATATTGAGGGAAGCAACAATCAAATCACCTACACACTTCAGTAAAAAAGTATGATGTACTTTCTGATTGACTCTACTCTTACCATCCTCCCAAAACAATCATGACCTTAGATGTTCTACAAGTTTGAAATCAATATCAAAGCTTAGCTCATACAAGTGTTAGTTCTTATCTCTTGCTTGTCCAGTTTTGATTATATGACAGTATTGTACATTTTCTAGTGTCTTAATCAGTACATATGTATAGCTGATTTTCACACCGTCTTTTGTCATTTTTCCTTAGGCAAGCTGTTCTGCTCTTTTCACACTTTTTTCTAAGGCATTTTGGAATATTCTCCTATTGTACACGTTATCTCCCTCATTTTCTGATGAGCATTACTAATACATGTTTTAGGTCACTTTTCTTCCTGCAAATTCTTTTTTCTGTTTTTGTTACCAAGTGACATGTTTCCTTTCAAGATATGATATCTTTTTTTACTTCCTCTGGAGCTATAGATTTGCTATATTTTGGGGGGAAAAAAAACTAAAAAAAAAAAATCAGAACTATAATTTCCTGGCTGTGGTTAATACATGCAAAAGAAAAAATAATCAAAATTTAAGTCAGCCTTTACATATCCACTGGATTTTTTTCCCCTAAACACACATGTATATTTGCTGTATTGCTTTAAAATTAATGTATCTTTGCTGATTTTTTAGATGGACCACTCAGTGGACAAGGAGTTGGCTGGACGGTTGCACTCAAAGAGTCACGGTCAACAGCTCGATGTCTGACTGGAGACCAATGATGAGTGGCATTCCTCAAGGGTCAGTATTGGCATTGGGACCAGTGCTGTTTAACATCTTTGTCAGTGACATGGACAGTGGGACTGAGTGCATACTCAGCAAGTTTGCCGGTGACACCAAGCTGTGTGGTGTGGTTGACATGTTAGAAGGAAGGAAGACCATCCAGAGGGACCTGGTCAGGCTTGAGAGCTGGGCCCATCCAAACCTCATGATGTCCAAGTCCAAGTGCAAGGTCCTGCACCTGGGTCAGGGCAATCCCAAGCACAGATACAGGCTGGACAATGAGTAGATTGAGAGCAGCCCTGCAGAGAAGGGTGTAAGGAAGTTGGTGGATAAAAACTGAATATGAGCCAGCAATCACAGGATCATAGAATACCATGTAGGAAGGGACCTCAAGGCTCATCTAGTCCAACCTTTCAAGGTAAAAATATAGTTTAAATTATATGGTCCTGCACCCTGTCAAGCTGAATGCAATGTAGGGGAATCCACAGCCCAGAAAGCAAATCACATATTGGGCTGCCTCAAAAGAAGTGTGGCCAGCAGGTCAAAGGCGGTGATTCTCACCCTCTACTCTCCTCTAGTGAGACTCCACCTGGAGTACTGTGTTCAGCTCTGGGGCCCCCACCATAAGAAAGACATGAACCTGTTGGAGCAAGTCCAGAGGAGAGCCACGAAGATGATGAGGGGGCTGGAACACCACCCCCCCCTCCCCATGAGGACAAGCTGAGAGAGTTGGGGTTGATCATCCGGGAGAAGAACAGGCTCCAGGGAGACCTTATAGCGGCCTTCCAGTACTTAAAGAGGGCCTACAGGGAAGGTGGGGAGGGACTCTTTATCAGGGGGTGTAGTGACAGGACGAGGGGTAATGGTTTCAAACTGAAATAGGGTAGATTTAGATTAGATGTAAGGAAGTTCTTCACTGTGATTGTGGTGAGACACTGGAACAGGTTGCCCAGAGAAGTTGTGGCTGCCCCCTCCCTGGAAGTGTTTAGGGCCAGGTTGGATGGGGCTTTGAGCAACCTGGTCTAGTGGAAGGTGTCCCTGCCCATGGCAGGAGGGTTGGAACTAGATGATCTTTAAGGTCTCTTCCAACACAAACCATTCAATAATTCTAAATGATTCTGTTCTATGTCATGATCCATGTTAATCAGTATATAATTCCATTCTTTGTCTTCTTTAAATTCTCACTGTCTTTTTTCCAGGATTGCTTTTCTTCACGAGTACCACAAGATATTTTTTCCTATTTTTAAATTCTTTATTGTTACCAGTAGGCTTTCTTACTGTTCACCTTCTGATCCACATGAATCCCACAAAGATTTAGGGACATAGCGGGGGCCCTAAGATTAAGGCCATAAAGTTATTGAGTGTAGGCCCACCTTTATAGCCAGTGGAGGTGGAGATAGGGAGGGAGAACTAAGATCAGTCTTGTTCATTTAAATCAGAATAGTCTATGTGTGTCTGTGCATCTTTCTGCTGCCTATGTGCAGTGAGTTGACCGTGGCTGGATGCCAGGTGCCCACCAAATCTGCTTTATCACTCCCTTTCCTCAGCTAGACAGGAGAGAGGAAATATAACAAAAGGCTCATGGGTTGAGATACGGACAGGGATATCACTCAGCAATTACTGTCACAGGCAAAACAGAATTGACTAGGGGAAAATAATGTAATTTATTGCCAATCAGATCAGAGTAAGGTAATAAGAAATACCACCCAAATCTTAAAACACTTTTCCCCTACCCCTCTCTTCTTCCTGGGCTCAACTTCAATCCTGATTTTCTCTACCTCCTCCCTCCAAGTGGCGCAGGGGGACAGGGAATGGAAATGTGGTCAGTTCATCACACATTGTCTCAGCCACTCCTTCCTCCTCACACTTTTCCCTTGCTCCAATGTGCGGTCCCTCTCACAGGAGACAGTCCTCCATGAACTTTTCCAATGTGGGTCCTTCCAAAGGGCTGCAGTTCTTCAAGAACAACATGGGTCCTTTCCACAGGGTGCAGTCCTTCAGGAACAGACTGCTCCAATGTAGGTGCCCCATGGGGTCACAAGTCTTGCCAGCAAAAATGCTCCAGTGCGGGCTCTCCACTGGGTCACAGCCTCCTTCGTGCATCCACCTGCTCTGGTGTGGGGTCCTGCACAGGTTGCAGGTGGATATCTGCTCCATCGTTATCCTCCATGGGCTGCAGGGGGATGACCTGCTCCATCATGGTCTTCAGCATACACTGCAAAGGAATCTCTGCTCCAGTGCCTGGAGCATCTCTTCACCCTCCTTCACTGACCTTGGTTCCTGCAGGGTTGTTTCTCTCACATCTTCTCACTCTTCTCTCCAGCTGCTGTTGTACAGCATATTTTACCCTTTCTTAAATATGTTATCATAGAGGTGCTACCACCATTTCTGATGGACTCAGCTTTGGCCAGCAGTGATTCCATCTTGGAGCCAGCTGGCACTGGCTCTACCAGGCATGGGGGAAGCTTCTAGCATCTTCTCTCAGAAGCCACCCCTACAGCCTCCCCATTGATACCAAAACTTTACTGCACAAACCCAATACTTAACTAGAATGTTAGCTTAGGTACATCATTTAAATGCCTGGATTTAGATGGGCTAACATCTAAGGTTGGTCAACACAATTACTTTTACATGAAAATTGCACTGGTAGTTTGTCCTGGTTTGGGCTAAACAGAACTAATTCTGTTTTAATGATTTTACTTTTTAGTTAAGTCTCTTCTAAGTAACTGCACTTTCTGAAATCAACAGCATGTTTTTCCGGACAGTGTCCACTTCTAGTAGTGATAGCTAACTTGATGCTTATAGTTAATACCAAGGAATGGTATGCAGAAAGTCTCTTGCTTATGCTTGTTCTTATAGCGACCAAGGTCACTGCTAAATCTTGTACTCCATGTCAGGGTGCTGTAAGTGAAAAGGTTCACAAGCACGTAAAAGGTCGCACCTGTAGGGAGAAGTGAACTGGACAGGTGACCCAAACCTGACCAACAGAGTATTCCATTCCATAGACGTCATATTCAGCATAAAGTTGAGGGATCACGAGGGTCAATCTCTCTTTTTCCATGGCCAGCATCTGAGGAGGACTCTGTCTGTTCTTCTGTCTTTGATCCCAATACGTGCATCCCTGAATCCAGTGGCTGAGTCCAGCTCCTGCATGTGGTTCCTGTCTGCTACCAAGTCCAGCCTGGGACTGCCCCAGTGCCAGCCCTGCAGTGTCAGTGGTGACATATCATCATCAGAATCCAGGGAGTTGGGTTCAATATTGGTTTTGCATTGGTTTTGTATATATTTGTAAATATTTAATTATTTTCTTATTTTTCTTATCTTTTCTTTTATTGTTATTGTTTCATTAAAGCTGTTTTAGTTTTCTTTTCCAAACCGTAAGTCTCTCCCTTACTCTCTTTCCCTTCCCCTTCTGGGAGGGGAGAGGGGTTAATAGAGAGTATCTGTCATCCGTTAGTGGCCAGCCCAGGCTCAACCCTTGGCATAATAGAATTGTTAATGGTAAAACCAAAGATCATTGATATTTACTTCTAAATTATATGAAAGAAAAATGTTACTGACCTTGCATAGTTATTCACTTTTCAATTGTTTTTATCGAAATATACTATTCGATTCATAATTCTCATAACCTGAAAGAAGTGATACTTAACATTCATCTAACTTCTCATTAAAACCTTCTTAAAAGACATAAAAGCCTTTCTAATTTGTAGGATATTGGGGGTGGGGGAGATACGTCTTGTTTGTTTATTTTTTTTTTTAAATCATTGAATCCTTAAAGCTAATGGTGATTTCAGTATTTGATTATTCATTTTATTGCACAAATAGACAAACTCTGAGAAGTCCCCCTGAGGCTTTTCCAATTATTTGATATGAGAATTTTACCATGCTCCTAATGATTCTCATTTCCAGTCTTTTAAATCGTTCACCTAATAAACAAGATGACATGTGGTGGCCCAGGAAGAACAAGAAGAAACAAGTTTCCCTCTGTTGCCAAAGAGAATTGTGCAGTGAAAATTTAGATTTTCATTCTAATCTTTTTTAACTAGAGCAACTGAAAAAAAATCTATATTTCATGTGGGGTAGTATTAATTGAATTAATAAATTCATTGAAAATAAATATATATTATTGTAACATTACCCACATTTCTTCAGTCCATTGCCTTTTCATCCCAATTTTTTTTTTTTTAAATCACTGCTATACATTAAACAGAGATGGTCTTCCATCATGTCTAGGATGTCAAATAACTTCGCTTTCTGGTTAATTTAAGATTCTGGTTCCTTGGATTCTTCTCCCAAAATTTTCTATGCTAAGGATTGACTCACTGCCACCCTGTCTTCCAGAATGACTTAAATCTCTCCTTCCAGGGTAAAAACAAAGCACAGTTCAAAGAACAACATACTCCAGAGACCATTTTCAAGAACCAGAATGGATGTGGACAAAAACTACAGCAGATCTGTATCCCTTCACCTCATATCATCCTAAAACAGTACAGAAGATTTTGTATCCTGAAATGTCCACACCTATCCCTCATGCCACACTTCTGTAAGTACAATGCATGCTTTCAGTTCCATATTATACACAATTCTGATAGGCCAAAAGATAATTTTACATAATTTCAAGCACTTTTAACAGAGAAAAATCATGAACACACACACATTAATAATTATGACCTAGGGCCAGAAAGGCACAACACAGCACCCTAACAAGACCCAGGACTAAACATTGTGTAAAACAGAATAATTTCTTCTAGACTCTGTTAATCCTGCAGAGAAAGTGGGTGGCCTACACTGACCCAGTCAGTTTCTGTTAGTTAAAGTCCGAGTTGCCTGAAGTCATATCCAAGTTCCTTCTTCCCTCAGGAAATCCAATTAATTTAACACTAAATTGCTAAGTTTTCCCTTTTGTTATTATTACATTGAATTGGGCAACAATTAAAAAATGCTTACAATGAGTGATGAGTGGGAGAGAGGATATGCACTCTTCCAGATGAGATGCAAAAGCAAAATTCTTGACATTAATAAATTTAATTCCTTCCGACTTTGTGGATACAATTCAGCTCCAGATTATACACATCTAAAATTGGGTACCAATATATAGTCAACTAAACACATCTTTAGATTTCATTCCCCAGATTGACTAGGGACTTGATTTAGTTCAGTTCACACGGGCATTTAGTGCCTGTTCATATACTCCAGGAACGAAAGACACATACACGTAGCTGGCAGATGCAACGTGGGACCCACAGAAGACCTGTGCTGTTCTGAAGATATGATTAGAAAACAGGAGGATATCCTGGGGCTCAGTGGCTCATCAAAGAGTATTGGATGCCTAGTTTAGGCAAGTGAATTAAGCCCTTGACTTCAAACGCTATAAGACCTTAGACACATAACTCGGACATAAATGCTTTTGTACAGTCCTGTTAATTTCGTATCATAATTTGAAGCTGAATCCCACTCCGGGCATCTACAGTCTGAAGTTGATCTGAAACCCTTAGTGCTTGTTCCATTTGCATAAACATATGCATCTAGATAAATTTCAGACATCTAAGATATCTAAGACATCCACACAAGACTGGCAGGTATAGTGCCTGACCTAAGAGAGTGCAAAGCCTTTCTGGGCAAGCAGAGAAGCAAGGATGAGTGAAGTGGCACCAGATACATAATTATATCCATTGGCAGAATGAGATTTTATAAAAAGTGCCATAGCAACATTGCTAATAACACCTGGCAGGATTCACCTAAGTTTTGGGCAGCTTAAATTCAGTCAATTAATATTATACTAGGTGACTGCCATAGATTCTGTAACATTTTTTATAGCAATGGCATTGTGCTATTTGAATTCTAATTCACTGAATTGCAACCTATACGCCTAAAAACCCTCTGGACGTTCTATTCAGTACAACTTTTTTTCAGTTCCTTCCCTGAATTATTAAATAATTATCTTACATACCTTGTTTAGTCAGCTGCAGTAATGCTGCACCTTACTGTAGGTTGAATTTCAGTAATCAACTACATTGTTCCTGTAGTCTTTATGTATCTCAAAGGGATTCTGTGAAATACAATTAATGTGTTTGAAATATTTGGAAAAATTTAAATGGAAACCAGTGAAGAAAACTAGAAAAATTTAAAAGGCAGTTGAGAAAAATAGTTAGATATCAGGTGTAAGACTAGCATAAGTACAGTGGAATAAATAGTCCTGTTGTAGATAAATAGTCTTACCATAAATAACTGTCTGTCCAAGCAGAAGCATGTGAAATAGAAAGTTTTATTTTCATTCCATTTGGATTAAATGCAGAAAAGATATTCTTAATTAAGATGGAGAGTCTCCATAATATAGTTTCCATGAATGTAACAAAACTGGTTTTAAAAATCAGTGTACATTCCTTTTGCATCAAAGGTCCACAGTATACCAATTCTGAGCTGAAGTGTTATGCTCTTTCTCAGCTTCTCCTATAACTTCCAAAAATAACAAAGAGCAAAACTTTTTCATGAAAGAAAAGAACCATTTTTTCAAAATTCAAATTTAATTTAAGTTACAGAATTTGAAGTTCAGTGATATTTAATACAAATGGAAGAGTGGTGATGACATTACTGAGGCAAAAATACAAAGTTGTCAAAATCAATGGAAAATAGTGAGTGATGATGGATATGTGTGCATAATTAGATATCCTCACCTCCTTGTGAGGTTTCAGAATATCTTAAACTGTCAGAATAGGGACAAAAGGAGATAGAAGCATTACAGTAAGAAATTAAAGTATTCCCTGACTATTCAAATGACAGGGAGAAATCCTTTCTCTTGTAATCCCTTGGATTTCAGAAGCCTACAGAATACTGGGGAGAAGTTAATATAGAGCACCAAAACCACGGGAATAAACATGCCATAGTACAGAGAAAACCAACAAGGGGTAACAAGATATGAACTCTTAACTTGATAGTCGTCTACATCCATTCCTTTTCCATCTTTGCTTTCCTTCTCTGTAAGATTTACTCTCCCTTGTTAGTCTGTTTTCTTCCATTTCTTTTCTCTCTAATGCCTATACAACTTGTTTCACCTCAGTTAGGTTTTGTTCTGCACTCATTCTGCCCAGGCTTTCTGTCCAGCCCACATGCCGCAGGCTCTTACGGTTTTCACGCCAATACCCAGATTTATGTCCGTGGATTTCTTCTCCTTTCGTAGATCTCTGTAGAAGCACTACCGTCATCCAGAACAAGTGGAAATAATAGAAGGAAACTGGGAAATTTCACAGAAAAAGATGAAACCATTTCATGCAAGTTTATCTAGTTCGCCTCTCTGTGGTTTCAGTCTATACGGAAATGGAAAAAAATCTCACTGCTGCAAAATGTCTGAGGGGAAATTAAGCACAACTAATACTTTATTACGCAACTGCTTTTGTTAAGAATCTCATGTATGTTATATATTCTAATTTAAGTGTTTGTATTTCCAGATAAATTAATCAATATAGAAAATTTTAGAGTGTAAAATAAAACTTGCACTGCCGTGGAGCCATGAATAACACCAAGTATTTCCAAAATGCTTCATATCTCTGTGTTTAAGATGTACTAACACATTTTACTCATTTATTATTTAAAAAAAAAAAACAAAACAAACCACAACCTCATTGATTTGAACTTACTGATGCTTTCAAAAGGAAATTTATTTTTCCGTAATCATCTTGGAAGTATTTCATTGTAACTGACAAAGGTATTGCTAGAATGTTGTAGCTTGCTCTAAGACAACTTCTGTAACAAGTCATCTTAAAAGCAGGTTTCCATGGCTTCCATTTCCCTAAAATAAAAGTAACTAGTCAAATAGCATTCACAGAGCACTGTCAAAAATAATTGCTAACATGGAAAATTGCTTTGAATAGTTCTAAGCTTCGTACTGTCAATAAATTCACAAGTTTTCTCACATTTAAGTTTATACTTACTGCTTTTTTCCTGTAAGTTTACACCAAATGTCAAGAAAAATCAATGGAACAAAATCAACTTGAAGATACAGACGGACAATTTCCATTGCAATAAAAAGAAGTCATGCATGCATACATGAGAGCAGAATTTGACTCAGAAAAAAAACCCACCAACATTATGAATTTGCATGGACAATAGAAAGCAAAGCAGAAGCTCTCACTCCTTTTCCATATTCCACTCATTAAGGTGATATTCTAAATAAGAGTGCAGAACTGTGATGAAATTAGCATTTCAGAGTAATTACCATATTGTTATGTCTTTCTAAGCATCCAGTCTGTGCTAGAGATCTAGACGACCTAAGCATTTAGTCTGAAACAGTAAAGTAATTCTATTATTTTTATGGCTAAGTAGTCAGAAGTCAAGAAGAGCAGTCTATTGTGCCACAGACTTCATATGAGAATGAATGGAAGAGTGCATTGGAAGATGTTACTATACAGGACTGATGAGGGAATTCAGAAGGAAGGTAAGAACTATGCAATTGCATTTAGAAGGCAAAAAGCGTAGAACATTGTCTATGAAGCTGGCCAGAATGGCCCAGATGAAAAAGTTGTCTGCTATGTATCACTGCTGAAAACAGATGAATTCTACTTTGGCGTGGAATTTTATTACTCCCAGACACAGACTACAAAAAGCAAAAAGGATTATTTTTAAATGTGCTTTAATTTCTGTATGGCACTCTGACATTTCATCTACCTGTTCCTTACATTTTTCAATATTTAAGTATGGATCTGTTTACAGAGCTTTGGTGTACTTTTCCACAACACTGTTCTTCTGCTCTATAATTAACCTTTTGTTTAGCAATAGCAATTATAATTAAATTAGCATGCTGAACTATATAATACTTCATGCTAAGCCTGCAGCTGTTGACTTAGTTACAGTTTGAATACAGCCAAGGTACTGAAATAGATTTTCCCTCATATCATCTTATTAAAATAATTATAGCCATATTTTAATAAATACAATCGTAATGAACTTAAATTAATGTTTAATTTGAGCAACTGATTTTGTCATTAATGTATTACAGATGTTGTGGCTCATCATGAAACATCAAACATTTAAGGAATTAAACAAAACACAAATTTTAATTGATTCCTGCATATCGAGATGATATTCAATCGATTCTGCTTTAAAACATCTGTTAAATACCTGTTTTTCTGTCTAATCACTTACAATTTGTTGTTGTTCTTTTTTTCCCCTTGTAGCCTTCTTGACACTCACCTTTTTCACAGAATTGTTCAAATATCTGTTCTTAAGACTGTGTCCCATAACTGACCAGCAAGTTTATATGCTGAATATTCTATTCTGCTGCATTAGATGACAATTCTTACTTCTTACAGGAGTCTTTAGTTCAAATCTGTTTTATTTTATATCACCTCAGTTGTCATTCACAGCTCCTGTCCTCCAGAGTCATCTGCTTCTACATACATGTTTTTTCCCATTCTAGTTTTGTGAATGTAATATCTGGTTTGAATGAGCCTGTTAATTCATTCTCAACTTCTTTTACTAGAATTTTATATCTCACCCACAGGGGGATACTGCAATCCATTCACGCATTGGTCTGACTGTCACATAGCAGGACACTAAGAAATATGTGGGCTTACTGCTGATTACTAAATGTGTATTCCCAAAATGGAACCTTTTTCTGGTGTGTAATAATGTTATCAGCTTTCCAGTTCTCCAAGCCAATCCAAGTCATCTCACAGTTACCTACTTTGTTCTTCTTGCCGTGATAAATTTCTTATATTTAAGATTCTTGCTTAGTTGAACCTTCACTGAGACCAGTCCTCACTTACTGACACGAAGCATAGAATTCATCTGACTAAACAGTAAGAAACACATTGAGAGGGCAATTCATCTTATATTAGTATAGATATCTGGTATAGCTTAGATGACTCGTATTTCTCCTAATCAATACAAAGGGACAATATATGCTACTTTAATTACTTGAAAGTATTCTGCTTTGGCTAATCCCACAGCAGTATTTATCTGCTGGAAACTTTTCCACAGTGTGTTAGGTTCTCCACAGCCAGCAGCTGACCACCCATACAGCCACTCGCTTACTCGCCTTACACCTCCAATGGGACAGGAGAGGGATAGGAACACACCTGTTCAGCATAGCAGAAACACTGATGTATTATAACACTGTTTTAGTCAGAACTAAAAAACACAGCAGCACACTGGCCGCTCCAACAAAAGTTAACTCCATCCCAGCCAGACCAAGTACATGCAGTCATCTCCAAAAAAAATACTTTGGCACTTATTCCAGTCAGAGTAGTTTGAACTGTAAGCAGAGTGAAGGGAAATATCCTACAAACTAAATTTCTGTGCCTACAGAGAGAGCAAAGAACAACTTTTGCCGTATCTATTTCATGTTGTATGCCCTCTCCCATACAAAACATCTTTGTTTATGCCCTTCCTTCTACTAGCAAAAACTGGTTTTCAGCAAAGTAACTACTATTCTCATCTCCTCTACCCTTCACTGCACCAAAAATATCAAAGGCAGTAATGACTAGCCGGTTTTCATACTGAAGACCAAAGCAAGCCTTTAGCGCTTCAAATATAAATTCATTATAGATTTTATGTTTTTATTAACTGGACATGTTTTTCATATAAACTCAGCTATAAACCATGTACCATGTTACAATTGAGCTATAAATCTTAGAAATTAAAAGTAGACGTAACAGCTGCCTACAGATGAAACATCTCAGACTTGTGCTTCCTCTCTCTGTTTACTATGCCCTGTTCTGTGAAGGTACTTACTAAAGCATCTCTGCTCCAGGAATAAATCCATAGCACTCCAAAATGATATTGCTCTCTACAGTATTATTTCACTACGAATGTAGCCTACTTTGGGGATAGTAGCACTAATTCATAATGCATAAAACCACACTGAGATCTGTAATTCCCTTTCTAGCTCTTCAAATCTTCAGTGGACTTGATGACCAACCTAAAATAAGCAAATCAAAAATATCTTTCCAGTAGGTTTTCCATCCCTCTGCAAAAGTTTCCAGTCTACCTTCTTTGGATGTAAATTACCTCTTTTCTGGTTTTTTAAGATTTATTTGGCTATACTACAACATACCTTATTTTCATACATCTAATTGTCTAGTGGAGTTTGTTTTGATATATCCAGGCTAAAAATTCAGGCCCTGCATCCAGTGCATATAAAGAGTTAATTGGTTAGAAAACAAGAAGACCCTGCATGCTGCGAGGCTTGCTTAGGTGGGCCACTAGGGTTGGAGTTCATCTGCCTTATGCCCAAGCTATCCACCCATTATAATTATCGGAGAGAAACAGATATGTTCAGAGACTGGTTCACCTCTCCTGTCTCAGCTTTTTGTCTTGTGAGGAAATGAATCACCCCCTAAAGGTGACAGTTTCTCTCTTTTGAATATAAAGGTGGACTGGAATGATCAGGTGACTTTTAGACAGTGAATCAGAATAAAGGACTCTTGGGCTTAAGAGTACACCTTACGGTATGCTCTGTCTATAGACAGAATTTGCACCTTTAAAACAGCTTTAAGAGCAGGACAGCAATTGATATCTCAATTCCTTCTTCTAAAAGGGGACTTATTTCTTCCAAAATACTGCAGGAGGAGCTGGCAATAAGATTTTAATTGCATTCCTTATTCTTGCCTTTTCCTTTATGTACACACACAAGCACACGTATATAGTAATCTTTGATTATGTAATCTACCATAAAAACAAGGACTTTAACCTGGAAAACACACTCTAACTGCTTCATGAAAATTCTTCATGAAAAGTAAAATAACCTTGCCAAGATGAATCACAATAGAATCATAGAATCGTAGAATCATTAGGTTGGAATAGACCTCTAAGATCATCAAGTCAAACTGTTCACCTAATATCATCATACCCACTAAACCTCCCAAAGTGCCACATCAATACGTTTTTTGAACACCTCCATGGATGGTAACTCCACCACTTCCCTGGGCAGCCTGTTCCAATGTGTGACCATTCTCTCGATAAAGACATTTTTCCTAATGTCCATCTAAACTCCCCCTGGCACAACTTGAGACAATTACCTCTTGTCCTGTCACCAGTTACTTGGGAGAATAGACTGACCCCCACCTCACTACAACCTCTGTCATGGTTTGAGCCTACCCAGCTGGCTCCAAAAGCACCACACAGCCGCTCGCTCATCCCTACCCCATCCCCTGAAGATGGGGAAGAGAAAATGCAACCAAAAAGGCTTGAGGGTCAAGACAAAGGACAGGGAGGGCTCACTCATCAGTTATGCTCAGGGGCAAAAGACAGACTTGGGGATAACAGCATAAATTTAATACAAAGAACCACCGTTATCAAGGACAATGAGAGATACAACCAGGTCTTAAATACAACACACCTTCCCCTCCACCACCTCTCTGGTGTTCCCAGGCTCAGCTCTGCTACCTCTTCCCCCACAGCAGCACAGGAGGGCAGGGAATGGAGGTTACAGTCCATCCGGCACAAGGTGTGTCTGCTGCTCCTTTCTCCTCAGAGGGAGAGGTTCTCACACTTTTCCCTTGCTCCAACGTGTGGTCCCTCTCATGACAGACAGTCCTTCATGAACTGCTCCAATGTGAGTCCTTCCCGAGGGGCTGCAGCTCTCCACACACTGCTCCAGGGCAGGTCCCTCCCGGGGCTGCCGCCCTCCCACCGACGGGTGGCTCCAGCGCGGGCTGCCTCGGAGTCGCGGCTGCTCCGGGCCCGGTCCCTGCTCCTCCGGCCCGGGGCCCTCCGCAGGCTGCAGCCCAACCTCTGGGCCACCTCTGGGCTCCAGGGGCTGCAGGGGCTCAGCCGCCACCCCAGCGTGGGCCGCAGGGGAACCTCTGCTCCGGCACAGCTCCCCCTCTGCTTCCTCACTGTCCTGGGTGTCCGCATGATTGTCTCTCTCCCATCCCCCTTCGCTCACCAACACAAACAGAGCAGAGAAAGAGACAGCAATCACCAATCAACTGCTTCTTTCACTCTTAAATAGTTATTGCCACTGGTTTGGCCTTGGCCATAGGTGGGTCCGAAATTGGAGCCAGGGGATCTTCTCAAAACCTCTTACAGGAGCCACCTCTGTAGTTACCAAAACTGTGCCAAATCCCTGCCAGACACCAAACCACCACAATCTCCTTTCAGGTAGTTGTAGAGAGCAATAAGGTCTCCCCTCACCCTCCTCTTCTCCAGACTAAACCACCCCAGTTCCCTCAGCTGCTCCTCACAAGACTTGTTCTCTAGACTCTTCACCAGTTTCATTGCCCTTCTCTGGACATGCTCCAGCACCTCAATGCCTTTCTTGTAGTGAGGAACCCAAAACTGCACACAGTACTCGAGGTGCGGCCTCACCAGTGCTGAGTAGAGGGGCATCTGCTTCTGCTGGCCATTCTGTTTCTGATACAGGCCAGGATGCTGCTGGCTTTCTTGGCCACCTGGGCACACTGCCTGCTCATATTCAGCCAGCTGTCAACCAGTACTCCCAGATCCTTTTCTGTGAGGTCCTGACAGCTTTCCAGCTACTCATCCCCAAGCCTGTAGCACTGCATGGGGTTGTTGTGACCCAAGTGCAGGACCCACAACTTGGCCTTTTTAAACCTCGTAGCATTGGCCTCAGCCCATCGATCCAGCCTGTCCGGGTCCCTCTGCAGAGCCTTCCTACCCTCGAGCAGATCAATACTCCCACCCAATTCAGTGTCATGTGCAAACTCACTGAGGGAACACTCAATCCTCTCATACAGATCATCAATAAAGATGTTAAAGAATTGCAGAATCACAGAATCGCAGGATGGTAGGAGTTGGAAAGGACCTCTGGAGATCACCTGGTCCAACTCCCTCACCAAAGCAGATTAGTCTAGAGCAGGTCACACAGGAATGCATCCAGACGGTTTATGAGTCTCCACAACATCCCTGGGCAGCCTGTTCCAGTGCTCTGCTACCCTCAGAGTGAAGAAGTTCCTCCTCATGTTCAAGCAGAACTTCCTGTGTTATAGCTTGTGCCCGTTGCCACTTGTCCTGTCACTGGGCACCACTGAGAAGAGCCCAGCCCCATCCTCTTGACACCTATCGACCTCCAACTGTACTGGTGTATAGGGACCCTACACTAGTCCCTGTTAAACCTCATCTGGTTCCATTCTGTCCAGCTGTCCAGCCTGTCCAGATCTTTCCGAATGGCAGCATAGCCTTCCGCTGTATCTGCCACTCCTCCCAGCTTCATATCATCAACAAATTTGCTGAGGATACACTCTGTCCCTTCATCTTGGTCATTGATGAATATATTGAATAAGACAGGTACTGACCCCTGGGGAACACTGCTAGTCAAGGCCTTCAGCTCGGTTCAGCACCCCTGATCACAACCCTCTGAGCTCTGTCCTTCAGCCAGTTCCCAACGCACCTCACTGTCCACTCATCTATTCCACACTTCCTAAGCTTACCTATAAGGATGTGACGGGAGATAGTGTCAAAGGCCTTACTAAGGTCAAGGTAGACCACATCCACTGCTCTCCCCTCATCCACCCAGCCAGTCATTTTATCATTGGTCAAGCATGATTTCCCCTTAGTGAATTCATACTTACTACTCCTGATAGTCTTCTTTTCCTCCTTGTGCTTGGAGATAACAACCAGAATGAGCTGTTCCATCACCTTCCTAGGAATGGAGGTGAAATTGACTGGCTGGTAGTTTCCCGGGTCCTTCTTCTTGCCTTTCTTGAAGACTGGAGTTACATTGGTTATCCTCCAGTCCTCAGACCCCTCTCCTGTCCTCCACGACCTTTCAAAGATGATGGAGAGCGGCTTTGCAATAGTATCCATCCCTCAGCTCATGGTGCATCCCATCAGGGCCTGTGGATTTGTGGGTGTCTTGATTACTTAAAGATCCCTAACCCAATCCTTCCTCCTCGACCAAGGAGTAGTCCTCCTTTCTTCTGACTTCTTCCCCTACTACCAGGGTCAGGGATTCCTGAAGGCCAGCTTTAGTAGTAAAGACTGAGGCAAAGGCAGCATTCAACAACTCCGCCTTCTCCATATCCTCCATCCCCAGGGTACCCGCCTCATTCAGAAATGGGCCCACAATTTCCCTGGCCTTTGTTTTACTCCCAATGTATTTGAAGAAGTCCTTTTTGTTGTTTTTAAACAAGACCAGTTCCAATACTGAGCCCTGGGAGCAATGGTTTTGTAACAGAATATATTATGACATAACAGGGTGATCTACTGGATAAAGCAACTGACCATAGCCCAAAAAGGAAACTGTACTCCTGGCTCTGCAATTTTAAGGCCAAGTATTGTTTTAGCTGTGGCACATTTTGTACCAAACAGACCAGTGGACTAGAACAAAGCACAAAACTAAATACAAAAAAGACTGTATTGGATGCTTCTCTAGGTGTTCCTATTACTGGAGTCTCCGCTTGACTCTTTTCACTGTCTCTCTTTCATCAAAAGCCTGTTTTATTAGCATCCAAGAACACAGGACAGATCTGACTTGACAGACAAGATATGCAGAGGAGCAGGCTGTAGATATTACAGTAGAGGCAGACTTATTCTGCAGTACCAAAAGTAAAATGTTTCTGGCACGCTGAGATTCTGATAATAAATGTATCTTTTCTTTAACAATTAAGATTTTCAGAGTCAGACAGCAGCTAATCGGTGTTGGGATGCAGGAGTTAACAGGATTGGATTAGGAAAATATGTAGAGATAGTTAGATACATAAATCTCATGCAAGTCCCCACATGGATCTAGCCACTAGACATTATTTAATAGTTAAGGAATAGAGGCAATTTGCTTTGGTTTGTATAGACTAGCAGTTTATCCATTTCCATCTACAATACTCCCCAGAAGGACTACTTCCTTTTGAAGACAAGAACCACCATTCTGTCAAAAGTTGAATGACAGCCAAGCTGTCCAGGATCAGTTTCTCCGTGCTCTTTCTAAAACAACTCAAGCCTCTACCTAGAAACCCAGGAAATTACCAACATTAATACAAAGTCATGTTAGCACAGAAAAATTGATTTGGAATCACAGCTCACATATTGAACACTTAAAGAAACTGGTTCATTTCCATATTCTGCTTCAGACCAGAGTCCGAAGTAGTTGTTGGAGCAGCAGCACATTCTCCCTGCCTTGATCCTTTCCTTCTTTACTGAAGGGAGTCATTGCACCTGGAGTATAAGAATGTCTTTGCATTCAAAGACATCATTGGCATACCTCACCTTCCCCAGACAGGCCCATACTTTCTAGACATCACATCACAGAATTTACACGTATCTCACTGAAAAATGTGAACTTACACTTTGAAATACTTCATGCTACCAATTTTTGTTAATCTATTCATTAATACATATTAAATATCATCCTTAAGTCAAACAGATTGTTCCAGATATAGTATTAAATATTATTTGATGCAATTATTCTTGATTTACATCAGAATGACTGAAATTAAAGTCAATCTAGGATACCATAAGTCTTAAAGGTCAGGAGGAGAAAACCTTATTATTGGCAAGATCTTCAAAAATTAATGAGCAACACTGTTTAGGGGAAATTCCCTTACCAGCTACTTTTAAGAATAATTATATAATATAGATAATTAGAACTGCTGTTTTTATAAATACTTGAGTTTAAAATAGCATTTCACACTAATTATCTGCAGTTCAAGTTAAGAACCGTAATGGAAAAGAAACAGCTTTTCAGCTGGTATAAATCATCATGGTCCATTAATGTCAGTACAGATAACTCTGTATAGATTGCCAGATTTAAACCAGCTAAGAATTTTAATTTGTTTTTTCTCTCTTCTGTGGAGTGGATTGGTGGTTTGGATAGATTTGAGGTCACTACCTAGCATTGCTTTGTTCTCTCTCTGAAGAAAAATTGCACTGTACAATGAAATTATGCTGATAAAAAAGCAACATCAGAGAGCCCTTGGGGAAATTGCTTTGTCATGTCACCCAGGTTTAATTAGGCAAAACTAGAAAAGGGGCGGAGGGGAAGCTTAGCTGACATTGAACGCTGTTCATGTATTTCTAAGATTAGAATTCCCTGTGACTTGGTACTGAAAAAAGAGGAAGTCATCTTATACTTGATTATAATTCAATTTTAAGAAAACATTTAATTTTTTCGGTGTAATTAACTGAATAATGAAAAAGATATGAATCAATTCCATGGTGAAAGTATTTTTGCAGCATTCTCAGAATCTTTGTTTTACAATATATGTTACCATTTCTGGGTTTTTGGTTAGGTTTTCTTTCCCCCCTCTCTTCTTTTTCTTTTTATGATTTAGACAGTATATACATCATCTACAGCGACAAGTGGTTAGTGTCCTTTTTTGCCCTTATGGAAAAACGATGGCACTGAGAACTTTGTTCCAGTTCAGAACATTTGTATATTTGCTTAACTTTGGTTTCACTTAACAGACTGATCGAATTCACATATTAGCACTGAAATTCAATGTAGATAATTTTTTAGTGAAGAAGCTATACACCAAAAAAAAATATATTAAAAAATCCTTATACAATGGTGTGCTCTGAGCTGACTACTGCTATTCAGGGACAAGATCCAAAAAGTATAATGTGTGTTCTCTGAAAAGATCAGTCTAGCGTTCAGTAGTAATCAAATACTTAATTGAATTTTAGGAGGTTTTAGGAAAGACAACAAGTAACAAAGAAAAAAGGATGCCACTGAAAATTCATACTGCATGTGGATCTTTAATACTTTGTGCAGCTCTTTTCCTTCCATTTCAAAAAGGATGTGATATAATAGAGAAATGTTCAGAGAGGAGCAAAGAGATCATCAAAGGTGAATTTAGAGGAACTTGGAACTAAGAATCTTTAGACTGGAAAAGTGAAAAGGAGAGGGAGGGGATGATGATGATGAAATCTGTGAAGTCATGAATGGTACAAAAAGGGTGAACAGGGAGTGACTGTTCATTGTATTTACTTTTCAAGAACTAGAGGTACCTTTGACCTGGCTTTGCTATGCTATGGTCTCATGCAGAATCTCGAGCCTTTCCGCCTAAGAAACAGAAACACAGACAGAAAAAAAATTTCAAACAAATTGGTCTTAATTTCTGACTTGTATACTTCAGGCAGAAGTAATTTTCACAGTAGAGCCACTGGCCTAGTAAACAAATAAATTTGATATATTTGAGAGGTATACTTCTTAAGTTCATTCAAACACCTGTGGAAGTCTGATCTTTTAATAGGAGCCTATGGAATCCAGATCAGAGATTTCAGATACTGAACAGAATATGATCTTACACATTAGAATCAAATTTTGGTATAAATTATTTGCAAGATCTTTCTTCTCTGCAATCTGTTCCTCCATTTCTGAAGGAAATCACATTGTTCCCTTTCAGTCAAACATTGTAAACATAACAAGTTTTCATATTACATGATTTGGCATAAGGTGCCAGAAGTTCAGACATACTAGAGGAATAGTAAGGGAAAGAAGAATAAATTCTCGAAAACACATAATATTGTTGCAAGTGTTTTGCCTACAAAAATTATGTTTCTTTTACTATTCCTTTACAAGCAGTACTCAGCATCATAATTATGGTTCCCAGCTCAGTCTTCCATGCTATTAGGCCAGACGCTGAGAGAATTCAAGTTTACTTAAATCACAATAATGTGACAGTTTCATTTTCCAGTACTAAAATAACTTTTCAAAAATATGTTTCATGTTATAGGACTGTTACATAAGCTGTAAGGCCTTTTAAGAAATACTTTTATTTTCAATGTGAAAAAAATAATGAAATAGACTTACTAATCTAAGTCATTAAACCAAATGGCTTCTCCCATAAGCTACAGTAGTTGCTAGGTGGGTTATGGAGTAACAGCCATACTCTTGATTTCGAAACTAGGGGCTAAACATTTTGCAGAGGGGCTCTATTACAGGAACTCTGTCACAGTATTCAAACACTTGTGGTTTTTTGTTTGTCAGAGTAAATTCTCTGTGCTGGATACCCTATGGACTTCACATAAATTAAATTCCTAGAAAGCCAAATGGACATTTAATACAATATTATTTAAGAACATACCCTTCTCATTTTGCAACATATTTTTTTTTTTAATTCTCAAGTGAATCAATTCTTGTAACTGAGCTAAATATGACCATTTTACTTAGCTATTTCCTTTATTATATTACAACTTTTTCTGGAGAAAAGACACTGAATTATTATTAATTGTATGTAAACAATATGTATATAAACATTTATAAAATGTGGTGCATCAACATTTTTAAAAATGGCACCCATAGGCTTACAGGAGTTCGCCTCTTTTTTGCCACTACCAACTTTATCTAGTGAATCATTTATTTACTTTTAAGATCTATTTTAATTTAGTAGCTTTGCAATCAGACGATACTGGCTTGAGATTTGCTAAAGTAGGTGGCTGTTTTGTAAGCTTTCCTTGCAAATTTTACCGGTAATAGTCCATTCACAGTGGCAGCCCCAGAGGCTTGTTTATGTGCTCAGATTCCAGGCTGTCCTCTCTATTTAAGAATGAAAGTAAATCAGAGATTTAGACATGAACATAGCAAGAATCCTGTTGACTTGATGTACTTTTTGAAGCTAAATGCATAATTGAGAGGAACGAGCCATGTGTCAGTTTAACTAAATTTTATTAATCAGTCTTATAGGCTAAGTTGTGTTACGCAGTTTTGAAGAAGATAAGCTCTGCAAGCGTGTAGTTTCTTTACGCCTGAATGGAGGCATGTTGAGTTTCTGCTGTTCCCACTTTCTTCATAGGTTTAAATGGCTTAGGCGGATAACTTCAGTCTTGGGTAATCCAAGGATCCGTCTCTTCTGCTAAATAAAATATGCTAAAACCTGGAATGCTGATCAGATCCATACAGAATTTACAAACTGGATCAGCCCCTTTCTCTGTTGTAGAGTGCTCCAATGACTCTCCTGTCTCCAGGTAGGGCACATTCCGGAGAAAGTTCATCCCATACACTGCTTCAAAAAGGGTAGTTTGGAGTAGGGCGGTCTAGTTTTGATTCCCTCTACCCTCAATAGTTCCCCAACGCTACTCCAAAATTTTTGTGCCTGCAAATGCCCTGTGTGCTGTAATGCCATATCAGATAGCAATGTTTAATAATTAAATCCAGTCATTCTTAAGTTCAGGAATGGATTTCAGCTCACTTAAATGTAGGTGACTATGCTTCTATCATACTCAGTGAAAATCTAATAAGTACAGTAGGTACATATTTATCATACCTGAGATAGACATTCATTATTTGTTTTTTTTTTACCTGAATATCCTTCTGGACTTGTGATTGTATTGATATGGGGCTTATTTCCATTTCCTAAACATAGGAGTTTAACACTGTGTGAAATACTTGAAGATATCCAGAATATCTGCCTGGGACTGACAGACAGAAGATGGGACTTATAGGAAACATATGCCTGCAGGTGGGCCCAGCTCTATGAGGCCCATGGTTGGGCATGGCAGGGCAGGGCAGGACTGTGGGGAGCTGGAGACCAGCCCTGCTATGGTATCACTGGGGCAGGGGCTGATGGCTCCGGGGGTGTAACATGGGGTCATGGTTCATGGGCAGGGTTGGGGATCCCCACTGGAGTCTGGGCTGGGACAGTGAGGTCTGGTGGTGCCTTCAAAGTCCTGGCAAATCGAATCTTAATCACCAATTGATAATGAATTGAATATCATGCTAGATGTTTCCAGTTAGGTAACAGTCATAGATGAGAACTTCCTAAATGTAAATTTTGGATGTGGTATTTACACAGATTTTAATTTAGTTATTTACATTTTGCCCAAATGTAAATAAGAAATCAGTTTATGAGCAGATCTAATGGAAAAAAAACTACAGAGTGAAAACAGATAATGTCTCAAGGTTGTGATAGTATGAGATTCCCATCAAAAACAAGAGAAAGGAATCAGAACATCTCATTCAAGAAAGACTGACATAATCAAATAAACCAGGGGAACAAGACTTCAGACAGCTAATTCTGAACAAAAACATCAAAGCACAAAAGTCCTGATATTTGACCACACATAAATAAGTGAAGTCTGTATCTTAGTCTAAATTAGCTGTAAGATGTATGCATTTCAGTCAGTAGAATTAAGGATATTTAAAAAAAAAAACTAAAAAAAGTTATATTATTCTCATATTAATATAATAGATCCTCACATAGACTGTTCGGTGATAAGTCAAAGAGATTTGCTGATGTAAGATTGCACATGCCTAGACCCAGATGACAAAATTTTAAGACTTAAGTAGCCAAGATGTCTTGGTTTGAAAAGACAGGTGTCTGTGGAGGAAGGCAGGAGCCTCCCTTGAAATGGAGAGTGTAACCCCCTTCCCTCCAAACTATTATAATTTTGAAATTAACGGGCCTTCAGGCAAAGATATGGGGAATAGGAATAACAGTTCTTTACTAATATATATATGTATATAACACAAGGCAGGGAAAAAACAAACAACCCACTAGTTTACACTGACAAGAGTCAGGAATACAACCTGACACCCTGTTAGGGTGGCAGTAGCAGTCCGATAAGATGCTGGCTGCAGTCCTCCTGAAGTGATGAGTGTAGTTCTGTGGAAGCAGCGATCAGGTAAAAGAGTCTGGTCTTCCTCCGAAGGTCCAGTGTTCGGCAGGTAGCTCTTGTCCTCTGGAACTCCAGTGGGGGGAAAAGCTCCTCTGGGAATCCAGTGGAAGAAAAGCGGCTAGGGTGTTCAAAATCTCCGTTTTTATTTGGCATGGACTGCTTGGCTCCTTCCCCCCCCCTCCCCGGGCGGAGTATCTCACAATGGGATGGGGAGTCGTGAGGCAGTTCCTTGATGGGCCATTAACAGGAGATAGCCCAGGAGCGAGTTACCGATGGGTCAGGCGATAAGGCATTGTTGTGCCCATTGACAGGAGATAGTCCAGAGGGGGGAGGCAGGGAGCACCGCCCCACCTGGTCTCAACAGCTCCTGAAGATGGTAATAGAATATATTTTTTTTCTTTTGGCACATTTTACACTGTAACCCAGGACACAAGATTTCTTACACATTTATTTTTGAAAAGCACTAAAACCACGAAATATTTCAGAGCAACCAAAAAGTAAATTCAGACAAATCTTTGTGGAAGCTCCCTTATGTGAATAAGTATCTTACTCAGTGACAGACCCACAGTGTTAACAGTTTTGCATTAATACACTATTCAAATTCTGAACACATTCTTGAGGTGCTGAACGAGTTACTCTGTGACAGCCAAAAAAATAAATCTTGTTCAGGCACCCACAGATGTGGCAGAGCTAAGCAAGAAGAAATGAATTGCAAATTTTACAGGAATACCCACTGTGCATATCTGGAGGTAATTTATGGTTTAGAGAATACATTAGATGAATTTGAAAGGATCTGGAGGCAATTTCTACAATACATATGAAGGCATTCATTTAATTCTAGATCCAACACTTAACTGCTAGCATACAGCTTAACAACATGTGTAACATATACAGGTGCTGATTGTCTGAGATAAAGCAAGTTTTTTATTCTTTATTCATATATGACTTACTTGATTTCTTTTACTTTTCAATGTGTACATGGAGAGGTGTTTAGCACAATCCAGAAAAGATACCGGTAAAAATTATGGCTCTTATTATACCAAGACTTATTTGTAGCAGTAGTGAGTTAGTTGCTAACCAGACAAATTGAATACTTAGAAACCCTACTTTATAGATTGGAAGTTTAAAAAATTGACTTCAATATGAACTATTATGGCAACTGTGATTATTCTAGCTTATTTCTAGCTACAGCAGCATGACTTTAATAAGGACTCTTTATTTCCAAAAATATTAGTGTAAATGTTAAATTGAACCTTTTCTGTGCTTCTTTGTGGTTGGATTCATACAGTATCTAATTTATAATGCATGTTTTCCACTAATTCTGGTACACTTGAAGTGGGTATAAGATTGTATGAGTTATACTTTTTCTTTTTTCATTCAGTAATACTCATTCATGTTACCTGAACTCATTCTGACCTCTCAAAAACTCAGACAACAGACATTGAAGAACTTATTTTCTTACTGTAAGTACTGTTGTTGACTTAAAACCAGAAAAACATCATGTCATTTTGCCAGAATCACATTCAGGTACACTGCGTGCAAAAAAGCGCCATGTATTTCTGCTACTGTGTCACATCAAGAGCAGTCTCTTTTCAGGGCACACAGGGGAAAGGAACTGTAGTTTGCCTTAGTATTGCTTATAGTTCTGTTGCTCTTTTCTGTTAAAACTGCACAGGTTCTTAAATATGTAAGATCGCTTGTGTTTGCAGGAACGGAACTTTGTAAAATACAGCTGTAGTGCTTTCTTCAAGCCTTATTCAGTGAGTTGGAAGTTGTTACAATGAATTATTCTAAATACCTCTTGTCCAGGTAAGGACATATAAAGTGGGGGAAGTCTCAACTACATGGTTATTAGTCTCTATCAGAACCTACCTTTTCATATATTAACTCTTAATTTCAGTAAAATTTATCAAACATAACCTCTATGTTTCCTATAATTACTATTAGACTATTAAATCTCATATTCATTTTAAAAAGGCAAAATAAAGGAAGTAACAATTTAATTTTCCAAACCTTGTCTGTGCCATGGACATATATTGTCAGTATTTTCACTTACTTTTCTCCTGTCTCTTTCATAAATCTCAGTACAGTCTCTTCTGATTTTATCAGATTACCAAGTGATAGATTTTTATACCCCAGAAAATTTCTTCACAGAAACAGCAAGGAGTTTAGCTGGGAGCAGAAGTTCAGGGTATTATCTCTTTGATAAAGCCTTCCTTGATCTGCTTAAAGTCACTCCTCCAAGTCTCTATCCTGAGGTTAAGATCTGCAAACTAAAAAACCCATTTCACCAAAATGATTTGTCTCTCACTTCTGACTGCCTATAAATCCTCTTGTGGCACTTGTATTGATTAGCATGTCAATAAGTATTTTACCTGACTATCTTTTGCAGTCTAGGAAAGATATTACACAACCGAACGGAGTTTCTTTTATATTTACACTTACATATGAGATTTCTCATCAACTTGAACCCCAAAGATTTGATGGGTGAAACTTTAAACCAAAATCATTCAGCTAGCCAGCACAGTATGTCATTTTTAGTAGCATTTTCGTTCAGGACAAATGAATAATTGGGAGTGGGGTGGGAGAGGTGGGGTGTAGATACAAGATCCTAGCACAGAAACAAATAAATGTTAAATTCTTCTAGATGTAAAAAATTTATTTTTTTTCCCTATAGAAATATGGATAGATATTACAGTAGTATCTTGAATCTGACCTCTGGAATTGATTTTGAAATCTGAGTGGAGCTTAACATATCTTGCTATGACTTGGCTTCTCTTTAGTAAGCTAATAGGAATAATCATTACATTAGGGTTTTTTTCCCAGGTTTTCCAGGATTTAAAGCATATTTCTTTCAGCACTTTTTCAAATTCCACATTCACCGTGTATCATATTTCCATATGAGATTTTTCTTCTCTGATGGCATTTTAGGGATCTGAGGATCTCTCTAAAGCCAGACTAGAGTTGTAGACCCAAAATTCACTGTCACAGAAATTGTTAGACGATTGTCTCTAGTCTTGATCAACAGCTAATAAAGACATCAGTTAAATGTCTTTTATATCTTGTAACTATGTAGTACAATTCATATATAGATTTCAGTACATAAAGCATACAAATATGATAAACTGACATCAGAGACCTCCCTTCACCACATTGATAATACATATTATTCACAATGTATTAGAAATTTGTTCCAGCCCAGTCAATTACCAGGACTAATTTTGATCTATAATTGGCATGGGGGATAGATTTACTTACTTATGCCTAACTGACATTTACAGTGGAGTGATAATATCACTTTTGAAAGATAACAAGCGGTAGTGAATAATCTTTCAAGAAAGCTGATGGAGCTGGTATTCTTGTTTGGTTATGAGAATCCATAGGAAGGAGTTTTTAATGTGTGCATAACATGATACATGGATTTTCAAATCCAGATCTTATTCAGTGAAATAGTGCATAAGGGGTTTTATTTTTTTTTAAATAAGGACAAGGTACCAGCCTCAAGAAGTATTTATCATCGTTCTGACTATTTGCTGATTGGGTGAAACAAAAAAAGAAACTTGGAGCTGATGTAAGGTACAGGAAGCTAGGTGCTTGATTCTAAACTGTTGGTGCATAAAGGGTAGAACAAAGTATTGCTTTACTTCTACTCAGTTTTGTCTGATGCAGAGAGTAACTTCAGGCTAAAATAGCAAATGGTGGTACCTCCCATTCCTTAATCTAGAAGAAAAAAAAATCTTAAAAAACAGGTTGTAAAACATCTTTTCAGTGTACAGTACCCCACAGCAATCCTTGAGCATCACTGTTTTCTTCTCTTAATAATCACCATGCAACATTTTGTGCGGAAGCAATATAGCACACTGCTTTTAAAGAGATATTTCCCAGTGCCTGATCTTAAAGAAAGGTTTTTAAACATGTAGCTGGACACTGGTAAGTAATGTCTAAACATCAAGATTTCCCAGAGAATTTGTAACCCAAGTGAAAAGCAACAAGATTTTTTACTGCTTTCTTAAAGAAAAAGAGTATTTCTGGGAATTTCTTTTTTTCCTTTGAAACTCTTAGCTTTGGGAGTTTATTCTAGTACATGAAGTTAAAATGGGTTAATTGTCTTAGAGATAATACTGCCATTCTTTTTGTTTAATTTTTCCTCTTCTTGTAGCAATAAACCCTTTCACCAAACTACATTCTATCATAACTATGTTGGGTTTACCACCACAGAATTTTGACTGCATAGTGTCGACAAAATCGCTGATCACAATAAATATTTCAAATTTTGCCAACACCTTCAACATTTCCCTTCAGTTTCTTTTTTTTTACTCAGAACCCAACTTCTTAGTCAGCAGCAAAAGCCTAGCCTAGTACCAAATTGTTTAGTCAGTTGTGAAGTAAATTGTGCTAACAAGTTGCTTTTTATGCAATGCAATAAATATGGCTGACAACATTTTCCAGTTCAGAGAGTTCTCTTTGAAGCCACTCTATGATCTTCTGCCTGCACTAGGTTTTAGTGTTTTCAGAAACATCATCACCACTGCAGTTCTGTATGTTGTAGCCTACCATTTGTCTTCAACCACAAAAATGACTTCCACATCCATTTATATTTATATGCCATAATATTCATTATATTTTGTGTAGTCTTGCAAGAAAAACTTCTTGAATAGCTCATGTAATCAGAATTTGAAATGCTACCTCTGCAAATGAATTTATGCCATTGAGAGCACCACGGCTGTAAACTTTTCATCTTAGTATTATGCACAATGATAGAGTGGCTTTGAAGTCCCCTATTAGAACATCTGTGGATAAATGTGGCACAACATTAGCATGTGCCTTAAAACACGAAAAAGCTCAAGTTCAAGGAAATACAATAATTTTACAAAAAACGTATTTCTTAGAAGCTATGTGTTGGGGTTTTTTTAACATTATCATTACTTAATGAGCTATTGCACATGAATGTGTATGTCTGTGGGTTCTTTATTTAATTACATTATTTTGGCATATCTAATGGATCAGGTAAGCGACACTTTATGATTTTATAGATTTTAAATATTAAATGCTCTCTTTGTGCAAAGGGAGCAAAAATTACCCAATTGATTAAAGAGACGCTGGTAAATCATCACAGACAGTGAAATGGATTATTCAGCCGTCTGTGAGAGGTATTACAGTATTGTTCTATGTTACACCAAACATATTTCAAACACAGGGTTTTGCAAAGCCTTTAATGACAACAGTACCCCACTGAAGTTATCCATGTCAGGTAAATTTTTTTACTTTAATGAAGACCAGCCAATTAATTGGCACACTTTTAAAAGGTGTGAAGAAAAAGAAATTAAGATTTCAAGGCAGATGTAGAATTTGCACTAAGTAAGCAACTTTTAATGTCTGTACTACAGTGCTGCTAGCTTCATGGTAATCTTAAAAACAAATCTTTTAGATCTGTCAGAAACTTATCTCTTAATTTCTTTTCTGTGAAACCTGAAAAAAACCTGCTTTGCATGGCAAGCTCCAATTCCTTCTTTCATATACGTTAAAGCATGGATGATTTGCAAAAAAAATTAATACAGAATAGATCAACTAAATTAGTTGTGTACAGGACAGAAAAAAATAGAGCGCTTTAAAAAAGCTCTTACAAATATTCTGTAACAATCAGAAAAACAGGAAAAAAAAGAAAAACATATTGATGATTTTTAATTTTACTCCAAGCAGATGATTAGTGGTTACTTTTTAAATAAAAAATAATTGAAGTATGCTGTTGCACACTGACAAATGGCAAAATCTGAATTAAAAAAGTCTCATCATAGATATCTAAGTCAAAATAGGAACATGAACATCAGTGCAAATTTTAGGGTGTTAAACTGTCAAAAACTGCAGTCTGGGATGCATTTCAACTCCAGACCAAGACAGCCACAGTCAGGTTTTTAAAGGATGTAGCTGAATCTCACGCTTAGAGTCTTCACTTGAGCACAGCTTTTGGGCGAATTTCTTTAGGTTATAGGTGTAGAATTTTAATTTCTGCCCTTCTATATAGCTTTTCATAGGGTATGGCTACAGATCTGATTTTAGTAACGCAGTTTAGTAGGTATCACAGAAACCCATACTACTGTCTCTAGAAGTCTCCAGCTCAAATTCCCAGTGTCAGCCAAAATAAGGACTTATATGTCTAAAATTGTGCAATGAATACATATAGAAGCTTACATGTATGCCTTGGCTTTGCAAATTTATGTCACTTTTTGCAAATCTATTCTGTCAGCAAAGCTAAAGGTGCAATTGAAGGGAAACAACTTACTCTGGTTCCCTTAACTACTGAAAAAGCATTCAAAACTTTCTTCACCAACATACAGAATGTACTGCCACTTTACAACTTACTTTTAATCCAGCAAAGTAATTTAAGGAGATTTAAGGAATATTATTAGAGACAAAACCAGGGTACTTACAGAAATGCTACTCATTCACACCTGTGACTTCTTTGCACTACTCAAACAGAAGATTACATCCAGCTTTACTACATCACATCAATATCCTACCTCACCTTCCTAAAACATTATTAAAAATACTTGCCGGCAACTCCATCTCTTTCAGAACAGAGCATCCTCAGCTTGAACAAGCTCACTGGTTGATTATGGTAATCTGCCACAGGCTGAGAGCAGTTAGTACATCTCAAGTCATTAAATTTTATTTACCATACGGTTTGAATTTTATTTTTACATTTCTTATTAGCCATAAATAAATTTTTCAAGTTCACCACAAAGGAAAAAAAAGAGCATGGATTAAAAAACATCTGTAGTTTATCTATATGGAATACATTAAAGGAAACACATACATAGTGTAATAGCAGTTGCAGCATTCTTGGCTAGGCATTAATCTAATTCAAGGATCAAGCTTTTAACTACCCAGAAGATCACATAGAAAAAGTGGAACATACAAACTGCAAATTAATCATATAATTTATTAAACATACTAAAGTATAATGGTCCTCTTTCAAGATGTACATCAGAAGCCAGATTTGGGTACCCTCATTTTCGTTACATAAATACTCACTCCATAAAAGTCACTTAATAGTAGTCATGTATTGACCTATCAGACAAAATTATTCAGAATGTACCTACTCAGCATTCACAGTCCCTTGGTAGACACAAATTTGCAGCAATGTAAAGCCATAGCTGTAGAAAATACGGAGCAGAGACACCAAGAAACAATATCAAACTTAATTTGATCCCTTGTAGCTGTGCTACTTGGGTAACAAAAGATTATCAGCATCATTCTGCAGTCTCTTCACTCCATATTGCACTTGTAACACACAGGCAGAGTATGTCCCAGCCTAATCATTCCAGGATGAGGTTTGGTGTTTGCAGTCGCAATGCTGACAAAGCCTGATCATAATGAGACTTCACAGTATTAAAAAGTAATAATAAAGAGAAACACACTGTTTACACAAAAGTTTGCCTTTTTTTCTCCCTATGTTTTGCATTCTTTTTATTAGATAAAATAAGTTGAGTTTCAGCAATATTCCCTCAGCCTAGGATAGAATACCTTCTCCTTAACATGCCAAATATTTTAGCTTATTGTTTCTTCAAGTGTGTGTAGAACTTGGGTCAAATTTGCTCGAGATTAAGACACCTAAATGTAGATATCTAGATAAGAATATGTATATATAGTCACTCACAGTAATCAGTGGAGATCCACGGTTCAATTCAGTTGTTTGGACACGGACTTTTAGTGCCATCTGGAACGTATTGGGGTGTCCAAGATTACAAACCCAGCAGGTAGAGCAGGGAGTTTACAGGTGTTCCCAATCTTCTCGGTGGCAGCTGGAGGCCAAGTGAGGTACTGTATGCATCTCAAATGGCATTAAGTGCCATGTATAAGTAACTGAATCCCACCCTAGAAGCAGTAAAATGGAAACCGGTAGAAGTGACCGACTTGAGAAACAGTCCAAGGGAGCTGCACAAGCACAGGCCATTAGCATCATCTGAAGTACTGTTGGTTAGCCTTCCTGGCTACTGACATTGAGATACCATGTGCATCCACCTCGCTTTCACAGGGAGGAAACCTGCACAGGAGGCCAGACAGGACCCCAGCACAGTCTTAATGAAGGGATACCAGGGACAGTGAGGGATCTGGGAGCCCGTAACTCACTCCAACTGGCATGTACAGCCTGGGCACCAGTAAAAGAACCCACAGAACCTGCATCGTCATCATATGCACCCTCTGCAGCACACGTTACGGTATGTTCTGGTAAACATAGTATGTTATACATATTATGGATACGTCTTCTAGGGACTATTGCTATGAGAACATTCACAATACAATTCTAAAATGATCTCTGCACATTTATTTGGGAGAAAAAATTTATATTGTCAGAATGATACCTAAAGGATGATGCAGATCTACTCTGAACATTTATATAACGTATATCCTCTTTTTTTGTAAATTCATAGGGCGGACATTAAGGAAATAACTGTAATCTTCGACGATGCAGATAGAGACGAAAAAATAATATTAAATTCCAGCTATGAAATGAAAGCATATGTGTAAGTAATCAAGCAGAATATGAGTAGCACGTTGTTCAAAGTTGTTAAGATTTGTATATACATGCAGGAACGTGCTGGCAATATGCTCAGAAACAATGAATTTTCTGTCTGACAAAAATATTGTAAAAGGAATATCTGTGGAAATACTGTTTTAAAAATCACTTAGGAGTCTAAACTTACAGACTGTAATAACAGAAGAATGAAGACATGAAATAACAGATCACTAAACAGATTCAATAGAATTTAGTAGACATATTTTTGTATTTAAATCTTGTTTTGAGCCCTTTACAAATAATACAAGGTTAACCAAGAGTAACATAAAAAACTGGAACAACTGAAAAAATGCAGCTTTTCTTAACTACCTCTCAGCAAAACAGAATTTGTCTTCATTATTTTATTTTTTTCCTAGAATAGCATAACTAAATCATAGTATTCTGTATTGCCATTAGGAATGCATGGAATAAATAGATAATTTGGGAAAAAAACTCAAATGTGGTATTCAAGTCCTCTATGTGTATTCTCTACAAGATAGTGTCTTATTTTATGATAAAGACAAAATCTGTTTCATCATTTCTAGGTTCCCAACATACACTTTAAAAACAACAGGAAAACCTACCCTGTTCTTTCTGTATAATCTAGAGAGAACATTTTCAGAGACAGAGACACAATTCAAAATCTGATTTACTGTGTTCAAAACTTTCCTTTTTTTTTTTAAGTAAATTTTAATCCGGTCTTGTGAAAAAGAAAAAATTTCAGAGTTTTTTTTTATTTGGTAGCTTTGAAAAATTGGTGAAAGGACATTTGTTCTGCCTTGTAGCGTTGGACTAAAGATTTTTATTTTTTTTTTCCCCTGGCATTTGTCCAAATAGAGGTGATCTTACGAAACTGCATGAAGTTTTGCAATACCATTTAAATTGCCAGTGATTTTTCAAAGACCATCTACTATTCAAACTTTTGGAGGTCTATATTAAATTGTCTGGTTGGTAATTGACCTCCAACACAGAATTATGCAGTTCTCTTTCAATTTTTGTCTTTTGTTCACACAATGACGTACTTTACAAACCTCAGTCAAACAGATCTGCGAGCAAGGAAGCTGTAGTAAGTTGAAATCACTGTGAATCTAACAGATTACACACTGACACAAGAGAAAGAGGAAAAAAAAATACATGCAAATTTTTGCCTCCTTATTTTGAGACTTAACCCAGCATTTACTGATACCTGTGTGAATCTTTCCATAGTCTTCTGAGACTTTGAAAGAAAGTTTATTATTTGGTATTTACAGTATTCATAGTATGCTGGTACCCAGGACTCACATTTTCACAATCACATGAAATCTAATTTCTCTCACTCACTTTTGAAACCAGGGGAAATACCCACAAAATTAGATGCAGTTTCTTATGAGTGAGGATGTCAGAATCTTAACCTTAGTATTTTACAAGTTAAAAGCTCTACTGTTTTTCTTTGCTTCTTTTTTTCTATTATTATTCTGTAAATAAAATGGAAGAGCATGTGATGGCCTTGTAAGTAGACATACAAGGATAAATATCCTATTCAGAATATAAGAATGAGAAACTAAATTGTAAAATTATAATCTGTCTAAACTAGCTATTACCTACAGCCAATGTGAGCTTGACAAGAACCAATGTCTCTTAGATGAGTAGAATCTTAAACACTGTTTAATTCAGACTTATGAATTAATAGATAAGTTATTAACTTTTTGTCTTCTGGTGAATTTGCTATTACACTATAGAAATGTCATTCTGCTAGAAATGCCATTTACCATTCAAAATTTGGGTAACTCGAATAGTGTATTCTCAGAAGAATATTGAACAGTATTTTTATGTGTATTAACTTTCTAACAAGTGTTTAATCTCTCCTATTATCACTACTTCTACCAAATATGCAAAACAATGATTAGGAGTGGAGTATTTACCAATAACAGGTATGAGAAAGGAGATAAAACCAAGAAGGAAACCACTTTGGCATTTAAATTTCCTATTGTGATTGGACGTATGCTTCAGAAAAGCTAGACCACTAATCTGTTCATCCTATACACTTTTATTTCCTTGTAACTAATTGCCTTGAACAACTTTGCTAGTGGTAAATGTTAATTAAATAGTGATGGCTCCATAACCAACTTCTTCAGTCTTCACATATATCTCTTTTTGTAAGATACGTTGCTCTCCATAAATTCTAAGTTTCCCCAAGAAACTCAAACTGGAAAGTATTGTATTGAATCCAGAATGCTGTAGACCATGTTTAAATTGCTTTACCACTTCAAAGGGCTTGTGTTTCTACCTCCCATTTCCTAGGAGCTTACCCAGCTATCAGGCATTCAGGCTTAGTGGGATAGCTGATTGACTATACTGGTTTTGGCTGGGATAGAGTTAATTTTCTTCATAGTAGCTTGTATTGTGCTATGTTTCGGATTTGTGATGAAAATAGTGTTGATACCACACCAATGTTTTAGCTGTTTCAGTACAGCACTTACACAGAGTCAAGGCCTTTACTGTTTCTCGTGCTATTCTGCCAGCGAGTAGGCTGGGAGTGCACAAGAAATTGGGAGGGGACACAGCTGGGACAGCTGACCCCAACTGACCATAGGGATATTGCAGACCATATGACATCACGCTCAGCAATAAAAGCTGGGTGGGAAGAAGAAGGAAGCATGAAATCTGTCTTCCCAGGAAATCAGTATGTGTGACGGAGCCCTGGTTTCTTGGAGATGGCTGAACACCTGCCTGCCAATGGAAAGTGGTGATAAATCCCTCGTTTTGCTTTGCTTGTGTGTGCAGCTGTTGCTTTACCTGTTAAAATGTCTTTATCTCAACTCACAAGCTGTCTTGCTTTTACCCTTCTGATTCTCTCCCTCATCCCACTGGCGGAAAGTGAGCAAGCAGCTCTGTGGTGCTTAGTGGTTGACTGAGGTTAAAACACAATATTCACATTGTGTACAAGTGATGATTTATTGAACTAAAAGGTGACTGAAATGAAATGCAAGACTGCTACTTTCACCAAGAGTATGGGCTATGCATCTCTATGGAGAACTGCATCTAGGTTTCTGTCCCCTCTCCCAAGACTGTTGATGAAGTTTGTGAAGCGTTTACTAGGCATAGAGAGTTCAATTTGGTGCTTCTCACACAGTGAGTGTAGCACAGTGGCAACAGAAGGCCTTAGAGCCTCCAGAAAAGATGAAGCCTTCTGTGAAGACAGTTGATTGAATGCATCAGACTGTGTATCTGCTCTGTTACAGTTTAAGATAAACATTTTCAAACTAATTTTAAATATTTTTAGATTAAAAACACCAGTTATTTACGTTTGATATTAAATGACATCAGGAGAGAAAGTGAGATATTTGGCAGGAAAGATTAGCCTACACAGTGCCAGAAACTTGGAGTGATGTCTTACGGGTGCCAGAAAAGAAAATCAGAGAAGGACAACACAAAATGCCTCTGTTTTGCAGTAAGAAGTGAGCTGGCATCTTGCTGGACACTTTTTTCTGCTTCAGAGAGCTGGCACACAGCAAATGTTCTTTTAGGTGTCCAGCAGACCAGCAGACATTGGCACATAGATATTAGTAAACTAAGCAGAACAAGGAACAATTCTCTGGACCTGAGGCCAAGTGGCATGGCTCAGCCACCTCTGCACAGCATAGCACTTGGCTACAGATCTTTTCTAGGCCTTACGTGGTGCACTGCTAGCAAGGAGACCTCATTGTTGCTTTTTATCTATTTTTATCAGTTCAAAATCTCTGGAAAAACTTCTATGGCTGACTCTGAGATTACATGACACATACACTGAAGATCTGCGACATAACATAACAGTATGTGGGGGAGTTTGAGGATTCAAAACCTGCTGAGATAGTACTAGAGAGCTAAATAGAGCAGAGGGACCCAAACATAGATCAGTGTTGTACCTAATGCCTTTGGAAGTGTTCCTTGGCATCTACTCTCTCCAATCTGTGCTCAGACAGAATTTGAGAGAACAATATTTGACACAGCCAAAACTGTACCAGTGATGACAGCAAGAATTAGGTAGTCAAAACAATCACAAGTTGGTGCTGAAGACCATCCTCCAGCCCAATTTTAACTTTTTTAACAGGGACATATTCAGCAAGAGTTTGGTTGAAGTTACAAAAAGAAGCCGGTGAGAGCTGCCCTATTTCAACTAGGAAAGATAATAAAGTTCTCATGCCAAAGTTAATACAGTTCTTGCCAATCTAGTAAAGTTTTTAGGCTAAACCAAAGGCTTGATACTATTCATAGGACATAACCAAAGGACAGATTGAATACACAGAGGCAGATAATGCAGGCATCAGCACGCTGGCCTTTCCTCATAGCATGTAAGTGCATAGTTGTTTCAATGCAAAGAGGTCCCACAGGTCCAAGATATTCTCTTCCCCTCATTCTCATGATATCCTCATCAGGTATCCTCAACCTTGCACCCTTTTTTTTTGTGCACTCTGTGTATGAAAAGAGTTTGGTCAGGGTTACAGACACAGACCACCCTCTATGAGTCTGGTAAATTTCACCCATATAAATCCATGCAGTGGTGAAACAAAAGTAAGGTGCAAAATTTTTTAGGGAAACTGCAATCTCCATCTGGATTTACAGCAATTGTGGGCATTAACTGGATGTTCCCTTCACTACAAACCAAATGGATAGAACTTAATGTACCTTCTATACAGATTCTAACATGCAGTGTGACAAGAGATCTTTTGAGCTTCCAAAGCTTATAGGACTGACACAACAAATTCAAAAAGAGCTGATCTACAGCTCTAACATATGTTGACTCACCACATGCTAAGCTGACAGCTGCAGTAGCAATTGCCTTTGATTTTAGTTGCTCTGTTGGGTTTTTTGGGAGATGAGAGATCAGATGATACATAATATCATTACTAGTTTTTTACCCCTCTTAAAAGTTCACCCTTATTTTTCAAATCTTAATGTACAGATTCTAAAAGCACTCTTTATCGCTATCCAGGTCTTTATCACAAAATGCTTTTCCCTCTGCAGTAACTTTGTGATTTGAAAAAGTAAGTCTTTGCATCAGCCCAGCTTAAAGTAATATGCAAAATTTTTTCTTATTTAGTGTTGCCAGAAGACTTCTCATTGTTAGCTTCTTACCTCAGACTTCTTAGAATATCTTCCTGTAACATCTGTCTGCTTTACCTCAGCTTGCTTTTCAACTTTAGCAAGTATTTCTTATTACAGGTTTTTTATTACATATTTCAATAAGTTTGGCCCCATTAACTAGAATGGCTTCCTTTTCAGCTGAGCAACACCACACCTATCGATTTCTTCTTTAAGTTTCTATTATCCTCTTTCATAAGTTATAACATTTACTTTCTTTTGTCTATATTCATACACAGTTGCTCTGGACTGAGCGTCGTCTTTGCATTTTTTCCTCCTCTGACAAAGAACTACACATTTCGTTTTCATTTTCATATACATTCTTTAAGCACGACTAGTGTTGGCATTTAGCACGAGCATACAGGAACAATTAATTATAAACAGTCAAGCTGCTTTGCCAAAGGACAGGAATTGCTCAAGTAAACCAGAGGAACAGACTATGAGGGCAACTAGTACTGCATAAGCAGGTCATCTGTACTATTGCTTGAGATTGCTTGTATTAAATCAAACTGCTGGCATTTTGGAACAAGCTATTTGACCTTCCACTTTTTCTGCTGTAGCCTCAAAGAAGATGAAATCCACTCACTACCCAGCACTCCAACTATGCCTACCAATACCTGAGTGCTTAGAAGTACATCACGTGTCCCAAAAGTCAAAAAAGTCACTTCCATTTAATAAATACCAATATGAGCTGTAACTTTTCACAGAAAACATACATACTGTCTTTCAGAACATCCCTCCACCTCACCTTCTTCATTCTTTATCATTCTAGATTCCTCATCAAGATGTTGAATCCTGATCTGGTCTCGTTTCTTCTAACCATCTTTCCCATCCATTGACAGCAGTGCCTCTATGGGCCTTCTTATTTTGATTCCAATAAAATGTAAGAGTTTCAGCTTAAAATGTCAGAATTGTGATTTTACTTTTTCAGACTATTTTAACTATGCTCTTTCTCCTATACATAGACTGGTTTTCTTTCTTTCCTTTTTTAACCAGGTTATTTCTTTTCATTGTTTCTTCAGAGTACAGAGAGATAGAACTGTTAGAGCACATATTGTGCTCGGACAAAGTATATTCAGACTTTTCAGTTAAGTGGCTTATATGTAGGGGAAAAAAAAAAAAAAGGTAAGATAAGAAAACCAAGGACAAGGAATGGGAGTGCATACTAAGTGGCCTTGCATCACATAAGAGAGAAGACGTCTCCAAAGCCTGCAGAGTGATACTCTAGAGGAGTATTAAAGTAAACAAGAGGAGACTGCACAACAGTAGAGTGCACAAATGGCATGAGTAGATAGAAATAAAAAGAAATTAATGTTCTTCTAAAAGAGACTGAATTATAAGTGCTATTCATTTTTCTAGTTATCTCTGAAGAGAGCTTACTGGAAAGGAAATATAACAGTAGGGAGCAGAGAGGGTAATGTAAGCACTAAGGCTGTTAGAGTAACTGTTCAGACAGTTAAGAGAAAAGTCTGCATAGGAAAAAAATGTGAGGTTGATCTATTCTAGTGGTAGCAAAATTCTGAAAGCCATTGAAATTACTCTGACCTTAGTCAGGGCTGTTATGTACTAACACCAGAAAGTTACAGAAAAAACTTCTTAAATATTATTAAATGTTTTCAAAGTATTTACACTCATTTTTTAACAAATAGGTGTGCACTAAATATTGCAAAGGAATAAACCAAGATTACAGTGTATAGATACGTACAACACACATGCTTCTGCCTTCAGATGCACCAAATTTCTAGAAGTCCACTTTTAAAAGATACAGCTGCCGTTTTGTGGGTGACAGGGATGTAACATCTTAAAGAGAGAACACAGGGAATAAGTGCACACAATATTAAATGCATTTGCAGTCTCATTTGATCTCAGGCCTCAAGGATGCGGTAAGGAAGAGAGTGGGTGACTGAATACTTGCCCTCATCCCATGCATCTGGTACCTTACCATTTGAAGAAGACAGACTTATTAGGTATGTCCAAGCTCCCCAGTGGAGTCTTCCTCTTACTGATGTCTACTGGTCTGTCTTTGTATCAACCCCTCAGTGCTGGGGAAGGAAGTAGCACAAGTTTTCACCTGGAAAAGCCTCCATCATCATCAGATTTGTAAGGCACATTTCACTCGTGTGAGAACATATTGACTATCTACCACTGTAGTGGTAATAAAACAGCAAGGGATGATTCTAAGCAAAGGGGCATCAACTGATTTGTACCCATATTGCTTAACTTTAGATCCCTGTAGGCAAGTTTCATCTTGGAAAGAGCCAGCCCGGCCCAGAGCCAGGAAGTAAACTGTCATTCAAGCAGCAAGGGCAGTCATGAGTTGACTCCTGACCCCTCTTTATCTAGTAACACCCACACACTCTGTGGAGGGCAGACCAGAGATGTAACTATTTGCCTTATTAACAGTTCATGTAACTAAAGAACGCTTGTAAACAATCTCTTTAATGTTTCAGCTGTGCTGTATCAGTGCCTTTCTCTCCCCTTAAAACCATAGCCCCACAATAGCTGCTCTTTCTAGGATTAAACCATGTGTTTTTCCTTCCTTTCAGTGTACACCAGTTTACAAGTCAAGTTTTTTCAGACCTATATCACTTCAATGAATTTGTAACTAGTAGAAAAGGAGACTAGAGGATCTATATCTGAAGATACTGAAAAATAAGTTGAATCAAACTAGAGAAAGCTGAAGAACTGGGTCCCTACACTACCCCTGTCAGAGTTGTGTAATAATAGATATTAGAGTACAGAATTATAGTGACTTTGAAAATTTAAAGTGTAAATACATAGCTGAAACATAAAACTCTTTCCTATGATAGAACAAAAGAAAGTGTAGAAACAGACTTTGTTTTTATGAGCTTCATCCGGAATTTAAAATGGATACAAAAAATCTAACATAGTACAGCACTAAAGTAATCTACAAGCAGAGCATCAGTACCCAAAGGAATGAAGTTGACTATACTGAAAAGAGAGTATCAGGCTTAATAAGTCAATATGATCAATATTTAAAGACACAGAGCTTTAGTTATTTAGTTATTCCTAGAAAAAGGCTTTCTAAATTTTATCTGCAGTTCATCAACATCCTTGACAAAACTATAATTCAAGCTAAAGTATTTTCCAACAAAATATTCTCTCTGAACTAATATATATTTGTGTATACAATGCAAAGGGCAATTGTCTCCACTCTTTTCGGATCCAGTTCCCTGTAACACATGATTAATGATCTAAAGCACTGACCAAGATTCAGAATCTTGTTTTATAAATTCAACTTGAATGTTTTAAGGTAATACTGTTTATATTCCAAGCACTCAATAAAAAGATGAATTATTACCTATCATTATAAAGATATGAGCTTACAAAAATGTTTATTTTTCATGATATAACTGAAACTGTAACCAGTCAGTCATTTCACTGTGGATTGTAAGCAAAGCTTCAATTTCATTTATAACAATGATCCTATGAACTTCAAAAAGATTCTTTTGTATAAAAATATGCATAAGCATAAATATTTTTAGGATTGAGGACTGAGTCTGTGTTTTTTTCATAATGATTTTCCTTCTCTTTTTGTTTTACTCTTTGCTTAGTTGTGATGACTAATACGATGTTTTAACAGGTATCTTTGCTAATCTTTTTTATATTTGCTAGCACCAAAAATATATACATATATATGTATAAATGCAAGGTTCTAACTTGACAAGAAAGTGGAATTCTGCAAAATCTTTAAAAAGTCATGGATTTTACTACCTGTCCATGGAAAATATGAAAGAAAAACAATTAAATTACATCTCTATCCCAGATGAAAGTTGGGGGAGAGGAAAAGAATTTCATACACACTATTAAACAGATTTCATCACTGCAGGTTTAATGAAAGATGCACCACACTGAACCCTAGCATTTCATTACTTACAAAAAAACCCATATGCTTACACAAGGAAAATCAGTGAAACAGGACTATAAGACAGCCAATAATGCTGCAGCTTTAAAAAGGCTAGAAGAATAAAATTATTTTTGTTCACTTCAGTTATATGTACATAATAATGGGTTATAGCAATATTTTATTAATATATACTTTAAAAGAATTCATTTTCCAAACTGATAAAGACAGTGACTGTTTTCTATCAAGAGTGAAAATAGAATAAAATAAGAAATACATAGACCAAACAAAAGCACCAGAAACATCAGCTAGTACTTAGACAATATATTGCTGGAAAAAAAAAAAATAATTTTGTTGGCTGCAAAGCAGCTTCTTGAATAGAAAACTCAGTTAAGGATATCTGTGAGATAGGAGCTGGACTTATTATACCTGTTGTGAGGAATTTCTTTGTCTGTTTTTTCCAATGCAGAGCGTAGAATATACAGGCAGAAACTGCCTATGTTTTTTTCTACTCTTAAACAAGTATTTGGTAAAATTCTTATTTTAAATAAAACTAATCATTCTCCACCTGAGGATTTGAAATTTCTTCTGTGCTTTATGCTTTAGCTGGCATCTGTAGCAGGTAAGTCCATAGAAGAAAAATTTTCAGGATGCTAGAAAAATCTGTTGAAAATTATACCAAATAGTGGTCATGCCATGGAAAGAATGTACAACTAAAATCTTTATGCTTAAAAAATGAAAATGAATTTATCAAGAGCAAGTAAATAACAGAGATTCAGAGAGATAACGGGCTGTCATTAACGTGTAACAGTAATGGGGAGACATTTAATCTCTTTGCCTCTGTGCATAAGATATCCAGTCTGAATATTCTCAGACGTAACTACTATATCAAACTTACTAAAGGTACAACACTAATAAAAAATAAAACCAACTAAGAAGTCTGAAATGGTGACAAGACAAAAACAAGAGAGACAAAATAGTTCAATTTGGTGACTTTTCAAACAACAACATACGGAACCATGATATAATATTAGATTACACTGGATTGCATTTGATTGTTATTAAAAATTAAAATTTAAACATTTATACAGGAATGGTAAATGCATCATAATTTTATCTCGTTATGTTAGAATATTAATATTTTAAAAACTTTGAATATGTGATCTTTGTGAAAGTACCTGGAAAGTTGAGATGTGGAAATCAAATATGCAGGGTAGTTCCCATAATGGCTGTTTTGTTACGTAATGCAAGTAACGGCATTTCATATCTAGAGAAATATATCCTCACAAAACATCTGTTCAATAACCTGAGAACGGTACAGTATAAGAAAATGAAATCCAGATAATTAGAAGCTAAACTTCCTTTTGAATAAACTGAAAGATTATCAAAGAGTTTTTAGCACCTCTAAATCTTATCTTGCCACCAAATAATCAATACTATCTCACTAAATCTTTTTAAGCACCCTAGATCACTAAAAGTCTCAACCTACAGTGCTGGCTTAGGTACAATCTGTGTCAGAACAAGTATGTAAGTTTGCATTCTTCTTCAGCAGCTTTGTTCAGCAGCTGTGATTTTGTCACTCTTCTGATTCAAATCCAAGATACATTACAAAAATAAAAATAACATTTTTAGGCATAAGAAATAATTTTCTCCTGTGCTTTATTACCATTATTTTATTAAGTATTTTTGATAAATCTTTCTTATATCTTGATTGTCAGCCACTCTATAGCCGTGATGTTCCTTGGATTTCTCTGGCTATTCATTCTCACACTTTCTCTTGACCCTATAACTTTATGTTGTTGCAGAGGCATCCTTGAAGCAGGCAGAGCAGTCATTCAAAACACTCCAACCAACCAAAGCAAACCACAAGCCCAGATGCCAGGAGGAGTCACAAAACAGAGCAACTCTTCAAGATGAAGATTTATTCCAACCAAAAACTAGCCAATACTCTGACCAACCAAAGTAAATCACAAGTTCTGATGTCAGGCGGGGATATAATACTACACAACTTGATTTGAGAATTCCTACATTTTGCAAATACTATTTTCAGCAAGATGATCCAAAATGTACACACACTCACTTATAAGGGGGAAAATCCTCCCACTCAAGGGTACCCAGAAAATAGAATCACTCATGCCAAAGGGGCGAGGGTTCACTCAAGGATCTGTCCAGCAGTATTCATTCACCAAAGGTGTGAGGGGAGAGGGTGCTGAACCCTGGGGAGTTTCCTCAGGCAACATCCTGACTCAAGAGGAAGAGTCGCCGGCTGCAGACCCACTGCTCCGAGGAGGACGGGCTCCAACCGGCTCTCGGTGGGGCCCCATTTATACCCAAGTCAACTCTGACCTGTGGTCAGTTCTAATTAGCTGGGGGCAAGCGTGCAAAAAAGCAAGGTAAACAAAGTGATCAGGTTTTAGCAGATGGAAAAGCCCAACATTTTTCTTTGGCAAGGCCCAGTTGTTGTCATGTCTTTGGCAAGGCCCTTGTCTTTGTCAGGGCGGGTGCACCTGTCACAATGTTTATGGGAGACTTTGCAGTCATTTGACAAACTATCATGACTGTCTATCCATTACGAAAAATAAATAATCAGAATAATCAATTGCTAATTGTGTCAAAAATTTGGGTCCTTAGTCATTGACACTTCACCTGGAACAGGCAGTTCTTTCCACCTGCTAGTAAAGTCTTTCGGTTTACCCGCTACTTCATACATTAGACTGGCAATTTTTCTGCTTTTCTATACTTAGGAATTAATAGCAATTTACATTTTATATGATCTTGTTCCTTGACTAAAGCTTTATGCCTGTAAATTTTATCCCTATTTTCAGATTCTTTGGATTCTTTGTTACATTTGGTAATGTATCTGACTTCATAATCTGAAGAAAATTGCAGAAAGTTGTCAGGACATTCCTTCCTCCTCTGGGAATGTGGGAGAACAATCATGCTCAATTGAACTGATTCTCTCAAAATTGCACAGGGCGGTTTCCAGAGAGAAATCAAATGCAAGTTCCTCAACTATCCTAAAGATTCCTCCTAAACTAATAAGACAAACCGGCATAGAAATTTGCCCCCATTTGATCTGCAATTTCTGTAGCTAGATAAACCACTATATTCCTGTATTTTGTTCAATGAACTCATGACTTTCCCTCATTCTTGCCTGCTTTCTCCTCTCATCTTCTGTCTTTTGGCCCTTATCAGTCTTGAATCCTGTTTTGCACAATGTTTCAGCTCAACTGAAGAGCTGGAAGGTGGCTCCTTCCATACTAATTTATAATCCAGTACTGAACGCACTGTCAGGGAAGACGTGCCTTCAGATACTTTCATGCTGAGAAGAGCACTGAATTCAACATTTCAGTTCTTACCTTCTCCAAATTTCTAAGTAAATTAAGTAATCTGGACTTTTATTAAAGAGCTAAGTAAGAACATTATCAGAAACCTGTCTTAAAAGAGGAGATTGAAGTTATTACTCAGATAAGAATAAATATGTTCTTGAGTGCAACAAACAGTTCCAGACCTGAATCCAGTCTCACATGGCTCTTAACTCAGTGGTAGTTAGGTAGCTAAGAGAGGAAGATGATTTCAAAAATGCCTTTATCTTCACATTTTTATTGGCTGCCATAGCAATCTGCTATTTATAACACTTCTACCAAAAGGCTGGGGAGGGTGCAGCTGAATATCTATGGTCTTTGCTGGCTCTGGGTATTGGGCTTTCTCTTTAAGATGAAGATATCTATTCTTCCACTTTTTTTTTTTTTCTCATTTATATCAAAAAGTTCTTTGAGGCATAAGCAGTTTCTTTAAAAAACACAAAGCCCAGCAAGAACCACAATATCTGTCAGGGCTTATACATGCTGTTATACACCATTTTCTTAACATTAATTGTAACCAGTCCATGAGGCACAGTCGTTGACTGATGAAATTAATGGTCAGTTGCTGGCTGATGTTAAGTGAAGCAGCATGATTCATATATATCTATCCAGCTACAATACTAATGAATCACAGGTCACAGCTGCGTTGCTTCTACATGCTTAACAAAAATGTATTGTTAGCAGGGCAACAGGGGGGTGTAAGGGATGGCTGCTTTTACTACCTGCCTCTACGTGAGGACAGCCAGGGTACCTAAGAGCAGTAAATTGGTCTCTTTCCTCCTTCCAACAAATCTCTTTTTAGCAATGGTACTTGAAGATAGCCCGCTGAACTAATTTTCTGAGTCTCGATCTTCTGTCATTTCCTCCACTGGTCTCCATCTGCACAGAGGACTGGCTATAATTTTGCTGGGAGCAGCTCTCCACTTCTGCAAAGATGGGCTGTGGCAGCACGGTTAAATAAAACACTTACTTTTCTTCAGGATTTTTAGTGCTCAATTCTGTTTCTTATGAAACAAATAACATCAAGACATGCCTATAGTGATTCTGAGCACTGGGCTAGAAAGTTTCACTTGCTTATTTTCAAGGGTAAGTGTCAGTCCTTTTTGATTTTCTCCCCCATTAGCTTCCTTATTCCTTATGACACATTTCATGCTTGCCACTTTAATAGGAAAATATTATTGCCATGTTTCATATTATCCATTTCTTTTTTACAAATCTTGACTTTATTCACAAATAAACACTTTTCTACCACTTTCACCCTTCAAGCCAGTCTTGAAGGAATTGACCTGTGCCTCTGGTATTAAATTCACGTAATCCAGTTGTTAATTTACCAAGATCCTCTTAAAAGTAGTCAAGCTGCTGGCTCCTAGTACTTTTAGCTGAAGGCTGTTCTAGAACTTCATTCTTCTCACAATCAGAATCTTTCTAATCTCCACTCTAAACATATTAAACAGCAATTTTCAGCCCTGTTTCTAAGCCATCGTTTAAGTAAGTTTTCCCCCTCCCCAGTACACCTCATATATAGAGAGAGCAGTCAGTCTTCTTTTCAAGCTCCTCTAAACAAGATATGTTCTTTGAATGACTACTTCTTAGATCAACACTCCATTCTCCTATACCATTCTAGCAATCCTTCCCTATACCTTTTCCAGTAATGCTTCTTTTCTAAGGATTTATGACCAAACTCATACAGATGCAGTTGCATCCTATGTTCTAGACTTCCTCAGAAATATCAGTAATACATCAATTCCATTGGTAATACTTTTCCTGATGACATTCGTCTCCTACAAATGTTCTCTCATTCACATCTGGTCTTACTACTCCTAGATTCCAGTAGAGGTGAGCTTTGCTTGCTCTGCAGTCTTGGTTCCCAACTAAAGCGATCAAATAGTAATTTGGAAAAATCTATGGTCCTAATCTGAACTTTGCAAGTAAACCAGTTCATGGTTGTGGAGTCAGTCTGATAAGAAATCAGAATATATTTCAGCACATACTTATTTGAAGGTTATGGTACATAATGTTAGAAGCAATAACAAATATCAAATGGTAAATTTATGTTTTTCTTTTTTTTTTCCTGTGGAAAGCTGCAATCAAAAGATAAACCTAAAGCAAAAATGTAAGTACACATCTTTCTTCTATATGACAACCTCCGCTTCCTGAAAAGATCACATGGGATCACAGCATGATCTAGTCAAGTTCAATCAATCTTAACAATTAATACAGAAAGAGTTACCAACATTACCTGTTTAATTTTTATTAGGTATTCCTGGAATTTCTGTGTGGAAGGTAAACTTTTTCAGGGGAAAGGGTCATTAATAACATAAACAACTTTCAAATACATTTTAAGGTTTTGTTTTTAAACTCCAGTGAACACAGTTAAGGAAGTAATTATTGCTGCTTAACTATCTGTTTCCTGATGATGAACAGTTGGTGGCATCAATTATTTAGTAAATTTCACATTTTTTTAACTTGTTAAAAGATTCCAGAAAGAGTGTTGATGGATTGAGCAAGAAGCATGTACACTATAATTTTTCACTATATTATAATAAAGCGAATGTTTTCTAAATGTCACAGTCTAAATTTCATGGGGCATGAAATCTACTTTTGAAATGAAATTTAAAGCCCTTTTCTAAATAAGAAGTCTAATCGTATAGTCAAAACCACTTTATTTTTCCTGACATTATTAACCTTGGAGGGCTGCCTGTAAGATGATAACACTATCTGACATATTAAAACTGAACTTACTTTTATATAATTATGTGACAGAATATTTAAAATAGATAAGGTTCCAAAAAATATTAATGTGCATTTAGCAGTATTTTCATTTACTAATAATAAGTCTAACTGCCCTTCACTTTAATGTGTTAATGTTAACAAATACTAACAGATTACTTCTAAAGAAATCTATTTTTGGACTAATCATAGTGCTTAATGTCAAAAAAGATAAAACTTTGCAGTAATCTCAAGGAAGCTCAACATTAAATATACTCACTCGCTATTGAATCTGTAATACATGTTGCATTTTCTGTTTGCAAAGAAAAAGAGAACAAAGATTTTTATCACACTCTAAATAGTTGTAAAAGCTCTCATATTTATATAGCAATCCATAATTAATTTATTCATTATTGTGACACCTAAAACCAGTCTTTTTTTAAATCAATTTTGAAAGAAACCTATAAACAGAACTGAAGGTTTTCACAGGCTTCAACTCTGCATTCTAAAACCTGAATGAAGAAAAAAAAATAAGAAACCCATAAAACACTTATTAAAAAAGCAATATCTCTTTGGAAGCTATCAGATGTTGATAAGAATAAAAAAAATATTTTGCCTTTTCTTTTTTTTTTTCTTTTGAACATTAGACTTGCTGCTATTGCCCTTTCAACAGTTTGTTGTATAAGTAAAACAGTAAGATAGACAGATGTATAAAAATAAGGATTACTTTTTATGTCAGCATAGTATTCTCCCTTGATGCAGAACAAATACTGAATTAGGGGATTCCATATTATTTAATACCTTACTTTACCATAAAGCAGACATATATTCAAGGATAAGGCAACTTGAGAAAATAAGTATGAAATATCAACTGTGTTCCCAGCTGGTTTTAGTGGAAAAGTATTGGAAAGTTAGCAACTTTTCTCACAGGTATCAATAAAAGGTACTTCCAGTTACAGAAACCAGATGTTTAATTGGAAAGGAAGAATAAATCTGACGGTTTAGAAACCAGGATGAAATTTAGAAAACCAGAAAACCTGGATTTGACTTCTGAATTCAGCCCTCCTCTCTTTCTACTCATATACTTGTTAATTTAATCATGATCTAGTCTCCAGTGAATTCTAGCAAAGCATCTCAAGAACTAGCCCTGAATCAAGTCCTTCATATTCTGGCTGAGAGAACTGTGCTTTGTTTGTCCCTTTAGACTTGCAAATCTTCTGTTTATCATTTTTTGCAGGTAAAGCATCTTCCACAGTTTTATCCAAGATAAAGCTGCACTCAAATCAGTCTTTTGGAACAGGTGCAGCATTCAAAAAAAGCTGCTACTACCAAATGGTTTGTGTCTCAGGTATCTCTTACCTTGGGTGTAGTGGGATCCATCCTCATCAAAAGTTGATAGCCCTCAGTAAAATCCTGTTGAGTTTCATTTCCCTCTCAGGCTAAGGGCAGATGGCACATGCTAGCACCAATGCCAGCACCACGACACATCATGAGAGGAAGTACATAGCAGCACAGAGAGCCTAGACCTCAGCTTGGATTCCCCTGCCTACCCCCAAAGTCACAGACGTGGCTATGCAACGACATGGGCTGAGCATGAAAAACAGTGAATTGCTTGGTCCTGCTACCCATTTTATCCTGTGATTTCATGCAGAGGTGACTTTTAAGACTTTATTCTGTAACTGTGTGCTTTGACCCTCTTTTTATAATGAAATTATTGAATAACAGATTTTTGGTGCCGAAAAAAAACAAGTTCAGTGACAGCATTACTGAGTTCCAATGCTTTTGTGCACCTGTGTTGTAGACCCCAGTGCTGTTGAGTGCTGACTGTCCCCGAGTGCACAGAAATGGGCATGTGGCAGCCTAGACTGAGTATGAAAAGAAGCAAACAGTAGAAAGCAGCAACGTCCTTTAAACTTGAGGAAGGTCATTTTAGGGGATTAAATATCTTCCTTCAGTTAGTACTGTCATAACTTATATGTTATACTGTTTTTGTTATGTAGAATACTGTTCTCTCAAACTTTCAGTGTCTTATAATTAAGCACATGCGTGCACACACACACACACGCTTACCACCAAATATTCCTTTGAGATCCCCACTAGATACCAAGCACTTGAGCCACTGCCACTTGCAGACATCCATTTGCAGTTACTAGCCCTACAGGAGGAGTGTTCACGTGATCCCTTGTACCATCTTAAGTTTCTGGTGTCTTCAGATATCTAACTCTAGAAGCACTCAAGGACAGCTTCAGCATAACTAACTTCAGATTTGAAAAAGTTGCATTCACATCTGATGCCAGAGGCTCCATTGCTGGGAGAAAGACACACTTCTAAGCAATTCAAGGGACCTACACTAAACACTCCTTAGGAAAGGTTCACCCTCAGTAGGTATATATCTTTCTTATTTGGGTGACAGGGGAGTCTAGGCTGACTAGCTCATATTCAAGCAACTGACTTTCAGGTGCTTAAATGAGGACAGACAAAGCCAATCCCATTCATTTATGGCTTTAATTGGCACTATGAATTGCTACAATAGAAGCACCTAAGTGTGTTTCTAAGAAATGTTCCTTTCCTATCATTAAGAATCTTAGAGACAAGGGTGATAACATCCATTAAAGACAAAAATTTTATCTAATATCCTCAAAGATTTCTTATTTGAATTTAAGATTCAAAGCCTGTGCAGACACAGGACAACATTTTCAACTGCCATATAAGGTAATAAAAAACAGCAAGGCATAGGGTTAGGCATAATATCTGGCTGAATGCTGTAAAACCTGCAGGAAATGTAAAGTTGTTGCAACTGTGATACATGCTAAAATTGCATGTGGCATGCCACAGGATATCTGGAAAGTACAGTAGCCAAAAATGTTTTAAAGATGTCAGATCACAGAAAGTACATTCCCATTTTAATGGAAGTATTTTCAAATTACAGTGCTGTCTCACTGTTGTGAATATAAAGCTGTGACTTCCTTTGGTTTTCTAAGCACTTCATGCAGATTTTCTACATGATACTTGTGAGACATAAAGGTTTTCTGAGACTAGCCCTATCACAGAAGCTTCAGCTGAGTTTTCATGCACGGTAAAAACAAGTATTCGTTTGAGCAACACTGACTTTCATCACATTTATTATCTGTTGTCTTTTCTGCTGCAATCAATAAAGTGAATGTCTATGCAAATGAAACATTTTCAGTGCTGTGCTGAGACATATGTCTTGCAGGAGGTCACTGTACGAGCTTTACCCATCTGATACAGACTGCAGCATTTTGCTGTTGAAATGTAAGGTGTCTTAAACTCTTACTTTCCCTGACCATGCTGTTGAATAAAGAAATAAAATTAAAGCAACCCATACTTTGTCATAGTCCAGAAAATTATTTTATTTTGGTCTCAGAAATAATAGATTATTTCTAACCTGGTGTAAAAATAATCACTAAAAACTGCAATTGCCCATTTTCAGGGGCCTGGTGGAAATGAAAAAGGAAACAAAGGGAGACAGGCATTGCAAAGGAAACAAATAAACAGAAGATCAAACTTGAAATTTCCTTAAATCTTCAGAGGACTTTCTGAAGAACAGAGACAGGAAACATTTGTTGAGTTACGTTTAATAAGATATGGCTCCATTTGCTCTCTTATGTTATAAGGAGTCAGAAAAACAACTTATTTATAACTTGATCAATCATATATCTATGATCAACATGTGATGCTTTCATTAGGCGTGGTTTATATGTAAAATCCTAAGTTAGTAATGTTTTACACTGTGCTTCGGAATACAAGTTAACCCATAGGTGTTAATATTACAGGTTAAATAATTTTTCCATGCTCTTTGTGAACACAAAATATCCAACAGAAGTCACTAATTTGACAAATAACCACAATGAGCTAGATCCTCCACAGTCTCATTCAGTTCCAATGAATTTGTACTGTAGCACTTGAAGACATGATTAGAACCTTTCCAGGTGGTTTTTTTCCAATATTTCTTGTTCTTCTCTGTCATCTGATTAATAGTTTGATTGCTGAAAACTGTTAGATCTTGTACCAGTGAACCTTTATAGCTAGTCAAACTAAAGTCATATTCCTAAATTAATGTGGTTTAAAGTGACTAAAATAGAAAAAAGTTAATAATTATGGCCTATATTCTGCAACAATGCAGAAAAGACAGAACTAAAACTCTACTAAAGCCAGAGTGACTTGCATTTTTGAAATCATGGCCTTAGTCAGCTAAAATTAAAGAATTAATTTCATACCACCTAAAAGTAGGCCTGCAGCTTTATATGTTTCACATCTGTTTATACTGAAAGAGAGACATAGTCTATTGCTGTGTGTCTTTATAGAGCCTGGCAAAATGAGACTGTGAGCTGGGGACTCCAAATGTTCTTGAAATGTTTTTCAACATATCGTTGATCATAATCATTGATGATAATAATAACAGACAATAATTGATGCCAGTGGGATCACTATACCTGTAAGAACTGAGAAAAGCATTACAACCTGGTCTTGTAATTTATAACTATAATTATGACAATGATAATGATAATCAATAACAACAACTAACGGTAATAATAACCAAAATGTTATCTCTAGATGTAAAGAAATTCTATAAATATGTTTGCTGAGACTTAAAATAAAACTTGATGCCTAAGAAGACTTGTGTGCTGTAAAGTCTGCAGCAGCTGCTTAAAATTTAATGGATGTAAATACCAAGAACTTAAGGGTCCCCTTACCACTATTATCATAATTTACATGCCAATTGAGGGAAATAAGCTGTCACCTGAAAACCCTTATAAAGCACCATTACAGCTTTCAAACTGAAAAATACTCTGCAGGCACATATGTGTAGCTCTTCTGACTTGTATCTTGCAAAAAATTACATCTTGTCCCAGAAGAAAGTGAAGGCAGTTTCTCTCCAATATTGGGATTTCACTTAAGCATGTCCCTTCCTTCTTGAATAAAGCCCAGAATTTAGAATAAGTTCATTGAAATTCTAGTTTTATATACCTGCTGAAAGCCCAGAAAGACTTTAAATTCTTGAGACTGCTGCTTCTCATAGTAATGATGATCTTGATGTGAATGCATCAGCTAAGAGCACTATGTAAAAAAAATGGCTTATTTTCTTCCCCTTCTCGGACATTTCTTATCTGTTTCTTAGTGGACTGAACACCCAAAACCAGGACTGAATACTGTTTAATAATAGCCATAATTAAAAAAAAAATATTAATACATTTGGCTCAGATTCTTTCCACCTAACTTCAGGCTCCTAAATGTACATGGGTGTGAATGGGATTGCTCCATGCTGCTTCTGTTGTCAGCAGAGAGGAATTACTATAGGCCAATTCAGGTTTTAGTTGGCCTGAGTTGTCTTCTGGAAGTGTCTCTCTCTATTGACCGTAGAAAGATCATGCACCCCTAACACCCAAAGGTTAGTTGTCTGAATTCAGGTAGGCCAATTCAGGGTCTTAGTGAACAGAGTTTATTGAATCGAAGTTTAAATATGACTACTTTTGAATAACTAGGTATTTAGAACAACAAATTTAGATATAGACAAGTAAAACCAAACATTTTTTATTTAAAATATCCCCCTAAATCCTTTGTGAATCTTTAGTGTCATTTTGATAATTAAGGACTGTTTTCTGAAGAGAGTGAAAACAATCAGAAACCCAGGCCAGTCAACAGCAACTAGTGACAAAAGGGACATATCCTCTTTCTAGCCCAGATTCTGCACTCCTGTTTCTGTTCCTGCACTGTATCAGATTAATCTTTAATTCAAAACATACAGAACGTTCCCAGAGCAGGCTGGAGCCTTGTCTCACCTTGCCCAGCAGAAAGGTCTGACTACAAGGCCACAGCTCTTCTTGCATTCTCTCTCAGTGGTCCATGGCCTACATTTTATTTCTGTCACTAGAATAGCTCCCATCAGGACAGGGAAAAAATATCCCCATCTCATCCTTGCAGTACCCTGTATTTTCTATGACAGTGTGAAGAATATAAGAAGCTTACCACTCTCTGCATCCACTACTTAATTTTTAGAACAGCATTTTTCTCTTGGTGATTCTGATCACCCTGTAATATTCCCACCTCTTCCCATCTCCTATACACACACACACTGGGTGAAACAGTTTTATTGTTCACACAGCATTTGAAAAACTTATCTTCAAAGTCGATCTTCGTTTTTCCTTCTTGTTCGTATAACTGCCTTTCATTGTTTCAAACAACAGTTGGATGAGCATATTTTGGTTTTCTTTATGATTTAAATAAGTAATGTGTCTTTCTGAAAATACACAAGCAACAACTCTTATTCAGACTCATGATCAGATCCTGGGATGTGGATTATATGTGACTTTCAAGTCATGTCTACTGTTGAAATCATCTCAACTGAAATATGTAAGAGCAAGCCCACAGTCCATTGTGAACTGCAGAGAAAGCAAGGAGTTGGGCCGTTTGGGCTCACTCTGCCCTTAAATGTAAGACAAAGACTTACTAGCTGCTATTTAGACAAATACACACTGCTGAATTGACTATACTAAGTAGACACCCACTCGCTGTAATTGTCCTGCCCAGCAGAACAGCAATGCATAATATGTCTAAAAAAAAAAAAAAACAAAGTAAAACAAACCAAAAAACCTATGCAAATATCTGAAGCACTTTCCAAGACCTAATTCAGAATAATAGGCCAAGATATTTTCAGCTTCACTGCATAATTATCTTCTTGCTTGAAGGATGACCATGAACAAAATACATTCAAGAATTTAAATACAGTGAGCAGAATTAAATTAGCATGACTTGCAGAGTCAAAGCAGATGGACTAGATCTACAGGAATCTCAGTATTTAATTTGAAATAAATTGCATAATTCCAATTTATTTTCACAAGCTCAAATTAGTGCTGGCAGTAACATTTTAATATATGAATACAAATGGAGACACAGTTAAGCATAGGGCCCAAATGGAGCCAGGTAAATAAAAAATGAGAAACCATTGCATAGTAATCCAAAGCAAAAGAAGTAGAGTGCAGATTTAAATAATGCACCACAATATTAATATGTATTTAAATAAGAAAAAAATGCAGTCCAAGGACTGGATTAAATCCTTTCTCTTTGGGGGCAAGCATTAATGCACTTGCATTTGATTTTGTTTATTGTCAGAAATTTTCCCTGTCTGGGAGGCAACTAAAATCAGCAAAATTTTTTTTAAATGTCACTAATATTTTTGGCCCATATTTTGATTCATCATTACTGAAAAGTGTTAGTGGCTGAAGACTACATTCTGTTAGCTTAGTAAAAGACTGGATTATGTTTGAGTTTTAATGAAACCTAGAATTCATAATTCACAAAAGGAAAAAGATGTTACTTCTACCCTTTTTTAAGACAAATCTAAGGCCAGATTTTTACAAGTCTCATAAAAGATGCTGAAATGGAAATCTAGACTACAATTATTATTTTATTTTCTTCTCAAGGCCATTTTATGGTTTGCAAGAAAGGATCCAGCTGTTCCACCACTGTTCATGGAAATGTTTATTCTGTGAAGGCCCCAGCATCCCTGTAAATAGCCAGCAGAGGTGCCAAGAAACGCAGATGAGAGGCAACCTCTCAGCCTAAGTGGCTCGTGAAGGAAGGTTTAGCATTATTATAGACATCATTTCCACTGTGTGGTTTTTGGTGATTTTTTTTTCCCGTTCTGTGGATGAATGAAAAGTCAGGATTGCAGCGCTTTCTTGTAATTAGGTTTAAAATGTGCTTCAGAATCTATAAACCCCTAATTCAGCATTTACAGGGAATAAAGACAGTTTGACATTCAAAATGTAACCTTTACTTTTCTTTATACGAATTCACTTCTTTTTCCTTATTTTATATACTGGCTGTGGGCTCTGAGAATTATTTTTGTTTTGTCTTTACAGTACTGTGCGTAATGGGAATACTGGGACTGTAGTTCTTAGCCTTTATGATAATACAAATAATTAGCTGTAAGAAAAACCGAAAACAAAAAACCTGATTCTGTTATTCCATTTTTCTTATGAGGGATGAACAAAAGATTTGCTTCTTTGTTCATTAGATGAAGGAACATTATTAGATTGAGATTCGAGGCTCCAAATGGCTCTCTAATGGGAATAAGGCGTACAAATGATCACAGAATTTGCTATTCCTCTGTACTTGGTATTGCAAAACATTGGTAATTGATAGACAAACACATTCAACTAATATTAACTATTATGAAGAACGAGATCAAATGGAATCATCTGTAATTTGGATAGGAAGAAGGCATGATGGAGAGTGAAATCTATGCAGGTAGGGATATTTATTTTTTAATGGAATTAGACTAAAATATGAAACAGGTTTGGATAGGATCCAGCATCACTAACAGATTTTGTTCTTGTTTGCAAGAGAAGAGTTGTCATCCATTTGCTTCACAGTGGTAATTGTTATATAAAGTGGTCAGGCTGTTACCTAAACAATTTATCATGCATACATATTCCAGTATATATCCTTGATTCCCAGCAATAGCAATGGCACAAATGTATATCACCCTTGGCTAATGTGACACTACAACAATCTGATGAGCAAGGACAGAAGGAATGATGAAAGAAAGAAAAAGAAAATGGGATGCACTTTCAAAATAACCTGTTTCCTGCAGTAGAATTTTAAATAATTCTTTGAAGAATATTGGCACAGCAAGACTGCAACAATTAATGAAATATAAAATGTACAGAGAATGGTATAGAAGCTACTTCCAATTACCGTTGTAATTCTACTGATTCCAGTGCAAACCTAAATAAGCATCCACTATGTCTGTATTCACACACATGAGTTAAAATTTCTATAAATACGCTTTCATGAAACAATGATGCGTCACCCTTTTGCGAAAGACCCAAATGTACAGAAAATACAGCTCGTAAAAAACTACAAGTCCTACCACAGGAACTAAAGAATCATCAGATCATTCTGCTTACAAGACATATTTCCTGGAGTGTGCCCTTTCTAGCACATATCACTGTGTGTCTGTGCATTGCTTTAATTGCCAAAAGAAACTCTCACACACACTTGTCTTCTTGCGAGAAGCTGACAGTACAGATATGCAGTAGATGTTAATTATTCAATGCACTACCATAAGGCACTCAGGTATTATGATAAGCACAGTGTAAGAGCACACATAAAAAATAATAGAACAACCCACCCTGCAAGAGTCTGTCAAAGCTGGAATAAATTAAAAGCTGAAGCAGCAAGCAAACATTAATATCTCTGCTAGAAAAATGTTCTTTAACAGATTTCAAAAACCTAATGTTCGTGCTTCTTTCCTGTCATTCATATTAGCTCTAACCCTTATTGTTTTTCAGACTGATTTACTTTAGATCTTTCAGAGTACATAAGAATTATGTGCCTCTATGAGTTCATCTATGGCTTAACAAGACACATACAGTATCTGCCTTGTCTCCATTAGCTGCTACTGAAAATACATACATAATACTTTAATTTGTTCTTCTAAATTCTGCAACTGCAACTCAATACAGAGGTTCTGTATTGTTGCCTAAAGCTACCAGAAGAAATTAAACCAGGTTCAGGCAATGTATTGCATGCTACATCTAACATAGTGCTTGGTGGAAATGAAAGCAACTGTTCTTTTACAGAAATATTTTTGGTCTTATTTAACTCCAGGAAAATGAAAACCTATGAAACAAGTTTAATTTCAACATTAATGCAACAAAAATAGTTTGATTCCAATCCATTTTCTAACCTGTGATATTTTTTGTTGTTATTTATTTATTTATTTTTCAACATTGTAACAGTTTAGTAGTACTTAAACCAGAACTGTTTTGGAAGAAACAAGATTTTTAACATGCAGATGCTCCTAAACACTAATACAGATTTTTAGAAAATAGGATAACCCTCCTGTTTAGATATTGACCAAATTAAATTGCAAAGAAATATGTAGTCTACATCTGCCATCTACTGTAAGAAGAAAACACTGCAGGTATTCTTGAACCAAAACAAACAAAAGTAAAAATATTATTAGATTGTGTTTACCATTTAGACCTACCTCTGAAATTAAATCACAATTTCTTTAAATATATGTCAATAAAAAAAGTGATGACAGCATAGATATACTATAAGATACATAAAAATCTCTTGTTTGAAAAACAGACCACATTTTCAGTTTGTTGTAAATTTTAAAGTGGAATTCAAAAACCACAAAGAAAATAAGCTTATAATTATAGAGCTTTTGGCACCACTGAGAGACAGTGTGTGAGTAACCACTATAAGTATCATAGTGAAAGTATGAACTACGGGACTTTTTCTTCAATACTTGCATACTTTTTTATTATATAAATATAATTCCAGCTTTAAACCTCACTAATATATCCAGCTTCCCGAAATAGTGGACAAAGATAACTTTAAGTTGTGGTGTGCTTTGGTTATTGGCCAGCCCCTACAGGACTCCAGGGAGAAGTCCAAGGAGAGGTCTCAGGCACTGATTCTGCTATCATCTATACCATTTTTTAACTTTTTCCTTGGACCTGTGCTGGATCAATTCAACTATATATCTGCAAGTCTACAGGCTTTGAGGTCAGGGATCTTTCTCTGACTGTGCTGTTTAACAACAGAGACCCAATTTATGAACTGACTGCAGTGGTGCACAGTCAACAGCTTCTTTTACCTGGCTGAGTCAGTAATAACATCACCTGGGAAAGGAGATGCTGTCAAAGAGGTATTAGTGCTGTATTAGTAGAGTTTTCTTTAAAGCACAGGCAAAATTTCAGTGCCTACCTAGACAGATTTGGACATGTTCCCTGTTGCATACCTGTCAACGGACCCAGATCCTGAGCAGTGAAGAAGTTTCTTCAGGGGTCATCTCCTCCTAATGACTTCTCACTGTCAACCTTGGAGAAAACCAAGATGACTTTCTTAGGCTTCAAAGACCATTTTTAGATTCCCATCTGAAGAAAAACATCAAAATAAAATCAAGCCAACCTGGAATAAGACTGTGACAAGCCTTCACAAAGGTAATACTTCAGTGCCTCTTCTCTGCAGCTTTGCAAGTTAGGCATCTTTATCTTACCACACAGCAGAAACTTGAAAGCTACACTTTGACAGACTAGTGCCTGAAAAAGACCATCTTCTACCTGAATTAAATTTGTGCCAAATTACAGATACTAGATTTAATTTTCTTGATAATAAAAAAATTCTTTTAATCTCTTTCTACCTGGGAAGATAATATTTTGCATTTTTAAGGTATAGCTAGCTATCCAAATTTATAAGACGTTTCATAGGCACATAAAAATTATAAGACTTTTATATCATTCTTTGTGTATGTGGATGTCTCATAAATGAGACCTCTACCTTGAAAAAGACAATGTTTTTGAAAAAGAGCAACTTTTACAGAATGTGTTTCATTTGAAAAATGTCAACTGTTTCAGTAATATATATAGAATATATATATTTTTTTATATAAGCGTCCAAGTTTTATGATCCTTTTTTTCTTTTTTTAAAATATTGTTCAGAAGTCCTTTTAAATTGTGAACGTACAATGTGCTGGTTGGGGGCATTACATCAAGCAAAATATAGTCTGTTCTTTTCCTCTTCTGCTCTTGGTTAAATTTCAGTTCCCACCCTCCAAGTCTTACTATCACGCTGGTCTCTTTTCAGGAAGCAATAAGACTTTCAGTAAAATACCAGAATGAACAAAGTTACTTTCATTATTTACTTCAGTTCTCCTGGGAAGGAAAGAGACACTGAGGATTTTGGTTTTGCTAACACTATTGGCAGATCAACGTGATAGGCTGCTTCCAGAGTTATCTGACGGGCACTTCATCCTCCGAGGTGCTTGTTTTCTACTCTTTTGGATCAAGAAGATGCTGCCGCTCATTCCTAGTTCAGATATCCATCTTTACCTCCTCCGTGGAGACTGGGGAACAGGAGAGCAGAGGGTGATGTACACCGCACATCACACTTTCATACAAAATCAGGACATGGCAGAAGCAGTCACCTGGACTCAAAGAGTAGTCTCAGGCATGGCAGCTCGTTTCTGTCTCACTTGCTGCTTCTTCTCAAGTGATCAGTGAAAATCTCAAGCCCTCTTACACACCACTGCACTCATTTCTGCTGAAAAAAAGATGTGAAGGGAAAAAAAAGATCATACTAATATAAAAAGGCTTATCTCTTGCTCAAAGACCAAATATGAGCAGAGTGTCTGAACTAATTCTGCATGACACGAATCCCTTCCAAACATGACGGGAAGTTACATTACCCAAATAACGAGGATTCCAGCTGAGATAAGTCAGGGAAACGCATAGACTAGCATATGTAAATACAATGCCTCATTTACCATATAGAACATACAGACAAGTCCAAGAAGGCTCAGTGTTAATCAAAGCACATTAGAAGACTTTGAGAATATTAAAAATCCAATCACATTTTGCAATAGACATACCTGTCCTAGAAATTCAGTTTAGTCTCTAGGGGATTCACTGTATATTTCTGAGCAGCATAGCAAGTACAGCATGGTTTATAAACATTTACTACTATAAAAATGCAGAAGGCAGTGACCTGTATAACTGCATATAAGGCTGCTATCCAAGCTTTGTATTAAGAGGAATTTCCTTCTCTCTCCCTCTGGGGAAGGGGATTTGAATTGCAGATAGCATCATTCATCATAATACAACACTGCACCTGTGTATTTCAGGTACTGGATACTAATTTCAACAGAAAAATACTCTACCAGAAGATGTAACGTCTAAGAAATACCCCTTTGGTTTTCCTTATTAGGACTCTGTTTTTACCTGCTCTTTCAATTTCAGAAGAGCTTTAACCTCTGTGCTTCACCAAGAGGCATTGGAGAAGGTTGCTTTGAAAATCATAGCTGAACACAGTCAAAATGCCCAGCCTCATGGGAGGGGAGTGCCTTGCTCTGTTCACAATTTAAGCGAAGAGTGCATAAGGGAGAAATTACATATGCCCAAACTTTTGCCTCCCTTCACATACGTAGAAACTGAAAAGACCTTTGCCAATTTAAAGTGAGTTTTTCTCTGCCAGTGTACTGGGAAGACTACATATATATTTCTATCTCCAAACAATTACTCCTCCCAAAAGAGTCAAAATTGTAAGACTGCATAAGGTGACTGTTCTATTTACCACTTTGAAGGAGTCTTGTAGCACATCTTGGTCTGAATACCACCTAGCATTTGGTTTTCTTATTTTTCATTCTGCAGGGTGAATATACAAACACCCTTTCTCACATACAGTTGCAGTATCCCCCCAAGGCAACCAGCTAGCCGCAGTAAATTGCTCACCCAACTGCTAAGTTCTTAATAATTGAAGGAGTTAAACACGAAAAGCAAGAACAAGTTGATGTATTTCTCATTAAAAGAAGTATGGTTTGCAGATATTTCAGCAACTATTAAAGAATTCAGAAGTATATTGTTATTTTTTTAAAATATAAAAAGATGCTATCTGATATATATTTAAGAAATATTCATGATGTCATAGAAACATAACCCTCGTTGTAACTATGGTAGGAAGGAGAGAACAAAATTGCTTCTATCTTTTATCTTCCAGATATTGATCCAGGGATTGACTTCTCTATTTCTGACACAGAACTCAAGTTTGTATCTTACGTGCATGTACAAACCTTGCTACTAATTTTGTCCCAGAGATCTATTCTTTATCAGAACAGGGTTAAATTTGGCCCAGTAATTTGCTGCAAATCATGGCAAATAACTTTTAGAATAGCTGGTGATCTTCTAGGCATCTCTGTCTTTGGGGCACTTTCTTCAAAATTGAAAATAAAACAAGTGAGCAACGCAAGATAAAAATGTTATAAACAAATTATACTTAAAATTAATCAGGCTTCCAAAACCTCCATCCCAGACTGACTTGTGGTTTTTAATATGTCACTTAAATTAACCTGCAAGTGAGGAAACCACAAGAAATAGATCAACCCGCTGAGTGTTGTGGCCTCACAAAGACAGGACTATGTTATAAAAGGACTCTTTGCTAATAAATTACTAGGTCTTAGTGTTACCACTAGAGAATGCAACAAAGACACAGTTCCTTTGAAAATAAAAATGCCTATTGTTACAATCACAAAGAGTGGACTAATTCCCTCCACTCTCTTTTCGCTAATCCTTGGTTTGTGAAACATTCTTGCTCCTAGTTACAAGGGCAATATAACTGAATTATTCACTTTATGTTGTACTGTGAGACTGTAAAAAAAAAGAAAGCAAAAAGCTGCATGCTTTACTCTGTTTTCCACATCTATTGATAAAGACAGCCACACAGCAGCTTTCTCACCTAGAATCTCTATGTGTATTTCATCATTCAGATTAAATGGATTATCCCAAGTAAAACACAGATGCACATATGAATCACAGCTTCTCTCCCGCAAAAAAAAAAAATAAAGCTGCTTTGTGCTGCTCCTGTGGAGCAAAATAGAGATTGAGTCAGTGAATCCATCCCCTTTAGAATCCCCTCTTCCCCAGGGACCACATGGATGGCACACATCTACTGCAATTACACCTGTACCGCAAAACCATTCCTTTTTCCAGCGAGGATGGCACTATGGGGAGTACCCAGCTGATTATACACAGTTATTTTAGAAGATGAAGACTCTCAAAAAGAAACCAAGTCTTCAAAAGATCTGTGGCTTACTATCTGTGTTACAGAAAGTCTGCATTGCTTTTAAATAAGAAATTTACCCAGAAAATTAATGGTATAGGAAAAACAAAATGCATTTTAAATACCATAGGACAGGTTGTCCTGAATTCCCCTGAATTTCATAGCACTTTCATCCGTAAAATACAGACTTCAGATGCTACCCACCAGGAGCCAAGGCCATATAAAATGTAATCTTGCATTAATCAACCAGCAGAGGGGGCAGGACGAGCAAGAGACATTCAAACAGAGTAAAGGCAATTTGTCTGCACTTGTATTTTTAGGGACAGCACTGAAAAAGTTATTAAAATAAGTTTTGAAAAGTAATTAGTTCCTACAACTGGTGCTGTCTTCTTTGTATACAGTTCTGATAAGTGTACAACTTCATGTCAGTAGTTCTGCGTTAGCATATACACTTTATTCAATGGAAATGGAGACTAGAGGTGGTGGATTCCACGGTAGATTTGCCACATAAATGAACCGACTTTGTAATGGTGTATTAAAAAGAGGTAGACATACACAGCCCTTTACATGCATTAAAACATTTGAAGTATTCTATTTTATTTGAAGTGGTGTTTTTCATGTGTTTCTACTTCAAAGAATAATGGCACGAAATATCACTATTAGTACTAAAATGAGCAGAAAGATGATGTCACTTGACAGGAAATACTACATATATGCTTCTGTCTCAGAACCAGCATTTCTAAAAGCCTACTCTTTGTCATTGCTGACTAAAAGTCAATGATGCAAAACCTATGTGTTTTACTCCCCCACAAAGCCTGTGGCCAGTGAGCACAGGTGTAAAATGCTACACATAAAGGGTATTATTATTATTGTTACTATTACTATTATTGTTTTATTTTATTGCGCAAATGCTTACACAGAGCAAATCAGCAAGGGAGGAAAAAAAAACGCATGCTGCCTAAGGCAATGACTAGATACCACAAAAGCAATAAATATTACTATTACACACATCACCACAACAGTGCAGCCACTCACCGCACCCCACCCCCACCCCCCCCTACCATTGATAACTGGTGTGCGTTATGCTCTGCTGTACCAACACAAAGAACAACATTTGTTTCACCTAACCTGATATGCCTGCAGTGTGAGCTGTTCACAGCAGGCTCTGTGTATAATCCAGGGAGACAAACAGGCAATTCTAGGGCATAATCCATCTGACTTATTTTAGACCTACAAATTAGGATAAGATGAACTGCACCCCAGAAACGGGCCTAGGGTGATTAGATCAGACGCAGAAGTCTGCATTTGGTAAATGAACCCCACCCACGCTGTTTACTCCGGAGGGCCCATCATCTTGGCACACTGAGCAAGCAAAGGGCAAAAGCTGAAGCTCTGGCAAACTATAGTAGTACTCTTACTATATATACTCTTACACTGCTCTATACACTGAACACACTGGTTTTGGGGGGTTTTGTGTCCATAGTGCCCTTCTTATTTTTAATTAAAGGATTTCAACTTCAATGAGTGAATTTGTCCCAAATCCGAAAGTAAAGACATTTTAAAAACTGCCAGACCAGTATCATATCAAAAACTGACCTATGCTCTAAAGCTGTCTTCATGCTTCATCAAAGAGCCTCTGCCTAGAATTTTGCCCCAAGCTGGCTCATTTTCTGATACAGCTGAAGAGAAAGATTACAAATATGACCACAATTTGTACTGTCATTATGCCTCTACAACCAGCACATTAAGGTTGCAATTTACCTGCTATTGTGAGACTCAGAAAATTTCAGCCACTATTTTAGCAAACTGCCTTAATCAAGAAAGTGATGGAGTGATAACAAATGAAAAAAGTCTGGGATTTGGGGATTCTGATGGTCATTTTGAACTCAGACTGAATCACAGCATGACAGGCAGGGTTAGAGTGGGTGGAAGAATGATATCTATTCTTGTGATTGCAAAATATGAGAGTTGTATTCTATATTAAAAGTTCTTTTGAGGCTCCTAAGTTATATTTGATGCTAACATTGAGCTAATAGTTTTGTCAGTTAAATCTCCCTGAGACATGCAGACATCCCCAGTTTTTCATAGCAGTTCTCTGAAGGGAATAGAATGGCAGGAAGAATCTTGTGTAATTCGCTGACTGCTTTATTTTCTTTTCCTACTGGTTTTACAAATTTATTTCATTTCAGACAGTTTATTCATTTCTAATAAGGTTCTCTCAAAAGCAGTGGCTAATGTACTTATTAGGAGAAGTAGGTGTTATTTCTATAGGGCTATTAGGATAGTATTAAGTAAAAAAACATTCATCTAAGAGCGAAGCATAACACTGTTGTTTCTATAGACTCCAGCAGTAAAATCATTACTAGTGCTTTTAACTACACAAAAAATATGTCTCTGAGCATACGGTTTTTCACATTTAGCTGTCCTATGATCATCATTTCAAGTATGCAGAGGATAAAGGAGTTTTGATCCAGTACTGAGAAAAGAGATCATGTTAGAGTTCTTGCTGACATGGCACATACCATATGGCAATCAGATTATTTTCTCAGGTTGCATGATTCTAAAGCTCTACTCTAAAGCTGTACACTGGCATAAAAGAGGTTAATTAAATATCAAGTGTCTGCAAAAGCAACTCATATGCTAGGATTCTAATTCACCAGGAAATTTTAACAGATAGCTAACTTCAAGCACACACTCTTTAATTTCAGTGGGACTATTTGAGCGTATTTAAAGTAATGTACCTCCTTCAGTACCCTAGTGAACTGGGACCTAAATGAATAAAAGGCTATTATGCAACCGAATATATCAAGGTTATTATGCATTTTTATAGAATTGTTTGGGTTTTGAAGAAGGCAGATATTCTGCCCTCCCTAAAATCAGCTTAGTGGATGTTGCATCCACAGAGTATAATACTGAACTGTTATAGCTCTTCTAAAAAATCTGGAATTGGAGTTTTGCTCTAAGGATAGCAAAATTCTTCCATTGAATTTTCATAAGAAAATTAAATTTTCAATGAGCTATATTCTTAAGGTGGCATGTAAGGAGATTTTATCTTTAATGTACAGCACAGTCATATCTGTATGCATACCAGACAGATTTAACTTTACCAGAAACAGTTACTCGTTTGAATTAGGGCAGTTACAATTTAGACATATACCTAGAGACACATGCCACTAGGGCTTTCTTCAGACAAAAGCTCAATGCTAAGCAAGTTCCTCAGACAATGCACCACGCACACTGATACAGTATACTTGTACAGTCCAGTAGTTCACATATAAGCTCTGTTTTTTATGATATTAATCATCCCACTGTTAACATGAATTATTTTGGTGCTGTTTTAGTATCAGAAAATCTTCACTGTAAACATCAAAGAGTTAAGTTAGGTATTCATGGCTTCAAAAACCCGTAATCTTATTGTTTGAACTCCTTACTCAGGTCCTACAAAAGCATGTCAAGCTGACCCATGGTAGCCAATTCTTATTGCCCTTATCTAAAAGGATTCCCTGCTGCAGAACAGTCCTGTGTGGCAATGGGAATGGCAGGAAACTGAAAACAGACTCTTTTATAACAACAGGAGCTTCATTTATACTGCACGCATACTGTAAAAGCAGTCCTGGGTTTCCTACCAGCATGCCCGAGCCTAATTACACCTGCTGTAGTCCTGAATCACCAGCCAAAGGCCTGGAGTAGTACTTTGGTGCCTTGCTGAATTCAAAGAATAGCTGAGATGGAGCCTGCAGACAACTAATGTGCTCTAAGAACAATGCCGCAGTCATTTCGTGGGGCGAACTGAGGGATTTCGAAGGAGCTGCCGCAGAGACTACACATTGTTGCAGAGCAAGAGGTACTGCTTTGTATACTGCACTTCACTCTAACACTTACACTTGAAAACTGAGCTATTCAAACCCAAATAAAACACCGAGTCGCCTGGACAAATTTTTAACATCAGGGGGTTGGTTTGTTTGTTTTTCCAGCTGCTGCTTTTTTTTTCCTGTATATACATCCATCATTTTTCTACCTTGCAAATAACAGAGTCCCTTTCCCGTTTTTCTTTCTCCGGTTTTGTACATTTTCTTCATTTTTTGTGTGTTTGATATGATTCCTAACAGGCTTGCTGCTCTCAGCCCCAGTTGCTGGATGGCACAAGTGAAAATTGAGGGCAGCATCCTGGTTTGCCCTACAGAGTTATTTCTATAGTCTGAAGCATCTGCTTCTTTTACATTTCATTTTTTTCATAATGCAAGGGTGGAAAGTCTCTGGCTCCTGGGCTACTTCTGACTCTTGAGATATTCAAGTCACAAGACTTGCTACTGGCACAAGCAACATATCTTTCTTGTAAGGCCAGTAATCTCCATGAGGCCGGGATCCCCATCTAGCCTAGATTTAAATGGGAGAGGGACCCTTTCTTCATGTTGCCATCTTCAGTGTCCCTGCACCTGCATTCAGCATCTGGAATGTGTTTTAAGGTTCTCAATCAAATAAAATATTTATCTAATTGTCAGGAAAGCTTCAAAATTGTACTCTACTGTGTCATTTTTATAACTGTCTCTTGACCATATTCTAGCATAGGTATTTTTTGTGCTAGATCAGATAAATGATTCATTTTGTCCATAGCTTCACTTACATGCTCTGTTAAACTTCTCAGTTCTTCATTCTAGTAGAAGCTTAGTTCTGCATAAAACACAGCTGTAACTGTTGATTAAAATGTCTCTTCCACTGAATAAAATAATTGTTGAAAATACAACCGAATAGAAATACACACCATAGTGAAAGTCACTGAAAGGCTATGCACAATTCCTCTTTTCATATGATGTTATAGACAAACTGTAAGTTATTCCAGCCAGTACAGGACATTTTATGTCTCCAAGGCACAGAAAATGGAGCGGAAAGCATTTTAAATAAATTTTCAAGGGTTTTGCTGGAACAGCAGACTAATAAAATTAAACCTATATATTCTAGAGAAGAAACAATGAAAGAGTAAGGGGGAACATCATACAAAGATTAAAAAAATCTAGAGAAAAGGAACTCTCTGGTTAGCTTACCCTAACCTGAAAATACTTCAAAATATAAACATGCCTTTATGAATAATAGAATACTCAGCCATGCTTGACCACACTTTAAAAACTTATGCTGGGATTTCTCTTTGGATAAAAAGTAAATGCATCACATTTTTAGGTTACCTTCCCTGGAAACTCAAACAGAAGCCATGTTGTAACCTCAGTGAGAAAGCAAGGTTTCATTTTGTCTGTGCATGTGAAATACTGCTAAATAAAAACACTCAAGCCAAGAAGCTTGGGCAGTGGTGGTTTCAACACCTGAACTGCTTAACTCTCAGCTACAGAGGTCCCATTTAGACTGTGCCAAGCAGCAGTCACTGGGGCAGTCCCTGGGCATAGTTCAGGAGACAGCACATGCCGTCTGCCATTCCCAATATGCAGTATGAACTAGACTGCACCAGGTTTGGCTCCCTTTACACTCCATATCTCAGCAGGATTTCTAGAACCCTCAAGCACTCCTGCTGGCCCTCATGCCATATCCCAGAGCCTGCAAAAAGATATTCTCAGATTTATGGTATGAAAATACCAACCCAGGGGTTTGCCCTCATATTGTTTCAAACACTTTGAACTGAAAAAACAAAAAAAAAAAACCAAAAAAAAAAACCCACAAGAAAAAAATGCAATATGATAACTCTTCTAGGGACAAAAAAAGTATGGCAGGAAGCCCAGAAGAGACCCAGAGCCAAGTGAAATTTGGTTGCAGCCAAGATGTAACACTTGGCCTCAAGGCCAGAGAAAGGTCCCTTACCATGTTTTATTTAGCAGTAGAGATGCAGTCATTGCACCCGTCTAGCCTATCATCTTCTCCTTAACAGTAGGTAGTAACAGATGTTAAGGGTAAATGTGTATGAAAAACTTCCACAGACACATCTTTCCAAATTCTAGTAATCCTCTGTTTTAGGATTTCCAGGTTCAGATGTTGAACCCAGACCACTGTGCTTGATAGCTGAATTTATTCAAAGCTCTTTTTTTGGATGAGCACATATTTTTGGCTTCCAGAATGTCTTGTCACAGATGAGCCTTATAGTTTTATTTTTATTTATGTAGAAAAAAAGTCTTTCTGCTTTTTTAAAATTTACTGTGCATTTAATTGGGTAACACCTTGGATTTTCTTTTCACTAAAGAGACTTTATCTACAAAGCTTTTTCTCTCTTAAACTCTTCCATACCTTGGTCCATGCTTCCTAATATTTCTTATCTTCCCTGATTCTGTGTGGGCCTTTTGTGTCTTTTTTAAATCCTGTGGGCTTCAGCTGCATGCATTAATCAAGATGTGGGTGCATCGTGCATGGATGCACCATAACACAATGTTTCTTTCCCATTCCTAATATTGCACTGTATTTCAGCTGCTATTGAGTATCGAGTCGATTTTGTCAGAGAACCATTGCAAATTCTCCAAGATTTCTGCTGAGAAGTAATAGATAAATTACAGATTACTCGTGTACATATAGAAGGTGTATCAACAGACTATCACCTGCTTTACTGTTAATTTCTGATAACCTGTAAAGCACATACCCAAGAAACTCATTATTAGGTAAATATAATATCAAGGTACAAGATTATACACTTATCTGAAAAATATTGAGTTTCCTCTTGCTGCTAACTTAATAGAACAAATAATACTGATCTTCAAGAATAGAATGTGCACTTTAGTTCATTAAATAGTTATATTTCTAACTCTTTCAAGTCTATGATCCCATGTTGTCCTGATGCCTTAAAGTTGATTCTGCACTACCTGCAATTTATATAAATCAAGAGCAGAGTAACTTAGATAATATGACTGGTCAACCCGATATACAAGCTCCTACTGAAAAAAATGCATTAATGGCTATGGAGAAGCACAATTCTGTATCATTAAGTGTGCAGTTGCAGCTGCACCTGTTTATTTCTCTGTATTACTCATAACAAAACAGAAGCATTTTCTGTCCCCTTTGCACTCATGCAAATGACTTCATAAGCAACGAGACAATGATGAAGCCTCCTTTTTCAACTCACTCTTGCTGTATGCCCCCTGGGACTGTACAAGACAAGACTTTTGTCCCATATAACTTACTTTTAGATGGAAAAAATAGCAGTGTGTCAGAAATATATATTAAATATTAAAGGAGATTGTGTGAAGCAAAGATTTTAATTTTGAACAGGTAGGTACAAAGCAGGAACTTTCCTGTCATGTAATGAGCATCCCCTGGCTATACTTGTTTTTCCTTGACTTAGACATTCCTCTAAGAACAGTAGTTCAACAGCAAAAAAAAAAAAAATCAAAAGATTTCCATACGGCAACAGTTTCCCAAAAAGAGGACCAAAGAAGATCCTATGGACTATACTGTGCATTCCTGACAGACAACAGTAATATAAGACGTATTTAAAGTAACTGAACAGAGACAATAGCAAACATTTTTTTCAAAACAAATTCATAATATATTTAATAATGAAATCTTTTCCTTATCAAACTCTCTATATAATTTCCTATTCTCAACTTACAATTATAAAATAAAACGAAGCTTTTTTCAAAATCATAATTCAAATATGGTTTTATTTCTCTTCTACTGAGTTACATTCCATCAAGCAATAACTGTCTTTATCTGTACTTAATAGCTCATTTTCCATATTATACAAGTGCTTTCAGGACTTTAGCATTGTGTTTCCGGAGTTTGATTTTATTCATTTTTAATATAACCATTTTACAGAGTCTCCAAAGAACAATCCAGACAAAGAGTTAGCACAATAATGTGCTTTGCATTGAAAAGATCCGATTTTTGAAGAGAGGGCTACTCTGTGAGATGTGAAATTTATCGTTATCCTTATAGGGTCAATTCAATTTAAAACTTCTGAAGTTAGTTATGCACTTTAAAAAGCCTTCCAAAGAACAGAGGAAAGACTATTTGGACCTTTCAGAAAATGTTGGTGGCATTAATATAAAAAAAATACCCACACCTTTTCATATATTTGTTTAAGCACATAGTGTAAATAGAACACCTAATTTCTGTTTAAGAGTAGGTAAATACTGAATAAAATCAGGTAATCAGAGAAACAGCTTTCCATTATTTTGTAGGTGACTTTGTTGGATCTCAAGATATGTAGAGCAAGGATCTAGGCAAAAAAGAGGAGGTTAGTTCAGTCTTTTCCCACTCTTGTTGTCATACAAATGGGCTTATCATTGTCAGTTGGGACCACTACTTGCTCTTGCAATACAGGGCATAGACGTATCATGTATTTCTTAATATTGAAAAGAATATTTAAAAAGGGGATCAAAGCATAGTGGAATTCAAGTGCTGAGGTCAACCCAGATGTGTCCAATGAACGCTAAGCTTCATTTTAGTTCACAACCTAAGGAGAAACCCATGGCTTGTCCTCCTCTAAAGAGAAACTCAGTGCATAACCAAGTACACCATTCACAGTGCTGCCAGTGGAGCAGAGCCTGTGCTGCTCCCAGGCTGTGGATTACAGGAAGACAGTTGCAGGATCCTCACTTTCATTTCTGGATCAGAAGCTCTGTGTCTTTTGGTATATGCCACTTTTAGGTACACACCATGTGGATGAGGAGAATAGTTGCAATGTATTAAAATCCCTTTTTTTTTTTACTGACCTCAAGACATACTTTTTCTTGCTGTTTTAAACACTATAAATCTAATTAAAGCAGAATCATAACAATGATTTTAAACTATGCAAAGCTTATAAGGTACATAAAAACGTATTTTCAGCCTGGTGATGCTTGAATCTATGACAATGTAACACTCTCCCCTGTTCTCATTGCCCACAACGAATTACAGGATTTGGTTGGAAAACAAAAACAAAATACTTCACAGCAGTGGTCTCTGTGTATTTGGTGGATAGAGACCTAATCAGTGTGAAGCTCCCCTACTATGTTCAGCATGCCTGGAGCCTTTCAGTCACTGGAAAGGTAACAGTGAGTTTGTAACAATCTTTTGCCATGTAGTTAAGAATTAATATAATCCCTTAGCTTTGCTAAATCAAAGACCCTGCACCAATGGACATTTAAACATTTCATGGAAATAACATTTATACAATTTCTTCATAAGAGAAGAGAGGCTGTTTAGTGCCACCATCATTCACCTTCCTGTTCCATCTAAACACACATATGCACAACGCTTTGGGACGGTAAATTATGTGCAGCCTCACAGGTGTGGGCTCAAATCTAAGACCACTAAGAAATTGACTTTAGTTAGCTACTACCAGGTTATGTAAAAACAGATACCATATTCTTCCTATCTGCTGAATCAAGTACTAACTTTCACAGTTTTTCCCTAGATGAAACAGTTAAATTATCTGACCCCCAGTTTGAAAATTTAATATTTACATACTGGCATCAGGCTTTTCAAGGCATAGATTAACAGCAGAAAAAACCTGCCCAGACATAATTACTATATTAAAAGGCAGCAGGTAGCAAGTATTTGGAAGCCTTTTTACTTAGAACACAGCAGAGGGTAAAATTAATTTCTCAATTATCTTAAGCCAACCTGTTATTATAACACACTTCTGAGTCACGGGTACACTTATCAACGGCATCAGTTTTGCACTAGATTTCTCCATTTTTCAGTCCCAAAAATGTTAGCTAGACCTACTGGTGAGTATTAATCACAGTTAACATTGTGCACTTTTTCAAAGTGTACTTTTTCAAAGCTAAACTGTATTACTCAGTAGTAGGAGTGAGAAAATGCATCAAGAGAGGTTTTTTGTTATTCTTTTCTCACCTCCTCCTTCTCTCTCCTCCTACTTCTCTCTCACCCTTTCCCTCCTCTTCCTCCAAGAAAGGATCACATGCAAAATTACAGAAGTTCTTAATTAAATAGAACTGTGGCTGATCAGAAATTATTCAAAATTTAATGTTAATGAAAACTTTCTGATAACTAAATACACCTACTTATGTATTCAGATGTTTCTAAAGCTAATCAATTAATTTTTTCAGAACAAAACCCCACATCCCACAAGGCATGGTGACTGACCTACTACTCAGTATGCTAGTGACTTACTCAGCACCCTGTTCTTGGTAGCAGACCAATTTAGTATTCCTTACAAGTTTACCAGTATACTCAAAGGAGTAAACACTTTACAAACTTCAGTGTTTCCTTTCCAGGAATCACGTTGCAATATCTAAAAAGGTAAAACATCCAAACATCTTTCACTTCTATTCGAACATCTTTCACATCCGAACTTCTCTTGTCACTTTCTGTTTTAGACAAGTAGAGTGATGAAGATAATAGTTAAAGTAACCTGGCTCTGGCAATCTTTATCTATGGAGAACTCGCATTCGGTTCATTAGCAGTTATGTGACCAGTAAAAACCACAAAAAGAGAGGGAAATAAACAAACCAAAGTATTTTCAGAGTCACCCACAGGCTACTGCACTTTGACTTTGCCTAGGATTAAGATTTGCCAATGTTGATAAAAATTCAACTTGCTTTTCATAACTATAATATTAAAGACTTTGCTGTTTCCTAGTTATTGATAATGAAACTACCATGAACATCTTAAACAGAAAGACAGCAGAAAAGGAACAAATGCACCTCTGGAAGGAATTAACCACTTTTGAAGATGATTAAAGAAGTGGATGTGAAGCTTTTCATTGAAAACACTGAGACTGAACTTTCAAATAATGAAGTATAGCTCATGCATTTTGGCTTGATTAATAAAGTCTGTAATTGAACAAAAGTGGTAGCAAAAATAAAGACAAAGTAGAGCTCAAAACCAGATTGCCAGCGGTAGAAAAGGGACAAACACTCTGTATATTCATTTAAAAATTCAGGGAAGTAGAATATGAACAAAAGCCCTGAAAATGTTTAGATCTTTCCATATTTTTCTTTTCCCTGATAATGTGTCAAGGCCATCATCTTAGTGACATATATTGATGAGAGGCAAAAGTAATTACAATATGAAACCAGTCACGTTATTGAACTTCAATGGGTGAACTCCTGACTTCACCATAATTCTGTGACTGCACCTGCACATCTTTCTGTGCTGCAGGCCCAGGGTCAGGGTCCTGTATGATTTATGGCTTATCTGCCTTATAAATATGGACACAGCTCTCCAGTGTCCATTGTGGGTTGGAACAGATGTATGTCCAGGTAGCCTGGCACAGGCTTGCCCAGGTGAGTCCCAGAAATTTGTTGCTCTCAGCCAGTGCTTTCTATGTCTATGCCTAGAGCTGGCACTGGAAGACTCATAATGCGAAAAGGACTGCAAATTATTCAGCTTAGATAGGAAACCCTTCTGTCAGTTTTTCCACTTGTCTTAGAGCAAAAATATTAACATTTCTTTAGCTTATCCATAGCATGTATAACACAAAAGTTACGCCATGTGTTAATAAAACATTTTGAGATCTACTAACGCAAGCAACTATAGAAACACATAACAATATTATGCATGTTGTTTACCTGCATGAATTTCTGAGGCATCAATGAGGAGATAAAAGCCACACAGCACTGAAAACAGTCTGCCACAACAGTAGCAAATGAGTCTTCGTTATTGCATGCCTTGAATTTCAACAGTCATGAAAATGATAATGGGAGATCCAACAGTCTTTTGGCTGAACAGGTATATTAATATTTATTTTTTTAGCTTGTGAAACTTTAGGTCTGAATACAGTATTTTTCTTCAGATTGTTGATGTGTGAATCTTCACGGCTAATTATTGTACTGTTACTTATACAAAGAAAAACCCTGCTGCTTCTGTTTCTGTAGAGTTCTTCCATACATAAACAAGTGGATGTACACACAACACAGAGACAATCTTGTTACAGTATCAAACTCCTTGACACTTCCTATGATCCTAATTCCACATATGAGTAAGGAATATCTAAAATTTGGTTGTTATGGGGAACTGACTTATCTGCTTTCTTTTCTGCTCATATTAAGTGAGTATTATGTACAGTAGAGAACTAGTCTTGTCAAATAACCTCATTTGGAATACCAACATTGTGTCCCGTGTCACGGGTTTTGATAAAAAACCCCAAAATCAATTCATGGTCAGCGTGTGACAGCAAGTGGAAATAAGATGCCGTGAACAAGTAAGAATAAGATGTTACAGATTCTACTTCACTGTTGTTCTTTATTGAAAGAAATGGTCACCTTTGCTCAATTTTATTTATTACTGTATTTGTAATACTCAGACATTCAACGAGCTCAACAATGACATGCTGCAGTGGCAGTAGTTTAAGGAGCAAGACTATATCTTCATACTAATCTATGATTATCACTGAGAAGAAACTCTTAATTCTCAGGACACCTTTTTCTTTTCTTTTTTGTTCCAGAAAGACTGAATAGCAAGTATCTGGTTTAGACTAAAAGGAAGAAATATTACTTCTTTGCACAATTATTCCCATAATAATTTTTGAGTTTCTCAAGATTAAAGAAAGGAATTAAGGTGATAAACCATGTAAATGGGCATTAGAAAAATAAAACATTTTAAAAATCAGAAAAGAGTCTGGAAATTAAATTAAATTAGGAATGGATATCAAATATAATAAAAGACAGGTGTTTAGTAACTAAAAGGGATTATTGTTGTAACTGGAGTAGCTGAAAATGGTAAGAGAACAGCTGTTCCTTAACATTATTTCTATACTAATTCTATATTAATAAAGAATGCTTGTTTTTCATTTGCTTTCCTGAAAATACTACATTACTACTAACTCATAGAAGAAATTGGAAGCTAGTGATAATACTTCAATTAGCAGCTTCATAATACATAATACAATAAAAATAATTTCTGAACATTTGTGCACTGGTCTTAAGCATTAGTTGGATGGCTATTTCATAATTATTCTTTAGATTGACTGAACATTAAACAATGTTTCTCAACTATAATTTCTAAAGAAATCATCGTATCATGGAGGAAACAAAAAAAAAATCTCCTAGAGAATCGTCTGTTGACTTAATGAATGTGTTTTCCTCCCTCATTTTTTCTGGTCCAAGCAAGCCCTAATGATACAATACCTCGCTTAGTATTAGTCTCTCTTTCCAGAAGACATTTTAATGACCAGGTATTTTACATTATTTATTTTCCAACTGGTGAAACATTTAGAAGAATAATATTTCCCCTCCAGCATTTCGTAGCACTAAACTCATAAGGATGATTCACATTTTATCAGGGCAGTTTGAGAGAGGTTGTCTAAGGACCAGTACTGACATTATATACTTCCAAACATACGACAGATATAAGGTCAGATTTTTTAACCTTAGCTTCTTATTTTTGCAAATGCAATTTTGTGCACACAGCTTGATTGGAAAGGGATTTGTACACTCTTGATTGGCTACCCTACCACCAAAGAACCTGACAGCAAGCTGAAGAGAAAAACTTCCTATTTCTGTAGAAAGGAAGACTGATTTATGGCTACATCCAGAAGTCATATTGCATGTAAAGTAGTGCAGATCACTGAAATGAGTTAGTTCTGTTTTAGCTCAAACCAGAATATGCAGATTATTTTAAAACCCTCTTTAAACATAATGATGAAAAATACACACAAAATAAAATATTTACCTCACACTTATCTGTACCTTATGAGAATTTATCTTTTTTTTTTTTCCTTTTCTTAATCTAATTCTCCTCTGCCTTCAGTGTCTCTGCCCAGTCTGCTTTTTAAAAGTGTGTGAACTACACTGGCAGGACTGAACAGACTGAGAAAAGGCCTGTGCTGTTCTGTGATAACATGATCTAACACCCTAACATTGAGAAAGTACAGACATCAGCTGTTGATTGTATTGATTGCGCCAAAGACGCTTCACGTGGGACCACCACAACCATTTATTGACTCTTCTCTGAGCTGGTGTTGCCAGAAGTACATCCATAACTGGGACAGGGCTCCCTACCAAATCCCTAGCAACCATTTACCCATACACACTGGTACACAGTCGCTATGTGTTCACGCCTTCACCAGTGTTAAACAGTGTTAGCATTATAAACTTTATGCCTTGTACTAATTCTAACCTTTATACTCAGCCTATGAAGAAATGTGCATGCTTCTCCTCCTAACACTTGTCACAGCAACTGGACCAATTTTATGTCTGTTTTTTCAGTCTTGAGTCAGGATGCATTTCAAAGTTACCTCGGTGATTTACATGGTTATTTCATGCCTTTTTTGTGTATGGTTGTTCACAAGTTTGAGAGAATTATCAGAAAATTATACCTGAATGTGTTTGTTTATATTTATGCAATTATAGTTTATCATAAATGAGCTAATTTGAGGGAAAAAATACTAAACTTTTTAAAAAATATACTAAACATAAATGTTCAGAAGCCATATCTAGCCTTAGACTATCGAAGTGTATTTAAGCTAAACTGAGATTTCTGCCTTCAGTATCATTAGTTAGATCTAATACAGCGTGTATGTGCCTATAAATCAGAGCTTACAATGCATGGCTTTTAGATGCCTCAGGGGTGATTCAAGCTTATATACCACATGGAGGAAGTATTGGGACAAAGGAAATAACTCTTGTGTCAATGTTGAACTGTTTTATTTTTTTAATTGCCTGAAAAGAAGTTGCCTGAAATTTCATTCTGAAAAAAATTGAACTGATGTTCAGTCAACAAATGACACTAAAGCATCAGCATCTAATGTCACTTTTTGGGTGGGAGATAAAAGACAATGATAAGATAATTGAAGACAGGGGAAATACCAAAGACAGGTGGGAACAATCTAAGGCAGCAGATAAATTTGTCTAATGATTGAGGCAAAGCAACATGGCTTTCTCAATCTGCTTAGGTGAATGTGGTCAAACAAAATGCGTAATAAAATTAAGAGGTCTTTTTGCTTTCAATAATTGATTTTGCTAATAATTATTTAGGAATAACTGTTTAGAGCAAAGCAGCAGTATATTGTTTACATCATAATTAGCAATGTAAAGTGGGACATAATTTAAACAATTAGAGGTGTACAAATCATTCCAGTAGTATAAAAAGGCTTTTCATACGAAAAGTAACTCAGCACAGAGATTAAATAATCTAAGATTTGTCTTTTATAGTGCAATGTAAAAAGAGAGATTAATATATCTCAGTATTTCTAAACAAAGTAGAAATGACAAAACCAGTATATTTACATGACCCTTCCAATGTATTTGGCATTCTGTTCATATAATTAATAACACATTGAACTGAAAAGGCCTTTCATGCAGTGACTCCAGCGCACTTTGCAGTTATTAATAAAAACAGATTTCATGATACCATATGAACCAACAAATATATAGAGATGAAGCTGTTCTTTCCACTGAATATTGATGTTGCTGGTTTTGTACCACTGACCTAAATGAGGTGAAAATTTTACACTTGTGGTTATCCATACCTCAGGAAATAAAATTTACTCCTATTCAAACTGAATGTCTGTCACAGAATCAGGAATTAGTGTGAGTCCTTCCCAAACTATTTTTAAGACACGTTACAGTCTGAATGCGATAAGAACAAGGCTTTTTAGGAACTGTATTTCAGCATGGTGAGTTAAATGTTTTAATGATTTCATACTGTTACTTTCTCACAGTGTGCACAATAAAAGTGAGTTTATGCCAGAACAATATTTATTTTGATTCACCAAAAGCCGTTCACTTAACAGCAAGAGAGATGCCTATATGATGTATTTGGAACAAAACTTACCTCTGAGTTGTATGGGGAATATCTTAATTAAGTTCCATTGCAATCCTGAAATTTGAGAACGAGGACGTAGCCTGCTGTAGCATGAAAGCCTTTAATTTGCACACTTCTTTTATATTGAATAATCAAGAAAAGTTTAATTGAGCACCCTAGAGCCCTGGGTATTCAGAGTTTCTGTGTACTTATATTGTGTTCTCTGTGGTATGGTTTAACTCCACGTAGTTATTTAGGAGCTCATTTAAGGCAATTAAAAACTGCAGCTGGGGTTTTGTTGGACTGGCTGTGCTCAACTTGGTTGAGTAATTAGAATCAAACAGACACCTCGCACTCACTTCAGCCTCAAACTAGCAATGCTTTGTGTGTGAAACAGAAAAGAGGGGTTTTTTTTTCTTGTTAGAGCTTTTTTTTCCTACAAAGGACAAACAAATACAATGTGTGATTTACACTAGAGTCATAAAATTATTTCTTCATTGCTGACAGCAATTCACACTAAGGTGACATTTTAAAAAGGACCTAAAGTAGAATATATTGAAAATATTTTGGCACCTCTTGGGATTTCTTGGCCTAAAACCCATTTTAGATTCTTTGAAAAGCTTACTAGCCTCAGACTTCAATAACTTAAAATGTTAGCTGGGGCTCATTAAACCACAAAAGTGGCATTTATCTGTCAGTAGTTGCCTAGGTCTAAAAAGTATGTCCTCAGGAGCCTGACTCAGCTGCGGGGCATCCTCAGGGCTCTTGCATTACTTATGCAAACAGCCTGTGCAAAGCAGGTAGGCTGGCAGCTCAGCCTCTGCTTACAGACATGCTCACAAATCCCCGGGCAACATCCTGTTCATGGCCATCAAAATTATTTCACAACTATGTCCTACAGGGATTTACGAACTATATACTGTCCTACTTGCTCTTCCTTAAGCGGCTGGGAGGTATGAAGAGAAAGGCACTACAGGGACATGATCAGAGGACTGGAACACCTCTCCTATGAGGAAAGGCTGAGAGAATTGGGGTTGTTCAGCCTGGAGAAGAGAAAGCTCCAGGGAGACTTTATTGCAGCCTTTCAGTACTTAAAGGGGGCCTACAAGAAAGATGGGGGCAATCTTTTCAGCAGGGCCTGCTGCGACAGGACAAGGAGTAACTAAAAGGGTTTAAACTAAAAGAGGGCAGACTGAGGCTAGATATAAGGAAGAAATTATTTACAATGAGGGTGGTGAGACACTGGAACAGGCTGCCCAGAGAGGTGGTAGAAGCCCCATCCCTGGAAACATTCAAGGTCAGGCTGGACAGGGCTCTGAGCAACTTGATCTAGCTACAGATGTCCTTGCTCACTGCAGGGAGGGTGGACTAGATGACCTTTAAAGGTTCCTTCCAGCCCAAACTATTCTATAATTCTATGATCTGTGCTACTAGGTAGACAAGGGCCAGGGAGCCAGCCCAAGCACTGGGCCCTTGAGCATCGGTACTGCCCCTTCATTTACTCCCTGGTCATGTTTTGTACCATCCCAACTAACTGTCTTAAAGATAAATCTGCAACATAGGGGGATAGTCATCATTGGCCTGGAGGAAATCAGCACCACCCATCTCGTAAGGCCAGGGTCAATTTTTGACTCAACTGTGACTGGCCATAGCCAGTGAGACCCTACCCATTGCACTGAGCTTCCTCCTAAACACAGCCAGGGAAGGCAGCTGAGTCCATGTCTTCCTGTGATAACATCCTCTGTGATTCAGAGGTTTAATTCCCAGCTCTACCTGAAGTGATGTAGAACATCCTCAGCCCACAAATACAGGTTATTTTAAACCAGAAACCCTTTCTTGAAATTGTTTAGTAAGGGAAAAAAATCATCCAATAAGAAAAATTAAAAGGAAACACAAAATTGATTTTACAATCTTATAGTCTGTCCTTGAGTTGACAAGCTTCGGCTAGAACACAGGAGTCACCAGGTTTAAAGCATGGCCCCCAGATACTGCATATTTTGTATGAAGTGGAATAAATTCATTCAAGTAGATGCACAAAGAATAAGCTGCCTCAAAGTACCCCATAGCTTGGCAAATAGGGAGCGGATTTGAAAGGCTGAAGTTGGGATTCAAGAACCTAATCAGTCAAAATAAAGGCTGAAACCCAATTTTCTGATCTTCAAAACTAACTATCTTAAAACCTATTGTGCTGCTTCATTGAGGAAAAGCCTAAGGGACCTATCCTCTTCTTTAATATTTTCTGTTGATTAACTTATACTTTCTCCTTCTCAATATAATGACCTCTGCTAAACTCATCCTTAGAATCTGACTTTCGCCAGGCATACTCACAAACACATGTTTCTTGGAGACTTCAAATGGCAGAAAACCTGCTTGCAGCAATTCAACACACTGCCATGCCTAACTATGCTGATTACCGGAAGTAGTGTAGGTATTTTTTTTCACCATTTGGATTTATACAATACGCTTCACAGAGTTGGTTAGCTTGCATTAACTGCTGCAGCAATGTCATACTGCTTCTTGATCTGAGCTCCTTTGTATCTTTCTATAGTAGGTTTGTACCTTTCCATAGTATTGTTATGTGTAGAAATTTCTAGAAATAAAGCATCACAATGTCTATATCAATTTTGGGCTTCTATCTTTAGTTTTCAGAAGACCATATATTTAGATCTGATTAAGGACGTAAATACCTATGTCTAGCTAAGCAAATAGCCAAGTATTCAAAGAGATGACAAGGAGAAATATAGTAAGAACAACAGAAGAAAAATAATCTACTCTTAATTACAGATTCATTGTGTTCTGAAGAGAAATAATTACTGGGGAAGTAGAAGAAAGAACAAGGTAGTTGCAATAGTAGGACAGAGAGAGCCTACTCAAAGAATACAGTAGAGTATGCATGAGAGGTCCCATAAAATATTTTTTTCCTGTGAAGTACCGTAGTTATGACTTGCATCGGAAAGAGAATTGGATATTGAAGCTTATTTGATTTATTGAAGAGATTTAGGCTTTCTACTCCATCTTGTTATTCTTTATGATGCCAAACTCTGAAAGAAGAGAGCTCAAACTGATAATCCTGTTATGTAAGGAAATATATGAGTAGTAAATATCTCCAGTAAGGAAACTATGAAGGAAAACTATTTTTTAAAAAAATCTTCTCAACGATTTCAAAGAAATACAAAGAATTTGTTTTCTTTCAAAGGCACATAATTAATCCAGGTTTATAATAGTATAACTACAACTGCAATTTTATTTAATCCTTCTGCTTAATACTTTTTCTACCTTTATTTTAAGAGATGCCTGTAAATTGCACTAGTTTTGCATTATTTTTTTCCTCACAGGAAATCTAGGAAATCTAATAAATCTAAGCTAGATTTCACTTTCATATTAACAAGTCAAAATTAAAAGAATTCTGAAGGGGGTTAAAAAGGATGAGAATGTATCTGCATGCACGTTCATTGTGACCTACTTAGGTATGTTAATAGGGCAGAAGGTTGCAATAAAACTGAGGCAGCCCTAAAATCCTCCCAAACTGTTACCAGTACAAAGTCATAAATCGCTCGATTTCTTTATTAATTTCATACTTCAATAGCATCAGATATTTAAGTATTTACTGGACACAGTTGTGGAAGTGTAACTAGAAGTACACAACCTCTTGGGTTTAGAGATAACCAAAGAGAAGCCAATAAGAACCAAAAGATTTCTACAGAAAGTTTTCACAAAAGGAAATTTGACCTTCAGGCCAGCAGATTTGTCATTCAGCAGTATAATAGGAATGATGTGCATTTTTAATTGGCTTGTGATTCCTTTCCAATTTCCTGAAATTATGTTGATTGAGACTGTTAAGAATATAATCATGTTTGCAACAGTAGCTGATAAATTACCTGTATTATTAATATATAACATTAGGATTAAGATCTTAATTAAGTAGACACAATTAAAAGACTGTTTGTGTATGCCCCAGTGTCCACCAATGAAAAAAGAATTTACCGAACGTGTTCAATGAAGAACTTGTTTTGAGAAAAGATTAGTTCAAAACTTGATTGATACTCTACAGTTTTAATTTTAAGGTCTTGAAAGTGGATAGTGCAAAACCTTAACACATTCAAAGTCCCTTTAGCTACCAGTTAGTTTACTTATTCATGCATTTCTCCTATATGGTTTAACATCTTCATATATTATTCCTGCTCGCTTTTGGCTCCTTCAAATTCATTGGCATGTGTTAATTAGTACACGATGGGGGCAACTGGATTGATATGCTAAAAACTGAAGAGAAAGAAAGTATAAGCATTTCAATTTTATAAAATAAGGTATTTGAGAATACTAGTTCACATCAAAGCAACTGACCTGTTCAGGACAGCAGTCAAAAAATTCTTAAATGCCATATAATGAGTGCTAGGTAGAAACCAAAGAAATAATTCAAAATAGGATGGCAGCATAATAACAGCCTTCTGGTTTGTTATTCTTCAGCCCTATCGCATCCATTGGTCTGAGCTCACATCCTATACTTCCCTGTCAGTACTGTTAACTTCAGCTGTAAAATGTGTAAGTGTGACAGTGAATTCAAAAGATTTGATCTTTCATATAGGAGTTCAGCACCAACATGATTTTATTTTGTTGTTATTCAAAATAATAATTTTGAAGGAGTCGCAGAATTAAATCTTATGACCTGCTGTGTGCAAGGGGTCAGGCTAGCTGGCCTTAAAATCTGTTATTCGTAGGATTCTTCTTATCAGGATAAATTTGAGACATCATGCATTGTGCAGAGGTCAGATTTTTTTTTGATCACAGCTTCTCTTTCCTTGGGTAAGAATAGTCTCAGCTGTCATAAGTCAGGTCTTGTATAAGACAAGATATCTCCAGACATGATCACCAAAAAGCCAAACCAGCAAAAAGTCCCTAGCGTATCTTGAAGAGCTGTTGCTTTACAGACTGGAAAGAGCAGAGGGCTGGGGAACAGTCGCATCACAATATCGGTATATCCACAGATATATCCACTGTTGTGGGAGATAATCTGTCCACGGTCAGCACTGCACATCCTGTGTGTAAGGCAGTGCTGCCTGAGCTCTGAGCAGATCTGCAGTTACTCTCCCTAATTTCCAAACACACAGGAGGTGAGTCAGCTTCGGTCCAGGAGACTATATTAACAGTAACTTCATATGCTCTGCCTCATTAGATGTGATGTCAGTGTTGCCGATGTCAGGTTTTTGGTCATCTCAGAACACTTCACTCTCACGAAATTCACATCTGCCTTACACCTGCCCCCTATATACTGCATCACACATCACTCTGCAGAGTAACAAGGATTTCCTAAAAAGCTGTATCCTCATCGCTTATTTATAACCACTTTTTTGGCTACCTAGGAAATATTTTAATGAATATTAGCAAATAAGGAGAGTAATTCCAACACATACTCTGTCATCAGCTGCAAGTGTAAGAAATGTCACGATTAAAATCTGCTGAATTAGATTACAGAAGTTAGAATTATTTAACTGGAAGAAATAAATACAACCAGGGGCCACAAGTAAAAAAAAATAAAGCTCTGAGTTGAATATATAGAACTTCTAGTCATGAAACTTGGATAATTGTGGAAAAGTGAATGAGGCAAAACCGTGAGTATTGGGAGCAGAGGTAGCAGACTTACTTCTGCGAAAATAGAATTAAGCAAGTCATGAGGGAAAAATAATGGGCCCAAATATGTCAAAAATATGAAGAAAATAGATGCAAACATCTGAGAAGTGTCTGAAACTCACTTGTTGAATAATAGTTAAAAGTAATAAAACTAGAAAAGAAACTTCTACATAAATGTGCTATAGCTAAAGGCTGTTCAGGAGCAAGAGACTACACTGCATTCTTCACATTTTGAAATATACATTGACAAGTCTACATTTTAAAAGTATTCCCCAATCATGACTATAATTCCTGTTCTGTGCTTTGGTATAACATTAATGATTACTAAGAAAGTCATAAACCGAGAGAATGTTTAATAAGCAGATTTTTCAATTAGTATTGTCTGCTGGAAATGAACAAGAACAAGACATGTCTTTAGGGAATGGCAAAACACAGGGCTCCCTGTGTTTTCTTGTGATGATCAGTGTGGTGGACTGGTGTCTGGTGGGGTTTTGGTAGCAAGTGAGGGAACTACAGAAGTGGGTCCTATAAGAGGCTTCTAGAAGCACCCCCAGCTCAAATTCTGATCCACCTCTGGCAAGGCCAAATGGTACCTCTTCGAATAACTCTATTTAAGAGGTGAAAAACCAGTTGGGCAGGTTCTTTGTGAGCGTTTGTCGGTGAGCAGAGGAGAGGAGGAGGGGGATGTGAGAGAAACAATCATGCGGACACCATACGGACACCGGGTCAGTGAGGAAGGAGACACTGGCTGAATGTCAGAGCTCAGAGGGTTGTGATCAGGGGTGCTGAATCCAGTTGGAGGCCTGTAACTAGCGGTGTTCCCCAGGGATCAGTATCGGGTCCAGTCTTATTTAACATATTCATCAATGCCCTGGATGAAGGGACAGAGTGCACCCTCAGCAAGTTTGCTGATAACACAAAACTGGGAGGAGTGGCTGACACACCAGAAGGCTGTGCTGCCATTCAGTGAGATCTGGACAGGCTGGAGAGCTGGACAGAGAGGAACATAATGAGGTTCAATAAGGGCAAGTGTAGGGTCCTGCACCTGGGGAGGAATAACCCCATGCGCCAGCACAGGCTGGTGGTCAACCTGCGGAGAGCAGCTCTGTGGAGAAGGACCTGGCAGTTCTCATAGACAACAAGTAGACCATGAGCCAGCAATGTGCCCTTGTGGCTGAGAAGGCCAATGGTATCATGGGGTGCATTAAGAAGAGGGTGGCCTGCAGGTCAAAGGAGGTCATCCTCCCCCTCTATTTGCCCTGGTGAAGCCACATCTGGAGTACTGTGTCCAGTTCTAGTGTTCCCAGTTCAAGAGAGACTGGGAACTACCAGGGAGAGTCCAGCAGAAGGCTACAAGGATGATTAGGGGACTGGAGCATCTCTCTTATTAGGAAAGGCTGAGAGACCTGGGTCTGTTTAGCCTGGAGGAGACTGAGAGAAGATCTTATCGGCGTTGGGGTTTGGCGTTGGGGTTTGGCGTTGGGGTCAGAAGAAGCAAACGCGTTGGGGTTTGGTGTTGGGGTCAGAAGAAGCAAATGCATTGGGGTTTGGCGTTGGGGTTTGGCGTTGGGGTTTGGCATTGGGGTTTGGCGTTGGGTTTTGGCATTGGGGTTTGACGTTGGGGTCAGAAGAAGCAAACACGTTGGGGTTTGGCGTTGGGGTTTGGCGTTAGGGTTTGGCGTTGGGGTCAGAAGAAGCAAACGTGTTGGGGTTTGGCGTTGGGGTTTGGCGACGACACTGGATCAGTTTGTGAAAAACTGCAGCTGATGGGAAGGACCCATGTTGGAGAAGTTAATGGAGAACTATCTCCTGTGGGGGGGACCCTTCACTGGAGCAGGGGAAGAGTATTGAGGAGTCCTCCACCTGAGAAGGCAGGAGTGGCAGAAACAACATGTGATGAACTGACAGTTAACCATATTCCACATCCACCAGTGCCACTTGTGGATGGGGAGAAGGTGGAGAAATTGTGAGTGAAGTTGAGCCCAGGAAGAAGGGAAGAGTGTGGGGAAGGTGTTTTAAGATTTGCTTCTATTTTTCATTATCCTATTCTGATTTGATTGGTAATAAGTTAATTTCCCCAAGTCAAGCCTGCTTTGCCTGTGACTGTAATTGCTGAGTGATCTCCCTGTCCCTATTTCAACCCTCGAGGCTTTTGTTATATTTTGTCTCACATGTTCAGATGAGGAGAGGGAGTGATAGAGCAGCTTTGGTGGGCAGCTGTCACACAGCTTCTGTATGGAAGAACAGAAGAGGAACATTTAAGTGCCAGTCTGTGCAGCCTGCAGTCACTCGGTGTGATACCTCTGTGATGACTGCAAGCTGGCCAGTTTCCAAGGACCACAGCATGAAAGAGTCACTTGACTTACTCTATCGATCTGCATGTGACTTTTTTCCTATTAAATAAATTCTCAAAATGAGTAAAATATTAACAATCCCTTTTTTTGCTTAGCAAGTTGCTTTCTACATTCTGGCCTTAAATTAAGATGATCATCCAAATCTTTCAGTGTTTCCTACCTTCTCTGTGCATTCCCAGTTGTGTACTGCTCAGCAGGGGACCCATATTGGACTGGGCTTACAGATGCATTTTGACTAGAAATACCCCAGAGAAGAAATCTAATAACAGTACCAGAACTCTGTAACAAAACCCAGAACAGTATTTTATTTAAAAACATTGTAACTGGGATCATCTGATTTCTACCTGTTCTGCACAATTTTGAGACCTTTGCAAGATTTTTACTACAAGCAAAAAGAATAGGCAGTGCATGTGTCGTTGTTTTATGTGTAGGTGTCAAGGTTTTGATAACAGGCAGCTGCAGGCGTGGCCTATGGGAGAAGAGGCCAGGGTTTGACGCATGCCAAACACAGCTGCTCCATAACAGACCCACTACAGGATACACCCCATCAGCCAGGCTTGTGGTGCCTCTGTGATAACATATTTAAGAAAGGGCAAAATCACTACAAAGGCAGAGGAGGAGGTAAAAAAAAAAAAAAAAAAAAAAAGTGTAAACCAGAAGAGGGAACACGAGGATAGAGAAGAAGGAGCAGAGAAGAAAAAAGGTGCAGAGACTCCCCTGCAGCCCACGGAGGACTCACACCAGAGAACGTATTTCTCTGTGGCCCATTGAGGACCCCATACTGGAATAGCTGGATATTCCCTGGAGGAAGCTGCAGTCTGTGGGGAAAGGCCCCACAGGAACAGCAGAAGAGTGCGATGATGAAGGAGCAACACCATAACCCTCATTCACCACCCTCCCTGCTCTGCTGTGGAGGAGATAGAGAAGTTGGAAATGAAGTCGAACTTGGGAAGAAGTGGGGAGGGAAATTTTTTGGTTTGTGTTTGTCTTTGTTTCTCACTACCCGAACCTATTCTAATTGGCAATAATTTATTTATTTTTTTTTTCCCAAGCTGAGTCTGTTTTGCCCACAACAGTAATTGGCAAATGATCTGCCTGTCTTTATCTTGATTAGATGAGGTTTGCATCCCAAGTTTCACTTTCAGATAAGGTAGGTTTTTCTCTTGATTGTTTAAAATGGGGTAGAACACACTTAGTTGTTGTAGTGATAGTGCAAAGGGAACATAGCTGGATGAGGGTAAATAGTATTTAGTGAGGAAATCTTCCATCTGGAAGAGGAGCTGCACGTATTTCTTTGATTCACAGAGTATAAAATCGTTAGCTTTTTTGTTGTAATACATAGTTTACTTATTTAAAAATATTTAAGAAAGCAAAGATGATAAATAAAGACTATCTTGCCTATTTCATATAGAAGAAAGTATTTTTGCCACCACAAGTGCACCTAAACATCACAAAACCAATACAACCTAATTCTGTTGATTTAAAGTGTCAATAACCTGATTCATTAAGCGAATCTAATTTTTGTCTCTTCCCAATTATTACTGCAATTATTTAAAGATTAAAGCTCCCTAAAGGTACGCAACACGATAAACTACAATAATTCCTCTAAAATGCATGGTCTGAAGATATCCCACTGAACTATGGATAATGATTTATGGTCTGTTAGTAAGAGATGCAATTTAATTGCACTTTGGAACATTCCTAAAGCAGCAATCATCATGTCACAGAGTACCTGCAAAATGTCAAACTCTAATTATTTCCATGACAATGTTTCTCAGATTTGACTTTGGTAATCCTTCACTCTGAAGGCTTATCCACAGAAAATGAAGCATCAAATAAATTATACTCAGCTGTCATCTTTACCATGAGCCATTTCGTATAAATTTTGCCAGAGTGTGAAACCAGGGAGGTGATTTGATCTGTTATGGAGCTAATCCTAATTCCCTTTGTACTTAGTTAGTTTTGAAAACTATGCCCAGGAATTAATAGGTGGATACATAGACAGAAACTATATTTATTTTGGGAAAATAATATACTCCTAATTTTTAGCCCTGTGGTCAGATTCCAACCTGCTTTCCTGTATTGTGACACCTATGGAACTGTACTAGTTTTAATGGAATTAATGTATATGCCTGCATACATCCAGTCAGAATGAAGTCTACCTTTCTCTATTTCATCAGGAATAAAAATTTAAATCACCAAATTAGCTACTCTATGAAATCCCCATTCTCTTATCTCAAACTCTTAAGTTTACAAATAAATTAATAGAGTCTATGCTTTTCAAGCAGATTAACCGTCTCTCTTTCAGTGCTTCTCTAACAGTGAACTCTCTGATGCTTTTTTCTCCATTTGGAATTGCCCCAGAGATTTCCCCTGTACGACATATTTACGCTTCAATTTTTTCTGACAAGATTATCTCTTCAGCCACGACTGCAGGTCCATCCTGTGATTATCTCTGGATATACCCCTCATCAGTATCTATATACTGATTGTTCTAGATGTTCTAGAGGCATGTTAGTCACACTAGTGCAATTCAAACAGCAGTCTGAGGGCAGATCTTAGCCTGAAATTCAGTAATTGTGAGCCTGCATGAGGTTATTACTCATTGTTATATTTATGTCACATGCCTCCAAAAAATCTCTACTCATGGGCACACACCATAAATTTAGAACACAAGAACAACACTAAAAGGCCTACAATCAGAAGAAATGGGGTAAGACAGGAAATTTTATCTGATCAGCAATAAAAAACTAGAAGAAAAGTGCTAGGACTTCAATGAAAGCAATGGTATTTTGTATCTGAGCAGTGCAAAGCAGTGCACATGGCTCTCAGATGAGGCACTACCCCTTTGCATACCCTTTGCCCAGGAGCAACTTAATCACAGATCTCAAAGGAAACAGAGAATTAGTCTCCTTCTTCAAAACCAACGATAACTATGTGTAATTTGATTTCTAAACCACCTGAATACTACATGAAGGACTGGTGGAAATGTAGAGGTCTTTACTATAGAGACATAGAGTTTGCGCAAGCAGATCTAAAAGAAACTCTAGAGAGCATTTATATCATATTTCTCATTGCATGTAGTACAGCCCGGTTGGAAAGGCTTTAAAGTTATATTACGCGTAAAGTTTTTGTAATCAAAGATAAAAAAAAATAGTTTCTTTCCAGGACTTAATGCTTAGGTGCCACCTAAGGATTCTGAATTAATCTTTTGCATCATTTGTTAGTGCTCTACCACTGGGAAACTGTGAAGACAGAAGGGAGGAGGAAGCATTTATCTAAAAGGTGGGCTGACTCACCTGGACCTTGCAGGCAAGAAGAGTGGGGAAAATGTCCTGTTTCTGTATTCCACAGCGGTTTAGGCACTGCACTGGTCCATAGTGAACTGCACAGCAATAGAAATGAAGGAGCACAGAGAATTTTACCGCTGGGTGTATATTGGGTATTCAAGGTGGTACAGTTGTTAAACAGGAATTTTGAGAACCTACATTTTGCACACAAATTGCCTAATTTTCTTTGTGATTTTTCCCTTTATTTCTTACTTAGGGCACTGTAGAAAGACCTGGTCTTACTTAATCTGTTTATGTATAGGGAGAGAGAAAGCAAGTCAACATTCTCAGCTGTATTAAACAAATGGCTTTCTTATTGCCCTTTTATGGATGGGCTACCATTGTAACTCTTAAAAGAAACAATTAAAACCAGTTTGAGGCAACAGAGATATGTTGCAAGATAAGAGGATATGTCACTGTAATGTCCTATAATGTAATATTAAGCTCTAGAATTTATGTCTGTTTTCTTCCTTGTGGTGTTTTTCAGTACACTTTTATTACAGGCTCTAAATTATACTTTCACAGAAAAGGTCTCTCTTTAAACCTTTAGGTCAGAATTGTTCAGATCTTTTCACACTGAATCAGTCACTTTTAAAGCTGGCAAAATCCTTGGCAGGCTTGTAAATCTTTCAAAAGATCTTATCCAATTACCCTTCATGGTCCACAGGCTTCTACGGCACGGCTGTTTCCTTCTACGTGAGGAATTAAGTGCTCATGAAAGGTTAGGAATCAATGGAGTTGAAAAGTAAGCCAGCACATTTTTCTACAGTTCAGATACTATGGCTATATCTACAGAGACAGTGTAAAGATCTATAAAGAAATTCATTCATGGCCAAGAACATTGATGGAATGAGCAGAAGAACAGTAAGGCCACAAATTTGTAGTTTATTTGTTTAAAAAAGACAATCAGTTATGTTAAAACTGGAAATATCTGCATATGCATCTAAGGTCTCAAATCTTGCCTAGGATCACAAAATATATTTCAATTTATCTGTACCTATCATAAACCTTGATCTTTGTTACATGTAACATATACATACTTCTTCAGGAAATGTGGCAAGAGGTCCTAGGCATCCTGGGTTTTTTAATATGAAAAGAAATATAATGAAGAGTGATACCTGAAGAAAGTATTTTTTGTTGTTGTTATTTTATATACTTTTTTAACACCTTTATTAACTAAGGGAATGTAAGAGATATATATTTACTAAGATGTTTGTTAATATCAGAAAGAACTTTAAATCTCAGCAGTTTTTCAACTGCAAGCTTTATTCCAGTGACATACAAACTGCAATTACCAGCCTATAGCAGAAAAAAAAAAATCACTAAATCAATTTCATACGTAGCATAAAAATATTATTTCATCTCTTTCTGTTGGTCAGGATTACTAGAAAAATGCCCCTTCAAAAACATTACATGGTTCATAAAATCACATTTGAAAACAAATGAGAAAATGCATGCTCTCTCTTTGAGAGAAATTAAAATTATTTTCTTTGTAATGCAAAAAAAAAAGGAGGTTTCAGTGAGAGAATCCCAGCTGCGTCTTGAACCTGTGTTAATGACCTGCAACTAAACTTTGACGTGGTGTGACTTACCAATTTTTAAAAAATAAATATATACATTTTAAGATCTACAGATTCATTTTGTTGGTACTCATCTATATATATGTTAATTTTTTTCCACTTCACTGTGGTAAGGACTTTCTCAGTTGAAGATCTGAAGAATTACAAGGCAATCAACTGCTACTCCAAGCCCTTTCTATCTCTGATTTTCAATAGTTTCTTTCGTAATTACTTGTTTTTGTTGGTGCAAGGCAGAAGGATCTTGAAATGTAAAACTTCGCATAGTAGAATTAACTGTAAAGCAATAAAGTCAAGCAGAATTAGGTCCTTGTTATTTTGGTTGTTTCTAATACACTTCAATTCTGAACCTGGAAATTAAGTTAAAAGGAATTTTCATATGCAACTTCTGAACAGTTTTCAATTTTACAACTTCTGTGCTTCATTGTACTGTTACCTCAAGAGAACCTGTACTCATTTCAAACCACAATGTGAAATGGAGGAAATAAAATCTTAATATGATCCTAAAGTCTGTAATTAGAGGCTTTATGTATATAAGGAAAATGGTGTTAGTCATTTAAAAAAAAAAAAAAATGAAATAGTGTGGGTTTCTGCAGAGTTAAACCTTTCTGTGACTTTCATGTTTATAGATAAAAAAAGTATTCCATTTAGTGAAATCGTGTCCAGTTCAGATTCCAGAGAGCTTGTCAATGTCATGTGTCTCAAGACTAAACTGCACTTATAAACTAATCTGTCAAATAAATAAAAGGTCACTGCTTAGTTTCCAGCAAGAATTTGCTTATTATTTAAAAGGAAATTTCCAGATCTAGTGGGAGAATAGTGCTGCATTCTGAAGAGAGGAAAGTACATTACTAATTCTGTTGCTCATGGTTATTTCACAAAATTAGAAATTACGACACAGAGTTAGAATGAAGCAGGCAAGTTCTTTTCTACATGTTTTATTTACCAGTGCTGTTCTTTACATTTTGAATAGCCACCATAAGTAGCTGACAATTGCACTGAATTTTTTTTTGTACATGGTGTTTAACCATAACCTTGGAACGTTTCATCCTGGCCAAACCAGACCAAGAACAAAATAGAATAAAGAAATCTACATGGGAACACTAGACACAGATTGTAAATTTGGTGCTCATCAGCTAGATGAGGTATCTGAAACTTCTGAATACGACTGCATTTCATTGAAATCATTTGCATGAAGATTTCACCTCAAATAGTGATGTGTGTTACAGCAGGATCAAGAATTATGTGTTTCATTAAAGTCTGGTAGAATCTGGGATTTGTTAAAGGAAAAGAAAATGAAGAAAAATATTTCGCTTTATGAATTCAGAAAGGAACATAATTTTAAAGAATGAACAAAAGCAGAAATACTTCTCTAAAAATAATATATCGATGTTTTTATTTTTCCTTTATTTCTATCGTTTTGTTTTTACTGAAAGAAGAAAATCAATACTAAGTGTGTTCTGTAAATATTTCACCAACATATTTCATGGGTTTGATTTTTGACGGTTATTCGAATGGCGATTATTTAAGAGAAATATCTGAAGATCAGATAATCAATTTGATGTTGACACTATTGCAATGTATAAAAATCATTCAATGTCCTGCATTTTAAAGACCAGATATAATCTGTCCTCTGACCAGAGATCCTCAGTAATGAGTCAAACAATACTGTGTAACAGAAAGAAGCACTTCCATGAATCTGAGATGGGGTCTTTTGATCTAGTAACGCATTTTACTGTCTTCTGTTCTACTGACTTTCTTACTGCTTCTCCAAGTTTAAAATTTTAGCACAGCTTTACACCTTAAGGAGTGGTTTGCTGAAATCAGTGGTTTGCTGAAATCAGATGTGTCCAGTGGACATTTTTATCAGGTTTTTTCCCTACTAAGATATCATGTATCATGAAAGACTGCAGAAAAAGATGACTATATGAAGAAAACTTTGCTGACTTCCTTAAACATTTTTTCTTCCTCTTTTTTAAGTTTGGACTTGGTTCTCATGACAATGGGGCAGCTCAGTTTATTTGAAAAAAATTCTTAATTTATTCCAAAAATTAGGTAATCTTTTGAAATATTTTCAGATGTATTTTTAAATTTCTCTCTGTAATCTAAGGCTATGAATATTACAGTTCAAATCTAAAACAGTACCACAGAGAAAGAGATCAGAATGAAGTGAGTAACTGAATATTCTAGCCTATCTTATTTGTTTTCTATACTCTTAGACTCTGATTCAACTGATTTAAGTAAATATGGAGCCTCAAGTGTAAAGAAATCTTCTGTTTACATCTTGTATCTATAGTCATTCTAGTCTCCTTACAAACTGCCTATGTTAAGACATCTACAATGCTCAGATATCTGACTTTTGCTATGCAGATGGCAAGTTTAATTAAGTTAGCATTTACTAGATATGGTTTTGGGTAGTAGCTTTTATTGTCATTTCATCTCTTTCCCTTTCCTTGATTGGTTATTGCAAGAACACTTATATTACTTTTCCGGAATGAATACATCCTCAAATCATTAATGCTTGATGTAAAATCATGATGACTTTCCAAAGATTGTATAGCCATGTTCGTCATAAAGATGGAAAGTGTCTGCTCTTACTGTTAGCTTTTGCTAGCATCTCTAATCATTTGGAGTCTGTTTTTTTATTCCACTGTGGGCTGACAATCATTACTGATGAAAATGTATGAACTGACAGCTCAAGCTACCTGCAGGTGGTCTGTATGTTATGAGAAAAGCTCCACACCTTGAAGGATTAGTCATTATGAAGAGGGCATGCACAAAACAACCAGAAGTATACCTGGCTAAGTAGATGAGAGTTATTGCAGTTCCCGTACATTGCAGTATAATTCAGAATGGTTTTTGAGCTCCTGCAACTTGTGAGTGGCTATTTACATCATTAGAGGCATTCAGTGATGGCTGGGTTTTTGGAAGACCTATTTGCATGATCCCTGGCCCAGTAAAAGAGCAGAGTGTCATTCCTGAATTATTTCTTCAGTGTGAACATTCACTGTGAAGCTGAACTGAGATAATCACGTTATTCCCCAGAGACTGTTTAAGAGATAAAAACCTTTTATTCACACCTTCTAGAATTTCAAACTGAGCTTCTGTCATTTTTTATTTTCAAGTTTGAACCAAATTAAAGATAAAAAGAACATTCCATGTTTTGAAGTTATGACTGACTTCATCTGTTAGTTTGTATTGCTTAATTTCATCTGTCTTTTTGATTTACTAAACTGTGACTAGTACTAGAGAAAAATTTCTAAAATGCCAAACAGCTTTAAATAAGATCATTTGGGTAAGTTCAAGATCATTCATTTAATTAATTCTTAGTAATGCAGAAAATCTAGAGCAATTTATTTTTTACTTTAAAATGTTAATTTCTTGTGAAATCCTGATTCTCTTCCTCAAGCTTGTCAACATATACCATTTAGATTTCCCAGGATTCATGTGAGTAAAGACTAATCTTCACTTCTGTCTTACAGAATCATTCAATGGTTGAGGTTGGAAGGTACCTCTGGAGGTCATCCATCCCAATCCTCTTGCTCAAAGCAGGGTCAGCTAGAGCAGGTTGCCCAGGACTATGACCAGTTGAGTTTTCAATATCTACAAGGATGAAGGCTGCACGGACTTTCTGAGCAACCTGCTCCAGGGTTTAATGGCCCTTACAGTGAAAGATATTTCTTATGCTTAAATGGAATTCCAGGTATTTCAATAATGCTTGACATGATGGGTTAACCGTCACTATCTCCCAGGTTCCCACCAAGCCACTCTCATTTCTCCTCCTCAGCAGGACAGGGGGAGAAAATAAGATGTAGAAGCTCATGGAATCAGATAAGGACAGAGAGATGACTCAACAGTTACCATCAGAGGCAGAAATCAACTTAGGGAAGATTATTTGAACGTATTGCCAACTAAAACCAGAGTAGGATAGTGAGAAACAGAAACAAACCCCTCACTTCTTCCCAGGCTCAGCTTCAGTCCTTCATTCCCGACTCTTCTGCCTCCTCCTCTCCCACATCAAGTCTGTTGCTTCTTCCTCCTCATGCTGTTCCCTTGCTCCAGCAAGAGGTCACTCCTACAAGCTACAGTCCTTCATGAACTGCCCCAGCATGGGTCCCCACATGGGCAACAGTTCCTGCAAGAAAACCTGCTCCTACATGGGCTCCTCTCCATGGACCACAGCTCCTACCAGGACCCTGCTCTTCTGTGAGCTCTCCACAGACTACAGCTTCCTTCAAGGCACATCTAACTGCTCCAGCATGGGATCCTCCATGGACTGCAGTGTGGATATTTGTTCCACCATGGTCCTCTATGGGTTTCAGGGGTACAACTTGTGTCACCATGGTCTTCACCACAGGCTGCAGGGGAACCTCTTCTTCAGCACCTGGAGCACCTCTACTCCTTCCTCCTTCTCTGGTCCTGGTGTCTGCAGGACTGTTTCTCTCACATTTTTCTCACTCCTCACTCTCACAGCTGCTGGCAAGCATTTTTTATCCTTTCTCAAATATGTTATCACAGAGGCACCACCAGCTTCGCTGGTTGGCCCAGCTTTGGCAAGTAGTGGGTCCGTTTTGGAGCTGGCTGGAATTGGCTCTGTCTGATGTTGGGAGAGACCTTGGTCTCTTCCACAAAGGCCACCCCTGCAGCCCCCCATGTTACCAAAACCTTTCCAGGTACACTCACTTCTACTGCCCAGGAGACCAATGTTCTTCTTTGCATGTTGCAAGCTCATGTCCAGCCTGTTGGCCACCAGTATGCCCAGATCCTTCTCTGTAAAGCTGCTTTCTAGCTAGTCAGTGTCAGCATACTGATGCGTCAGGCTATTCCTCCCCAGGTGCAAGCCTTTGCATGCACTTCCCTTTGTTGAACTTCATGAGGTTCATGCCTGCCCATTTCTCCACTCTGTTGAGTTTTCCTCTTAATAACACAACTATCTGGTGTACCAACCACTCCCCCCAGCTTTGTATCATCTGTGAGAACTTGCTTGGTCCCATCATTCAGGTCACGAATGAAGATGTTAAACAGCATTGTCCACAGTGTCAAACCCTGGGTTACACCAATAGAAACTGGACTCCAGCTGGATTTCATGTCACTGATCACAACCCTCTAACCCAAACAGCTCAGCCAGTTTTCAGTCCACTGTCCACCTATCTAGCCCATGCTTCATCAGTTTGTCAATGAAGATGTTGTGAGAGGCAGTGTTGAAATCCTTGCTAAAAATAAAGATAAAATAGTTCTAGTGTTCTCCCCTTACCCACCAAGACAATCAACACACCACAGAAGGCTACGAGGTTGGTCAGGCATGGTTTTCTCTTCATAAATCCGTGATGACTACTCGCAGTCACCTTCTTGTCCTTCACAAGTTTGGAAATGGTTTCCAGGATTAGTTCCTCCATCATCTTCACAGGAATCAAGGTGAAGTTGATTGGTCTGTAGTTTCCCACATCCTTCCTCTCTCCCTTCTTGAAGAAAGAAGTGACATTTACTTTCTCCCTGTCCTCAGGAAATGGCCTAGATTGACATGATCTTTCAAAGATAATTGAGAATGGCCTTGCAGTGACATCAGCTAGCTCCCTGGTGGGTGTAGCCCATCAGATCCCACAGCCTTGAGTATGTACAGGTTGTAGAAATGCTCCCTAGATTGATTCTGCTCCACCAAGGGTAAATATTCCTCTCCCACAGGTCTCAGGAGACTGGGATTGCTGAAGGCAAATCTCAACAGTAAAGACTGAGGCAAGAAGACAATGAATACTTTGGCCTTTTCCGTGTCCTTTGTCACCAGATCCCTGGCTCCACACAGCAAGAGGCCCATATTTTCTCTTAGTCTTCCTTAAATTGCTTATGTATCAACAGAAGCCTTTCTTGCTGCCATTCATATATCTCATGAGGTTTAACTCTAGAGTCTTTGACTTTTTTTTACCCCTTCCCTGCATGCTTGGACAGTGTCTCTATATTCCTCCTGGGTCATCTGTCTTTATTTCCATCTCTCTTATGCTTCCTTCTCACATTTGTGTTTTGTTCATCTATGCAGACCTCCTCCTGCTTTTGCATGATTTCCTCCTGCTTGGGAGCATGGACTATTCCTGAGCTCAGAGGAGTTCTGGACCCCCAGAGCCATTGCCCTGTGATTCTTCCAAGTAGATCCCTGCATAGACTAAAGCTTTGCTCTGCTATCCTGATGTCCAGGATTGTGATATTGCTATTTGCTTTTTTCCATCCTCTCATGAGGAACTCCTGAGAACTCTTCTATTTCATGGTTACTGCCAAGGCTGCCCATGACATTGTTCAGGCCACCAGTTAACTCTTCTTTGTTTGTTAGTATCAGGTCCAGCAAAGCACCTCCCCTCACGAGATCCTCAATCATCTGTGTCAAGGAAGTTGTCATCAATCCACTTCAGAAATCTCCTGCATTGCTTTTGCCCTACTGTGTTTTCTTTCCAGCAGGTATCAGTGAAATTCAAGTCCTCCATAAGGACCAGGGCCCACAAACAGGAGATTTTGTCCAGTTGTCTGAAGAAGGCTTTAGCTACTTTTTCCTGATCGGGTGATCTATAGCAGACACTCACTGCATCACCCACAATGGTCTGCCCACAAATCCTGACCCCACTTTATTGGATCCTGTCTGTTACAAGTAGTCCTCAGTTCTCAAAGAGGCTTCCATGGTCATGGAAAAAACAATTCCCTATTGTTGACTCCAGCTATACAACCAGTTGAATGTGCAGGATCCATCCACTCCCTCACAAGCTTTCCCCTCTCACCAGAAAGACTGAGAAGAATACCAGACTTTCAATTAACAAATAAAGCACTACTAAAATGAATGAGACAGAGATTCTAATCTGAGTTGTGAAGCTGCAAATCTCATTTTAAAAGAAATGCTTTTGAATCACGCTGTTGTAAATCAGAATCTGTCCCCTGAACTATTAAATAAAACAAACTAAATAGAATTTCTGTTTTCCTCTGTTCTCAGTCCTTCATTGTAAATTTTCATCTTGGACTGTGAACTTGTTATTGACTTTTGACTATCTGCGCTGCTCATTCAATAAGCTTATAACTAAACTTGGCCCTAAAAGATGCTCAAAGCAATTGAGAAAATGCAGTATCTATTCTCCTTCAGTAATGACTAAATTCTCCTTCATTTCAGAGGAGTTCTTACGGAAAAAAAATGCAGTCTAGCAAAAAGTTGGAAGATAGTCACAAGCATCATATGCACCAGCATGAGTACATGGGAAGATCTGGTCAAAGAACAAAGGAAAAAATTTGCATGGATATATCCTTGAAAACAATAGTTTAATAGTTAAGGTTTACTGGTTATGTCATGAGATAGATTTGAATCATCCTCTTATAATCTAAACCAGAAAAATCAAGGAAAGACCAAGATCTCCTTACAGGGATCCTCTAGGATCACATGGTATTGGAGATGATGGACTGTCTCCTCCGAAAAAGATAAACAAACAAAAAAAACCCACAACAAAAAAGCCCCAAACACACACATGGACAGTCCCTTAATTTTAGAAACTCCCTAAAATCTCATGTATCCGTGGGTCTTTTGCCTCCACAAAGGCATAAAACCCCTGTGGCATTCTATAATTTAGACTTTTTTTGGTTTTATGTAGAGTATTCCTAGGCTCTAGGTTTTCAATGTGTCACCATTAAAAATACACCCTTCCAAAATCTGTAATATCTGTAAAGATTTTTATAAATGTAAAATATCATCAAAAGTATCAAGATGCTAAAATCTGTCTCTGTGATCACTTTCAGATACCTGACAGCATCAGAGAGAGTGAAAGATCTGTGTTATTAAAAAGAAAATTATCTACAAGTCAGTTTATATATTTAGAAAAATGTGACGTGACTGAAAGGAGTTATAAATAAGAAACAAGCCAGAAATAAACCATGTCAGAGGGAAAAACCCAGAAGCCCAAGAAACCCTAAGAGATGGAAAGGGTGAAAAATGCTTTTACTATTTTTACTAGTGGTGTGATCAACTGATGTCTCAAAAGCCAGAGATTAGAAAACAAGCAAACAAACAAACCAACCCCTTACTAAATGACTAAAATTTCCAGCCTACAAGTAGGGAGAGGAGAAGATTTCAAGAGAGAGGTACTGATAAATACAGAGCAAGGAGCAGAGGGGTGGGAACTACTAGGCACATAAGACACTGGGATTCGCTTTGGCTTGGAGAGAATTGAGGAAGTACAGATGAGATGCAGACATCTCCGAGATGTGACACAGTGAGTATAACACCACCTTGTTGGCTGTATTCCTTTGATGAATAAACAGTACATCCACTACATGCATGAATGAAGTAACATGAATCACTTTTAATCAGCTCACAGGCTTCAGGAAAGAGGTGTCTTAAAGATGATAATTACTATTAGTAAATATATATTGCCATTATGTGACAAGATGGAGGAGGACAATTATATTTGTCATTCTTTCTATGTAATCTTGACAAGGGAGCAAAATTAGTGGTTTTGCAGAGATGTGCTCCAGATTCTACACACCTAGAAAAAAGTACAGGATAAGATCTGAAACTAGAGAGTCCATACATTAAGTTTTCCTGTAGGTTGTTACATGAATTAAAAAAACATCTTATTTGTCACAGTTTCTAAAAGGTTTTAATGCTCTAAGTTATTTGGTATGCTTGAAAAAAGGTCTTTCATTTACAGAAAAACTTTCTATACAGGTCTTTTTAGATATCTCTTGCTGTTGAATAGTTTCTGAGTTCAATAAAGCTCTTACTTGGCAACAAACCCTCTGAGGGGTTTCTTGCAAGATTAATTCTGGCTTCTTTTCATGGCCATTCCTTGATTTCTTGAACATACCTTTATCTACAGATACTATTTGATAAAAAAAATTAATATTCTGAAAAAAAATGTTTCTCATTTATTCCCAGGAGCTGAAGGGAAACTGACAGTTACAATGTTTATTTCCATGATATTTAGGCCTGAAATTCTTTATGAGTTATTTATTCTGAGATCCCTTCCATCCAGGCTTTACAATTGGATATAAAGAAACAGTTTGGACTGACTTATCTATGTGTGCAAATTTATATTAAAAAAAAATTTAAAAAACCAGAAAATACATGTATTCTTACAACTGCACAGAAGATTATCATATCACTGTGAGAAATTCAGACAGGCTTTTCTACGTAGTAATTTTATTTATTCGATGTTATTCTACTAATATGCTTCAGTATCAGTGACACAACCCAAAATATCACTGCGGCAAGTTCTACATCTGCCTTGATGCTGATGAACCCTATGTTAAGGAAGTTAAAAACCAGAAGTCCAGTAATAATCTATGTTTAGTAATCATTAGTACACCCCCTACCGGCTTTCATAACTTCAAAGGAAAAATTTCTATAAGAATTTAGCTAGGATTGTTTTATGCTGGTCAATGACTTCCTTATGTGTAGACATGAAAATCTGAAGAGTTACAGATACATGACCTCTTAATTTCAGTGCTGAACCTAATTTGACAAGTCTATTGCCAAAAAAGAATGACTTGGATAAACAGCTCTAGCACATTCTGGTAGCACAGAAGGTTTAGGGCCTGATATTAAGACTTTTTTGAGGCCCAGAAACTCCATCTGAATAGCATAGAAGATTAATGTTCAACATCTTTAGAAAAAAAAGGCTTTTACTGTGACTAGCGAGGGAAATGCTGGTGTACTTACTAGAAAATTTCAGCTCTCTTAGTGTCCAGGGATGTTAACACATGAATACAGATGTCTGCAGGATCAGTTAAACCCTCAAGAAAAAAACAGGAAAATGATGCAGAGTCAATATTTTTGTGATCTTACAATCTTTCTGATGGCTATGCTTCTGAGTATATAATTAATTATTTGTAGTACTGTAGTGTCTAAAATCTCTCTAAGGGCTTATGAAAGAAAGAGCAGTCAAACTCAAAGTAAAATACAGCCACCACTCCAGAGAATTTTCTACTACGAAGATTAGATCAATAACCTTTAATCTACTTCTCTTACCTTCGTAATTCTGTTCAAAACATAGGAAGAGGAATTATGTACTTACATTACCAGAATTAAACCAGCTGAGTTAAAGTACCCTGTGGCATGCCAATCATTTCCTCCCAACAAAGAAATAACCCACTGCTGGAGTGTCACCTGTGATCCAGGAAACTATTATCACAAAATGAGGCCCTGAATATAATACATCACAGAAGACAGAAGGAGTCATCCAGAAAAGGATACCTGTGAAAACACAGATGAACCTCACCAGAGGTCATCACCTTCACCTGTTCTGATGAACTTTCCTCCTCAACCCATTTTAGCCTTGGATAACTTCTTTTATTCCCTACTGGACTTAAAAGACATCCAGCTGATGTTAAAAGAGAAATATGAATTGTTCAGTTACTTGAAAGTCCTGAACTGGCAATGGTCACACTGGATGTAGGAGGATGAAAACTTTTTTTTCACTGGCTACTTCAGTAGCATAAATTTTCACATTAAGTCTTTTAAAATTCATCAACCAAAAAAATGCTAACACTGTGAGTTACTTCTTTGTATCATCTTTTCCCTGAACAGTACAAGAAACAGTATCTAAATAGTATACCTTTTTTTCTCAGGACAAAATAAAATCCCATCTCAGGTTACCTGATACTAATTATCTCTTCTGGTTATCTATACATAATGAAGATAGTGGCATAGAACATGGTAATAGCATTTTACTTCCCCTGGATTTTTTATTTAGTCAGCTCTAGGATTTTTCTTAGGTGAGCTGGAACACTTTCAGATTCAAAAGGAATAAATAAATCCCATGATTTTCAAGAAGGCTATAAAAGCACATGAAGATTTCATTAAGATTGACAGGAGTAATTTCATTGACCTTAATAGCAAACGGATTAGGCAGAGCCGCGGGTTATGCAGATTTGCAACACGGACCATACCCTTTCCACATACATAAAGTATCACTATGTTAGAGAAATTTTTAAAAACGAGAGGACATATGGTCTGGGAAATGCATTTAACTTCTCAGAGACAAGCAGTGGCAAAGACAGTTCATACATTGCTGATTACAGTGACAACTTAAATCTATGGTTATCTCTTGCAGCATGATTTTGCTTGCCCATTTCCTGTGATAATCTACGCATAATTCCATTTACCTGAATATTTCAATGGTCATTAAACATTTCGAATGATCAGAATTGGGCATTGGGAGACTCATGGACTTCAAGTCCGTAAGTGATGACTGGATACAGCTTTGGTCTTTCCTCGGCTGTAGACCACTATTTTTTACGTACTTATTGCTGATCTTAATAACCTGTCTTTATTGTATCACTTCCTTGGAAGTTCATTCTAGTATTCATCCACTCTTGCTATGAAAATCTTCTGCTCAGCCTTTTGTTTGGATTTTCCTGATCATCTTCAGTATCAAATTGCAGAGTATGGGCTATCTTCCTTCATGTGCCTGGATGAACAGCGCCAAGCACAGTATCTATGATCAGCACTGCAGCGAGTCTACTATCACTGATAATAAAAAGTAAAGCTCTGTCTGAGTGTGTGGGCCACTTCCAATACCAGCACTTCAGTCTTTTGGAGGGTTAACTGAAGCCAAAAGAACCTAATTTAACTCAATGAAATTGTGGGTGTGCTCATTTGCTGGTGCTGAGCATCCTCACTTAGGCTATTTCACTGAGCACAAGGCTACATTCCAGGTTTCTTGTGATCAGACCAGTTCTGGAGAGGTCAAACACTCTGCTGCAGCGTCAGCCTTTGAAATTGAAAGTGCAAGGGAAGCCGCAGGGAGTCAGGTCTCTCCTGCAGCGAAGGCAGCAAAACCACCTTTGCTCTGTATGCTCTGTCATTTGATTATAATGTCTTTTATTCTTGTATTAGTGGGCCTGGTCCTACCCACCTTCCCAGAGACAACTAGCTTGAAGTTAAAGAATTTTTTGCTTTTCAGGACCAACAGATTTGGGCATAGGCTCTCTCAGTGGTAGAAATGATCTTGCTTTGCAACATAGTGATCTGTTTTCTGTATCTAAAGGTAGTTTTATTTTCCTTGAGGCTATATTACAACAGTACTTAAGGAAGAGGTAGAATGATCAAAACCTGACCAAAATAGTTTGGATAATGTGTAGATTCATTACCTTCAGGAAATATATATATTCTATAAAATGGAATACATCTAAAAATCACAAGCATACATACATCTTAGGAAATCTTTTTATTAAGCTTAATGACCCATGAATATATCTGTGTATTTGAACTCAGATTTGTCATTAACTGGAGTTAAATTTTCTTACCTTTGTAACAACCAATAATAAACACTCACAAAGTCACAAGCCACAGCACCACCTATAACCTGATATTTTAGAAGAATAGCCCTATAGCAAACTAGTAAAGTAAAAAGGGTAAACCATACTAGTGTGGATTATTAAATGGCAATGATTCAAAAAGCTTGTTGCAAAATTCCTGTGGATTTGCTGGAAATCCTGAAGAGTTTTACTACTTAGCTGAAATTCTAAAAAGTCTACATTCCTCAGGAAAAAAAAAATGCACAGAGGAAAGGGGAGGTTATCTTAAAGTAGATTTGAAACTATTTTATCTACAAAATGAAAGGTTTGCTTTGTGCATGGAAACTAAGCACCAGTATGGTAGTTTTTGTGTTCCTAAATGTAATGCAAAGAGATTGATACTAACATTAATGCAATTCAGAAGAGGTAGCATGAATAACAATGAGAATTAAAAAATGGAAATATATTCTACCTAAACTCACTAATAATATGTTTTTGCTGTTATAATTCTGTTTTAGAAAAGATTAAGAGCACAATTCACCTCTATAACTGAGCAGGAGTCTGTACAGAAAATGAGGCAGAAGTATAGACTTCATCTACGGAGGGAGTGCCAGAGGCTAAAAAGTATATTTTGGGACTCTCTTGGTCCTGGGACCTCTCTGGCATGCAGGAATAAGCAGAAGATGGGACACCCAAGGAAGTCAGAAAGGTAGAATCCCAGTCTTTTTGTCTTTGCTCCCCCAAATGGGAAAGTTTCAAAGGTGGCCACCATCACAAATCCTGTTTTCAAAATCAATGTGAGACGATCCCACCATAGGGATCCCAAGAGTAAGAGGTTTTAATCTGAGTCACATGGGAGCCAACAGCACATATTTGGAAATAAATAATTGCACCTGAAAAACACATTTGTTACATTTTTTCAGCTGCCAAACCCTTAAAAAAATGACACTGCTTCTGACCTGAATTAAAGCATCTTGAAAGTGACTTTGACTTTAGGATAACACAGAAGACCCAATTAGCAAGGTATAAGCAACCTGTTCTTACATTAAAATTTTAAAGTGAAACTTCCATATGCCAGTTCACCACCACATGTGCCCCTTTTACCAAATGAGAGAAGTAAGCATTTTCAGGAGGTAATACACCTAATTTTAAGACAGTGTGCAAGAGAGATGTACTGCCTTTTGGAGGTGACATTTTTTCTCTCCATTGATCACTAAGGTGACCTTGGATGAACTAGAACATGTTTTGATGTCTGCTTTGTAGATAAGTTGAGAAGAAATGTTCCTCAAGTTAGGTTTTTGCCATTTCTTTCTGAAATAAAATGTTCCGGTGCCTCCAATCACAGAGGAGCACTATTTTTCTTTAAGACTTACGTTTCTTTTTCCTGGCAATATTTTTAAATGTTCCTTTGCCCTTCAGGAATCAAATCACATAAATTTTCTCTATTTTCTCTCTACTTATTCTTTAAGGATTCTAAGATTATCTATATTAAGTCAGACTCAAGAACTGAAACAACCATACTTCTTAAGACAACATTGACTTGATTATATAATGCAACTATTCATTTCTGCTATACACTTCAGACTATTATCATGCTTAACAGAGAAATCATTACTGGAATCTTTGGCATATAAAACGTACAGATGTTCTAGCAGCTTATGTTTTGAAATTTATTACCTTATTTGCTGGCTCTAGAGGATTTGCTTTCTCAGTGTTTCAAAAATGCTATCTTTTTATATGATTCCCTTATGATCCTCACAAAGAATACTCAAATACTTTCCTCCAAAATACTAGTTTGTTCTGCATCAGTGGATGATCTTGTCCCTTCTCTGAAACTTGCAGGCTGAGCCATAGACAAAATACAGCCAAGTAGCTTAATATGACCACTGACCTTTCCAGAAGTTTCACTGGAATAACGTAGTAGTGAAGACAACGTGAATCCTGGTATCAGCTTTATAACATCTTTGGACTTTACAGTCTGCATAAAGCAGAAGGAAACAGCGTATCAGTCTAACACAGAACTTTTTAGTTTTAACATTAAAAAAACAAAAAACCCTAACAGATTAATAATACTAACATATTAGAAGAAAATAAATTTCAGTCAAAGAACTTCAGAAGTACAAGGAAGTAAGATTACTAGCTATTTTAGATTGCATTTTAAAAATATACAAACATCTACAAATATTAAAGCTTAATCATACTGAGATCTAAACATTAAAATTCCACCTTTTTATTTTTCTAAATGGTTATTTTGTTTGCATTATGAAAAATCAGATGAGGTGGTGATGTGCTTTTGCCTCATTACACAGCTAAGATGTGCATAAAGCTGCATTACTTGATGCTCTGCCTAGCCTTGCCCTGATTGCTTACATGAAGGTTTATTGGGGAAACTAGAGTAACAAAGACTAAGCTGCATCTCTGAAGCAGTCCTCCAATGCATGACGTTACAGGAAGAGGATCTCGGGTGGTTTTATGCATGGTTTCTTTTAGTCCTGTAAAAAAAAAAGTAGAAAAGTGATAAAACAATAATGTTTAAAATAAGAAACAAACGAATGTATAGAACTGCACAATGCCTTAAAGTTTCCAGCAGTGCTGCAAAGGTACTGTCATGTGAACAGTGCCATCTAATGTTTTCTTGAGATTAGTTGGCACAAGGATTCATGAAGCTGACTTGAGCAGCATTCTCATTTTGTAGCAAAGGAGCTATCTGAACATTATTAGGAACATTAGCAATACATTTATTGGTAGAATCCTGCATTGTCATAACTTAGAGAAATTATGAGAATTATTAGAGAGAATAAAATATAGAGAAATTCTAAGAAATAATCTAGAGAAATACATCTTCAATATAATCTTATCATTTCAGGCACTGCTCTTATTCTAATAGGTAACTTTTAAACTTGATTTCATCATGAAACAATCAAACAGCTATTTATTTGTTTCAAAATAAACTCCAACCATTTCAATATTGAAATGATTTAAAAAAGTATTTTTAAAGCAGTAAATAAAAATATTTTTTGATCTAGAGATCAAGAAATAAAAGGTCAGAATGGAAAATAGAGGAAGAACTGACAAAGGAAAACAGGGAGTAACCTCTGAATTATAGTGTTATATCTTGCTGTTAGATAATGTAAAAATTGAACCACAATAACAGAAAAACTCTTGCTTCTTCCTTACTCCTCTCAATCTCTAGCTTCTTATTCTATATTCCTTTAAACCTAAAATACATGCAGGGGTTTTTTTACATAATAATTTTATTTCAAGATGATTTTGCCTATACAGCAGTATGTTCCATGTAGTGATCTTCATGGAATTTAATATTGAAAAACAACCTTTATATACAGAAAGAATTCCATTGAAGGTATATATCTCTGTTGCACCATCTACGATGGTTTAGAATAAATAGCGCAAGATGGTTCTTATGGAGCTTTAACCCACTCTGCAGAATCCAGTATTCCCGCCACAGAATTCTGTGAAAATCTACAGGGATGATAACATACTCTTAAGCCATACAGCATTTTTTCCACAGGGAAAAAAAAAAACAGAACTGTAGTCACAAAGAAAACCAAGGATGATCGCTGCAATAAAACTACAGGCCGTATTTTATTAAGCTATAAACACAAGCTTCAGACACAAAATAAGGTAGTTGTCTTTAGCCTACTCAACAAACAGATACATTTCCAGACCCTATAAAATAGCTCTTAGCTTCTAATTAATAGAATTCCAAGCTATAACCTGTGCAGTTCAGGTAATTCAGTGAATGTCTAACAAAGATGTGTACTCGATGCTACTGATAGCTACGTTGCAACATCTAGAGGATCTTTCACAGCATTTAATGAATTTTAATTATGGATGACCTTGCTCTTGGGGGCTTGAGATGTACATGCATTGTGCAGCATTGTAAGACAAAATTCTGTCATAGCATTTATATTAAAGGACCTTCAGTGCTCTGCTTTCCTTCCAATGCAGATCTGCCATTAATGTCAGAGGGATATGAAAATGTAAGTGGATATGAAAATATAAGTACCTATGAAAATAGTTCAGATGCTGTTCATATCTGCCATAGCATAGAAATGAAGGTCTGCAAGATATTTCAAGAGACCAGGAAGTATAGAGGCAAACTCTTCTCTAAACTTACAGTACGATTCTGTGATTCTGTGAAAATTCAGTGAAGTGCATTCCATAGTCTTACTGTGTTGCACCATGCTCAAACTCAGAACAATATTTCTCATGCTAAATATAAAGGTGTTTTTTCCTTCAAATTAAACCATTGTCATACTCTTCTTTTCTATACTTACTCATTACATACAGGGAACAACTAATCATTTGGTAATAATTACAGTCTTAAACATCTGAAAGATCAAATTGTGAAGACCAGGCCTTCCCCCGCCAGTTCATGCTTTCCAAAACTTTTAGTATTTTTTTTCCTCTTCTCTGAATTCTGTCTAAACTGTCTACCTCTTCTTTAATATAGGGTGCCCAAAGTGGAAAGAGTACTCTGTGCAAGGTTTCTCCCATTCTGGTTAAAGTGTGATAATGAATTTCTCCCCATGGTTTATATGTGATGTTGCTGTTAACGCATCTCAGAGTAAGAACTGACTGTTTTGCAGCACACAATATGGATGACTCATTTTTAATTCGTGTTCAAGTATGATTTCAAAATTATTTTCTCCAGTACTGCTGCCAGTTCAGGTTTTCCTTAGGCTGGGGGGTCCACACAGGGCAGCAGGGCAGGGGCTCACCAGTCAGCGGCTATCCGACCGACCCAGCCAGGAGCAGGGCGTGCTGAGGCAGCCCCAGTCCTGGGCATTAGGCACCTCCCTGGGGACAGGGACAGGCTAAGACCAGGCCAGGCCATCAAGTCAGCAAGATAGGGCCGGGGTCAGCATCAGCAGGAATAAGACCGGGCAGAGGCGTGGTAGCTCAGACTAGGACCAAGAGCCTTGTGTCCAGTGCAGCTCCCAAGGGTGGGAAGAGGGAGCACCCCCACTTCTCCCTAGTTTCTCCCAGCTCTTTGTCCTCCCAGTCTTCCTGGGCAAAGGCCGCAGACCAATGTTGTATCAGAGCTGGTCTTGTATGAGGGCTGCCAAACCCCTTTCTAGGGTGCACAGAGTGCACCCAGCCACAGCAGCAATGTTGATCAGAACTGGGACCCAGCATACAGTTGCTTGCAATCCCACCTAAAACTAACTCCCAGTTTGACCAGAAGTCACCAGAACCTCTTTGTCTATGGTTTTTGTGACCATGTTGTGCACTAACTTCACAGCAATTTCACCACTGTAATGAAATTTCGATTCATCACCACAACTCATTTTTTTGTTGAGAAGGAATAACATGAAGAGCCTTGTTAGGTCAAGATAAGGCATTTCATGTTTGCCTTCTATTGAACAAGCAGTTTGTGGTCACAAAGAAAGACGTTACCCTATTTGCAGTTAGAAATTCACAGATTTTTGACCAGTTTATTAAACTTCAGCTGCTCAGAGGTTGATGGCTTAGCAGGCTGCTCTGGCATCTTGTTGGTAATTAAAATTTGACCTAGCAGTTCTGTGACGGGTATCAGTCAAGTGGATCTCAAGGTATAAGTTTCTCCTGAAGAAAGTATTGCTAATATTTGGGAATGACTCAGCTGGGTGAGTTGATTTGCTGTCAGGCATCAGCATCTCATGAGTCAAGCAAATAAATTCTAATGACACATTTTGAAAACCCAGGCACTGGGCAACAATTTTATGATGCACATTTTATGATTTCATCATTGTCAATTACAGAAACTACAGGAAGCTTGAATTCAAAAAGACTAATTTTTTTTTTTTTTAAATAGTAGTAAGTCACTGAAGGTGAGTCACTTAAATGAACAATATGTCACTAATTCAGTTGCCTAAGAAGTGAAACCTGTTGTTCTGATGCTCAGATTCTTTACTTAAAACCCTACGATCCCCCACGCTTTTCCATTAATCTTCACTGTTTTTCCTGGCATTCCCTGTAACCTCTCCAACTTTTACTCCTCATTTTATATTTGTATACCCCTTATTCCTTCACCTATATCAGTCCTATATCAAGACTTTGTTCCTTTTCCCTCTCTTTATTCTCATGGGGTTTTATTTTCATCTCCAGTGTGGAAGCACTATTTGCCCTTGCCTGTACCCCTTATACTAGACATAGAATATTTTATGAAGTCATATGCCCTCGAACTTCCATACACTTGCAATAAATATTTAATCTGAATTCTCCTTCAAAATGGGAAAATAAAACCTATAAACAAACGTTTCACCCAATTTTCTGAGGGTCTTTTTCTCTTAGTAAAATACTGTAACCTGCCGCGGTTTTGACTACCTTGACAAATGCTGCCATCTAGCGTCCATTGAAGACATTAACAACCACTTCGTTCAAACCTGTGCTCCCTGACCTATTTAAGACCTATTTAGCTTTTTTCTAGACTAAATTGCTTCAGAGCAGCCACTCAGTGAAGTGCGTAAGGAACTAGCTCCAAAACCGTCATTTAACATTCTATTATGGTCTCGTGTGGTGAATTTGGATTTTGTGTCAAATAGTCCAGTTATTAGAAATATATTTGGGGTTTTCTCCCATAAAGGAATATATACATATAGACAAAATGAAAACAAAAGAAATCAACAATTTGCTATTTAATATGTATATTAATATGTTTATCCTAACACTTCGTATATACTTGGTTTTCTTGATTATCTATCTTTCCCATCATCAACTTAAACAAGAAAAGACTTTTTCTTGTAGACTGTGAAAAGAAATAAAATTACAGACAGATAAATGCCATTGATTTCAGGCGATCAAGAATAGACTTATCTCAAAAGATATAAAATTATTGCAAACATACATTTTTATTTTAGAATATATCTAAGGCATGAGTGTTAAAAGTTTTTCATGGTAAGAAATATTAACAATTCATGAATCATGCTCTTTTTCTCCCAGGATAACTTCATTTGTGTCTACACTTAAAGTTAGAACACTGAACAATTATCTCCCATGAGTCTTTCAATGACATCCGCTTTTCTCCGTTGATTGTATAGGTAGTTAAGCATTAGCTTTAAGAGGACTGGCTCCTAAAACTTGAAATACTTTTCTCCAACAGAATCCCTGTTAGTCTGTTTTTACCACTAAGAGGCTCCAGCATAGATTAAGATCATTTGCCTACCAACCAGTGCTGCACTGCCCACAAATGCTTTATATCAGTGCATGGGTTGGCAGACAGATAGTTTCATGGACTGAAACAAGTTGGAAGTGCTGAACCTTTTGGTGGGCACAAACTGGCTGAGAGATCATAAAAAAATTACATCTTTGAATGAATGCAAAAAGCCTGAGCAGAATCTACTCATTATCCTCCTAAAGAGGCTACGATTTGTTTATTCCGAAACTTTCTCATGACTAAGAACATTGTTGGTCTTCTATCTATATTTACATGATGACTTCCCTAGAAATCCAATCTTTACTCCAATTGCTGTTTTGTGACCAACGTAAGATATTGCCAGTGCAGCTGCTTGTCATCAGAAAGTCATCTTCCCTAATTCGTAGTTCTGGCATGGAAAGGGGATCTATTTTCTAAAAGCCTTGTTTCCATACACTTCTATAATGTAAATTGAATAGTTTTATAGAATTATGCTGTGGGTTAACCTAGCTATAAGCCTAACTGTTTTAGATACTTTGAGACTTAGTCATAATACTGTGAATCATTATCACTGTGCTAAACAGCTCCTAGAAAATAACAAGGGTAAATAGTTCAGTGCATTTAATAACTAGGCTTTCATTCAGATATGTTGTTTTATTCCTTCCTTCTTGACAACTATCCAAACAGAACTAGCATTAAGAGGAGTTCATAGAAAAGGGGATGGGAAACTGTCTGTTTCTATACTTAATTCCACCATTTTAGCCACAGTGATGAGAATCGTCTGCCAAATGAGAAAATTGTGACAGGCTCAGACAGAGGACTCAATGAAAGGGGTAAAAAAGATCCCAGCTATATAAAATCTAGCAAAATCCTTGATGTGATGCCACATTGAAAAGTTGTTCATTTAACCAAGGACACTGAGATTAGTAGATGAATTAGTAAATTAGATGAGATCAGTAAATAAATTCATGAATTAACTAAGGGACCAGCCAAAGAGGAGTGGGCAACAAGTTATGCAGAAAGGGAAGTTTCACCAGCCCAGTTGAAGGTAGGTGAAAAATAGATTCTTCCAGATCATTCTTTAAATTCATTTTATTTAACAGTTTAATTGTAGGACCCTCACACTAAAAGTTGGGAGTTGTAGATACAGAGTGCACTGTCAGCAAGTTTGCTGATGACACAAAACTGGGAGGAGTGGCTGACACACCAGAAGGCTGTGCTGCCATTCAGAGAGACCTGGACAGGCTGGAAAGTTGGGTGGGGAGAAATGCAATGAAATACAACAAGGGCAAGTGTAGAGTCTTGCATCTGGGAAAGAACAACCCCATGTACTGGTATAGGCTGGGGACTGAGCTGTTAGAGAGTAGCGTAGGGGAAAGGGACCTGGAGGTCCTGGTGGACAGCAGGATGACCATGAGCCAGCAATGTGCCCTCATGGCCAAGAAGGTCAATGGCATCCTGGGGTGTATTAGAAGGGGTGTGGTCAGTAGGCCAAGATCGGTTCTTGTCCCCCTCTACTCTGCCCTGGTGAGACCACATCTGGAATGTTGTGTCCAATTCTGGGCCCCTCAGTTCAAGAAGGACAGGGAATCGCTTGAAAGAGTCCAGCGCAGAGCCACAGAGATGATGAAGGGGGTGGAACATCTCCCTTATGATGAAAGGTTGAGGGAGCTGGGTCTCTTTAGCTTGGAGAAGAGGAGAGTGAGGGGTGACCTCATTAATGTTTATAAATATGTAAAGGGCAAGTGTCAGGAGGATGGAGCCAGGCTCTTCTCGGTGATGGCCAATGACAGGACAAGGGGCAACAGGTGCAAGCTGAAGCATAGGAATTTCCACATAAACATAAGGAAAAACTTTTTCACTGTGAGGGTGCTAGAGCACTGGAACAGGCTGCCCAGAGAGGTTGTGGAGTCTCCTTCTCTGGAGACATTCAAAACCCGCCTGGACGTGTTCCTGTGTGACCTAGTCTAGGTGGTCCTGCTCCGGCAGGTGTGTTGGACTAGATGATCTTTCAAGGTCCCTTCCAATCCCTAAGATTCTGTGATTCTGTGATACTGTAGATGGGTTACATGATGTAAGGGCTGGAGATACTAAATATTAATATCAATATCAAAGGCTGCACTAGTGAAACGGGAAAAATTATAGAAGTGAGAAATGTTAGATCATGCATTTAGAGACCCATACAAGAAAACTGATATTGTGAACTGAAAACTTGGCAGCCTAAAATGACAGAGGAAGAAAAACAGCTATGTTTCCCTGCAGCCTATGAGTTGCCAGTGTAGTCTAACTAAAACAAATATTATCATTTTCAGCTAAGAAACTTAGTTCTGCTGTCTTGCTGAGAATTTGAGGTACTGTACATAATTCTGATTAACTCATTGAAGAAAGCTGAACAAAATTTCAAAAAGATATAGAGATCACATGGGCTTAAGAGGACAAGGAAAGAAGCCAGAAAGATCAGGCTTGCCTAGTTTAGTGAAACAAAGGCTGAGAAAGGACATAATTCATAGCCCTTTACTACTTCTACTGGGAAAAAAAGTCAACAATGAGAACTTTAGTAAATGTCATTTCATGTGATTAAAAACAGATATATACTGTCTATCCTGCTTTATTATCTTCTACCGAAGGAAGAATTCAAGGGGAGAAGAGTAAGTAAAAGGCTAGTGATTTTGACCTGACAGAATGATCCCTGAGTGATCATTCCTCCCAACATCACTTTAAAACTAATTGTAGCTTTTATACAAAAGTGCTTTTCTTTGCACTGTACTGCTAGGATCTTGGGGCTTTCACTCTTCAGCTATGCCTACTATGAACTGAGTTACAATGTAGATGTCTAATTATATCAACTAATGTCACACATTCAGATTGCAGATCTCACAGCTAGTCACCTAAGGCTCCCTTTACAGTCAACAGAAAAAAGCGGGACTTACAGGCACAATTTATCTGCCTTAACTTGAATTTGTGCGGCAGCATCAGATAAATGGCATCCCAGAAGTGCGTACTGAATGATTAGCTGAGAAACTACAGTAGGTGAGATTAATCTCACTCTATGTTTCTAACACACACACATGTTAAAACAGAGGCTGTGTGGGGTACTGCACTCCTCAGATAACAGGAGAAAATGAAAGCCATTCTGTGACAGAGATGTAGAAAGAAGTCCGAACCACTGTTGTTTAAGCCATTTATTCAGTGCATATTATAGTAAGAACTGCACACGCTATCTGCAATTCTCACAGGGTAAAAAATAACTCGAGAATAAATGCAAGGACTGAAATTGTTTAGGGAGTCCTTTTATCATTGTAAGCTATCATCATAAAAATATAACTGAACTCAGTTCATATGAATCAGAAAATCCAAAGCAATGAATGTAGCTATGCATGTACTTTGGGACCGTATTACACCTTTTACTATTTTTGTTTACAGCTTGGCATTCTGAAACATCATACAAAATCAACTGCCTTCACCATTCACTGCACAGGGCTCTGAAATGCCATGAAACACTATGATGAGCAGGAATGAATACTGACCAATTAACTTCATTTATAGAAACATTCTGTCCTTGCAAGCCCACTACATACAGACTATGCCTTTGATATTTTCCTTCTTTTATGCACAGACCTCAAAGGGATGAACATTTTTCTGTGTTTGTAGCTGTGGTCACAAATTATTTTAAACTCCTTTTGTCAGTTGTATGTAAACAATACTAATGACTGTGGGCTGGCAGAGAAGCAAATAAATGAAAACTTCCCTCTGCTATTAACAGTTGTTTAAACAACTCTAAGATGAATTAAAAAAATTACACTGAAAAATATAGTCAGTTAACATTCTAAAAAATATCCATAACTAGTAATTGTTCCATTGTATCTGCATACAGAATGTAGGTCACTGGAACTCTCATTTCACATTGCTTTTTCTAAATTCAATACAAAACAAAATAATCAGAATTATCACTGTGAAATCAGCATATCCATCTACATACACCTGTAGATAAATATCTCCCCATTATGTGTTTCAAGACTTTTTGGGGGCTGTAAAGCCAGATATTCTAACACTTTATTTTCTATTTTGAGTAGCACACGATTTTGCTACAGACAATACATTTTGTTAATTTCTTGTAGTATCCAATGAACCTCAGAAACAAAAGTCATAGTTCTGTGAACATGTGACTACCCAAATCACCTATGAAACTTTCAATTTAATAAAAGCCCATAACCTAATAAATAAGGAAGCTATTCTTAAAATGACACTTCTTGAATTTCAAACATCTTACTGCACTTTATTGAATGAAGTGCATTAAGATACACTACTTAATGAAATAAGTAGTATATTACAAAATATGACAGGTATCAGAGTAGTATATGACATTTGAAATGAAAAAAAAAAAAAGATCTTAAATTTTAAGGTTTTTATAATTTTTTTAAAAAATGGGTTTCTGACCTACAATGTACTAAGATTCAGCCATCAAAATAAAATATGTCAATGCGAGATACTACTGTGTTGCTGTAGAGCAGTATATCTTCATATGCAAAATGACCCAGGCATTTAATTCCCCTGAGATCAATAATAAGGTGCTTGTTTATGTCAGCTGAGGAATTGATCTAATTTATGAAAGTCATAAATGAAAATAATTGTCGTCTCTCTTGTCTACTTAACAATGACATCATATATTTAAAAAATAACAATTTTATTCCTTGCATTTCATGAGATGAATGCTATCAGTTTTTTAAAAGAACATTTGTGGGAGAGCAGAACGCATCATACAGGGCTAGTAATGCCCGTTTTAAATTTCCTGAAATCACCAGCTCCTTAGTTCAAAGAACTTAGACCGACTGTGCTTCTGATACTAACCCAAATGGATTTACATGAACAGTTCTCCACGTTGATTTCTCTATGATTTCATGTTGAACTAGGATGTCAGATGACTACTTTTCATAGATTTTTTGAGATTTTTAGGAGAAATAACATTCTGAGTGTGGGGATTTTCTTCGCCATAAAGTATTTGCTGATTAATGGGAAGAAATTTAGGAAAAAATCCTTTATTTTGTAATTAAATTACTAGAAAGTAAATGATTCAAGATTCCACTCATCACAGAAAATAAAAAAATGAGAAACTTACATTCTGATATCCTGAACTGACTGTACTAAAGCTACTGATATACCTTAAATACAGGAAGTTTTCCCATACGTACTCTAAGTTTTGATGTTATGATAATTAATAAAACTCTAACTGATATAAAATGTATTATCTAACTTCCATTATTACTTTATTGCTTTTCTATGACTGCCCTAAATGTTAATGTTAGGTCAATGTTAAAAAAAAATAAGAGAAGGAGAAGGAAGAAAACGAAATAAACCATGGATCAAGTCAACTGCATTCATATTTCATGAGAGATCAAAGATGAATTCTAAGCGAATTCTTCTTTGACCTCCTCTTTTGCCCAGGTTACCCTGTCTGGAAACTACATAGCCAGGAACAAATACAAATCAGTGATGTGGCTGATATGGGCCATGAGTTTACGTGATTATATGCAACTTGGGTGGACTGTTTTGCTGCTTGATTTGGAAAAGAGGAAAGACTTCCTTTTCTAAGCTTCTTTTCAGTTCTTATTTCCAACTTGGAACAGTTGGAAATTATGTTTAACACAATCAACTACAACTATCCAATTTAAGCATTAAATTATTATACTAGCCTTTCACACCTGGAAATGTGATTTTAAAGTCCTCTGAGAAAAAATACGAAAATGAATCAGTAGATGGATCCAATTACTATTTTTAGCCACAGTGCAAAAATATCTATGTTTTAGGCATAGCAGCGAGTTTTGTTAAGTCAAGACTCAGGAATAAAATAGAATTCAGCTATCTCAGGACTGTTAGCCCAAAGTGCCAACTTACAGCAGACATGGCCATATTAATAAAAGCTCCACAATTTGTCTCATGTTTTAGTTGTTTCCTCCTATAATATAAGAATGCATTTTCAAAAGATTGTAAAATAGTAAAAGGAACAGAAAATTGTTCTTCAAAACATGCCTTCAAATTTCTGTTATGCTTAGCATCTGTATAGAATTATGATAACATAAAATATTTACTCCATAGAAACCAGGACCAGCTTTTCTGAAGCTCTCAATACTGTAACTAATTTCCCTGGTCTGCAGTTAAAAAAGGACAATTTAAGAAGAAAATGTGTTTCTTCAAATTCTCCCAGGATTTTAAACCAATTGTGGGGACCTCGCTCTTGGTACAGAGACCAAGCATGAAACACTTCAGCTCCAAAGGGAAACATTTCAGAAACATTGTTGTGAGAACACTGGGATATCATGGAAATTGTTCTATGACTTTCACAACAGTGGAGACAAGTAACAGCTGCTGCAATCAAGGAGCCCAGTGGAAGCAAAGTGACAAAAATCAAACTCTGTATCCTTTTTGATCTCGGTGCAGTGCTGATGCAGAGAAAATAAGCTGGACCAAATTCTAACACTATATGTTGAGTTTCAGAAGAAACTCCCATTATACATATCTGCAAAGTAATTAACACTTTGGGTCACCCTGCCACCATCAGCTCTGTCTTTAAAACTGATTTTGTTAATTAAATTTTTTTAGTTGCTAAAGAATTTAAAATTGAACTCTGATTTTTTAATTTATTTTTATTTTTATCCAACTCTGTTTAAACTGAATCCTGGAGTTGCTCTATCTCATCTTATTTTCTTTAACCAAATTTTGGTATTTTCTGTACTCCACTTCTCGGGTTTTTTTATCACACGCAAACAGTCAAATCTATCCAGAAGTATTAAGCATATTTATTCCACACATAATAACAGGAAAATTCATGTCCCTCTTAACCACTTAATTGTCTAAACCTGACCTTGAGATCCCACAGCTGAGACTCTGTGCAGGCAGTGACTGAATTGTAGTTATTACTGCCAAGGATGATTTCAGATGTGCTGAATAGATATGCCTTCATGCACAACTCAACAATTCTAGAAAATGTGATCTCTTCCTGGCATTTGTAAATACAAAAAAAAAAAAAAAAAAAAAAAAAAAAAAAAAAAATTTGCAAATACTTCTAAAAAATCTACAGTCCTGATATGACAAACATAGTTTTCAGTGGTGATAATCCAGAATCCAGTCCTAAATTTAGTGGCAGGAGGAGGAATCCACCTAAACTGTCTTGAAATATGAAAACTTATGCAGTTACAGCACTGATGTGGTGGGTTGTCCTGTTGTATGATTCAGTGTGTTTTCCCTCTGTCTCACTAGGTGGCAGGCTCAAGTGGCTCTGGTTTGAAAGGATCATCCTTTCAAGGGTCAGAAGGGAGTTTCATTGTTACATAAAATGTTGTTCAAATACTGAAACGTAAATGATTTTTTAAGACATCCACTTAAGCTCAACCAATTAATGAATACTCAGCCTCGGGTTACTGTGAATTATTCAATAGAGTAACTTTTCAAGACAGTTTATTGCATCTGGTGGATTTTTGGCATGTGTCCACTTCACAAATCCTGTGCAAAAGACACACTCTGTACTACAGCTTTCACAAAATAGTCAGTCTTACCCTTAAAATAACTGAACGTACTTTCAGCATTTTGTTAAGGGCTTTCAATCCCATGTGTAGGAAGACTGGCCTTAAATGACACTGAAAGAATAAAAATAACTGTGGCTACTCTCTTAGATGGGAAAAAACAAAACAAAACAAAACAAAAAAACTTTTGTTTTTTTCTAATACTATATAAATTTTTAAATCTTATTCAGGATTTTAAAAATCTAGGAAACACATTCTAGACCTAAAACAAAGCAGGAATAATAAAATAGTTCCTTGCAAAGACTGTGGGTCTGAAAAGATGTCATGTTTATTTAGGGCTCCCATGCTTCTACTCCAAACCTGCAACCATTATCTGATAAACAAGTTTTAAACTGAGGATTCTGTAAGTTGCGAATGTACCCAAAGTCCTATTATTGCTGATGGAAGCTACCTACACATTCCCTGGTTATTTTGGGGGGTTTTTAATCTCCTTAAAAAGTGTATTATCTAAAGCACGTAGCACTGTGGTAGCTAATAGCCAACACAATTTAAACAGAGAAGTGATAATGACATGTAAAAGGGGTCTCAGTTTGTCTGTTCTACGTGATCCTGTGTTTCTGCCATCTTCTCTTGTTTTTTTTTTTCCATAATGTGAAAAATTTTAATTTAGACTGAATGCATCAATGATACATAAAGCAAAATTACCATGAGAAATAGCTTATTGCTCAGTTGGGGAAAGTATTAAGATTTATGGCCATGGCTTGGATGTTTCCTTTCGCCTATTTTGAAATTGTGTAGCTCCACTGACAGCAGAAATTTATAGCGTTACCAGTGAGATGGAAGCCTGACCCTGTTTGTTTAAGCACAAAAGAATTGTCCTACCAGCCTCAGCTAGTGTGACCCAAGGAGCTCTATCCACATAGGAAATCTCCTCCTAAGTCACAGCAGGCATTACCCAAAAATCTTCATACACTTTGCGCAACTCTTTCTTTAGCTAACCTGCATGACTAGAAGTGCATGAAACCCTTTTATCATTAACAGGACAATATGGCAAGGTTTTACTTGATCTTTTTATTTTATCCCAGGGAGAACAGGTTTCTGTGATATCTACATACCTCTAGCCACACCAGCAGAGGACTACTACATCACCTACAAGTAGCCATTCCTTCAAGAAACCACATTTTTTCCAAAACTTTTAGATGAATATACTTAATTTACAAGTTTGTATGTATCCTTCCTTCTAGTAAACAATTTTATCTCTGGTCTTCCTGTTTTCTGAGGCCAGGGAGGAGTCAGCAATCCCTCCTCCCAAGGCCATGGCTAATAACCCTTGCATGGCTCAGCAGAGTTTTTTACTGTGTAGCATCTTCCCATGTAAATCTTTATAAGACCATCACACAAGCTGGGCTGGCAGGCTTATTTCCCCCCAAAGAATGATGCATATCTCTTTAAAGAAGCGTGATGTGGGATCTGTATGAATGGAAAAGAAAGAGGAACAGAGCCAAAAGGTTGTTTGTTCAAAGGAATTGTGTATTCTTTTATAACATGCAAGAACATGCTTTGATTCAAAGTGCAATGACTAAGCATGTGTTGTTTAGTATAAATTACTTACAAATCATATTCCTGAAAAGTGCTACTTTGCATCTTAACTCAAATATAGTGGATCATCTCAAGATTTGCAAAGCTATTTACAAAGGTAACTTCTCAGATGAGCTGTTGTTGCTGGAAATGAACCAATATTAGTCACCTTGCTAGGCTGTTCCCCACGAAACAAAACAAAACAATAAATGAAAAAAAAAAGGTGAAACAAAAAATCTTATTTCAGGTATCTCTTTAGTACAACTCTGCTTATTTGCAAAGGAAGATTGCAGAGTCTCCTTTCTTCAAAGACAATAAACAATAGGACCCCATCTCTTTATTCAAAGATTCAAGTCTGATTTTGCCATCAGTTCTGTGTCTAAAAGAAGCGCTCTCTGTCTCTGTCTTAGCTTCCTCCTAGAGCGACACTCACATTGATTCCCTCACTGTTGAGTTGTTTTCAGACCCACATAAATATGCCCTGGCTTCATACTTGCTTACATGTGGATATGGATGTGTCAGCACATGCATGGCTTTGTTAATTTTAATTTAAATATTGCAGTTATTGTCTCCATTTATGCAAAAGAAAATATCTTCAGCTACTTGGGCCAGCTTCTGTCACAACTTGTGATGCTGACCTGTGTCTGGGCACAAGAGTCCTAACACTTCAGGCACCGACTAAAAAAAAGGCACTTAACTGCACCCTCAAATAGCTGAATAAAACAGGTATTAAAAAGTTATTCTATGCATGGGACTGGCAGCAACATCTTTTAACAATGCAATTTCCATCTTTCTGTCTCTCCACAATATCTGTCTGAAGCCATGTATTTTAAAACTATTATTTATTTTGCAATGCATATAAAATATATCTGTATGAAGTTCAGTCAGCATACAACAAAATAGCTGATAATTTATTTGTTTAATTAAAAGAAAAGATGATTTACTGGAAATGACAGAGGTATTTTCTTAGGAAAAAATCTCTTTTACTTTCCTCTGTATTCTTTATCACTTTTGTGGAAAAACAGTGGAAAGAAGAAAGGTCAGAATGAGTTTTGTTTGTTATATTGTTTAGCTCTCGCTTAAGTCTTTGTCTTTTATTTAGAATTAGTCATTTGCTATGGTGGCGTGTATGCGTGCCTAGAATGGGCACTAACTAGAGGACACCTCACGTATCCTGCCCTTGTTTTCCCCAGATTTTTTCGTGTACTGCTGTGATGGTTTTATATCCATCCTACCTCTTAAGTTCCTGTACCTGCCCTGTCCCTCTGATTCTGGGCGTATCTGCTGACTTCGTGATGTTTCTCTCAGCCCAGCTATGCTTGAGCTGTCTTTATGATGCCATGTAAACTTTTATGCCTTCTGAGGAAGGATGTCCCCGCATGGAAAAATCTTCCAAGTTGTAGATTGGAGTGGATTGAGACATGGACCCACAAGGGGAAAAAGGTAATTTACTGCTATTAATGTAAAAATGAAAAGAATAAAAAATACTAGTAACTGGAGCCTCAAATTTATTACTTGCATAGTTGACTTTAACATAGGCTTATTTGCTTTTTTAGGGTTTATTTGATTTTTTTCACTGTCGTATCAGTGCTCAGTCTTGGTTATAGAATTAAACTGTTTTCTTGACAACATTCTAGCTCTAGCCCTCTATTTTGATATTGGTTTTGATTCAACATCAAAGGGTCTGAAAACATTTTCATTTCAGGTGATCTTCTAGATACTTTAGCTCAAATATAAATAACTTTCCAAAAAAAATCTGCCTTCTAATTACTAAAACTCCCACAGTGGGGGGAAAAAAAAGAAGGAAAGGAAAACAAAAACCAGGTTTGTGACAAGTAACTTTTAAAAGTCAATCTTAAGAAAATAAAAAGTCTGAGCTATTCTGTTAAGAATACTTAAGTTAGGAATGAGAGCAGGAGATATATTTGCTTTTTGTTTTATTCACCTTCACATGCTCAGCTCTCCTCTTCAGCATGTCCATGAAAGCCAGACACTTTCATGACCTCTTATCAGACTTTAGTACATCTGTTCTATTTCTTTACAGCCGAGAACTGTGGAAAATGGATTAGAAGACATGGATGAGAATTGCTCTGTGTCTAGAAGCAGTAATCTGACAGTGAAAGAAAAAAGAAGCAAATAATTGGCAAGTAATGAAGAAAGAGATAGTATCAGCAAGCTGTTTTTATCCCTTTGAGTCTTGCTGTGATGCTGTATTGATTTTCCATTCTCAGCAAGCAAGCTGCAGTACAACACACTTTCATAATCTACCTACAGGTAATATTAGACTTCCTATGACACCCTGGGCTTCAGAAATTCTGGAAAGGTATGTTCTCCATCTTGTCAGTGATGGAACCATCCAAAATGCCTTTGCTATATCAAGCAACAAGAGCATTTCCTTACTGGAAGCCAAATTCATAGCAATCATCCCTTAAAATAAGTTGTCTGGCAAGGACTGATATAAACACCTTTACATCTGTAACCACTGCTGATATTTTTATATTATCTATTGTACCACTCTTTTAGGAAAGCGTGACAGAAGATCCTTCAAACAAGTCTTGTCATTCAATTCTGAGAAGTCAAAATAATTAGTTGTCCTGCCTGTTCTTTGAAAATGCCATTAATTGACTTTAATTGCCATTTTTGTTCTTCCTTCTCTTTTCTTAAAGATCAGTCAAGCCAAAAAAAGTCAGTCTTACAATTGATTCAGTTTCCAAGGTCCAGCAATCACCAGATATCTGGGCGTGGTCCCCAGATTTGTGCCTGTACTATGTGGAATTACTTGGTGGTTCTCCAGTTTGGGGCTGGAGCCAGTGTGCCAACTCACACTGAGATCATGCAGATCAAACATGCTCTTAGAAGTTCAGACTGCTACAGACATAGTTGTTATTGTAAGAGTTTCCTAACGAAATTTTAACAGAGTTACTAGAGGATTATGAAAGTCAATGAAAGCCTTCACATTAAGCTATCAACCTGCTTCTTAAATACACTTGTCCCAATGGAGTTCCCTTGAAGTGTACATCTCTTTGACCATTCCTATCTAAAATTTAATTTTTCAGTACTGCATTCAGTTTATTTTTACTTCTTATTGTTATTTAAAATACATTTTTCCTCTCTTTCACAACCTTACACTGTTATTGGAGGATAAAGAAGTTCACAAAAAATGGGACGAAGCCAGCCAGGTTAAAAAATACAGTTATTTAACAGAATGTCTAGCAGTCAATACTGAATCTATAATATGTATAGTATTCAAGTCACTAAAGACTGTTGCATCAGTACAGGTAATTTTAGCATATGTACATACAATCATTTAATCCAGCTCTCAATGATGAAAATTTAAATTCTTCCCTTAACTTATCTGGGAATTGGGATTGGCCTATGGATAAAATTGTGATTAAGACTATCCTGATGTGTCTCTTGCCCTGTCAATTATTTTCTGTATCTTTGCATACATCACTGTGTGTATACACAGAGAAAGATTTTTCTTTCTCAGTCTGTAAGATGGGAGAATGAATACCATCTCATCTCATGTGGTACTGGGAATTTAGGGCTACTTTTGTATTTCAAATTTGATTTGAGAATCATGGATTCCAGTAAAGTAAATGAAATTAACATGACTGGTCCACATCAATGAGATTCTCAAATTGCTGGTATCAGGCCTCTACTGATTACATATGTAGTTATACATACATAATATGTGTCCCTCTATAAACAACAGGATGTACACAGATGAAACAAAGTAGTTTAGTCAAAAAAATCCAGCATCATATCTGACTTCTTATTGTTTTTACAATGTACTATTGTACTTGGTTTTTAAAAATTCATCTTCTTCTTCTGAACTAACACCAGTAAGTTATAGTATTTTTATATGCTTTTGAAAAACAACCATTAACTGTTGTTTTGTAACTCATCAAGAATGCCCATCATCCAAGCCGCATTAATTGATTTTGCATAGACTAAATATGCTGTTGCTTCCTTTCCTATTAGCCAAATATACGAGATGTATGAGTTACTGATTATTTAAAGGAATGAGCAATGTTTAACAAGCTTGTGCAGTCTTGCTTCATTTTATGCAGTTAATAAAACACACAGTTCTTAAAAGTTGCTAGCTAGCTAAGTGTGAAAAGTTCAACTTAGAATCATAGAATCATAGAATCGTTAGGTTGGAATAGGCCTCAGACCATCAAGTCTGACTGTTGACCTGATACCACCATGCCCACTGAACCATGTCCCAAAGCGCACATCCACAAGTTTTTGAACACCTCCAGGGATGGTGACTCCACTACTTCCCTGGGAAGCCGGTTCCAACGACTGACCACTCTTTCAGTAAAGAATTTTTTCCTAATGTCCAATCTAAACTTCCCCTGGTACAACTTGAGGCCATTTCCTCTTCTCCTATCACTTGTTACTTGGGAGAAGAGACTGACACCCACCTCACTACAGCCTCCTTTCAGGTAGTTGTAGAGAGCAAGAACGTATCCCCTCAGCCTCCTCCAGACTCAACAACCCCAGTTCCCTCAGCCACTCCTCATAAGACCTGTTCTCCAGGTCTTGGCCAGCTTTGTTGCCCTTCTCTGGACATGCTCCAGAAGCTCAGTGTCCTCCTTGTAGTGGGAGGGCCCAAAACTGCACGCAGTATTTGAGGTTCAGCCTCACCAGCACCGAATACAGCGGCTACAGGGGTACAATCATCTCCCTCCTCCTGCTGACCACGCTATTGCTGATACAGGCCAGGATGCTGTTGGCCTTCTTGGCCACCTGGGCACACTGCTGGCTCATGTTCAGCTAGCTGTCGGCCAGTACCCCCGGATCTTTTTCTGCCTAGCAACTTTCCAGCCACTGACCCCCAAGCCTGCAGCGCTGCATGGGGTTGTTGTGACCAAAGTGCAGAAACCAGCACTTGGCCTCCCTACACCTCATAACATTGGCCTCAGCCCATTGATCCAGCCTGTCCAGGTCCCTCTGCAGAGCCTTCCTACCCTCAAGCAGATCAACACTCACACTCAATTTAGTGACATCTGCAAACTTACTGAGGGAGCACTCAGTCCCCTCATCCAGATCATCAATAAAGATATTAAAAAAAATCAGCCCCAAAACTGAGCCCTGGGGGACATCGTTTGTGACCGGCCGCCAGCTGGATTGAACTCCATTCACCACAATTCTGTGTACTCGTACATCCAGTCAGTTTTTAACCCAGCTTAGAGTGCACCTGTCTAGGCCACGACATTCTTTCCTAGGAGAATGCTGTGGGAGATGGTGGCAAAGGCTTTACTAAAGTTCAGGTAGATGACATCCACAGCCTTCCCCTCATTGACTGGGTGGGTCACCTGATCATAGAAGGGGATCAGGTTGCTTAAACAGGACCTGCACTTCATGAACCCATGCTGGCTGGGCCTGAGTCCCTGCTTGTCCTGCACATGCCATGTGAGTGCACTCAAGATGAACCACTCCACAACCTTCCCCAGCACCGAGGTCAGGCTGACAGGCCTGTAGTTCCTTGGATCCTCCTTCCGGCCCTTCTTGTAGATGGACGTCACATTGGCAAGCCTCCAGTCATCTGGGACCTCCTTGACCAGGACTTCTGATAAATGGTGGAGAGTGGTTTGGCCAGCTCCTCCACCAGCTCCCTCAGTACTCTTGGGTGGATCCCATCTGGCCCCATAGACTTGTGGATGTCCAGGTGGTAAAGCAGGTCTTTAATTTCTTCCTCCTGTATTATGAGAGGTTTATTCTGCTCTTGGTTCCCATCTTCAAGCTCAGGGGGCTGATTTCCTTGAGGATAGCTTGTCTGACTATTAAAGACTGAGGCAAAGAAGACATTAAGTACCTCAGCCTTCTCCTCATCCTTGGTGACAATGTTCCCCTCCGCATCCAATAGAGGATGGAGATTCTCCTCGGCTCTCTTTTAGTTGTTAATGTATTTGTAAAAACATTTTTTTGTCTCTCATGACAAGGGTCAGCCTGAGTTCTAGTTGTGCTTTTGCCTCACTAATTTTCCCTCTGCATGACCTAACAAGCTCCCTATACTCTTTTTGAGTTACCTGCCCCTTCTTCCAAGAGCGGTAAAACCTCTTTTTTACCCTGAGTTCCAGCAAAAGCTCCCTGTTTTACCAGGCCAGTTGTCTTCCTCACCAGTTTGTCTTCTTCCACACGGGGACAGCCTGCTCTTGCGCCCTTAAGATTTCCTCCTTGAAGAATGTCCAGCCTTCTTGGATGCCCTTGCCCTTCAGGACTGCCTCCCAAGGGACTCTTTCAACCAGTATCCTGAACAGCCCAAAGTCAGCCCTCCGCAAGTCCATGGTTGTGGTTTGGCTGACTCTCCTCCTGACTTGACCAAGAATAGAGAACTCTGTCATTTCGTGGTCACTAAGCCCAACTCAGCCTCTGACCATCATATTTCCCACCAGTCCTTCTCTGTTCGTAAACAATAGGTTAAGTGAGGTACTTCCCCCGGTAGGGTCCCTTACCAGCCGTGTCAGGAAGTTATCTTACACACACTCCAAGAACCTCTAACTGTTCTTTTGGTTTGCTGTTTATGCACAAGTCTATGTTCCATTCAGGACTTGTCAACAGTAGGGATCCGAATTTTGTTAGATTTTTTTTAATTTTTCTTTGGCAAAATTACACTGAAATCATTTGGTTTAAAGGTTTTTAAAAACTTTTTTTCTTAAATTTTGGAGATTTACAGAAAAATTATTTCAAGCGAAAAAAATCAAAGTGCTTGTTTAAAGAATGTGTATAGACTTCTTTTTGTCATTTTTTAATAGGAGCTCATGATTTCTTTTTTACTTAATGTATCTGTAGAAAGCCCACACTTATTCACCGTTGTCTAATTCTGAACATACGACATGGGATGCAACAGGAATGCAGTACCAGATACAAGCCAGAGTCCCCATTTCATTGCTGTTAACTAGTTCATTTAACAAAAAAACTCCTAAAATTCTCTCTCTCTTTTTTTTTTTTTTGTACTACAGACTTGTAGTATTCTCCCACCTTTCAAGACTTTGAAATATAAATTACTTTTGCTTGCCTATAGAACATACATATGCAGATGACTAGCTTACAATACAATGTATTCGTTTAATCTAGAACTGTCAAAGTTCTACATACATACACCAGCAGTGGTCTGGAGCATTACAGTAATAAATTAAAATTAAATTAAAATCTTCCTAAAACAGGAAAAGAAAAGCAGGCTTTTTTAGTATCTATGCAGCTTCTTTAAGAATGTCTCTAGAAAATCCCTTCTGTATGTCTAGGTCATTGTCCATGGCTCAGTTCCTTCGGCATTAAAAATCATACAATAGTTGCTGTTTTGCTATGCTCAGCTGGAAGTTAAAAAGCCCAGTTTCTCATTTTCATCTCTACTACTGTATTAAAATTTTATTCAATGCCTAAATATCTATCCAGAGGTCATAAAAGGTTTCTTTCTGAGTCAATGAGGTGTGACTTGTATGTAATACAGCTGAACAGAAACCCCCTGTCCTCGTGGAGACAATGACCAGCAGTAATCAGATCCAGTGGTAACAGTGGTCTTCTGGTTGCGATTGACATGCCTCTCACCACCTCCTTTAAAGTTTCCAGATTATAAAATTCTTGGGTTTGAGGGTTCAGTTATGAAATTAAAGCAGTATTCTTCCTTGGTGTTTACTTAGTTTAGTTGGAGATGCTAACTAAGATAGTCAGCTAACCAGCTAACTAAGGCTAAGACTGTTGTTAATATCTTCAGGATTAAGAGGGTCAAACAGTTTATGTATACATAAATACAGATATAAGTATAAATACATAAATTTCGAAAGCAATCTAAGATAGTTGTAGTACCAACGGAGAGGACGTGCTTAACAAGACCGATTAAGTGTACTTAGCTCTAATTTATTGAGGACGATGAAGAACAACCAACTATTGTTTTTTCAACTAGTTCTAATTATGATAACTAGGGATAGAGGTAGGGAGCAAAGAGATAAAGGTCTCCAAGGACAGAAAGGGGAGTATACCCAGATCTTATTAGCAAGTAAACATGTCAGAAATTAAGAATGACCATAGCAAAAAATCTGAGGCTCTGATTCTTCAATGAATAGGAACTTTTCAGCTGTGAAAAACTGACGGAAAACAATACAAAACAGGAAATATGCTTATCTGTACCATTACAGCCAGTAAACATAACAGCTAAAGGCTTCCACAGAGCCATTAACTCACCAAATGCACAAACTATTCATTGAAGTACACAGTACAAAGAATGTCCAGTCAACAGTTGCAAACACTTCAGATCCACAACACTGGTAAACTACTATTGCTATGGAAACCTTAATTTGCATTCTTCATTTATTTTTATTTTAGATTTACAATGTAAATAGTCTACAATATCACTTTCTAATGCACCTTCTCTCCACATATCCTCAATTAACTTCAAAGAAAGCGAAAAAATTACTAAAAAGTGGTTTACCGAAGCAAACTATGCAAGTATTAAGTTTCCATACATTTTTACTTCAGCCTCAATGCACAAAATATTAGTTTTTCTCTTCTTACGGGTTCAGGTCTCCCTCTTAAAATACATATATTTCTCCCATTTAAAATCAAAAAGGTAAGATTTAGAAAAAGGAGAGAAATGGGAGGAATTTATTTAAATATAGAAGAACCACAAGCTCATGCACATAGAAGAAATTGCCAGCTGGATTACTGACAGAGACAGAGTGAAAATGAAAAATCTATTCCACCTAAAAGGTAGAAAGATGGGCATATTAGGACTCCAGAATCAGCAAAAAATGCAAATTTCTGAGTTTAAATTACCACAGATTCTCCCCATAATTTTGTTCAGGAATATTTTTGAGGATTTTTCATATTTCAACAGGATATCAGATAAGTTACAGGTAATGCAGAGTAGCTCCACCAATATATGGCAGACCCAAATGTTCATACTATATAGGTGATTCCACTGTAAGATCCTCAAAGCAATAACCTTGCTGTGCAGGTGGATAGGTTGCAGAGTTAGAGGCTGATGCTCCCAGGAAATGGTTTCTCTGTGTAATGCACAGGTTGCCTGCACATACACCGGACGTTCAGTGATTCCAAGTGTGGATTTAGTAGTCATGAAAAGAAGCACCTGCGCACTGCGTACACGGTACCACACATCGAACTAATGCTGTCTGTAACTTCCAGATTTATTGCACACAATTTTGTAAGTCGTTCAGCACTGTTTCCATCTTGGAATTCTCACAGGAAACATTCTAGCCTTAGCCTGTGCCAAGCACTCTGTTGCGCACATGCAATCCAAAATCCATCAAATTATGCCAATGTAGGGACAAATCCCAGCATTTCTTCATACTACTTATTTTGTTAATTAGGGCACATCCCTAACTCCCTCTAAAATCCAAGCATACTTTAAGATGGTAAACTCCAATCACACAGCTTGCTATAGCACAGTGCACACTAACAGACAGCTTGAACCCAAAGCAAAACAAGAAAAAAAAAAAAATCCGGAGTGTCTGGCCCATGTTCCCAGCACTTTTGGTTTTGGCCTGAGGATAGACGAAGCTTGCTTTGGTGTCTCTGGTTTCATCAGTGATATCTTTTGATTCACAGTGAACTGTTGTCATAGCTTTCATGTTAACTAATAATGAATAAATTAAGAAGAAGTAAATCTACCACCATTATAGAGTGCTTAAATAAAATCATAGAATCAAATCTGAAAGTCTTATGTAAATCTTGCAGTCTTCTTACACTTGTAAAAATGGCTTATTTGTTCAGTTAAATCTGTGATACCACAACTGTGAAACTCTGATTTTGTTGTGGCATTTTGTTTTCTAGCCAAAACCAAGAAATCTACAACTTGTGAATGAGAAATTAAAATATTTTCCAGATCTTTGGTATTTTTGTTTTCTTTATTCTCACTGAAATTCACAGACCAGTAAGAATTCGTTTCCACCTAACTGCCTGCTACTTCTAATCATTTCACAAGTTTCTTTAACCTGGAATATCATAAACAGGAAACGCCTTGCCACTCTCAACTAAATGTGTTATCGTATCTGGAGGCAATGATGTTAGCAGATAATACATCAGAGCAGATGGCAGTTGGTGTTCAATGCAAACCACAGGTCAATGTGGTATACTGTTAGTAGTTACAATAAATCGTTAAGAGGAACTACCTATGACACTTCCAGGATGTGTGTTAGCCCTGGAATTTTTATATCACAAACCATAAATATCTTCTTAATTCAATATCATGTGCAATAATCTATAGCTGTTTGGGTTTTAACTAGAAATTACTGAAGGAACAGAAAATAAAAGCCCTTCTGGTTTTTTGCCATTTTAACCTTTCAGGCTGAAATACTTGACTTAGGCAATTCATTTTAGCTATCAAAATGAGTTCTTGACCTGTGTGTGAAATGTACAGGCCATCTCTTAATTTCTTCATGAAAACTGATTAAGTGCAAATTGATAAGCAAATTGCTCGTAATTCATATAAATAAACTTGTGTATGAGTTCTTCCAAAGCTGCCATTCCATTTCTGTGGAATTAAAAGGGTCTTTTAACACCAGGAAAAGGCATTCCTAGGTCTAATACTGTAAGACATGATGGTAATATAAAATAAAGCTTTGTCTGAGCAATAGCAAACACTCACTAGGTTCCTAGACTCTAAACAGCTCAACTTTATCTTTAACACAGTGCAAACACCTAAATTAAAGGGCTTTCCAGATACCCATCCTTGTGCTGTCTAGCATTTGGTTTGTATGATCCCACATGCATACTGTAATCCAGTCTGAGTGGACTACCTTTGCTCTGTGAGGTTCATCCTGAATATGCTTGACTCAAGGGGGCCACCAACCCTCTAGCCACTTCAATATATTTTTGCATGAGCTAAATATTGACTAAATATTTTTAATGACCATTTTTAATGGATAGGGAAGTTTCATCACTTTAGATTACTTAAAAAACTTTTGGCGTACTATTTAAATATTGGATACTTATTGCAGACATTCGCACTTCTGTTATATTATGAGATGCAGCCTCTGCTCACAGGGCAAGTAATCCACTCCCAACCATCCTCGTGGCCATACTCTAGGTTTGCCCCAATCTGACGATGCTTTTCTTGCTCTGGGTGACGAATGGTATGCAGTAGTTTGTATGTGGCCTGAAAAATGAAAGACAAAGGGGAAAATCCGGTCTCCTGGCTACAGTCATTCTGGTATACTCTTAGCCCTCACTGCTGCCAGGGCATGCTGCTCACATCTGCTTAGACACCTATCACTTCCAGAGCTCTCTATTTTTCCCAGAGGCCAAAGGAAGACATGTCCTCCTGTCAAAGGACCACCCTCTAGTTTGCCAGATATCCTTTTTCCTCTTTTAGAAGATGGGTGCAAGAGTTACTTTTTCCATGCAGCAGGCACCTTCCCCAGTCTCCACAACCCTTAAATTACTATTGACTAAAAACATTCCAGATGTTGCAAAGTAACAAAACTCCCATGAAAGCATGTCTAGCTGGCAGATGGGTGCCTTCGTCTCCTGCAGGAGGGAATCTCTGACCTCTATCACCCACCACTTCCTTCTGTAGCTAGCTCGTGCCCGCAGAGTACTTTGAAAATCCTAGTCTGTTTGTTAAAATTTCTAAGTATAATTTATTTTAAAAGCCTTGAGCTATGGCTTATATCTGTTGCCTTTGAAACGGAATTACAAAACCTGCATTAACCGTGAGAAAACAGTTTAGATCAAAACTAAGAGCCTTTTGCAAATTCAACTCTGCACAAGCCTCTTCTACCACTTGAGTAAAACAGTTAGCAACTACTTCACAGAAATGACTATTATAATTTTGGTAGAAAAGTTATAACTAATTTTCGCTTCAATGATTTCACAGTAAAAAAGGAAAATCACATTTCCCTGCTGTTTGCCAGTGCCTATGTGCTGTGACTAACTAATGTTTCTCTGTGTGTTTCATTTCCAAGTCATATTGAGTCCACAATGACTAGCTATTCATACTTCTCTCCTATCAGATTATGGTTACCTATATCTTTTACTAAAAAACTTGTCAGCTTCACAACTTCAATGTACCACGATTTTTTCTCTATATTCTCCACAACTGGTGTTGAATGGCCTGGCTTTAACGGTCTGTGGAATCACCTTGAATTGTCTTTTGGAGAACATTGGATCAATCAAATACAAACACTTTGCCTGCACAGGTTGTCCTAGTAAGATCTATAAGACTATTCATAGTATCAAAGGAACTCATTCACAGACCCTGATATAAAATGGTAAACATCTATTTGATTGTGTGCATGGTACTTGGTCACATTCTACAAACACATAAACTAATATAAATTGTGCCTATTAATTAGTTGGGTTTGTTTAATTTTTCCCTCTTTTTCGCTCAATTTTTTTACAGATACCCATGACTATAACATCTCCTAACAAATGCAACCCTGACTTCCCCACTCAATGAACAGATATTCAGACACACTCAACCTTTCTAAACTTCTAGGGTTATTCTTTATTTAAATTGTAGGGTTTTCAAAATACAAATTTCCTTCACTGTGTGCATACACAGGGCCTCACAAATTACTTCCTTAAAAATAGTCATTTTTTTTCCTCTGCTTAAAGAAATCTTTCTGAAAGTGAATTTATCCCACAAATAATGACAGGACATATTTTGTCTTAAGTTTTTCCATTTATTGCTCTCTTTCAAAAATATCATCACACAAATATATTTAGATTTGGAGCAAAGAGAAAGTTCCTAAGAGAAACTAATCTTCTTGTCTCCATAAGGAAGCAATTGCACTGGGAAACAAAATAAGAAAAAGAAGGAAAAAACAAACAAACAAAACCCACACGAACTTCAGAACACTGAAGGTATAACTTATGTTACATTTCTTCTTTGTGACTGTGTCTCAAAAACCATACATAACCAAAGCAGTAGACAGACTAAGAAGTATTCTGAAAAAAGAAATTCTGATAGTTACAATTTTCCTACTTAGCATTCTCAAGACACCTAGAGATATATCCTCTGGAATACCTTGTAATCAATATAGCGTGAGTTCAATTATTTTTCCAAATTATGATTGTTCCCATGGCTCCTGGGATTTCTAGAGGTAGCCATAGTTCTAAGGTCACACTATAATACATAACTAGAGTTTATATGGTCTAGTTTCTTAATATTTTTCTTCATTTCATATTCTATGTAATGTTTGACCTTCAAACTCAGAATGTAGTTCTAAGACTTATTCCCTTTCTATGGATATCATCTCCTGCAAAATATGAGAAAGCTTCAGAAAGGAAATGTGTACTGGGTTAAATATTAATTAAAGATTGTACGTCCCATTAAACAGTTTATCAGCTAAATAGGTAAATTTCACCAGCTAAGAAATGGACTTCCAATTTTAAAATGTTCCCACTCGTTTCCATAACTTCACAGCTACTGCTAATTATTTGTCACATGCACAAGTTTATCCAGATATTTATATGGACTCTAAATTGATTGTGCATACACCATAAACAGTATGCTGCTTAGGCACTTTCCTGGAAATCATTATTACTTTTTTGCATCTATTTATTTTATTATTCTGAACCCATATATCTGGCCAAGATTTGCCTTTAGCTTAATTTTCTTCAGATCTGAAATACAGATTTGAAAAGGATAGTGGTGTAAAAACTATAATTCTTCCAGAGCCATATGGAATAAGGCTGAGCCTTGCCTTCAGTGATTTTAGTCTTTTGTGACTCACAGAGACAAAAGACTTGCACAATGACTACAGCTAGTGACTGATCGAAGTCCCAAACACATTGTGTTCTCGCAGAGACATAAATATGTTCTGTGTTGCCACTTGCTCTAAGGATAGTAAGTACAATAGGACTACTCATGTAGGTTAATGCAAGCATTTTCAGAGTTTCTTAGTGCTCTCTCATTGTGTTAACCCTAACAGCATACTCTCTTCTTTTACAGGACTACTCTTCTTGCTCATTATTGTAACATTCAAACTGAAAATACGAAGCTTTTGGATTTGTATGTACACAATTTAGCAAACCACAGAATTCTGCTGAACTATGTCAATGGGCTTTGGATCATATCTTTTGCCCTTATTCACAACTCAATTTGGTATCATACACAGTATATTATTTTCCTAAAACAGCCCCATCCAATCAGTAAAAGCAAGATACAATGTCAGAAAAAAAGTACATTTTTAACTGAAGGGGTTTTGTTCCTTAGTCCATAAGATGGGCTTAAACAAATAAATAGAAAGAAGAACTTGTGCTGAAGAGCCTTTTCAATTTGCTTCAGTTTAGCTAAAGTGGCAGATGGCAGCTATCTCTGTTCTTCTCCCAGTCCTGCTCTCTGTATGGCTTCTCTCTGCTGTTCAAAGGAACTCCACACTCTATACAAATTATTTCAGAAAAAGGAATATTAAGGTGCTAGCTGAAAGAAGTGCTTTCATGAAAAGCAGGAAGCTGCTTTGAGGAGAAAAAACAAGCTCTTTGTTGACAGGACAGGATGGGGCAGGGGGCAGAACAGCGCGGGTTTGAGTGGCAACAGAATGCACCAGAATTTTAGTATCACTGTGGAGCACTTACTTACTAGTATTTCTGACCAAGCCTAAACTACAATAATATTGAAATAAAAATTGATGCAAAAATTTCTGAATCTTTTAGTACATTAAGAACAATTTATCACCTCACAAGAGTTTTGATGAAAAGAAAATTCAGCTTGTCCATTTCTCAGGACCAATTGTATATTAATTTTTTTGTGAACGTTTGTTTGATTAAGAAAAAAAAAATCTGTTCTATGTGCTTCTTTAGTTCTCTTTAATTAGCATCATAAAACCGACTTCATGGCATTTCTTTCAAAGCAACTGTAAAATTCTGATAAGAGTATGCAGTGGCTTGAAATACTAACTCCTCAGAATTTCTTTAAGTAAAACCAGGTATTTCTGTAACTATATTTCAAGATTTACAGAACTTTTCACATAGATAGTTACATACATTTTCAATAGGTAGCTTCTACATTATTATTTCTACCTAATTTTGACCACTACAAAATAATTGAAGATTGTATTTATTTCCTGCTGTTACCTCACTTACTAACAAAGTTTCCTTCTGTCATATCTAAGGTTTTGAACATCCTCCAGATTCCATTGTGCTGGGTGCTATGCATATGCAATAATAAGACATCTTGAAGCACCATGCTTACACTAAACACAGGAAAAAGCCAATGGGAGAATGGGAAAAGATTATTTTTAAATTACAAAATAATATGGCTAAATACAATTTATGAAATATAAATAGTTTAATTTAAAGGGGATTTTTTTTCTTCCACATGCACTTTCACTTTTCCATTAGAAAGCTACAAAATAAGTGTAATAAAAATGAAATTAGAGAAGAAAACTGAAACACTTACTTACGCTTTCCCTTTTTCCTCACTGAAAAATAAAAAGTATAACGTTCAAAGAAAACTGAAAGATAGGATAAGGAGGAGAAAAGGAAGGTAAAAGTGGGATTTGAAAGGAAAGTTTTTAATTAATTTTCCAGAAAATAGAAAAGGGAAGTAAAAACAGGGAAAGAACATTTAAAATCTTCAGTTTGTTTCTGGTTACTTTTCCCCACAAATATAGCTTCTTCTCTAAGATAAAGAAAAATAACCAGGAGACACAAGGAATCAACAGAAAGTCAAAGAAGCCTTGAAATTCTAAAAAGAAGTTATGATTTTAAAAATCAATACATTTCTCTGTTTCAAAAATATTTTTTATTTTACCACTTAAAGCAAAAAATAATTCAAGATCAAAGTGCTGACTGGAACATTTTAATATGATTTACCTTTCTCCTTATGTTTGTACAGCTACACTCATCCAATACCATTTATCTTTCCAGCTGATCAAGATGTATATACCTGAAGGAAAAAACAAAACCGCTTTATCACTCAATTAGAAGAGTCAAAGAAAAACAAAACAAAACACGTTTAGATCTCTCTTTATGTGTTTTTCACCACATGAAATTTCCTAAGTTGTAATTTTCAGGAATCACTGATAGAGGGAATAGATAAACAAATTCCAAAATATCGAAGAATTTATTTTAAAAAGAAAAGAAGTTGTTTAAGGAAAACAAGCATGTGTTACCAGTATTTGAGTCCACAGCTTTGTCCATAATGAAAATTCATCCTTTTTTTAACCCAAGCAATTAGCCAAACCTAGGGTTTTATAAGGCTTTCTTTCTATTAGGTAAATGTAATATATTTGCAGTACAATAGTCTTTGTTTCTAAATTATCTAAAAAATACCTTTTTTCTCTAAATATCAACAAATTAAAACAATCACTACTGCTTAGAATCCCAAATCTCATTTTTGCTAGCACTCTAGTCTCTTGTAGCTCAGCAGTGGGTGGCAAGGTAAGGGCTTGTGTGTCTGTCTGTGGGTCTTCTTTGATGTATTCCACATGTAGGGAATTCTAGTTTGTCATACATAGTGCTACAGCAAACATTGGCACAGTGCTCCATTTGAATTTCTATCTTAAGGAAAACTATTCCGACAATGGAAGCTACTTCCACCTCTGGCAACTGATGTGTATTTTGAATGCTGGGTCCTATTTTTTCGGTTACTTTTTCCACAAACCAATGTATTTACCTCATATTTATCCTGCGTACATGGCAAAAGTTATGTCCACAAGCTTTAGAAACATTTCTATTGACCCTGGGGGCAAACATCCAGCTGCCCGCATTTCAGGGTATGGTTTCACAGCATGGCCTGGACTGAACGGCTTTCTCAAAGGAGAAACTCTAGCTTTTCTCTTCCATTTGCACTAACCCCGACTCCTACAGCCTGCTTAGAACAAGTGCTGGTGTTAATCTGATGACAAGATAAACTGATTCACCTCATTAAAATGGAAAAAAACCTCTAACTTTGCAGAAAACTAAAAATAACAGGGGACTGCAGGGCCAGGGTTAGCTAGGTTAAAGAATTGAATTGCTGCAATCACACAAAATGCTAAAGCTTGCACAAGGCAGGAGTAAATAATACAGCTGATAGCAGGGACAAGTAGAAGAAGGAACCAAACAAAAGATGAACCAAATGAGCTGTAAAAAAGGGAGATTTTTTTTTCTCATTTCTATTTTCTTTTTCTGCTACTGCTAGCCAGTAATTTGGCCCAAATATAAAGAGAAATCAACACAATTTAAAATGAGCAGGTGTTGTCCACTCATACTTAGCTTTGAAGTCTGTTGCTTTTACACCAGGCTTAGGAATGGTTTGTACGTTCTTTTTCCAACTATACAGGCTATTCTAGGAAAAGATATTGCCTCTACCTACAAGCCACATCTTTTCTCAGTTCATCTGACTGCTTGGTTTGGTGACTATGACAGGACTCCTACGGCTGCCTGTAACATGTCTATGTATGGACAAGACATTAAAAATGTCAATGTTGATACTGTCAGAGTTTCAGCTGAAGGCATTAAGTAAGACAGTGACAACTTTGTCCTGCTTATCAGAGACAAAGCCTAGGAGTCAGATTTTTTAGGGTTAGGGACTGTGACAGTTTGCAGAGGCTAAGCAGGTACTGCTTAGGACTTCTACGAAATGATGCATGTTGCATTGCTGGTGTGTTAGAGAATTCCAGGCTGATTGCAGGTTGTTAAAATCGTAAGAAACTTCAATGCTATCTGAAGTGTAGGAGAAGACATCTGTGGGCGACTAAGAAAAAACAGGTGTAAAAATGAAAAAGTTGAAGATGCAACTGAGGTATGGGGTATGTTAAAAATGGGGAGCTATCTGGGAAACTAAAATAAAAAACAGTGTGTCAAACAGTTGCAGAAGTCTTGGTTAGCTGACAGGACCTGCCAGTTGAGCTCACCACAGAGAAACTGTTAATACTTTTCTATGGGAGTCTGTAAGAAAAAATGCGTCTCAATGTCAGGCAAAAGCAACTGATGGCTCTGCTCTCACTGACAGGGACATAAGCTACACTGTAGAGAAACAGTGACAGTCTCAAGTCACCCCTAAAAGTAACTATTTTAATCAACTATTCAACTTTCCTGTCTTGCCAAATACATTTGATATATATTCTGTTCAAGAAGGGTCATGGAGTGTGCCAGTGATTAATCCATTGCTCTCCCACTACGGCGTAAGGCCAAAAACGTTCCAAAGTCCTGACTACGGGAATGACAAAGGACATTCTCAGAAATGCAGGTTTGAAAAATGTTTCATAAATGGATTCTCAAAGCATCACAGAGACAAACTCGGGAGAACAGAAGGAAACCTCAAGGTTGTTGATCTGGGAGAACAAACATATAAAGTCTTCTATGACCCAGAGGGAGTGAAAGAAACAAAATGTTGTCAGATTCTGCATGGCTTTTTCACACGTGTAAAAAAGTTCTTTTCTCCATTTGATTTGGTCAGTTCTATCCATGCTATTGCAAAACTACAAAACTCATTACTATAGCCTAAGAATTGCATTATTTAGTCCTAGTTGAGCAAAAGATACATGCTGGGACCAGTGTTAACAGAAACTGAACTCCTCAAGCTTACAAGATACCATTTTGGGTGACAGTTATACAGTCTTGCTGCTTGCCAAATCAGTATTGTTTGCTATTATACATCTATTAAATATTTGCCAAACCTACTTTTAAAAATACCAAGTATCTGAGTTTTCATTGCTTCCCTTGAGAGACTGTTCCACAGTCTAACACATTCAGCTGTCGAGAAGTAAAAGACTAATTCTGAGTATTTTCGGTTTCAGGCTGAATCTTTTGTATAGTTCTGCCTACATTCATACTACATTAGCTACTTTTCATCCTGAAAATTTGTTTCACTTTTGCTATACACTAGAATTACTGGTCTTAAATAATACATGAGTAGCCCACATCAGGGACCAACTGAAAGTACTAAAGCTGGAACTGCTGACTGTTTCTAAATATTGTATAATCTTGAGAGAATGAGAGGAAACACATTTTCTTTCAAAGGCATCTGTCGAGGGAGACCTCTTAGTATGTGTCAGATTACATCTCTGACATCCCTCTGTGTGAGCCTCAACACTGTTTAACTTCCTTCCAGAGCAGTATGTAGTTTGATGTAGATGTTTACCTATTTTTATCAAACTGTGTGCAGTTTTCTTCATAAATTTCACTATAGTGACTTTTTCAGTGTATTATATTTAATATATGTGGAGAGTTCTTTGGAAATTAAGTCCAGTCAACTTGAATGAATTGCTATTTCATATTTTATGTTCCTCAATCTAAAAATAATAACCAAAATATTATACATATATTCAACCTGATTTTCTGTAAGTCATCGTTTCAGTGATCATTTAGACAGTTGAAATACACAGAAAAAAATTTCTTTTTTGTTTTTGATATATTTTAAATAACTTTGTTAATTCACTCTGTGCTTAGCTGTTCTACCTTTTACAACTTGGCATCACAATTACTGCCTACTCATAAGTTGGTATCTGTTTTAATAGAATTTTATTTTTTTTTAGTACACATATTTAAAAAGTAAACAAATTATTCTGTCATATGACCCTTTCAACAAGTCAGAAAAAGATCATCAGAAAGTAAGGAGATTGATTTGTACCATCTAACTTCATTTTGCCTCTGCAGTTCATGGTTATTACAATCAGAAAAAAAAAAATAAAAATAGAAGGCCACTTGAAACATAGTACTGATAAAGTGCTGTATCACTGCCAGTTCTTTGGAGCCTTAGAGGCATGAGAAGGTTCAAATTTCCAATTTGAGAGCAGCTAATATCTACAAATCAATACATTCCAGTTGATCAGACCTCAGGTTTTAGTTCATCCAATATTAGAAATAAGGGTCTGCCATGAAGTTCAGTTTTGGGCTATCCAGAAGGATCCAACCCAGCATCAGAGGGTGCAAAAAGGTCTATCAGCCTATTAGCATCTGACTCTGGTCATTGCCAGTTCAATAAAGTCAGTGAGGTTTATGGTCCCTTTTTCAAAAATTTCACCTTAAACTGCTGCTTGCTTAAAAACAATCATAACTTTTCTGTGAGTAGTGAGATATATGTTCTCATATTTTAATTCAGCAACTTAAAATTATTAAAAGTATTTTGAAATAGTTGAAATACTATACATTAGTCCTTTCAATGATTTCTGTCTCATTCTAAATGCAGAGAAGATTGTCTTATTACTCTTTCGTGACTCAGCTGAACTTGTTACTTTTCCAAATCTGTGGGTTTGGACATATGCCTCAGTATAAAGTTTAACTGGAGGAAACTTGAAATATTCCTATAAAATAATCTGTCCTAGTACCCTGTGAACAATGGTAATTTAAACTCTTGCCAGTAACTGATATTGAGGTTAACCACCTTCTCAGAAATGGCATTAGGCCTGAGGTTGATAGATATAACCAAAACCAATTTGAGTAAAGTAATTTAACAGGCAGCAGATGATATGCACAGATGGGATTTCCCAATTGTATCACTTTGTGGATAGAGCTAGTGTTATGAAAAAAAATAAATCATACCATTTCATAGATGCTTTCCATAGGAACTCCCCTAAAGAACACTGGAACTGACAAGATTTTTGTTTCAATACATTTAATCAATGCTTTTTGACCTGAAGGGGGAAGAAAGGTAGAGAACCTTTCCAAACATATCAGTATTTAATCCAACTTAATTTATACCTTTGCTTTTGGGCAGTAATATGTCCAATCTACAGATAAGCAGAGAAAACACATTGATTTAGTTGCCGCCTTTGATTACTTTTTTTCAATCATCTTGTTTACCCTTGCCTCACATGCTAATGAGCAACTGTTCCACTTAAACTCCTAGCAGATCATCTGTAAGTAAAATCTAAAATTACATCATTTAGATGTAACAATAGAAAGATTATATTAAAAATATAAATCCATATTTTATTCTGGGTGTTGAAGTACATATACAGAAAAGCATACAATTCTCATCGACTTTCAGTGTTCTCGTTATATAAGGGTGTGAATGTAAATGTCCACTGAGAATTTGTATCATCAAAACCAAAATATAAAGGGCATAGATATTTATGATTCTTATTTAAATGCTTGTGATGTCACTGTGATTGAAACTCTGGTGCAGCAGGAGCTAGAAGAGGCTTATGCTGGTGGCAGCTTGCGATGAAGGTGCTTGTGATGTCACAGGTGGCTGAAAATCTGGTGTGGCAGGCACTAGAACCAGACATGCTGATGGAATCTTTCTGTGAAGTTGCTTCTGATGTCACAGGCTGTTGAAAATCTCGTGTGGCGGGTGCTGGAAGCAGGCTTATGCTGAGGGAACCTTGTCATGAAGGTGCCTGTGATGTCACAATGGTTGAAAATATGGTGTGAGATAGCAAAAGATCAGGGTCCCAATGTACATGTTATTCATTAAATACAGAAGAAAACACACGACTTATCCACATTCCCCAAAAGCAAGCATAAGAGCCCTCCTCATAACGTCCCAATTGTATTTACAGTTTTGTCAGCAACACTGTTTGTTTGTTTTTAAATCACACATATAAGACAAAGATATTGCATATAACATTACAATATATCCAAACAGAAAGACAAACACACATACCTTTTTGCCCTGCTAGCTGAAAACTATATGTTCCCAAAAACTTACAATCTAGGGCTTACTCACACTGTAGGTTGTATTTGACCCCAGGCTTCACATGAGATGTTCCAGAGAACACCGCTGGAACCCACTCCAAGCCATAGTTGAGATTTAGCTTTAAAATAGACTGTTTGGTCAGCAACAGGGTTTTTTTTAAATCATTAACACACTCCAATTTACAATGACAATTTTGAAAAACTTATCGAACTATGGGAAAAACAGCTTACCATAGGAAAATTAGCCACCTATGGGCAGAAACAGATTATTCATAACTTCTTGAGCGACTGCTGTTTTGTTAGTATTTCAGATAAGGTTATATTACTATACCTGATTTGACCTTAAAATTCAGTTGCAGAGTTTTATTTTCCCTCTATCTGAAGTAGACTCAAATATTGAGACTACATTATAAATTATGCAATCGCTCTTTAAGCATCCTAAAAATTTTACTATACCACCCTATGAACTGTAGAGTATGATTCTTCACATCTTTCCCTGCTCTGTGCAGCAAGATAAGTCTTTGAATTTTTCAGTGACAGAATATAGTGAGCCTGATTTGCAACAGAATTTCCCAGTTTTATGACAAATGGGGCTTCACTGAAATCAATGAGATCAAATTGCAACCCAAAATTGTTCTTTGCTGGCACAGTGCCATTTTGAACAGGTAGGTATAGGCAGTAAATGATCTGTTTCTAGCTATGTTAACCTATGAGGGGAAACAATATGGGTAAATATAGCACCTCCAGTGCATATATCATAGAATCATAGAATGGTTTGGGTAGGAAGGGACCTTAAATATCACCTAGTTCCAACCCCCCCCTGCCATGGGCAGGGACACCTTCTACTAGACCAGGTTGCTCAAAGCCCCATCCAGCCTGGCCTTGAACACTTCCAGGGAGGGGTCAATCGAGTTCTCTGGGCAACCTATTCCAGAGCCTCACCACCCTCACAGTGAAGAACTTCTTCCTTACATCTGACCTAAATCTACCCTCTTTCAGTTTGAAACCGTCACCCATCATCCTATCACTACATTCCCTGATAAAAAATCCCTCCCCACTTTTCCTGTAGGCTCCCTTTAAGTATTGGAAGGCTGCTATAAGGTCTCCCCTGAGCCTTCTCTTCTCCAGGCTGAACATACACCAATTCTCTCAGCTTTGTCCTCATAGGGGAGGTGCTTCAGCCCCCTGATCATCTTCATGGCCCTCCTCTGGACTTGTATCTACAGGTCCATGTCTTCCTGTGCTGGGGGCCCTGGAGCTGAGCACAGTACTCCAGGTGGGGTCTCACCAGAGCAGAGTAGGGGGAGAGTCATCTCCCTCAACTTGCTGGCCACACTTCTTTTGATGGAGCACACTCACCACCCAGCCTGTATTTGTGCTTGGGATTGCCCTGACCCAGATGCAGGACCTTGCACTTGGCCTTGTTGACCTTCATGAGGTTTGCATGGGCCCACCTCTCAAGCCTGTCAAGGTCCCTCTGGATGGCCTCCCTTCCCTCCAGTGTGTCAACCACACCATACAGCTTGGCGTTGTTGGGGCAAACTTGCCGATAGTGCACTTAATCCCACTGTCCATGTCGCCAACAAAGATGTTAAACAGCACCAGTCCCAGTACTGACCCTTGAGGAATGCCACTTGTCACTGATCTCCACTCAGACATTGAGCTGTTGACCGTGGTTCCTTGAGTGTGACCTTCCAGCCAGCTCCTTATCCACTGAGTGGTCCACCCATCAAATCCATGTCTCTCTAGTTTAGAGACAAGGATGTTGTATGGACAGTGTTGAATGCTTTGCACAAGCCGAGGTAGATGATGTCAGTTGCTCTTCCCTTATCCACCAACACTGTAACCCCGTGGTAGAAAGCCACCAGATTTGTCAGGCATGATTTGCCCTTAGTGAAGCCATGTTGGCTGTCACCAATCACCTCCTTATATTCCATGTGCCCTAGCATATTTTCCAGGAGGATTCGCTCCATTATCTTGCCAGGCACAGAGGTGAGACTGACTGGCCTGTAGTTCCACGAGTCCTCCTTTTTTCCGTTTTTAAAAATGGGGGTTATATTCCCCCTTTTCTGGTCTGGAACTTTGCCGGACTCCATGACTTCTCAAATATGATGGACAGTGGCTTAGCTACTTCATCCACCAGTTCCCTCAGGACGCATGGATGCATCTCATCAAGTCCCATGGACCTGTGCACCTTCAGGTTCCTTAGATGGTTTGGAGCCTGATCTTCTCCTATAGTGGGCAGTTCATTCTGCCAGACCCTGCCTTTGCCTTCTGTGACTTGGTCATTGTGGCTGGAGCACTTGTTGGAGAAGACAGAGGCAAAAAACTTGTTGAGTACCTCAGCCTTCTCCACACCCCAGGTAACCAGGTCTCCTGTTTCCTTCTGGAGATAACATTATCCCTAGTCTTTTTTTTTGTCACTGAAGTACCTATAGAAATTTTTCTTATTGTCTTTGATGTCCCTGACCAGAATTAATTCTATCTATTCTACCTATCTATTTAATTATATCCATGTAAGTGTGAACTTGAACTGGAAATGTTGTGTGTTATGTTTTACACACTTGATTGCAAAATGCATCAGCTTAGGAAGAATGTAATTCTGTTTAGTACAATGACATGAGAATGACGGGCTTTCAGAAAAGCAAGTGGGTTAGACCCAAGTCAGCTAAATCCACCCACATATTTGAGTCACTGTCCTAGCAGTTACAGCTGACTCTCTAAACTCGAATTAAATATCTCCCATTCTGATTCTCCTGCATGGAGCCAGAGGCTTCTTTTTTTAAAAGCCATAATACAGAGATTACCATTCAGTTTAATGACTAAAACAGAAATCTGTCAAGTTAAATATGTGTGTGTGGAGTGTGTAATTGGAAGGTAATGTCTATAACCCTTATTTTATCACACTGAACCTTATTCTGTTTCAGGTATAAAATAGAGGGGAAATAGAAAAAGAGCTAAGTACAGAAGAAAGCAGGGATGAAAGTGATAATTGTGATAATTGAACACAACAGAAGGACAACGAATTAGCAAATGTTCTCACTGTACTGTCTTCATAACAAGAAAGGAAGATATGTTCACTTGAGTGAGGGGTTCATTTTGCAGACCAAATGATGTTAGGGCTATTCAGTAACCTTTTCGCGCAATGACGTTGAAACTGGCACTAGCAATAGACAGTACCGCACTGTGCCATTGCAGCTGGGTATGAACCCAAATGCTAGCTTTTTGAAAACCTAACAAAGCTTCTTTTGGACACTTTACATTTCCATTTAACTGAAATTGAAGTACTGACACATTCCAGTTTATCTGCCATCCTTTCTGCCAGTGCAGGAGTTTTAACAATAATGGTTATTGCATTTTCCCTGGATACTTGCTTAGAAAACACTATCATTTTCACTAATTTTGGTCTTTAATAACTACTGTATCAACCAAATACGTTAGAATCAAGAATTGTTTTAAAACAAACAAACAAACAAAACCCACAGTGGAATTCTGTGTACTAAACATACAAAGAAAAAATGCTAGAAAATTTCTCCTCTCCCTTAGCTTTATCATGAAGAATTTAATATACATAACTGAAAAATTGTTCCTCTGATCATTTTTTCCAAGATAGTAATAAAAAAAAAAAACCAAGGTCTTTTTTTAAATAAGCTGTGGAAAGGATACACATTAAGGACAAGATTGCAACTCCCTTACTCACTCTGAATAGTAATGTTCATCATAACTGATTCCACTGTAGTCAAAGAAATTGCCTACAAAAAAAAAGGCAGTCTTTATCTGAGGAAGAACAATCTAGATCCAGGAAAGTAATAAGATTATGTGATTGGAAGAAAATACACAGATAAATACCATAGTGACCTTTACTATTGTCTACAAACTGAATCATGAAAAGCTCTTTCTATAGGCAACTAAAAATACTGTGACCAAAACAGCTATTTAGAGAGAAACCTATATGCCATATAGTCATCAAAGACAACATAGACACTTTATTTTTTTTTGTTTCATCACAAAAGGACCACCAAAGTATAGGTGGGGAGCACAGACACATGCTCTAAATCTTTTAGTCACAGCAGCCTCCACAAGATATCTCTTACAAGGCAACTTGTCTTTATTTTTAAAATGATGATGTCTAAGGCATTGCTCAAGCACAACACCCTCTTGGATGACTCTGTGTTTTGTGCACTCCTTTCAGTAGGATGCAATAACCAGAAAGCTGATGTTGAGTACTGGCAAGTCGTTTCTTGCATGGCAGACTGACTACAGATGTAAATGCAGAGTTCCCTGATGTAAATGCAGAGTTCCCTGAAGTAGCTACATGGCTGGTAGCTACTAGATGTAGTTAAACTATATCTGGCCCAGTAGATGCTTCTTACTTCCTCACTCTGAAGGAATTGAGCTAATCCTAGAAAGAGATCAGAAAACTTTTTTTTTTAAATAATTTTTATAATTATTTTCACCTTTTAAAATTATTTACAGTTTTCTAACACTTTATGACTTGTTAGCACCTCCCTGTAACACCCTGGCATTGCAAAACGCAGCCTTTGCTGATCTATGCTACAAACAGAAAAAGAAGAACCAGCCTAATGAATTCTAGCTACTCAGGCAAATGTTTTGCCTTTCTGTCAGCATATTTTTCACCATTTGCTCATAACAACCTCATAACATTGACATTTTCATTGAATCCCCTCTGGTTCCATAATAACAGACTGAGAAGCAGCCCCTTGCAGCAAGCCCAAATGATATGCATACCAATGCCCAAACATCTATTGACAGGGACAGATTATTTTTTAGAAAGCAATCTCTGTTTTATTAACTAATCTTGGTTCCTGTAGCTTTGTTCTCAGCCACACTGATTATCAGTCGTTCTGATGGTTCTTATAGACCCACAAGGGTAGGCTCAGGATCCAATCAGTTCTCATCTCAGATCAGTAGTGGCTATAGTACTTTCCAATGTTTGTGCAATAAATAGCAGGACTACCCCTGCTCTTAAATGTTCTCATTATGTATGGCAATGCTTCAAAAAACATGAACTTTTCCAACTATAAAGAGGAGGTTGTTTCAAAATTTTTTGACCCCTTCAGTACCTCACACAGAGGAGTTGATGGTTTTCTTTGTTCAGACTCATGGATTGGGAGTAGAATGGCACACAGGGTGTTCTTGTTGACTGCATACTAGAAACTCAGTGGAAAGAAGTGCAGTGTACCAGCCCTACAAACTTATGCCATCTTCAAGAGAATGGGCCAGCTCACCCATTCAAATACTGCTGAGCCTTATTAAGCACCATGACAGTGTAATGTCAATGTGATTAAAAAAATCACCCAAACTCTAGTGATTTCTAGGTGACTATTTGCCAAATCACTTTCCAAACAACAATTTTGTTAGCACAATTCTGTCTTTTCTAAGTTTTGGATTTCTCTCAACACCATTCCTGCAGCCAGCAAGATAAAGCAGGAAATTTTTCAGTTCTGAAATCTTAAGACAGGAATGGATCTTTTCTGTACCTGAATAAACATCTTTCAGTAGTTTCTCCTTTTCTTGCTCAGAGCATTATAATTAGTGTCCAAACAAAGCTACCCTTATATCACGCCTTTATGCATTTTTTTAATCATTAAAATACAGGGTTTTTCTAGTCTCTTCATGAGTTGCCCTTCTCATTATTTCTATACTTAAAGAGCCATATGGAGCTGCATGTTTTCCCCTGACCACAAACTTCCTCTCATGTAAACAGTGAAAACAATGTTCCCCAGGTTTCAGGAGTGCTGAGAATGGTCTTTCATAGCACAATAATTTATATGAGGACAATTTAGAATTGTGTTCTAAAAATTGGTCATTCTTGCAACTGCTTTAAAACTGTAAGTAATAATGTCTGTTTCAAATACAAAAGGCTTCCTGAAACAGCCACAAGAGTACTAGTAACAGTCAAATCCAAAACTGCTGCCTTAATCTTTTAAAGACATTGTCTCGTACCCACCAATGCAGTGGTTTTGCAACACGGACAAATGCACACAGTCCATATCAGTAACAAGTTCCACAAACTTCTTCATACCTAGCGTGTTTGATAGTCTTCTTGTGCTGCTCAACCTCAGCCTTTTTTTTTTTGATTTTTTTTAATGAATAGTAATGAAAAAGGCCTTGTCATAGATTGTTCCTTTTCCTGAAGCTGTTAAAACTTCGAGGATTAACTCCAGGTTAGAAAACTGCCTGTGACCAATAGTATGGTACTACACTGGGCCACTATCAGCAGTCCTTTTCTAAAACTGTAAAAATACTGTGATCTGATAGGCTACAACCCATGTCCATTTTTTCTCTTTTGTTTTCTTTTTCTTTTTTTTTTTTTTTTTTTTTTAAATAACTGCAGCTTCTAAAATAGTCAGAGAAACAAAGAGTTCCCTATTTTAGATCTGTTAAGGCTTTGGCAATTTGAATTCTCAGTGATTCCTGACCTTGAACCAGAATTTCATCATTCCATATATAGAACACATAATAGTTTCTGCTTTCCTGGGCTCAGTAAAGAAAGGTAGGGGTGTATATACTTCACCTTTTCAACAAAAAGGTGGCTTACTAAACAGTTAAATTTAGGAGACAAGGAGGAAAGATAAGGAAAGGAAGAAAGGCAGAATGGAGAAAAGTGAGAAGGTAAGAAAAAAATAGAAGGAGGAAAACAAGAAAGAGAGAAAGCATGAAAGAAGGAAAGAGAGAAAGATAAGGAAGAAAAGAAAAGAAAAGAAAAGAAAAGAAAAGAAAAGAAAAGAAAAGAAAAGAAAAGAAAAGAAAAGAAAAGAAAAGAAAAGAAAAGAAAAGAAAAGAAAAGAAAAGAAAAGAAAAGAAAAGAAAAGAGAAAAGAAAAGAGAAAAAAAGAAAAGAAAAGAAAAGAAAAGAAAAGAAAAGAAAAGAAAAGAAAAGAAAAGAAAAGAAAAGAAAAGAAAAGAAAAGAAAAGAAAAGAAAAGAAAAGAAAAGAAAAGAAAAGAAAAGAAAAGAAAAGAAAAGAAAAGAAAAGAAAAGAAAAGAAAAGAAAAGAAAAGAAAAGAAAAGAAAAGAAAAGAAAAGAAAAGAAAAGAAAAGAAAAGAAAAGAAAAGAAAAGAAAAGAAAAGAAAAGAAAAGAAAAGAAAAGAAAAGAAAAGAAAAATTTCCGTACCTCTGGAAGGGAAACAAACCTATTTAAGAGGAGGGTCAGATTGCCTTTAATTGCACCCACAAAATTACTTTGAAGAGGAGATTGCCTGTAAGAGCTGGAATACTCAACACCATGAGGAAGGCAGTCATGCAAGAAGCCTGAAGGTAAGGGTGCAAGTCAAGTCACTGAAGCAAACTTTACATAACTTTAGTGTAACTAGGTTAAATTCATATTTTAATTTCTTCCTTTATGTCTTTTATAAAGAAACGTTCTGGGTTTTTTTCCTTATTTCCTTAGCCTGTTTTGGTTTAAGGTGCTTGAGTAATAATAAAACAATCTTCACTGGAAGATGCAACAGAGGTAGGAGTAAAATTTCAGAGTGCAGCAGCTCCCCAGCACATCTCACACTGTAGCCAAAGGATGCAAGTGGCATCTCAATTGAATAATATGGGCTAGGAGAACAGTGGGTACCGTGGGCATCACAGAGGGCACAAGTATCTTCCAGTGACTGTGGCAGGGACTGGAGAAACTCTAGCATGCAGTAAGATACTCAGACATTCCACTGAACCTTGAAGATCCCAGAGATGACTGTAATATGGTTTGTCTTGTCTGCTCAAATTTCCTTTCAAATATGAATTTTCAGGCAGACTGTGCTCTGTCTTTGCTCTTTCTGCTTACGACCAATTGAATAGTTTTCTTTCATAGCTATTATTGACTAGCTCATTAATAAAGCAGGATCTAAAATGTTCCATTTCTGTACTTGTCCAATATCTTTTAAACTTTCCAAGATGTTGTTACATGTTCCTATCATTATCATTCATCTATGAGAATTTAAATAAACAAATAATGACAAAAGGAAATGTCTTGGCCAGCTTCTGCTCCTACAGTTTTTGCTGCTGTAAGACTTCTTAAAAACTAATAATGTTCAGGTCTGTCTGACTATAATTTTAACAGCCCTTTTTGTGGATATATTTTCATCACTTAGCAACTCTGAACTATTATGTTTCCATTATTGTATACACTCCTTTGTTCCACCAACTGAATTTAACACGATCTGTCTACTCACCAAAAAAGCCAAAATCATTTTCTGACACAGGGCTGTATTTCTAAGGTTTGTAGCTTAGCAAATTTCACAACTCAGAGTGATCTAATCTTATTTTCAATCAATTTCAAGTGCAATTCCAGTTCTACCTAAATATTTCAAATTGATTCACTGCAAAATGAAGCTGCTCCAGCAAGGTCTCAGTTTACAAAAAATAGGTAACAGTTGCAAAAAACCCAATCCAATGCAAATTCTTTGGGTGGTCCAAATGTAAAACCAAGTAGCTCTTTTTCCGTGAAGATCTATGACTGTCTGATTTTTCAGACTGTCAGTCTTTCCTGCAGTTCATCTTTGTTGGCAGTTCGACCAAAGTTTTCTTTGGAGAAAACCTTCTCTAAACGGCAGTTAGGTTTCTGGTCACTTATTCTATCTGCTTGTTTTCAGATTTTCAGTTGTGCTTCCCTGGCAAGCTAGAGAAAATGCTTATGGCACGACAGAACTTTCAAGAGATATTTTCTTAAAGAAAAATAGATCTCCAGTCTCACTGGAACACCAAGTCAAACAAGATATCTCATGTGAATGCAGAACCCTTCCAATAGGACAGATGAGACAGTGTAGAAATGAGTTTTGCCTACAATATCTTTCCAGTCTTGCTCTCAATCTAGCAACTTTCAGTGATTTTCGCTGGCTGCAAAAAAAATGTACACATCTCATCTGAGGTCTTTGTCCCTAGGAAAAGCCTCTTGACCGCTGTCTTGAGTTGGGCAACTCATCTGTTCCCTCCTTAGGTATCACCCTATGTGTTTTCTTTCATTCTCCTCTTCCATAACACTGTGTGGTAAAAGCTCCCCATCCAAGCCTACACTGCCCTCTTGAGTAGCTCTACGGGATGATTCTCCCTGGCATGCTACCCTGGGATTTGCCTTGACCCATTCCACTCCAGTCTGGACAAGGCAAACCGGCAAACTAGCCTTTCTGGTCACCCAGAGAAATCTCTTTCATGAAGCATGAAGCATATACCCAGTAAACAAATAAAGCGCATGCCATTCACCATACTGTTCTAGCAAAGACTTTATTATATCTCTTCTTTCCCTTTTTTTTATTTTTTTTTTTGGGAAGAGGGGAGGAACTAGCAAATTGCCTTTAATTCCTTTTTGTCTCCATTTGGATATTTTTTTTTAGCTTCTTTTGCCCAGTTTAGATGTCCCCAGGAATTTTCCTTGAATCACCTACCACTTTCTTCAGCAGAACTTGTTTCCAGGTGTATTTTTTTAAAAGAATCCAACCAGTGACACTTTTCGTTATCCCTTCTGTGAGCTAAATATACACAAAACATAAACTGTTTCCATTCAGAAAAGAAATTGATAGTGGAAATAGTCACTTCCTTGGTGTAAACCTATTTTTTTCTTGTAAAGGATGTACAAATTTTTCCTCCCTAGTGTTGGAAATTTGGACCTATTAGCATCCAGCATAAGCGCTCTCTTTCTTTAGCTTTTCCTCAATGGCAGCTACATCATCGGGGGGGTTATGTCATGCTTTGTTATTTCCTTCTTTTGTGCTTTTGGGGATTTTCTCTTGTGAAGGGCACAATTCAGAAAGAGATATGAGCCAGTTGTTGCTACAGGAAGTGGCTGTGGACACACAGCCCTTCTCTTTGGTTTCTGTCTGCTTACCCAACTGTGCATCTCATGTCCCTCTTTTGCCATGTCTCTGGCTCTTTCTGGAAGCACCCTCTTGGCTGATTTTGGCCTCTAAAAGAGCTGAAAACTACCCTCTTCTTTATCATGTTAATTTTCTCTTTATCAAACAATCTGTTTAGCATGTCTGATAAGTGCTAGTGTGAACACAGAGAGGGCCCACAGTGATGGAGGTAGGAGGAGTAGAACCACCTCACTTTGGTGGCAGTTGGATATTACATCAGCCATTGTGTAGACCTATATCTGTGCACCTGCACCTTTTCACTAGAACGATATTCACAGTCTTTACCTACTTTATCTACATTTCTGTGAGATAACCTCACATTTGTGTCCATTCCAGGTGCTGACGTGCAAAATATGTTTGAGCTGTGGGCTCCTTCTATTTTACTATGGGGAGATAATTATGAGGAGTCTTAAAAGGCCCTTAAAATTAAAACTCTTAAAGGAAGGGCAAAGGCTTCACTCAAACATCTCATTCAGTGCACGTTAACATATCCAAAATTTGCTGTGCTCCAATTGATGAGGCCAATAGTAGGTATATGTTACAAATATTTGCTGGTAACAACCCACCACCACCACCACCACAAGAAAAGGTATTAAAAAGATTAAAATAGCACCCCTAAAAAAGCATGGAAATAAACATACAATGCCAAAAAAATGGACGACAGTGAAGACACGAAGTGCTATTTGGTGGCAGCATAAAGGATGATTTGCAGAATTCTCTTCTTGGCCACAATATGAGATATAGTGCCTCTCCCATGTACTTCCACTGGGAATATTTTATCTCTGGCCACGTTTTATAACCCATTCCGATTTTGGATGTGATCCCTTGTCTTTTATTCATTTTTGGACCATATAATTCCCTCCTTGTTTTTGTTATTTTCTTTGAATGCTATTGTTTTTCTTCTTCTGCCAGCTTTAGCTCTTGCTTAATGCTAAAATTTCACTGTTTGGTTTTTTCTATTTTGAAACAAAATACAGCATTTAGCTAATGTGTTTGTGCCAGCCATAGGTGGAGAAAGCTAGCTGCAGGCTGCTTTTTTGTTCCACGAACTCCTGACAAACCGAGGGCTCATCTGTGTGGTTTTGAGCTGTGTAGCGTTATGCCATTATGTATAAAACGATACACAAATAGAATTTTGGCACAGCATTTCATCCATTGCTTATACTGTGTCTGGTTCTTTTGATATTTTTGCTGATTTACTTTGTCATGAACAGGATAACACTATAAAAATAAAGTAGATCTTAATAACTAGAAAGACAACATTTGTCTTGGGGTTTTGTTGTGGTTGTTGTTTTACATTCTGTATTTTGTTTTCCTCATTTCTTGCCTCTTAAAAGCAGGTAGAATAGCTGGACTTGTTGTGAGCACTGCTTTCTGCTCCTTTAACAGGTTATATCTTTCATGACATAGATTTAGCAACTGAGGTACCATGTTAGAATTACAGGCAAAGACAGAAGAAATACAAGTTCCCTGTTCAGAAAGCAGAGAGAAACAGCTAGATTTAAAGGGTGATTCAATCCACTTACAATTACTCTTGTCTTGAGAGATATTTACTTCTCTTAATTGGATATTCAGGGAGATTTGAACAATTACACTCTCAATTAGACACTTCTTTTGAAGTTAGCTGGGTCAATCTGTATTTAAGTGCTGTTAGAGACAAAATACAACTTTGCCTGTTCCTTTGATAATCAAAATAAAACTTTTGTTTTACAATTATGTGTTCAAATCTTGTCCAGTGATGGTCTGTTCTGCAAAGAAAGTAACATTTTTACTGTTGCCTAAAAGAAAGATCTATTCTCAACATAAGGAAGATGATGTTTCCTTCATAATAATCACATCAGGTTGTTTCTGTTCCATATCAGGAGCATGCCGTTCCATTTTCTGTTAACTTAATTAGTTACCATGAATTACAGAGTTTTAGCAATTCTGAATTTGTTTTCACTTTTACAGACTGATTGATCCTTACATATTTGGCAGAATATTTTGGTAGATATTATCTGTGTTCTTTGCAACACTATTCATACAGCACTAACTTGAAAAAATTTCCAACCCGTGGATTTCAAGTTTTCTAAATATTAGTTAATTATATCTCTTTACACCCCTGTGAAAAATTATTCCTATTTTACAGCTGAGGAAATTTACAGAAACACATTCAAGTATTTTGACTTTTAAAATATGTGACTTAGAAATAATAGAATTTCAATTTTTTTCCCCTCCATTAAGCAAGAAAGCAGCAACTGATAGCAACTCAATAAAAATAAATCGAACTATTTCAATAAATTTTATTTACTATCTCTGTCTGATGTTAGAATAATTTGTATCTTATAATCTGACTCTTACTACTGGAAACAAAAACCATTGGCAAATGGTGTCTTAAAAAATATCTGAAGTTATAACATTTTCCATCACTCCTAGGCGCTCCTAACGATCTGTCACATATAATTACCCTAGAAAAGTAAGAGCTGAGTATTAATCAATAGCAGTAGACGGACAGAAGCCCAAATGGGAAAACAAAAGAAGAGGTTACTGTCTGACCCACTGGGTTTGTTTTTTTCTTTAAGTTAGAAGTATATTGTCAGAATGTTTGACTGATTTATCTTCCTTTTAAATGTGCAAAAGGACATTATTCTGAAAGTTTTAACACTTTTTTTCCACAGGGAGTTTTAGTAATACGATGAGAAGAATACACTGTCTGTGTGAAACTTTGAACTATGCTGGTGCAGACTAAAGAAACAGTTACTTTAATCTGAACCAAATTGACTTTGCTTATGAGAAGGTCATCCTTCCCTCATTCCGACAGTCTTCATTGTGCATACACAAGGATTCAGGCATTGAGACAGCTCTGGGAACTGACAGCACTGGGGCCAACAACAAGCTCTTTCTGTGTGGTGCTAGGTCTCTGCCAAAGTAGCTCCCTGATTTGGCAATGGTCATGCAAACACTAGTACCAGCAAAAGCAAAGTGATGGAAATCGTGGTGCAGTCAGAGGACAGACATTGCTTTTGGAGGAGAAAGTTAACCATGATTTTCTCACTAAATATACTAAAGAATAAATTTTTCATAATTCAGTTTAATACTTGCACAAAGCAAACTTCAGATTTAAGCTTCCAGAGTACACAGACTTAGCATAAATTAGGCCATACTGTACCCTATCTACTGCTCTGGGTGAGGATAACTGTATGTAATCCTTTGTCTCAGAAGTTGGTATCATCTGAAACAGCTCAGCTGTGAACATTGTTGCCCTAGACTCGAGATTTCACAAAGATTCTAGTCAAATGCCAAAGGCAAGCTAGACCCCTTTTAAGTTCAGTGAGTAGGTTGAATGAGACTATAGGTAAAGTATAGAAGGAAAGACCCTTTCCAAGCAGGTATTGCAGAAAGCTGTCTAGGATTTTAAACATTGGTTTGAATCCATGGATTAAGATTCGTACAGCTGACAATCCCAACAGCAGCCACCTTCCATAGCATCTGCTCCTCAAAAGTTATGTAGAATTTTGCTAATTTCATCTGTATGCTAGTAATCCAGATAATGCTCCAGCATCTGTCTTTCTTTTTTTTTTAAATGAGTCAGAGATGTTCCATACTTCCTAGAAACTGAAACAGGTCCCTAAATATGTATAGATATTACATGAGATCTTTAAAAACATATACAAGACATCGTGCATTTCAAGAATGATACATTCCCTGTTATGTCAGAGGTGACATAAGAAAAAAACGTTCTTCAAAGGGAATCTACAGGATGAAATTACCAGAAAGAATTTTTTTCAGAGGGAAAAAAGTAACTTTCTCATTGAATATCTGCATGATAACTATTCTAGTCCTAACTTAAAAGGTAAGATTTCTTAAAGAATAGTTCATAGAAGTAGTTTCTCCTCTACATATGGAGTAAAGAACCAATTCTTTAATTAATTAATTCAGTGTTGTGCAACTTTTTGCAGCAAGGTAATATCACTGTTGTTACCTTCCTTGCCCTTTACCTCATTCACTACCTCTTTTTAAAACAAGTGCTAAGTGAGTAGATAATGCTATTCTACAGCATTTTACATTTAAACTTAGCACAGATGGAAATGAGTTTAAAAGCTTCAAGGCAGTGGAGTATTATTTTCACAGCATCTAAGGGTCTGTCTTCATTAAAGAAATTTGCATATGAAAATATCTAACAAATTCAGTTGCCTTAGTGCAAAACCCAGTTTGTAACAGGTTATCAAGCATATGTTACGAACTAGTACTATTCTAAGTGAAACAGGGTGACTTTATTTAATGTGGCAGACATTATAACAACATTGCAAGCTAGCTCTTCCTTAATTTAACCTGCTGTAACTCTGCTGTATCTTTATTACAGCCATAATAAAAGTCCTCAAATGTATAGATCTTAGAGCAGTTACAGGGTGTTTTTAACAACACATACCAAGTCAGACTAGGGCTGTTCAGAGCAGACATTGAATGAAGTTAACTTCATCTAAATTTAGCATCTAAAACTTGTCAGTAGAGAGAAATGGTCCCTTTCTGATCAAATCTGACATAAATGCTTAATTTAGGATTACATTAATTACTTTTCAGATCTTCCTGGTTTTTCACAGTAATGATCAAAGAAGTCTGAGGTAGACAGTTTCGACAATGGATGACTACCTCTTAGAAATCTAGTTTAGCCAGATGAATCCCAACCACTACTCCCATCATCCATCTCTGATTTATAGTTAAATTTTAAATAATATAAATTTTTATAATTACCGATTAACAGTTTGGCATAATAATTCCCTGATCTAGTATTTCTAAGCAATGTAAATGCCAAAGGTAGTGGTGGCAAAGACAGTTTGATGCTTTTGTTATATGACTCACTAACTCCAGACGTAGAGAAAGGTGACAAAGTTTCAGTACTGATAGGAGAAGCCTGAGACTCACAAGTTATCCTACAGGGCTGATCTAGCAGCTGGAGATCACAAAGTGCAGCAGGTTTCCAGATACATTTCCCTTAGGCAACAAACAAAGAAAGGCTGCACTGTGAAAGCTGCACCATAGCTGGGTGTTTGTACCACCCTATATCCTGAAGAAAGCAGTCTCTTTCTGTCACAGGAGGAAGAAATGAGAGGCATGTAGTAGTTATATGTCTCAAACTTGCTCTCCAGTAACTTTACACCATGAGAAATATCCTCCAGATACATGCTACAGCACAGAGGCCATACGTATGACATACTTGTACTACTACAGCCTTGTAAGTTCATACAAAGGGCTTCACTGCTCTGCCTTAAATGTGCATCTTTCTTCACCATCAAGGGCAAGATTTTATTGAGGAGTACTTTGATGTTTACTTCCTACTGGCAGTAGCAAGAGCATAGCATTAACTCCTAATGGCAAGTAAGGTATTGCTAATGCATTACACTAGAGTTTTAAGGAGTTTCAGAAAGAAGTATTACATGAAGTACTGCCGACCAAACACCAACACCTTCTGCAGAAAATGCACCACTACAGCAATGTCACACCTGTCTCTTTCCATAACACATCAAAGATTTCATCACAGAGCTCAGCTCCAGTGTTGCCTGCACTTGCAGTACTTTGTTGCTGAACACCACAAACAGGCTCCAGAAGTCTGAATACACCACAGTAACTCATTATATTCAACAGTTTCCAAAACTGCCACTGTTCAAAGACAGGATTTTGTATTCTAACTAGCTAAGAGGGACTCTGGAGTTACATCTTTTTCCCTTCTTCCTGCAGTAATTTCCCTGCTTCATCAATGTCCACATTATCCTTCATTTTGTCCACAGAAAGACATCTAGATCTCCCTATGTTATTTATGCTTTACCCTGAGCAGCTCAGCCCCTCACTGGTCTTTTAACCTTCAGGGTTTTATCTCAAAGAAACCAGCTAGCAAACTCCTCTACTGCACTCTTGACTCACATATCTGCAGCTTTTATCTGCTTGCTATAGTGAAATCACCTAGCATTTTTTCTACTCGTTTCCTTGCTTGAGTCATCTTAAAATCTGTAGAGTCAACAGTCAGGTCCTCTTCATCTTTTTGCCATTTCAAAGGAAATGCCCACAGCTTTTTCACTATCAGTATCCACCAATGCCCAGCTGTCTTGATCTGTTTCTTAGCTTTCTGTATTTATTAGCCTCATGCACCACCCATTCCTCCTAATCAGATCCAAAAGGCAAACAATACCAGTTCAACAGAAGGTTTTTAGACACATCCTTTTCAAGAGGGCAAAAATACAGTGATGAGAAGTCTAGCCCTAAACCTGCACAATTTTCCTGATGCAAAGTATGTGACTAACTTACATAAATTTGCAGATATGTTGCCATAAACCTGCCATTTCAGCCACCTTTTGCTGCCGCCTCCGATTCTTTCTTGTGGCCATATTTCACAACTGGTTGATGTCCCTGGCTGCAGAGCTTATCCTCAATGTCCTCATGATCATGCCACCAGATCATCTCTTCAGTTAACAGAAGTGAGGGAAAAACATTTCTTTTGAATAATTCCTCAGGAATCCGTACCAGAAGTTTCAGGGGAAGATAAATGATTAAAAAACCTTCTGGGCTGATTTACTGCTCTGTCAGATTCTGCTGAAAAGAGTGATGGTGAAAATCTTCGAATAAAATATCAGTATTTATTTTTCTTTTTATAGAGAAAAAGATCAGACATGTATACAAACAAGAATATCTCAAGTGGGTTAGTATAGCTGAATTCAAATATTGTCTCAGTTAATTTATTTTTCAGTAGGTGCACACAATATTTTCTGAAAGCATACATATAAACATATAAGCTCGAGATTTCTGTATGCTGGTGAATTGCTATCATGAAACCTCTGAGTTTCTATTTAATGCTTTCAAGACAATACAATCTATCTTTTTATTATAGTATGCTAGAACACAAAAAGAATAGTCAGGATTAAAATGTATGGAAAAGGGGAAAACACAATATTACTATGTTTGACTGAGATGCCTGGAAACATGTCTACTTTAATGTCCTGCTTGTATCAACTGGTATAAGAAAGATACTACCTCTCCTGACAGATTAGTTCTTTCTGTATTATTTAATCATCACATCTCCAGCAACATTGTTATCTCTAATACATTGTACATCATTTTCCATATCAGTATTAATCACAGCTTGGAATATTATTTTTTCAATATTGTATTTTAAGTATCAGAACAGTCGATATGGAATTTTGAAGTCTTGATATGGAAAAGTAAAAGCCCCATTTCTTACAGTAATGTAAGTCAAAAATACTGATATACTTGGGAAATACTTATACAAGATACCTTCATATGAAAGACCATATGACCATTGGTTATAGATAACTATTTAAGTATTGTAGGTACTATACTGATGGTTCTATTTAACTGATTTACTTCTTCCAATTTTATACATATTTTCATCATTATTTGTTGTATCACATTTATCAATCCTCAAAACAAAATTCAAACAAAAAGAAAGAGTAATTTCTCTTTAAATACCTTCTGGAGACTGTCAGATTCAATGTTTAAAAGCACTGCAAACAGATTGACAATATTTCTTGCAATATATTGCCATCTAGAGGAAAAAATGTATGTTGCTGCAAAATAAATACGAGGATTTAGGTGTATTTATAATTCCTATGTTTTCCTGTGAAAAATGTACATTGTGTTTTCTAAGCAAAGTTATGTGTCATATTCACAAAATTGGCTGGATATAAATGCATAAGCTCAAAACATGCAATAAGCATATGCATGCATATGTTGAATTCTGTATGTGACCCAATCATACATATTTCAGCCAAACGAATGTTATTGGAATTTTCAGTCTGTTGCAACAAATAAAAGAAAAGGCTTTCTAAATAATTCACTTTGTGCATCCCAAACCTGTAACTGAATTTCTAATTAAGCCTAAGTAGCACTCTTTTCAGAGAGTGGTACTAACCATATTAGACTTACTGATTAGATGCACGGAAATAAGTGAGATTCACCGCAGGATAGCTGTGTGGCTACCTAGTTGATTGTAGCTGGAAATAAATGGGATATACAAGTCTAATATAAATAATTGAAAGTATTAGATATGAGTTCTTACTCTCAGGTAACATATAATAGAAATACACAGTACATAGTACTGAAGAAGTTTAAACACTGAATTCATTTGGACTATCAAGGCCTCAAAACTAGATTATGTATTCATACTGTATTAAGTACATTGCTGAATCAGGACCGCTATTTTCAATGTTGTTCTCTATCATAAATGTGACTACCCTAAGTATATTTAGGTAAGGACTAATGGTAAAAGAATTATTCTATTTCATTTACAATTCCTTTGTATTAAACGTTTCTAGTTATTGTTTTAAAAGATTGAAAAATACATTCAAGTATAAAAAAACATCATAAGAAAATAGCGAACTGAGTATAAAACACTTTAAACCAGTATGAGGTCAATTAGCGCAACCTAACTCACACATAGCAAACTCCATTGCAAATACTCTTTATCTGAGATTCCTGAAGCGCAGTTAAACACAGGCTGATCTGTATGTGAGAAGCAGTGCTCTTGCTTTTTCAAATATGCGGCAAAAAGTACAGGTATTAACTATCTCAAAGAAGCAATGTGATTTGCTTCTATATTAAAAAAAATAAATAAATAAAAAAATGAAGACACATGTAACTTCATGAGGTTCCACAAGGAGAAGTGGGAGACCCTACAACTGGGGAGGAACAACCCCCCACACCAGTACATGCTGGGGGTCAACCAGCTAGAAAGCAGCTTGGCATAAAAGGGCCTGGGGGTCCTGCTGGACACCAAGTTGAGCACGAGCAAGTGATGTGTCCCTGTGGCAAAGAGAGTTAATGGTATCCTGGGCTGCATCAGGAGGAGTGTTGCCAGCAGGTTGAGGCAGGTGATTCTTCCCCTTCAGTCAGCACTGGTGAGGCCACACCTGGAGTACTGGTCCAGTTCTGGGCTCCCCATTATGAGACATGGACGTCTTGGACAGAGTCCACCAGCGAAGGGCCACAAAGCTGATGATGAAGGGACTGGAGAATTTCTTCTATGAGGAGAGGCCGAGAGAGCTGGGAGTTTGGTCTGGAGAAGAGAAGGCTCAGGGGAAAACTCACCAATGTGTACAAATACCTGAAGGGAGGGTGCAAAGAGGACAGAACCAGGCTCTTTTCAGTCGTGCCCAGTGACAGGACCAGAGGCAATGGGCACATACCGAAACACAGGAGGTTCGCTGTGGACATCAGGAAACACTTTTTTACTGTGAAGGTGACTGAGCACTGGAATAGGTTGTCCAGAGAGGTTGTGGAGTGTCTCTTCCTGGAGATATTAAAAAACCATCTGGACACAGTCCTGGTAACCTTGCTGTAGGTGACCCTGCTTGAACAAGGGTGTTGAACAGGAAAGTGCACTTTTATAAATTGTTGATATTGATTTGTTATTTTGCCTACATGTGCTTTGGCATTGCTAGGAGTTAGCTTAAACATGCTCTGATAGCAGTTTTGAAAATGCTGGAATTGCCACATTTTGTGATTCTTCATAATTTTCCATAATAACATAACGTTATTTAGAAAACATCTCATATGCACATTTTATTTATTCCTGTGTTGTTATTATCATATAGAACTTACATTTGTATCTAAACTGAAGGGCAGTGCACTCATGATGTGGTCTGCATTCTTGATCCCCCACCCTCCAGACCAGGATGCCTGCTGGAAAGCATTTCCAACCAAGCAATTTATTTCAGTGGCATCCAGAAGGATGTTAGGAAGTTAGGGGTGGTGTACAATCAGCTCTTACTGTACATGTCATCAGTCCACTGAGACTTGTTAAAAACAACACAGGATTCGTTTTGGTTGCTTTAATTTGTACACATGTAGAGAAACATGAAGAAAATAAATGGTTCACATTTCAATACTGAGTGAATCTAAGATCAAAGACTGGCTAGTCTTGGTAATACCCATTAATTTAATACCACCGTTGTTTCATAAACACCAAATCACAGCTATTAAAAGCATCCCTTTGCGAAGTTTAAGTAATTGTTGCTTACAGACCGTATTCTGATAGTCAAACCCAAGTTTTTCAGAAGTTACTTTCAGCTGTAGTGACATGGCTGTTTGATCCTGAAACAGATGCTGTAACTGGCTCTGACTAGAATAGATAGAGAATTAATAGATAAAGAATTAATTCTGAAAATCAGGGTCCTGCCTAAAGGCAAGTGACCAAACATATGCAAAAAGATGATGATAAGCACAGGGTTTGAAAAACTGGTATGTAGACAAATTGAGCATTCCTGAAAGCAAAGATGTATCTAGGTTATTAGTGTGTATATACCACTATATATATATATATATGTATCACTGAAGCTATAAGAGAATAAGCGCAATGTAAGTTCCTTCACTTTGTTAAAACATCATCTCTAAACCTGTATCATTTCACAAGGTCTCCAAAGGCGCTTCTTACTTTCTCATCAGTCATTTTAGTGATTTGAAAGAATAAGAGACCTAGCATGGTTTTTAGATATAAAAATAAGCAAACTCATTATATTCCATATACCTCTTCTTTTGTTGTACCAAAACAAAGCATGGAGGTACTGTTTTCTTTTTTTTTTTTTTTTTTTAACTCAAGGCAGAATATAATAGTAATTAGCTATTTGATAATGAATAACTGGCTATCATCAGTGTGCCAGTGAAAGAACTGACAGACAAGAACTTCAAGTATTTTTCTAATAAAAACTGTCTTTCCAAGAGTCCCAAGTAATTCATGAAACCTTTTTCCCTCATAGTCCTACATACCACTACAAGCAATCTTCCTCTTCTTGCTGTCCCTGCATAATTTTATTCAAAGTGCTTCATGGCAACCTATATTTTGTTCCTTGGCTTCTCTTTTGTATCTTTCTCATGTTTCGTATGCCACCTTCTCTTTGTACTGTCACTCTTCCTCTGGGACTATATTTGCTGTAAAATTCCACCTGCACTGCATCTGTAATTGAGGACAGCCTGCTTCACACTTACTGGAAACAATTGACTGTAATAGCCATTTTTCCTAGTAGAAAACCAATTTCCTTCTTTGAATTGGGAAAAAAATGTGTCAGTTCAATCTGAAACTTTGTTTCAGTTCATTTGAAGACAATGCAAAAGTATCTGCTCTAGTAAAGGCACACAGGAGCGATCCTGCCACTTCTTCCGATACTACAACCAAGTTTAAAACAAAAGAAAACAAAACCCCAAAGCCTACATAAAACCATGTCACTCATGGTAATACTGAAGTATTGCCCATTTTCCAGCTATATTTTACTATTTTGCCACCTGTTATCATTATAAGCATGAGTACTGATTGCTTCAAAAAAATCCTCCAATTTTCATAGTCAACATGAAAGGGCAAAATAGAATATCTTCTAGATAGACAAATATATTTAAAATTACTGCTTATATTTTATTGGTGTTTTATTTAGTACTATGTTATTTTAATTGCAATTCTTAAATGAACAACGAAAAGCTGGTTTCAATACTAGAACTGAGCTCATTCTTACTGTTGCTTCCAAGTTAAATGACCTTTGTGCACACCATGAGAAGAACTGCAGGTCACGGAGGTCATCTTGAGTGAAAGAGAACACGGGACTAAATTACCTGTCTTAAAAAAATCGTGACAAGGTTGAAAGAAAAACAAACAAACAAAAATAAATAAATTTTTAAAAAAATCCAGATTAAAGGAGACCATACCTGAAATACCAGTTACCACCTTTCTTTCAATTAAGTTTTAACACTTCATGGAAGCTCTTGAGTCCTCAAGGAAAATCTAATTTGCCACTTGTAACAGTTTAATCTGACCCGGCCTTCTTTGTCCATAGCTATAGTATCTGAGAATCTGGCCCTATTTTAAAAGAAAATTCATTAAGTAGTATGGTAAATTAAATAATTAATATTCATTTTAGTGTTAACATAGCTAAAAACACTGAAGAATACCACCCTGTAAATTTTGTAGAAATAACCTTTGTACAGAAGCTATCCCAGATTGTTATCCAGCACTCAGATTGCATTTGCTGGGCAAACATCGGTAACCAGACTTCAGTAGCTTCTGCCCTTACTCATTTTTGGTCAAGCCTGAATTCAGAATGTGCCAGAATGAACTCCTCGTGTTGCACACCGCAGGTGGGGAGTGACACAGTCCTTCATGATTATGGTTCTGGGTGTCTAAGAAATTTATACAAATAAATGGGAGGAAATTAAGAAGTGCTCTGGCATTTGGGGTTTTTCTTAGTTTGTTACAGGTAGCTCCCAGAATACATACTTCTTCATGCCAAAATTCTGAAGTTTCAGGAGTATTAATATTTTACACATTCCTATATAATGCATATCATGCACAGCTCAGAGAAAGCATGCAATCTAAAAAGGTTTGAATGCACCGACAATAGAGCGGAGGGTACAGATCTTTCTTGTAATATACAACTGTAATATATGCTTCCTGTATATTCTTCAAAAATATTTTTTGCCTGAGAGAAATGAGCAAGGTCAAAATCAATCTTTAAGTTAAGGTTTGGACATAGCTGTCGTCCTATAAGACAGCTGCAGTAGCAGTTACACTTCCTAATACAACTGGAAAGCTTCAGGGAAATGATAAATGTCCCAGTCTTAAATAGAACATATTTCCTGGTTTGGAAAATAATCTACTTTTCTAATATTTTATTTCATTCCTAAGACGAGTGACACCAAACTTTTCCAAATTTTAAATTTACTGAAAATCTGGGAGAGAAGAAGCAGAATGAGAACTATTTCTAAAGTGAAACACTGATGCCCATGATTCCTGGAGAGTCAGCATGGTTCTGCTGTCCCGGAGCCACAGAGAAACTGGGATTGCAGCAAAAAGGTCGTTTTGTAGGGCTCCTCAACTGCTGTTTCAATTCTGGGTCAAACTTAAAAGTCCTGTTACTCAGGTTCCCAAATCAGTCCTGGTCTAAATAGTTGAGAAGCCACTTCCAAAATTGCCAAAGAGCAGGAGAAACCAAATTCTAACTGTTAGATACCCTGAAAAAAAAGAAGTTCCAAATTGCAGGACATCTGTTATGCAACTACTTAACAAAGCAAGTAAAATTTACTTTTATCTTGAGTATATTCAGATCAAGAGGTAGAACCACCCCCTTTTTTCTTCTGGTTTCCTGTTATTGTTGCTGCAGCTGTATATTTCTTCTTCCATTTCACTTTGTGCTTTCAATAAAGAGCAAAGTTGTGACTCGAGTTAAAATTGTGTTAAAATTGTGAATGTTGGTTTTGAATTACTTTACTACCCGAAGATCATTATCAAAGTGACTGTTTCTTCTTAAGAAAGGAGGTAAGAATATATCTGTTCTACCTACATCATGTTCAGATTCTTGAAGTTCCAAGAATCTCTCTTGGATTTGACAAATTGAATTTGGAGTGACTGATGAAAAAGCTGATGATAAAATACTTGTATCTTCTCAAAATATTTAAAACATCTTTCCTCAAAGTTTTCAGTTTGTTACTAGAGCAAGTTAAAGCTTCCTTCTCATGAGGATTCTTTCTGATCTTACTGTAAAACCATGAAAATGTGAGTAGGTTGCTAATATCCATAGGAGATTGCTATCATTTCCACTGCATTTTGCTGACAGTTTTTCTGGAAGATAAAAAAGTTAGTTCTAAAGCAAACAAAACATGCATATGTAATTTTTCTTGCAGTTTTTCAAGGAAAAAAAGCTACATTTCTTTCTAGACTGTTCTTTTTTTTAACATAATCTAGATAATTTCAAATACTTCAGTTTATAGTACAAACAACTACAATGGCCAAGAACTGAGAAACATTATTTTCTTCCTTCACAGCATTATTGAAAATACATCTCTCAGTTGTCACAGTTACAGTATACATCTGCAAGCACACACCCATGCGCAAATACACACGTACATTATACAAATGAGAACATTTTTCACATTAAAAGTTTAATCATTGTAGGAAAAGATTTCTTCGTTATACTTTTTCTTGTTTTGATTTTAGTTGGTGAGGGGAGGTTGTTTGGTTTGTTTTTTGTTGGGTTTTTTTTTGCTTTAATGTCTTCTTTAAATGTCATCATACCTGGAGCCTTTTGTTTACTGTTCTTAAATTAACTAGAAGTCATTTGCTGTAGAATGCTGTGGAATAAAATATTCCAGGTTCATGACTGGTTGAAAAAAATTTCAAAGGGAAATTAGTAGTACTTTTAAGGGAAAAAGTATTACTATGTATTTCCTCAGAGATCACAAACGTGGGATTTGGAAAAGCAGTAACATTTGGAGTCTAGAGTAAAAAACATACTGCCTCCTGTTTGGTTATGACTGAGCATTCAAAATCTTTTTTTTTTTTTCTTATTCCTTCAACATCTATGACTTTCTTTCCCTTCCAGTTTATTCATCCAAGGGGAAAAACACAACTCTTTTAAAGTGTAATTACAGCTTTGTCTCCTACTTCAAATGCTATCAGGCATAAGGTGACTCCCTCTAAAGAAGACAAACCCATTGATATCACAGTCCCTCTTGTCATTTAACATTAGATTGGATCCACATTAGCAAGCACAGTTTTCTACCTTAATATTTACTAAAATATTCTGAAATTCCAGTTTCATGCATGTGAACCTCAATTGCAATTCACATGATGAGGGTGATCTGTATACTACCTGTGCAGCTGACACTTTGTTAGGGGCATAATAAGTGGTACCTGTAGCTAATATGGGTAAAGCTGACAGAGTTAAGAATACTGAGCCATAAGAGGGTCTAAACAGATTGTTCTCCGACAGGTAGCTGCCTCTGGATTGTGTTCAAACTGCCTAGCCTAGGCTCTCAATTTTCACATTGCAGGACATGAAAGGCAGACATCTAAACTCAGCAACCTGATTCTTAGCACATGAATTAGAAGTGTGTATTCTGAATACAATCAGTAGCAAAAAAACAACATAACTGGTTCTTGAAGAGGCTTTGGCTGAAATTTACCACCCACTATAACAAACTACATGTTGTTTTTTAACATCAGAAGCTGTGATGACTGAGACATCTTTCTCCTTCCCTCATAAGCCATTTTTCTTGAATGTTTTTCTCCTACTTTTGGTTATATGAAACACTCATCAGAGTTAAAAAACATTAATTCAAGCTCTTTACTAGTCTACCAGTAAAGAAAACTCTACAGCCGCCTCCTAAGGCATCTCTGAGATCCTACAAAGAGCAATTCAGTGTCTAAATTAAGAGACAGTCTCTCTCGGCTCACTGTAAGCCTTGGTGTCTCTGCAGAGGGATGGAGTGGTACCATGCCACATGGTAAGTTTCCCAAAGCAGGCCAGCAGGAGATGGTAGGAGCAGAAGTGCAACAGAAAAAGGTCCTGACCCCAGGCTTCGCAGCACTTCGCTTTCTTCAGAAGGCAAAGTCCTCTTCCCAGAATGCAGTGTAGGAAAAGCAGGAGCACTGGTGGGGGAGATGCTCATGGTTAGAGCACCCACGTGGGAAATGGGGGACCTGCAACGCTGGCCAGTCTCCTTCAGAGGGGACTTCAACCAGTAACTTTGTTTTCCTGGAAACTTAAGAGCCAGTATGGAAAGGCTGCTGGGTCACCCCACAGGAAACAGTACCACGAGCTCGAGAGAGAAAGCCAGAGAGAACCAGCCTTGTTCTCTGGTCTCTGTGGGAAAGCGGAAGCCCTGGGGTCTGATCACAATAACTGAAAAGACCAAGTAGCTTGTGACTGTTAATAAAAACATGATAGCTGGAAGCGATGGTAGCTGGCATGAGAAATGTGAGCTGGGGGTATCGGGGAGCATAGAGCAGATTGAGGTGATTACAGAGCTCCAGGAGCTGGAGTAGCAGGTGAGTTTTGGCTTCCTTGTGTTCCCAAGTGGTGATGGAGTACTGCTTTGCACAGCAAAAGGGTGTTAAAAGAAGCTGTGCCCCCATGGACAGTGAAAGCTGTGTTTCCTCCCCCATCCTGAAGCTTAAGAAAGGTCTATAAGCTCTTTCACACCACATCAGCAGCTTGCATCGTGTGGTGGTTTGGGAATAAAACAAATCGTGATGAGCCTTTACTCCAGTCATTCTCCACGGTTTATGAAAAAAGAGGGAAACACAACCCTAAATCAGTAAGTCTACACAAACTAGATTCCGACCCAAATTACGAATTTTGCTTCCTTTCTTGAAAACTACCTTTTCCCTAAATTGTATGCATAGATCTCTGGATTAAAAAGAGATTTAAATAAGTGTAGGTAGTAGGGCAAATCTGTGGCTTCCCTATTACAGAGGAATAAGGTATCATAAAACACCTCCCACTCGCCTGCTGGGAGAACAAGAATACGTGAGGCAATTTTCCCCTTTCCCATGCATGTGGGCAGAGGGTGGGTTGGCAAGGGGAAAAAATAGGAGAAAAACTGATTGATATGCTACTGAAAAGGCAAGGTAGACTAAACACAACCAAAAAAAGCATTAGACCAAAGGTAAAGATAGCCGAGTCTGCCCAGTGTCTAATAGGAAGAACAGAAATAATCCATTGGATAATTATTATTAGGTAGTTACCAGAAGCTTTATGTAGAACTTGAGTTTGTTAAATAAAACCAAAAACCCCATCTATTTAAGAATGATAAATGAGTTAAAAAATATTTGTTTATCCAGCCACTCCAAAAATAAAAACTTGTAATAAGCAATATATCACATGGATAAAACTACTCCAACAAAATTCTTTAAAAATAATTTTGGTGTCCAAAATTAATGTTCATTTGAGTAAAGTACTATATGGTAACACCAATGTTAGGCAGGATTTGTGTTGACTGATTTATGCCATCTGTTCACGACTCAGATGTCACTTGCTCTAGCTTTCAAATAAGGAAAACAAAAGCAAAACTTGCTCTTCCCAATCTCGATTAAGGTATTTAGTGAACTTAGTCAAATTTTCCACATGTACTGAATTGTTTCTTTGAAAAATAGCACTGATACCTTAATGTTCAGCTACACTTAAGCAAAAAGCACACTCTGCAACATATCGATGTTTTAAAGAGAAGGAAGGAATAAGTATTGTAATTAGCAATTGTTTTGCTAACAGCTAGAAATGTACATCCAACTCTGTAGACTTGTTGGAATATAAACTGCTTTTCTCCCTACATCTGGTATCCATAAAAGAAGGGACCTAGCAACCAAACTTTACATATAGCATTTTAAAGAGGCAGTACACAGTAAATTACTCCCCTCTTTAAATAATACGGGAGCCTTTTCCTGAAACAAGTAAATAGAATTAATGGACCAGCGCTTATTCAAAGTGTGAACTAATTTAGCGATAAAACTGCTGTAGATTTTCGTTTTGCTGACAGCAGTTTGAGTCTGGGACTGTCGACAATCACAATTTGCAGACAAAATTCCCTTCTGGCTCAATTCCTTTGATTTCATTTAATTCCTCTGATTCCATTCGAACCGTTTCTTCCGAGAAAAGCCTGCTGCCCTCCCAGCCTTTCCCTCACCGGTGGCCGGGGCGGGGGGGCGGGGGGAAACCATCCGTTACCGCATCCCGTACAGGGCACTTCCGTCCTGCTCGGTGCCCTTCTCACCGCCCAAGGGAAGAGCCCAGCGGTCCGGACGCCCCGGCCTCTTCCCCATCACTCCCGGGGCTCGGCAGGGTCCCGGGGGCAGCGCTGCGGGGCCCGGCCCGCCAAGCCCGCCGCGGCCGCTAGGGGGCAGCAGGGGGCGCAGCAGCGGCGGCGGCGGCGGGAGCGGGGGGCCGGGCCGGGGCGGGAAGGTGTCGGGGGTGTTGTTTGGGCGGCCCGGCTCCGGTGGGCGTCTCGCCCGCTGCCGGTATCGAGGTATCCCCGTCAAGACCAAGGAGCGGGTGTCCTGGGAGGAGGGGAGCCGCGGGAGCGGTGGGCAGGGGAAGACGGCTGCGAGGTCGGCAGCGGGCAGCGTTTCCCGGCCGCTCTTTCTCGGTGGGTTCCGGCCTTGGGAAGCCAAACGGGAGGCAAACGTCTGCCTGGCCAGGAAGAGCCCGGGCAGTCGGTAACGGCGCTGCGCGGGGATGCACGCCCAGTCCTGCCGTCGCCGCGCTACTTGCTGTTTCTGCAAGAAAGAACTCTCACTATCAAACAGTAATCGCTTAAATGCTTCCCATCTGGCAATGCTGCCGGAGTAGTTAGTTGTTCGGTGGTGTTAGGTCACGGGCCAGGAAGCTCTCAAGAGTGGTGAGGCCAACACAAAACTCCTGAGGGTCCTGGTCTGGGGAAGGACCAAGGTCTGCACCGGGGATGGCATCACCCCGCGGCCCCACTGATCCGTGAGCCACTGGCCTGCACCTGGCCTCCAGGAAAGCACCAGCAGATGCCACGGCCAACGTGAGCCCAGAGTGTGTTTTCACGGGGCAACCACGTACTGAGTTCCATTACGAGGAGGATGGCCAACGGAGTGAGGGAAGTTACTGTTCCCCTTCTTGCATTGGTAGGCAGGAGTTGACATATGACATTCAGTATCAGGGCCCCCCAGTTACAGGAGAAACTAGTCCAGTAATGGCTGACTGAGATGGTCAGGGCCTAAAACACACCTTGCAAAAAAAGGGATTGAGGGACTGGGCTTTTATGGTCTTAGGAAGAGGAGGCTAAGAAGGGACCTAGTGGTGGCTTGTAACTACTTGAAGGACCATTATGAAGATGACAATGGTGCCAGATGGTTTAAAGAGTGGGCAAGGAAAAAAGTCAGGAGGGTTCTTCAAGACTAGAAGTTTCCAGCGACATCAAGGAGTCTGTCCTTGGGGGGTTTCAGACATCAAAGCTGACCTGGGAGTGGGATAGCAGTCCTGTTTCAAATAGAAGATTGGACTCGATTAGTGACTCCATGATTTGTATGCTTGTCAATTTTGCAAGTTCTGGCTATCTACATAAGTTAAGAATATATAGAAAAGCAGAAAAATATACTGTAATTTACCAATAAGTTCTTGTACTTTTGTTGTACAAAGTATACACTACAACACATGGTTTATTACTGTTGCACATTACTGCTATATGTCCCACCATTTATAAATGCATTTATAGCTGAGTGAATGAGATTAAGCATTCATTTGTTTCTATGGTGGAAGAAAATTCCTTTGGGATAAACCTTAACGCAGAAGTTATTGGCTTATAAGCATCCCTGTCCTGCAACTACTTATGAAATAAATTAGTTGACCTATTTTTAATCTCTTGCCTCAATAGGTATAGGTAGGGTTTTTAAAGCACTTTAAATCTTAATATTGAAAAGACCATAACTTTGCCTTAGACACCACATGCTGTTGAACGATAATAATTCTGTGAAGCAGGTGTTGTGTTATGCCTCCTGGTTGCAAGATGTAGATCTCTGAATATATACTAGGAGTAATCAAATAGTAAATCTGAATCTAGACAACGCAGAAATTTTACCTCAGTATCACCATGAACCAGCACTACTGATGAGAACCGTAACTACTAACTCCTGACTACAGAGCCTAATTTATCAAGATGCCGTATAAACCACAAAATTAATTGAATTTGTGATAATACACTTGACTATATTCAAGTGGCCTCATGTTTAAGACATGAGTCTTAAACAACAAAAAGTGAAACTAGCAAATTCCAGTTTAGTCCTGAAAGGTGTGTTTTTTCATACTTTTCATCTTATGAAGCAAAATTGGGTTTCAGTCTTCTCAGAAACTGTAGCTTAAAGTTGAAATTTGAAGCATTACTGTCTGCACCTACAATGAAAAATATTCAGCTGGAGTCTTTAGGAAGGAAAGAAAGGGTAAGCAGCTGAAATCTCCTTACATTTTTGCAAATTGTGTTGTAACGGTGACAGTTAAGAACGTAGGGTGTTTTTATCAAATTGTTACTGATTGATAAGTAATGGTCAATACATAAAAAGAGCATCCCGGGTTTGCTGCATTTTAGCCAAGGAAAAGGAATGCTTTTTTGTAAGGTCCAAAATTGTGAGAGTTCATGATTGAAGTAACAAAGATTTGATCTGAAAGGTTATCTCTCTGTGATTCAACAGTCATGGACTAAACATACACTTCAAGGTGTTAATAAAAAAAAACACTTTATAAATTAAATCTACAAATCAGAATATCTTTTTTCTTATTCTTCAAAAAGCTCATCTACATAAGTGACTTAACACAGCTTACAATATTTGTTTCTTCATCAAAATACATGCTGAAATTTTTTGGGAGATTAGCATCTCTGTGTCAATTGAAATGACTGGAAGTAAAAACGAAATGCTACATTGGACCTCATGCTAAATGTTTACTACATTCTACATCATCTCCATGCTCTGAGCCCTCAGCTGATTTCCGTCAGGAGTGCTATGGCTTAGTCTGTTAACTTCACCCACGGAAGATCATGAATATCAAGTTTTCCTTAGGAAGCAGATACTACCTACACAAGCTTCTTTTTCAATATGTAAGATAACTTAGCAAGAAACATGTACTAACACAATTCTAAGAGGTGAAGAATGGCCTAAGGGAATTCCTTACCTATGGATATGATGGCAATCCTCGACCCTCTCTGAAAGCAAAGTGGTAATAGAAAAAAGTAGTGTGTTTGAATGACATTTTTCTTCACCTTAATGACCTTAATACTGTTCTACAGCCTGTACCGAAGCATAAAACAATGCATGCAGATTTTATTCAAGCACTATTAGGGTGTTATGTATTTTTGAGGAAAGATAAAACCTTTCATGCCGACAACATGAATGGAGATATATGGGAATATCTGAGAGCACAGGGAAGCATCAGAGAATGACAGACGGTGGAAGGGTTGTGGTCCCATCCACACAGCCTCTGCAGTGAGCCAAGGGGCCGCTTTTCCTTTGCACATGGTGGGGTCCATCCCCCTCAAAACTTTAGAAGCCTTGGTAAAAATTTCTATCAGTCTAACTTCCCTCTTGAGCTAAGTGTAGAGAGTGCACATGCTAGCATCAAGCCTGGCACAGCAACACACAGGAATGAGATATAAACACCAGAGCGGGTGAGTACTGTCCTCCACGGGGATTTCACCAGCTGTTTCCAGTGTCAGAGAGACAGACATACAGCAGCTCAAACTAAACATGAAGAAGGGGCCATAGGAAAAAGTTATCAAGCCCTTTTTTTATGTTTTGCAACATAAAACAATGGAATCTTCTAATTTTGTTAGTGTTGTGATAATGAATAACCAACCAGTACTGCTTGTGCTTTGTACAGATTTCTTTTATCAAACCTCTGGTGTGGATATGCATTTGCATGCATGCACAAGTAGACTACAGAGTGTTCTGCTAAGAGCCATATAGGGTTACACCTCAAAAATTAGTGCTGCCAGTAGAATGAACTATCTCCAAAACTGTGTCTGGCTTTGTTTCAAGAAGAAACTGTTTTGTTTTTTTTTCCAGAAGAAAGCCCATAAATGAGCTAACATTTACATTGTGTGAATAATGAGATGAGGGCTCAGGAGTGAACTGAGGAGGTATGCCATTTGATACTATAGACGTATGTTTTGAGATTTAAAGATTTCCACACATGTCCAAAACCAAATTTAAATGTTTAAAGTTTTATATGACTTATTTTTTTTCAGCTTTTCAAAATGGTAAGTAAATACCAATACATGAATGAGCAAGTCAACACAAAACTTTTATAATGGCAAGCAGAGTTGAGCACTTCTGGTGTTAAACACAGCTGACCTGTAAGTAGCCTTAGACAGGTGCTTTTAATGACATTTGGACAGAGATCTCTTTCCCAGTTACACCAAATGTCAATTTTGCTATTAATAATGCTGGATTCTACTTTTTTATATATATATGAGAGTGTGTTTTTGAGGAAAGTCTATAAACAGTGGTTTTATTTTAGAAATGTTTCAGTGATTACTTACTAATTGCAACATCCAGTCATAAATTAAACTTTGAACAGCTTTCTGATAATCAAAGGGTTATTCACGTTTCAGAATGTGTCAAAGGCCTTATATTTAAAGTTTAAGAAACAAATACCACTTTACAGGTTTACTAAAAGACAATATATACACATAAAGATGGAAGAAATTAGATTTGATGAGAAGTATATTGTTGGATCTCTTAATATAGAAAGAATACAAATAATTTTTAAATGGTAGACATAATTTTACAGACTGCACTATGTATTAAGACAGGAAAGCAGTTCTTATGAAAATTAACCAAAGAGTCCTTATGCATTATGTGGACAAAGTGGTAATTAAGAAAGGAATTTTAGAAAAAGACATATTTGGAGACACTATTTCAGCTAAATTTAACATTGCATTGTTAACTGTGTAAATAAAACAAAGCTAATACCCTCGCTTTATCCCAGATGCACAGAGAGCGTGATTACACTCCATACATTATATTCATTACTTTCAAAACAGCTGGAAATAGTACCAGCTCATATTGCTTTTTAAAATTAAAACTGGAAGACAAACTGCTCTTTCCATTAATAGATTGCTTTGAATGTTAAATTAATCTCTGAATTAATAAATTCAGGTTTCATTTGAAACCTTTATAAAGGTTTCAAGTTTTTTACACTTAAAACTTTCAGGTATACACAACCAATGAAGCTTTGCTCCATAGTGATTTTTAGGGTAAAATTTCTCCCAGCAGATTTTAGGCATCAGTTTTGTAAACAATTGCATCTGAGCTAGTCATTCTAGGCTCTCCTTGTAATCAAATGAAAGAACTTTTGGGGTACAATTCATCTTCAGGTTTCTTTATTAATGTGTGATAAACTACACCAAAGAATCACCTGTTTCTTTCAACTGATTGCAAAAGAAATATCTGGCATACATCCTACCCTTTGTCACCCAGCCATCCTTTAGAGCATTGCCTTGTGTTCAAACATAATCAGTAGATTTTGTCTACATTCCTAGAAAGCTAGATTTATTGAATTATATATTTTGACATGCAGCAGTTTCACCATCATTTGAGTTAATTATCTATTTGAGCCTAAATTACTGTGAAAATACACCAGCATTAATTTTATCTACAGTACCTTGGATTACTGAATATTACCTTTTTTTATTTGGCTTGGATTTTTAATTCCTCCGTGATTTTCAACAGTTGTTCTGAAATATTTACAGATACTGTAAAGTCATTTCTATGGGTGCCTGTATGTCTCAAATGGAAATCTTCATCATTTCAAGAGAATGAATGCATACATGAAAACAAAAATTTATACAGAAATAGCTGAACAGGAAGATCTGCGCATGTAACTGGACTGTGCTATATGAACTAGCATTTAAGTGTGTGTTGTACTAAATAAGTTTGGGAAGGACATGTGTAACAAGAGCATGTTCCAAAGCTGCGTTTACCCGGGGCTCCTTTGTGCTTGGAAGACATCATCATTATCTTAAAAACATACATATAAGAACAGTACAGCACTCACAGTCTGTAATTTTAAGGTATGTCTGATTAGTATTACTGAAAGATATATCAGTTCACAGAAATTTATCTCATAACTTCATCTTGTAGGTAAAGCTAGAAAATATGAGTAAAGCTATCGCAGAATGTTAAGGTAAAGAAGGGTTATACATATTTATGAGAGCTTTTGTGAATAGTCAGCATCAACTTGTACATCAGTGAAATACAATTCCTTGTAGAAAAAGAAGCCTGAAAATTAAAAATGTAACAGATTTCATTTTGTGTAAATGTGAAGTTGTATTAAGGCATCTACTTCACCAAAACCTAAAAAAAAAAAACCCAAACAACCCTAGTAAAATGCTTATTGACTTAAAAAAAAAAAAAAAAAAAAAAAAAAAAAAAAAAAGTGGTTAATGTCATGTCACTTTCTAACGCAACTAATTTGAAACAGATCCTATAGACCTATTTCCATGTTTCTACAGCAGTATGGAGGGAAGAGAGAAATCTTCAGTAAAGTAAATCTAACTTTACAGATTAAACATCCTTTGGCCTGAGGACTAGGGAAACTCTCAGAAGCAGTTGGACTAGATGGCCATTGTAGGTCCCTTCCAACTGAAATTATCCTATCCTAGCCTAGCCTATCCTATCCTATCCTAGCCTAGCCTATTCTCACATTATTCCCTTTTCTACTGTCTTCTCACTGCTGTTTCCATGTCTGAAATTCTGACTGCATTGTCTTGCTCTGCTCTTCTGATTTATCCATTTTAACTCAGAATTATTTCAACAAAATCTCAAGCCCAGGATTCCAGGCACAAAATGTTCAGATAAGCGTTTATCTTTTCAATGATTTTTTCTGGCCCTTCAAATTTTTAAGAGTCTCACTACTCATGTTCAGCTATCCGCTAATCAGTATGAGAAGCCATTTCAGTCTTTGTTTAACAATACATCCATTCTGTTAATATTTTCCCTGGTGGAAAAACCTGGAATATTGGGTGATTATAGACTGAAATCTGCTATAAAAATAGTCATAGCAGGCGTGGAGTCATCCCTCAGATGTCAGTCTGAAACAATGATTAATACATTATTAATATTTTCATAGATAAATAAATCTATCTTCTCGAGGCTGAACCTTTAATTTCCCACCCTTGCAGCATTAAAATTTTCAGTAGCACTGTCATCTTCAGGTGACATCTTTATCAAAATATTGCCAATAGAAACTTTCAAAAAACTATTATTTAACTTACTAGCTTTCCTATTTTTAGAAAGTAAAATTATAGAACTGACAAAGTATGTGCAGCGACTGTTGCTATGTCTGTTTGGAAAAGTCATTTCATTTTGGCTGGCTTTGCACCCACTTAATTCACTTACCCTAAAATTTCTGCCTTTCTTAAACAAATTATTATCCAGAAACCAAAACCTACATGGATCGATTTTACTCCACTTCAGACAGCCTGAAATTTACACAGTGGCACTAGTAAATAGTTTTGCCTGAAGAACTGACAGCCTAGTATCGTATGTATCTGTTAAGATGCTTGAACACGTTAGAGAAATTATCATGTGTATGACATTACAGGCAAAACTTTGCCAACCAAAACTGAATTCCTGTTGAGTTATTTGTTAGCTTTTCCTTTCCAATGAGTAAAAGAGAGATCCCAGATATTATAGATTGAAAAAGCTACTGAATCCCTATATAAACGTTGAGTAAGATGAAATCCTGCTTTGTGAGTTAGAATCTCAGTGGCAGCTCATCTGAACCAGATTCTTTAGGAACCTATGATGAGCTAAAACTCTTTATTCTTGGTTTCAAAAATTGTGATACTGAAAATACAGTGTTGAAAACATAGATCCACTTCCAAACATGTCTGTTCTTCTGTGTATTTCATTACCTTTTTCCTATGGTATAGAATTTGATGAATGCAGCCACTTGTGAATACTTTAAAATACTTTATGTATTTGGTAACATACAATGGCTAAGACAAGTAACATGTTGTACGTCATTAACAAAAGTAGTTGATTATTCTCAATATCTTAAGAATATAGTTAACTGTAATGTAGCGTAATTTAATATGTGGGTTTTTTTCTTAATGCCACTAATTAATAAATTGGTCTTTTTTATATGTTTTAAGTGGGACTTTCTACATAACTCCATTGCAGTTCTTTTCTGTTAGTTTTATATTGGAAATAGTGATTCTATATAAAGGGTTGCTGTTTCCCTCTGTTTTGTTCTAGCATGCCTTTGGAAGAAAGAGATTGAGTAAAAAACAGACTTGGAAGGAACCCTAAAATATTCAGGCAGGAAGTGGATGGTATTGATATTTTTTAGCTCTACTTCTCAGGTCCTAGTATGGAGAAGTTCTATTACACAACAGATACAAATGCTGTAATAATTTAAGGACATTAAGGAACCAGAATTGTTAAAAATGCTACCCCCTGAATCAAGTCTGGACCCTGCTGCTGTGTCTGTACTACTAATAAACAGGCTGAGTGCATATAGCAAATGCTGAAGTGCTACCAGCATGTGGTCTCCTGTACAAGGTGATGTGCTAGCACATAAGCTCCTATGCCTCTCGGTCCTTGCTGACAGGCTCTGTAAGACACTGTTTAGGTGCTGTCTAGGAAATTGCACTGCACGGAGACTGTTCTCTGCTAGGCAATATACAAGAGCCCGTCTTGTGTGGGAATGAGAAATTACTTTAGCTTTATGGATGTGTTTGCCACTGCCATCAGGACCAGTAGACCAGCCCTTGTTCTTTTTATTTATTCATATAGACATAGCCTCAGGGTTTGCCCAAGAGGATTGGTAGCCAGAGGATAACCAATTAAAGAGCACCGCTTTAATGGGAGTGCTTGTGACCTGTTTGTTATCTGAGATTCTGCTTAAGATTTCAGACAAGCCTAAAGGAGCAAACAAGTTTGTCCTAGGAAAGGAGGGTAAACTGCTCAGTGAAAGAATAGGAAACAAAGTTATAAAAGCCATTATACGGAAAAAAAAGTAAAAGGCAAATTTAGAATATGTCTTAAAATAACTCCTTAAAGTCTGCTCATGGTTGCCCATAAGGATTTCCTAATGTGTATGTTAGTCATAAAAAACTGAGGAAACAATTCAGCTACAGCCCATCCCAGAGTATTGCCTTTTGGAATCAGTTCCAAGCTTCCCCAGGGATGGGAAAACACTACCATTTCTCCCAAGCTTCCACAGTGCTGCAGCCCTGAGCAATTTTATTTCCCTTTGGTACAAATGTATCCTTTCTTTCTTTTTTTTTTTTTTTCACCTGTTATTCTCAGCCTGACTTATCCTGCTGTTCAGAGCAAATTCATCAACTAGACCTCATCCTGCTTTCAGTGAGGTTGGTTGATTCCTACTGTATTATTTATTTGCACGTTGCTTCCAGCTTAAATGACCTTCTAGTTAACAAGATGTTTTCAAAACTCCTATGTTTTATGAATGTACCTAAAGAAGTATTTATATATATGTGCGTGTATGTGTGTGTGTATACACACACTCCCCAAACTGACATTCTTCAAGTTTTTAAGTCTTCACAGCCTAAACTACGAAGAAGGTTTGCCAAGCAAGGGCCTTCTTGGATATACCACAGCTTCTTCTCTACTCATTCAAAGGGCTCTAATTGCTGTCATCCAATTAGGAAGCAGTTGGATTATACACTTGGATCCACGGGCTGGGAAATGTTTCTAGGTTCCTCAATTTAGACAAGTCCTTAATGTTCATAATACAAATTATATTAATAATATGGGTGAAAAATTGGACTTTCTAGAATGTTTTGTCTCCTCCTGCATGCCTTTTGTCATTTTTTGATCTTCTGCCATTGTGGTTACAGATGGTAAAAAATGACTGTATAAATATTAATTTTAATACTAAATATTAAACTTTAATAGCTCTAATGATGTTAAGGGTCTTCACTGAGCAGCAGGACTGATGAAATCTGGAAGAGAAATCTGTTCATCTTTGTTAGACACACCTAAATGCCCTGAGTTTGTTGAAGCAATCTTTCTAAAACAAGTGCTTAAGTTTCCTGGATAGTCAATAGTAAGAGTTTGTTTCACGTAAAGACAAGAGGGTAATTCTGCCTGCTTCATTTTAACAAGCAAAGTTAAGCTGATTAGGTTTCCTTATGGTATCTTCAAACAAAACCTCACCTTGCTCATTGATTGTACAAGGAACTCAGGTGTCCTGAGAGCAGTTCAGTACTTACAGGATGGGATTAATCATACCTAATTTAAACTGTTCAAAAGCTGATTGTCTAGTCTAAGCTTATTGCTTACATTTCAACTATGACCAACAGCAGAGGTAAGTCTTTCTGAGGATAATTCATCTCATCCTCTGGAGATACCCGTTAGCTCCACTGACTATGGATACCCTACTGTGAAATAAAAGATCATCGGGAAATGAGCTCAAACACTGGATACCTACTTATTCACATTACTTAATCCTTTACCATTTTCGTGGAAGTGCCTTGGCTTGTTACAAGCCAAATCCACTGTATAAGATGCAGATGCAATTAATGATATTAAAGTTGTTCAGTAAGCACCAGAATCAATTAAAATCTGAAGGAGAACTCTGTCCATCTTTCTTAGATACTAATTGTCTTGTGTTTGTAGAAGCAGTCCTTCTCAAACAAGTACATAGGTTCCCTGGAGAGCCAACAGTGTTGTTGGTCACATCTGTTCAGTGCTATTCACTTTCAGGGCCAGGGGCTTTTCACTAGTCCTGTTTCATTCAGCACTACAGACATAGGCTATATGACTAGTTTCAGGGTAAATAACTTTCAGATGGCCAGTGCTAGTGGTATAACTCTTACCTAAGCTGTAGGTGGAAATAAAATAGCTAAGTCGGGTAATTTAAATTCTCTTACTGACAAGTTTGTAGCTGGCAGTGGATTTGAAGCCCTTACCAAAGCTGTTGGTTTGGTTTGGTTTGGTTTGGTTTGGTTTGGTTTGGTTTGGTTTGGTTTTTTCTCCAGTGGTACATACATCTCAAATCGTACACCTCTCCCATCTGCAGTCCCTGGCTTTTATGATGGGCTGAGTTCATGCTGAAGCCTTTCTTTTATTTAGATTAATATGTTCTTCTCTTCCCAAGTACCTGTTTTTATGAAAATTATAAGAACTTACATATTGTTGATACTTCCATCTCTTTGTCAGAAGTGACTGACATTAAGCAGTAAATGACTGAAATTAAGTCAGTAGCATATACACTACCATACCCACACAGTGAATGTTGCCACAGGAGTCTTAGTTTCTCAGGGGATCATCTCAGAATTTTACTAATAATCAGTAAAGGCAATGGCAATGTAACGTACTTCTAAGTATTGCAGCTGTTTTATTGTGATGATATAAATACCCTTGTTGGTTTTGTAAACTTTAAAAAGTGTTATAGATGTAACTATTAAGTGACAGTAGTCAAGAACCTATGTCCTTTTGTTGGGAATGATGACTTTCTTTCTGGCATTATCTCTTTTTTCATAGCCGGTTTCACATACTTGTGAAGAAGTAAGTGTTCATTCAGGATGCCTCCAGCATTTCTGAGAATGCAGGCACAGTTGACCTGATAATAGTTTATTATCGCATACCATGCTCGCTTACTTACACTAGTATTTTAATAAACAGGATTTATTAGGAAAGAATTGAAGAAGGAAAAATATTGGAATAATAAAGCATGTTAAACATACAGAAAGGTATCAGACATCGTATAATAAAATTTTCCAGAAGTTATCATCATCAACTTCCACCCTTACAGTCACAGGACTGGTCATTCTGAAGGTTTTCTACATGTATTGACTTAGGTTTAGTGTTCACAAACTATTACAAGTCAGAACGCAACAGGGTGATAATAGACTCAAACAGCAGTAAATTTTTTCCAAGAGCTACAGCAAAATGAAAGCTTCATGGTTATAGTTGTTTCACGTATCAGAAAACACACAAAAGCCCTGAAATGTGCTTTTCTCCTGGCTTATCATGCTGTGAGGTTACTGACTCTCTTTGAGACCTTTCAACTTCAGCTAGTGTCATTTATACCATTTCATAAGTCCGAAGACCAAAAATGTTGTAACCAGCTGGAAGCAGCAATACCCCAACGTAAACAGAATGGAAAAGTATTTTTTTGTTTCTGTTCCTTCCCATAAAACATAAAAAAAAAAAAATGTCTAACCCAATTCATTTTAAATTCTCTTACCTACAGTTTCATGGTTTCTTCTATGCTGTCCTTTATGTCTGGAGAAAATGAATATTTAACACTGAAATATTTCTTTAAAACAAACTTTTATGCCTTTCAGCAGAAATCCACGTTATAATCAAATTTATAATGAGATGCACACCAATTTTAAACTTGGTCTTTAAACCGGACAGCTGGGAAATTTTCTATTTGGACTGCATTATCTGCCTAATTGAACTGCTTTCTGAGCGATGCAGATTGTGGTGAAAGGTGCCCTCTAGCAACATGGCATTTCTAATTGACTCATCTGAACTGTAGCATTATTGCTGTCTTTCATTTGATTGGGTCATGGCGAGTACATCATGATGCTTATGATCTTTAGGGAGGGTGGATCACCTTCCTAAATTTAGGATGTTATGAATTATGGGCTACAAAAGTGTCATTTACATACAAACAACCAACAGAATTTCTTCCTGACATGGTCTGTTACTACAAAGACATTAGAGATTCTATTTTATGTCACATGTGCAAGCTGCCTGGAGACTATAATCAGGTTGAATGATCAGGTGGTATGGCAAATTTGGACTGTTGTATGGTAAATCGAGTCCACTGTCTTTGTATTCCACACTAATATTTCTCCTTACTAAGGAAATAAAATATTCTTTCTCTTCAATTTAAATTCAGTTCATCTAGAGAAGTGGGTATACAGTTGCACTAAACTCTTGTCAGTTATGCGTAAGCATCAGAATAGGATAAAACCTTGTAACTATGGGTTCTTATAAGCATTATTATACTGCATCTGCTCTTATTTCAGAGCCTTGAATAAAGATAGAATGAAGTCTGTGTCGCTAATGGTTTGTTGGTTTGTGGTTCATTTGCTACTTCTCCCTTTCCAAAATATTGCTTGCATATTTTGTAGACCATGATTATGCAGAAACAAAACCACAGATGTTTATATTACTGAGGTTTCCCTCTTCTAACTGCATACTCTTTTAAGCACACCCCATGAAAAATCCGTGTCTTATCCATTCATTTTGTAATCATGTTAGAGATCTAGAAGCAGCATTTTATGATTTTTTTGTGACTCTCCTCAATGTCTTTGCCTTCCATTTTTCATTTCTTTCTTTCCTTCATGTCTCCTCCTATCTCATTGGCATGTCTGACTGCTGGCAGCACACTGTCAAGTCATCCATCCTTTTCTGTTGCTGTGCTTCAGATTCATTGTACAACCACTGGAGTGACTATCCAGTGGCCAGACCTTGGCTTGATGTTCCTCACAATGTCAAACTAGTCCCAGTGGCACAGTCATACCAATGGCAGATACTTTGGAACAAATTCTTCAAAAATACAATATGAAGACATATGAAATTTGGTTTTGCCTTCCATCTAATCAAAATATTTCTGGAGGGAAAGGGGTTCGGGAAGGGTAACTAATGGGAGCCTAATTCCTGAGGATGGAATTAACATGGTCCAACTGTATCAGTCTACAGCTGTAGCTGGCCTATACTGCTCATCCGAGCTTGTCAGTGTGGAGATATAGGAACATCTAAGGTGCTCCATGCCAGTTATCCTAAACAGCTATCTCAGAAGACAGCAGTCATCCATTTGAAAGACCATGCATCACTGCCTATGAAGGGAACTAATTTATAATCCTAGTTACCTCTGCAACCTTAAAATGATGTTCTGCTTCAATAACTGGTGTGGGAAAAGCTAATTATTCCAACATATTCTGTAAGTCTTGTGAAAAAATGTAATGGGAAGGGATTTCAAGTTACAATGACAGCAAAAGGAAGCTTGCTTTATCAAATAATTTCAGAACTTGTGGATCTCTTACTGAGTTAAGAAAGCGTATTTCATCACTGTCCAGAAACTGGCTAGAGTGAGAATAATGATAGAGCAACTGCTATACTGACAAGAGGTTGTTGCATTATTCAAGGGGCTTGAGATAATACTGAACGTATTTAATCACACTTTTCTTGTAATTTATTGTTCACTAAGGACACAGCTGTACAGTCTTAAACATTTATATAAATATTGTTGTTCTTTCCATTAAAGCACTATTGTTCTCTTGAGTTTCAAAATAATCTTGAAATACATTTTTCTCTTTCTAGCCTGAACAGCAGAACTGAAAGAAATCAAAGGAAGTAGAAGTGAGGGCGAAAGGACAAGCTTGTAGGTACACATCTACCCTCATCTGATGTTAAGACTGCAGGTTAGTAACATGCCAAAATTTTCTAATACTGTCCATGATAATTAGAAAGAAAATATCTTCTTTTTATGACAATGAGGTTCCAAGCCCCTGACATTTTTTTTCAGTCTAAACAATTTCTACTAAGTTATGTCACATCACATCTCCACAATCATTCAAGTTACAAAGCTACATATTTTCTTGCTTTAAGTGGAGCTATTTGCTCACATCGACGTTCTCCACAACTGATCACAAAAATAAAGTAGGGCACCAGAGGATCATTATTTCTGCCTTGGCTTTTTTCTGGTAACATACCTTGAGCCTTTTTATCTTCTTTCTACAGAAACATCCTGTCTGTGTAGTCCTAGACTGAAACTGTGAAGGTATACTTTGACACAATTCAATATTCTTCTTCAAACTTTTAAAGCAGTACAGTTTTCTCACTTCAGTTTGAAGCTCTTCAAAATTCTTCTATAAGCAGACAGTAAGTACACTGATATAGCAGTAATAATCCTGTTGTTTCAAACTAATAATCCCGTTGTTTCAAACTCTAGAGACATAAAATCTGACAAAAGATTGAGTGAAATGGGAATGTAGACACTAAGGAACTTGGAAGTTGTATCATATTTAGTCAGAATTCAGATCAAATGTAGTATATTATACACCAAAGCATAAAAGGGTCTTGTTCAATAGGTGTCTGGGAGGAGTTTGAAGATCCATGATATATCAGTTATTGTGAATGCCTACATACAGTGTTAACCTTTTGGGAACAAAATGTGATCAAAGGTACTTGTGGCTTGCAGGGCTGAAAGCTACTTTTTTTAGATTAGATCTTGGTGGCTGATATGCAGATATAGGAATACATGCTATTTTGAGTGGAAAACAGAACAAAACGTCTTGCCAGAATGTAGTAAATATATCTGATGTAGTTTTAGGTATCTACAACATCTAAACTTGAGCTAGTCAGGGTAGATTTCCTTTATACTTAAATGAAAGGAAAAGGTACTTTTAGGAATTTTTTATGGACTTCAGGATATAAAAAGTCCACTCTAAAAGAAACTGTTCTTTACTGTGTAAAAAGGAAGACTAGAAGACTAGATCAAGTGTAGACACCTACAGTTTACATATGTGTACTCAATAGTGTGAATCCCAGCAACAGTGTCAGAGCCAACTTCACCTGTGGCCAACAAAGGTCTTGACTTATATTGGCTGACCACCTGATAGTAACTAAACACTGGAATTGTTTCTCAGTTAGTGACTGATGAGCAAATGGGTTTACTTTCACATTAACTCTTTGGTTATTTTTTGGTGCAGGAAACAATTAACAGTTTGGTTGGTTGGTTGGTTCGTTGTTTTTTGTCTAGTTTGCAGTATGAGCACGGGTAGATAGTCTTTATTAAAAAACAACAAATCTGGCATGCATACAGCGAGTTATCTTCACAAGAATATTAGAAGGTAGAAATAAACCCTATAGATTTTTAGAGGAAACTTAAGATGAATTGTACAAAGGGTGGAAAAACATCACGACAAAAAAATACTGGAATTTACCAAAAATTCAGTATGTATTAATGGCAGCAAAAGGAATCATTCTGTAAAAAACACAGACTATAGTACTTCCCAATTTGTGCAGTAGGATAAAAAATTGGCAGTATAGAATTTATTGAATATTCAGGATCCACATCCAAAAAGTAACTTTACGTCTATTCATATCTTCACTGTTAAATGTAAGAAATTGAATGTACTCAGCTGGGCTCCCTTGGTGTCAATCTGAAGGACCTATGCTCCCATGAACAAACTAAACTGTCTTGTATTCTGAGGGGACATTTTGACAAGAGAAGTAGAAGTATCTCATACCAGCACTGTTTGGTTACGTGATAGTTCTTTTCTTTTTTATTCTTTTTTTTTTTTTTTTTTTTTTTTTTTCCCTCTCCAGAAAGCTGAGTATTAGATTATTAGACTTAAGAACACAAGTGTCTCACTCTGGCTAGTCTCTCACCACTTAGTGGTCTAATAACTTAGTATTAGCAAAAGGCAGGAACCAGTAACCATATTGAATGCTAGAAATCATGATTGCAATGATTTCTGTTAAAAGTAATGTCATCCACGTTAAGTATTCTTCTGGCACATAGCTGTGGAGACACTTTCTTTATGAGTCTTAAATGGCTGTAGACAAGATAGGTGGCTAAATTATTTGCTCTGAACTTCAGCACTTCAGCTACAGGAACACATCTAGCAGCAAAATGAAGATGCATTTTTGGACTTCACCTTTATCTCTGATGGTGCTTGCAAGAACTCCATTTTATTATGTCTTGTTCCAAGCTGATAAAGACAGGATCTTCATGTTGGACATCCAGATTCCTTTCTGTGAAGCCTGGCCCTGAGAGGCCCCACATTGTCTTTTGTACCAAGCTAAAATGTAACATGCCAAAAGATTACATTAACATAATACATGATATGGATACTGATAACCAGCTCAACACTAACCATGCCAACACTGTGGGAAAGTAGTCATTATTAAGAGCCCTTCAGAATTGCAGCCTTGCTGTAGCCTGGAGAATTTAAGCCCTGGTGTACTGAGGCTGTGCAGTCCTACATGCTCTGCAGCTTTAAGGGTTAATTTATTTTGTTTGTCCACTTACTTATCCTCAAGTAGAGATGACTCTGGCACTCCTGTTTTCAGCTTCTGTTGAACAAATGTGAAGACAATACATGCTTTGTAAGTCCCATTCTGCAACTTAAATGCTAAATACAGACCACAATCTGTTTTGCCATCAGTTTTTACCACGTACTTTAATAATGATCACATCATACTAGATAAGGTAAATGTTGACTCATGCTTACATATCTAAACTAACATTTCAAATCATTAAATCAGTGTCAAACATCTATAAAAACAGATCAGATGTGCAATCACCTATTTACTTTCTAGTTGAGCTACCACTTGAAAATGAGAAAAAGTCTAGAGCATGTTTCTATTCCTTTTTTTGAAAATGGAGAAACATATACGCTTTGAGAGCATTTTTCCTCTGTCATCCACATGAATTCTTTCATGTCATTTCACTTGTATGTGGCCTTTACATTCTGTATTTATAACTGGATAAATAAACTCCATATTCTCAGGGTATAGCATTTGTCAGATCTTCTTTGGCAATAGTGGTAATTGTTTTCTGATTAATGTCAGTTAATAGCACACACCCCTTCATAAATAAAGAAATAGAAAGAGTTACATGGATGAAATAAGACCAAAATTTCCTCTCTACTTGAGCTGGCTGATGCTCAGGTATTGTTAATATGGCAAAAAGGAGACGGTCTCTAACCATTCCTGGTGTCATCCAACAGCAACTTAGAGAACTGCACACATTTTCATATTATATCAGCATAAATTATGTCTTCAGTTTCTCAGCTTTTCCTAGCTGAAGATACGAATCTTACTATTTGCCTTTCATTTTCATTGGATATCTTTGCACAAAAACAAGTTCTGGTTGCCAGTCAGAATACCTATTATTAACATAACTAATTTTGCTGCATAGGTTAACATTGTAAGGATCTATATGTAGCATCCATTATCTAATGGCATACAATGCTTGAAGTGCTTCAGAGTTATTTTTTTATTCTCTGTTCATTTCCAGCTAGGTATGTGTAAGGACAGAGCATTCAAGCAGGCTGTCCAGCATGTCTGGGAATTTCAGTCCTTAATGGCAGTCTCCAGTATCAGCAGCCTTCTCCTATTTTTCCATTTTTAGGGTTTATAAGTTTTTATCTATTATCAAATTAGATATGCATATCTACCTACCAATTAAATCAACATCTGTAAGAGACGAGACATCAATACCAAGTAAAAGATACACAAACACACAAAGATGAAACCAGTCAAAAACTGAAATTGTACTGAAAGCCCAAATTTAAAGTCAAAATACAGAATCAAAATACAGCCCCACCAAACCAAACTAAACCACTGATGCAAAGTAATAAGAAGTAATATTATTTTCTTATTTGTATTCAGTTTTACTGCATACAGGGCTTCAAGTTTTATTCTGCATCCGGAAGATCAAAACTTTTAAAAATGAAGGTTGAAATATCATAGGATTGAAGAGGCATCTAAAAAACTCTGACAAAAAATTGCCTCTATTTGGTAAGATATGGAATGAAATAATGAAATAGCACGCTATACACATTTAAAATTCAGCTCTACTTAGCAGCAATTCATAATTGGAGAACAGTTAATCCTCAAAACCATGGACTGAGAACACAGTGAATTCAGAGAAAAGCCATAAGTAAGATCATACAGCAACTTCCATACATTTCAAGGAAGATTATTACATAAAAGAAGACGCAGGAACAAGGACAGCAAATCTTACATGTGGGAAATTAAATATATATTTCAAAATTTAGTGCTGAAAACCTTGAAAACTACAGATTTGTTCATTCTAAAAAAATCAAGAATTTCAAAATAAACAAGATGAAGATACCAGGAAAGGTAGTGGCATCAACAAAAAGGGCTAAAGGTCTTGAGACAATAGATGCTTTTTGTTGATGTAAGGAAAGTTGACAAAAATAAAAGGACTATAATAGATAATTCTGTTTACCGACTCTTAAGGTCAGGAACTTGTTTTAACCTCCATGCTTGCAATGAACGTAGCACTTACTTGTTCTGCAGAAGATTTCTTATAAAACAATGGGGAAGCAGATGCTGGTTTTAAACTCAAGCAGAATATCAAGCCAGAATGTCAGAAAAATAGGCTGTTTGTAAAGGTCAAAACATTTGAATTAACAGGACAAAAATATATTTAACTATTTGAATATTAACTTCATTTACAGAAATTCATATCAATTTATATATGTAAAAGGAAAAAACCCACCGTTAGTACTTTCTAGACTATAATGACATTAAAGCCAACACTATCATAATATGATGTCTGGTATCTTTAAATCTGAACATATACATGTGCATACGCACATACATAATCTCCTGAGTAGACTATACTTTGGGATTTGTTTTCCATAAAGCTACAGCACAGCCATTTGAAAAAATTCCATCCATGTATCATCTTTTTTTCAGAGAAGAGCAGTAGAGATTAATGTCCTAGTGCATGTTAAAGTCTACTTTTGTTGTTAATTTTAATTGTATATATTTGTGTTAGAGACCCATGAATGCTGTCATTCTGGATCATTTGTCGCATCTAGCCCAGTCTATTTTCCTTCAATAGCTCACAACAGATGTTGTTACACCTTGTAACAGATGTTGTATTTCCTGTACATTAAAGTACAAGCGGTGCTGAAGCAATTGTCAAAACAGAAAGAGAAGGAAGAATCTGCCATTCCCAAAGAACATTTCTTGAGATCCACAGGTCAGGATAACAGCAAATGCCAAGAAAACTACTTAGCTTTCTGTTTCTCTTTACAACAGACTCTGTAGCTCATTTCTGGCTTGACATTCTCATCTTGGTGTCCTATCTGATCACCTCTGCTCTTCTAGTTATGTTGTCCCATAGTGTGGGATTTTTGATAGGATCATCCTTTCTCATTGTTTTATCACATTCTAACCAGAATTAAGGATTTACAAATGTAATGAAACTCATTGGAAAATCCAGTTCTGCTAAAGTTGGAAGTTTTGGGCTGGGTTTTTTGGAGTTTGGGGTTTTTGTTGGGTTTTGGTGGTTTTTTTTAAAAAAAAAAATAAATCTGCAATTAAGTGGGAAATTTCTAGAAGACAGATTTTAACATAGTTTTCCAAAGAGCTGTCTCCTCATTCCTCCTCTCCCCCCAAATCAGCATATTGGAAGTATGCATTTGTTCTGTAGTAATGAGAAGTTAATTTACAGTTTCTTCACTCCTTATTTGGAAAAATTCATATGAAGAGAGGAAACTATTTTTGGTCTAGGAACATATGGAAAGAAATGGGAGAAGGCATATCTCACATTAACCACTATCTTCTAAATCAGAATAAAGACAAAGATGTTAAAGATGAACTAACTGAACATCTTTGTATCTTTTGAAAGTACAGTTAAATATTGTGTTTCTCTCATTGTTCTCTCTAGTTCCCCTTATTATTGTGATTACATCTACAACATTCTTACTCTCTTCTGTTGCCTATGAAAGTTAATTCCTCAGTTTCATAGAGCATAAGGACTTGGGTTGTAATTCACTTTATATTGTCAATATCAGTTTGACTACACCCTTTTATACATTCTGCAAGGAATTTGTTTTTATCTTCAGTCTTGCATTTGTTGGATCAAGTTGCTAGCTACCATAAGGTGTCAAAAGTCTACTAAATTTATTCTATTGATAAATCTGTCCCACGGTTATCGGCCAGGAAAAGCTGTCGAGAAGAGTCAATATTATATTAAATATTTTGCTTTGTACTGGGATGTGGAAAAAGATAGAGTAGTGAAACTTTTTTTGGTAAAGCAGTGTCTTAAAATGGTTCAGATTACAAATTTCAAAAAAAAATCAGTAATTTGTACATACTGTACAAACTCATTATTTCGTATTGCTTATGCCTCTTATTCGCAAGAGTTTGAGCCTGAAGTTCTCGGTTCAGAGGTCCTAAAAACCCTTCTTCTTCATTGTGATAAAAAGTAAACCCTTTTGCAGCTGCCAAAATGGCATAGGTACATTTCAAAACTCCGTTCATCCTATATAAAATGCAAGAGTTTAAGTTCAGATTACTTCTAAGCTCTTAATATCACTTGTCTGCTCACCAGATAAACTTACTGGAGGAAGATGACTGGTGTCACTGACCAAAGCTGAAAGGATTTTGTAAAAATAGAAGGTATGGATAATTCTGCATTCATCAGAGAAAAATGAGACAATCTCTAAAGAAATATTCAGCTAACCACAACTGTCACTGCAGATTTCTTGACATCAATATAATTTTGTCAATAGCATATTTACACGTGCATTGTGAAAATAAATTTGTGTATTTTTCATTTGTACATTACATCAGAACATCATTTTCAGTCTTCAAGACTGAAAGACGCAATAAGATGTGCTGATCACCTCAGTGTGCAAATACAGCTATACGATAAATATTCTAAGTACATTTCTGAACTTCATAATAATGAAGTAAGATGCCGTGGTCAAAACGTTGTGCTTGGATTTCTGATTTATTCTTATTTGGGCACACAGGGAAGCAATGAGTGTATTTACACCCCAGCATAAGCAATCAGGAGCGGGGCATTTAGCATCTTGCAAGTTACTGGTGCTCAGCACTTCTGAAAAAAAAAAAAAATAGTGCTTTTCAAGTGTGTCCACAGGGTGCTATGATGTAGCGTGATGCTGCCATACCTAAAGTAGCTGTTGGTGAGCTTAGTTTGTGTACCAGAAATGGTATTACCGTGTTCATTCTGCTTGAGCTACTATAGGGATGAAAAGTCTTTTTGAGGGAAAAAACCAGAGAGCATGATGAAGATGGAAGAAAAGAAGATGATGGAATAAAATAAAATAAGAAAATATTTTGAGGATAAGTAGAGAAAGTATATAATTGAGACTTTTCTTGAAAATGCTTTCATTAAAACACTTCTTATCTCACAAGATGAAACAAGATTTGCTCATATTCATTCATGTTTGAAAAAAAAATAATATTTTGCTCATGGAGGGAAATAGTGCCACTGAGGTAAAAAATAGCTTTACCATTGCTCCAAAAGGAATATGATGAAGCTTAATTAATGTGTAATTCTACAAAACATTTTTTTAAAGGTATGTCTAATGGTCAGAACTGTTACGTGTCTTAATAACTACAACAATTTCTTAGAAAAGGATGAGATATTTTTATTTCTTTCTGTTAATAAAAAATCTACTTTTACCTCTGCATTTGTCTTGTATTTGTTCCACTTAAATCATAATGTTAGGTTAAAGTATTTAAAATTATTTGGTCCATGACAAAAAGATACCAGATTTCTTCACTGTCTAATGTCTATAGGTTTTTTCATCTTAATAAATCTGAGTGATCTAGTCTACTTAGTGAACTTAACACTATTGTCAGAATTTTTGTCATTGTAAAAATGACCGAACGACTAACTGAAACTGCAGTGGCTCATTCATTTTCAAAGCTGCTCAATCTTTCCTTTTACATGCACACATGTATAATGCTGACAATTCATCATTATTGGCTTCAATTTTTAACTTGCCAGTTAAGATTAACAGTTATAACACATTCTTGTGCAAGTCTCTAACTTCATTCATGTGCTTCCTTTCATTTAAAGAAATTCATCACCTGAAATATATGTAGTTAAATTTTCCTGAAGAAAAAGATGAAGACAGCAAATGTAATTGGTTGCATAAAAGTTTGGTGGTTTTTTTAATCTTAAGGTAGTGGTTTCTGAACGTTGAAATCTATGAAACTACGCTGTTGGTTTATGTCTCTGAAGAAATACGCAGCTTTTACAAATTAAACCCATTTAACAACTCTGTTGATGATGAAAATAAAATTGGGAAAAATATATCACAATCTCTCACGCACACTCTTTTTTTTTTTTTTTCCCTTCACGTTTAATGAAGAAGGATTATATCAAACAGATCTTTTTAATTCACAGAGTAGATACGACATGGATTATATGCAAGGAGCAGATTCACTGAATAAGCTGAGCCTATTTCTACAGTCATACTTCACACTATAAAATAGCTTGGTCAAATTCAATCCTACTGAAACAAGAACTCCCTAAGTGTCGGCGGAGTTTTGCTTTCTTCCACTAAAACAAATAACGGGCTCCCTCATTGACTTTGAAGGCATGCATAATGCATTAAAAATCAAAATTTTAAGCCTATGTTAAAAAGATTTTGCCATAGAATTTGAAGAAGTGTCTTAAAGCAAAACAGTTAACACTATGTTTGAATAAATGAAATAATGTTTTAAATTAAGTCCTATTACAGCATTTAATAAAAAGATATCTGTCCTCTGAAAATGGAAGTTGTGATTTCTGAATTTTTAATTTTCAAATAATATTTGTTGGATCCTTCAAAACAGCATTTTTGAAATACATATTTCATATAATAATGAATTTGTTCATTATTATAACTGTATTTTCATTCACTCAGTACATTCATATTTATAATTGCTCCTATACTTTGCTATTTTCAGATAAATTTATGAGATTAAAAAAATGTGGACGTATTTTATTCTGAAAAAACAGTAAGATCCAGCTTCAATGTTTTCCAAATTTACTCTGCTAATAAACACCATATGTAAAGGGCGTGAAAGTGACTTGTAGTATCTGAAAGCTCATGGAACGTGACATTTGTTTTGCTGTAGTTGAATATTTTAAGTTCCATGCTACAATTTGGCACAGCTCTTGAACACACATACTATATTCAGTTAAGACGAATCTCTGTTCACGAAAGAATCTGGACTAGCTTCAGAGTAGCTGACTGCAGACTGTACTGCAAAAATGTAACCGAGATACAACAGTGATGTGCACAACTGGAGAAGGGTTTGCTGACAAGAAGGTGATAGAATTTGGCTAAATGTAGTTGAAAACATGTCTTTATTTGCTTCTGGTACATAGGTATCTATCTGCACAAGCAGACTGCATGTGAAAAGTATGTGTCACAGGCAGCAGTCAAACTCATTAATCACAGGTGCTGACACAAACACATTTTTTCTCCTTTTTCCCCACTCTGCTGTGGCAATGTTAGCTGACCAGATAGCTCTTGTCCAAGCCTCCATCTCGGGCAGACATTGAATTATCTTTTCTACTGAAGCAATACGAATCATAGACATGGGGAATGGCAAGTCGTGTGTTGTCAGCACAGTGACAGCATCTAGTGCAGTATCTCACTTCTAAACCTCTCAGTGATTTCCCTACCACTTTGAGTAGGAGGAAAGAAGAGGAGGCAAGGAATGAATGGTCATAGAACTAGGCATCAAGTTGTCCACTCTACACTTACTGATGGCTGTGGGCTAGTCAAGAATATCTTCCAAGCAACAGAACACTCCTCAACTCAAATCAGGTGAACTGACTGATACAGACAACTTGTTGTTAGTATCAGCTAGTGAAAATCACCATTAGAATAATGAAAATATTTTAGCTCAATGCCTGAAGCCATCTAAAATGGGAGTTAAGCAGTTCAGAAGAATTTCCTCTCATGAAGTGTCCTATGGTTCTCCTCTTCTAGAACCAGTGTATTCAACACAGCTTGCAAAAGTCATAAATTCTCCCAAGTTGATGACCCGACAAAGGATTTTCAAGTACATGCACACTGATGGCTCCAAGAATGATTAGTCTCATTGACACAAAGCTACTGAGAAATCTAAAAACTTGGCCAGATATTCTACAGTAGACTAGGGCAAGCTGAAGCATCATGGCATCACTACCATTTTTTATTAGTGCATATGTGCATACATACACACGTTTATTTTAGTATAGTATTTTAAGCACAGTCCCACAATGCAGGGAAGAGTCACTGCGGTCTTCAAGATGTACATATGAACAGCCATCCACTTGAATTTATCAAGTGACTTTTCTCACTAACAAGAGAGTGCTTTTCAAAAGTCTGCACACAGCTAGCCCAGCTGCCTAGGTGATGTCAAAAAGAATTAAATTACTATATTTTGCTGTGATAGATAGAGTAAGATGGTTGAGCTCAAGCTACATTAAAAGGGGAGGAAATAAATACCTGAAGTTTGTTCCTACCTTGACTAACATCTTAAAACTATTTAAAACTAGAAAAAAAATACAACTGTATGTATACTTTTTTCATCTATATACTTCTCACAGTTCCTTACCTCAAAAGGGATGATTGCATCACAGGGCATTGTAGGAGCTGAAGATGGCACTGGAGAGGACAAGAAGGATTGAGTGTTTTGCAGAAGTGCAAAATAAGGATGGGGAGGGGGGGGGGGGGGGTGACATCATGGAAAACACACAGCTTGCAGAGGCTGGACGGCTTCATTCTCCCTTGGGATGAGGACACCCTGGTCTACCCAGCTCCAGATGCATCCTAAGGTGCATCAAAGGATGCCTTAGACATGTAACAGTTATTGCCCGTAGAGATGCAGGCAGTAAGTGGAAGTATAATGTTTATTACTACACATCGTTCATGAACAGGTATTTCTCAAGTCATCTCAATCCATTGTGCAGCCCAAATATTCAGGCCTCTAGTTGGACAGCAGGGTTATGTTTGGTCAGAGTTGCCAAATGCTTCAAAAAACATTAGCAATGGCTCCTCTGAGGCATTACTTTGGTCCTGGTGTCACTGTGGTGCTTTACTCACTGACTAATTCCAGTTTCAAAGGCCACCAACAGAGCAGGGATCTCAGAAGACCTGAAGTACAAGTTAACAGTAGCTCTGCAGATTCAGGTGATAGCCAAAGATGTAAAAATTCTTAAAGACAAATACCAAGAGTTTATAGATCTTATTCTAAAAATAAAATAAATATTTCTTAAAATACATATAATAATATCTACAGGTGTTACTGTAACATTCAAAAGGTCCCACTGTGCCTTGGTATTCAGATATTGCTCTCACATGACACAAAGTCTCTCAAATCCCCAGTTTTTTAACCGCTCATAATTTTCTCTTCATTACACCATAATTCCCTCTTCCATACCAATTCTCTCTCTCCCTTAGTCTGTTAATCATTGTATTTCCAGTCCTACAGTACATGTGTTGTCCCAGTCCTCGCCCAGTCCTCGCATCTACCGTCTTCATCCTTTTCCACTCCTTCATTGTTCATCTTCATTCTCTAATTAATCCAGGAGACTGTACCCGGTAGCTATATGAACCATTTGAGTTAGCTAATCTAGGCACAGTAATCCCTAGAAGATAACCATGTCTCTGTAACTGCATGTATTTCAGTATTTGTTCTTACACATCTGTGAAGGTCTATTACATAATTATATGCATTAATGCACCAGGATTCATTCCTATACAACACTGGAAAAACTATCTATAAGGTGTGGAGAGGGGATTTTGGGGAAGGGTACAACAGCCTTTTTGCTTTCTCTCTCCTCACGTATTCTTTTATTTAGCCTCAATAAAGGACTGGGAGGCTTGAAACCATACTCAGTCATTTTGAATGTTTGCAAAGCACTAAAAAAAAGGTACATGCTTTTTCACGGATGCAAGGGGACCAGAAGGCAAGAATTACATCTACCAGTACCTAGAAAGGCTAAAGTACGGACAGATTTATTAGACATTTGTAAAAACAGTGTCAGAGCACAAATTCATTCTGAAGAGATCCTGTCCCTATCACACTCAGGTTTTTCTTCCCCCTTTTTTCAGAGCCTCTTCTTTAGCATATTTTTCTTACTTTCCAAAACTCTTCCTTTTAAAGACTACTCTTACACCTGTGGGGGTTTTTCCCCCACCTTTTTATATCTGATTTGCTCAGAAGTTAATCCTGGGGCTTCTCCTGTTTTCCAGCTGTTCAGTGCTTTTCATGCTACCTCCCTCCAGACCGCCTATTTAAGAGAGCACAGGGGAGATACTTAGGAACTGAGAAAAGGAAAGGCAGTGAATGGCTTGAAACAGTAAGCAGTGAGAGAGTTTCAAGAGCCAAGAAAGTAACATTGCGAGACGGAAGACAGAACAGCTGAAGATGAAGCAGCTTATCTTAAGTACTCCTTTTCCCAGCAACATGTTTGTTTCCTATAGCCAAGTCTGGATTGCACTAACAGTAACTTCTCTCCAAATTCTTTCAGAACAGCCCAACATCCTAACGAGAAGGAGTATTTCCAGCTTCTCGTTAGCATTCTTAAGAAACTCAAGGCACACTCTGCAGCAAAGCACAGAAATCACAGAAGCAGACACTTCTGGCCAGCTTGAGAGAGCGGGGTATGAGTCCTCCTGCCTGTACCCAGCCCCTCCAGCCTCAGAGAGTGCAAATCTTGAGCCACAGAGGACAGAGGTAAGGGAAACACTGCTGCAAATGTAATGCTCTCCAGTTATAAACAGACCTTTCCATCCTGCTTCAGCTGTAAAATTTTCATGCTGAAACATACCCCCAAATTAGAGACTTCTATACCTCAAATGAAACTAGCATATAGATGGGAACATTTTTACCAGTGAAATGAATAGGTAGAGTCTGTGCAAACAGGGATCTCTAGATAGCATAGCATCATAAACACTGGGAAATAAAATTAATGGTTGAATGATAACAGTACTAAACTCCCAAGAATAATAATCAGATATAGATGTTTAACTGCCTGTGACTGAGGACTCCTATGTCTTGTTATAACTCACCTCCCTACAGAGTACATGCCTCCTTCTAAATATAAATATTTGAAATTATGATTCATGTGTACTTGAGTATGATAAAATGTGCAGGGATTAAAGGCTTCATTCTAAAAACAATGGTATGACTGGGAAAGTATATTTTAATCTTAAAACCAGAGAAGCCTCTTTACACCATTTTTGTCTGCTGTTTTGTCAATTTTATTTAGTGTTCTTGATACTATAACGAGAATAGCAAGAATTAGCTCTGAAAAAAACAGTCATTCCAAAATGTCTTACTTTAGACAAGTTATTTTTTAAAATGTTAACTGGTCATGCATTAGCAGTGATAGGTAAATATAAAAAGGTATTTGGGGGATTTTTCATCCTGTTTTCTTTTTTCTGACAGAAGTCTACTAAATCTGTCACCTGTGATACAGACAAACAGTTTGGAAAGTTTTGAAATAATACAAATTTAAATTTTTAAAAATTTGGGAGTAAAATATCAAGCTAGAGCACCTTCTGTTTGTTTATCACTACTCAGTTATGGTTTTAGAAACAAATGACCCTAAAATCATCAAAAAGAATGTGGCAAGCTTTTTTTTTTTTTTTTTTTTTAATAACCCTCACTCTCTTTAGTTTAGGAACTGCAAATGGACAAGGAGCTGGCATCACTACTGTACATCTCACTAGATAATGATGTTTGTTTAACAAACTTATAAAAGTTTTAGTTTTACTTCAGGTATTTTTTTTTCCTTTTTAGGAAAATTAAGCTAAATTAACTATTCCCTAAGATTTCTTAGTAGTGTGTATTGCATAACGTACACATTACCTGTGATCTTGTGTGATGTATAAAGCATACTGATTTATTCCATATTTTTTGTATTGATTAAAACAGAGAAAACTGGCCTTAGTTAAGGTGTCAGCCCTGAAAGAGCTAACTTCTGTTCCTTATTATGTCAGATTCTTCATCTGTTACATGGGAGTAGTAATTGCCATGTCACACTGTGTTGTGAAGGTAAATAATATGATAAATGTGATGTGCTCAGCTACTGTAGTAAAGAAAAATAAGGTGGGCAGCACTCCATAAAGGACAAACAGATGAGTTAGTACGTGTTAAAGGAGAGCAACCTTAGGGCCTTCATTTCTGAGTACTTGCTGCAAGATACGGAACACTATTCACTGTTTAACGAATTTCCACTTTAAGGGAATTCATAGTTGTGTCAGTTTTCCTCTTAGGAAATCTGTTCTTATTTAGTGGATTCTACTCCAAAGCTACATTCAAACGAAGTTATTTGTAGGAGAATCCACTGGAGCTACGAAACACAAAGTAAAGCAGCATGTGTGCTCGTGGACGAGCTACGTGCTCAGGGGCTTTATGAAGACCATTCCACTGGTTGGATCCTATGGGCATAACCACTTGGATCAATGAAATACTACTGTTAATTTTCTTCATCAATGGCATGTTTCTCCTAGGTGTGGTGAGAGGAACGCACACACCTAGGTCCTGAATTCAGTCTATCTCCTCTGCTGCAAATGAATAAAGTCACTGAAAAAAATACAGTCTTGTATTCTTTCTTGCTTGCGCTTTTCTTGGCTGTTTTCAGCCAGTGGACAGTTTGGTATAAGGTGATGTTATTTTCCCTATCACTTCATCCACTCTAGATTCTGAGAAGATGGGATACTTGCACAGCTTTGTGAAAGCAATTTTGGAATCTTTGGACATAAGACAAGGATTGAAATCTTACCTGTTTGATCAGCAGGACTATTGCCACCAACTTTGGCAAGGCCTGGAGTTCATCCAAAGCAGTAAGAACAAAAATACACTTGTATCTGCATCTTACTGATTACCTTTGGTTGGCCTTTTTGCCAAAAGTCACAGGATCACAAGAAAACCAAAAACAAAAAAAAAAAAAAAAGGGAGAAAGGAAAAAGAAAGAAATGGGGGGGGGGGGTGTGTGAATGGGGTTAAGGAGTAGGAAAGACGCAGCAAGGGAGAACAACTTCAATATTAGTCAAATACAATACAAAACCAACTACATTTTGTATTACTCTGCTTTTAAAAAGCAGCTACGGTTTTCAGTTGAAACGGTCCTTTATCAAATATAATACTGTAAAATAAATTTTTGCGTGTCTCAGTAAATACATATTTAAGCTAAAACCCAAACAAACTAAGGGTGTGGATGAAAAAACTTCACAGTGAACTTCTGTGACATTTGACATCACATATGAATGCTAAGAAACAAAACCAAAAACAAAAACAACCCAAAACTCCCTGGTTTATTACATTTGAAGGCTCAAACACAGCAAAGCTACCTAAAAGATAATGTTCTGGCTTTAATGAAATGTAGCTATGAGCTTAGGAACGACTAATGTCCTATTCTGAACAACTACAAAACAAGACAGCCTGACAACAGGCATACTTTCTCTGCTATATACTGAAGCTAACTAGAATAATTAATAAAAACAAATATTCTGTTGCCTGCAGAAATCATTGGAATAGTACAACAGCAAGCAAACCTCAAAGTGCTTTGGAAACGGCAAATTCAGACTACATTTTTTCTGGTCTTCTTATTGGGAAGAGAAAGTGATTTCTGCATTTATAATAATATAAGGAATTGTAGAAATGTCTATCTATAAAATATGAGTTTTGTAAAAGACATCACTAAAGGCACCTTTTAAAATACAGAATTAAGTCAATTTTGTAAAATAAGCATCCATATCATGGAAAAGTATGTTCATCTCTAACTATCATTTTCTATGTGTTTTGAGTCCAGAAAACTGCGGCGAAAGCAACCATGACACAGGGCTATAAGAAAACCTAGAAATTTTTTTTTTTTTTTCCGCACACGTCACTTAAATACTTTTCCCCCTACCTACGCAGCTTTGCTACAAAGAGCATCCCACAGGTCGCGGCACTTTTTTGCTCCTGCAGCGGCACCACGTTGCCCAGCTCCTGCCCTCGAGTCCCCGCCCGCGCCTGGGGAAGCCGCCGTTAATGGTGGCTCCGGGAAGGGCACATCTGCTCGGGGAAGGCGCGCTGCTCCCGCCAGCCCGCCCGGGGGGAGGCTGCGGACGGCGGCGGTTGGCATCGGCCAGAGCCCCGTGCAGCACCTCCGCCCGCCCCCCGGGCTTCCCACCGGGAAACGGCGCCTGGCGGCGGGGGCTCGCAGCCCAAAGCGGCGACCCGTCAGAGCGGTGCTGCTCCCGCTCACCCCCTCCGCCAGCTTCCCACTCGCATCCTTGCGGTTCGGGTTTCCTCTTCCCCCCCTTTCGGCCAGGCGCAAGTGCAGGAGTTTCCCTCGGACAAGTGCAGCCACGCATGGGACCACCCCCTCCGCTCCGCCTGGGGACGGGGACGCGGGAGGGGGGGGGGGGGGACGAGGGGACGGGCGCGGCGCCCCCCGCGGTCCCACCGCACTCAACTTCGCGGGGCGGCAACGGGCGGGCCCGGCCCGGCCCGGCCCGGCGCAGCCCAGCCCAGCCCTGCCCTTCCTCCCCCCTCCGGCCCTCCTGTGAGCGCGGGGGGCCACCATGTGCATCCCCCACCCCGCTCCTGCCCTCCCCTCCCCTTCCCCACCGCCTGCGCAGGCAGGATGCGCGCAGCACCGCCATCCCCCAGCGGGAGCCCTGCGCGGCGCGGCGGGCACCGCGCTCCCCCGCCGCGGCCCGGCCCCCAGCGGAACGGTGGAGACAAAGTTTGCGGCGGCGGAGGTGCCCGGGCGGAGCGGTGCAGGCCGGGCGGGCTCGGTGCATGCCTGGTGTGTGTGGATGAATCGCAGCGGGCGGCGGTGGCGGGCGGGGGCGGGGGGCCGCGGCCGGCGATTGGGCGGCGCGGCGCTCGGAAGCACTTTGTTTTCTATTCTAATGAGGGCGGAGCGGGGCTTGTGGATATTTACGTTGAGGCGGGAGCCGCCGCCCTTCATTCACCCACATGGTCCCCGAGGCCGGCCGCCGCTGCCGGGACCTGCCTTCGCGCCACTTCCCTCCCCCCCCCTCCGCCCCCCCCCTCCGCCCCGCCGGAGAGCGGCGCAGCTCCGCTCAGCCGGGCTCGCCCCGCCGCGCAGGGCACCGGGGGCGGCGGGAGGAGGGAAGATGGTGGCGGCGGCGGCGGCCGCCGCTGGCTGGTGAGTGTCGCTGCCGCGCGCGCGTGTCGCTGACAGGAAACCTGTTGTGAGGCGCCGGTGGCCGCCCGGCGCGGGGGGCGAGCCCGGGGAAGGCAGCGCGGCTCGGAGGCAGCGGTAGCGGCGCGGGGGGTGCTGGCGGGCCGCTGTGAGTGGCCGGGGCGGTGGAGGGGGTGTGGGTGGGCGGCGGAGGCGAGGGGGGGGGGGGGGGGGGGGAGCGGGAGCAAGGCGCATGGCAGCGGCCGCCGCGGCGGCGGCGCCTCCCGAGCTCGCACACGGGGCGGGAGGGGCCGGAATGAGGGAGATTTGAAAAAGCGTGCGCGCCGCTCGCTGCTGCAGTGAGTCCCGCCGCCCCCTTCCCACCCCCCCCCCACCCCCCCGCCGCGCTCCGGGCCCGGGGCCGCCCGCCGGGCCAGTGCGGGGAGCGGCCGGCGGCGGCCGAGCCCCCGGAGCGGGCAGGGCGGCGCGCGCGGCACAATGGCAGCTGCCGGGGGCCGGGGGTGGGAGCGGGCGGGCGGGGGTTTGTGCCCCCGCGGCCCGCGGGGGAAGGCCCGTCCGGGAAAGTTTGCGCCGTGCCCGCCGCGGCTGCGGGGGGGAGTTGGCGGCACCAGAACAAAGCCGCACGTGGGGCAGAGGCCGCGGCGGCGCGGGGGCTCCGCTCGCCGCCCACGCCCAGCTCGGGGAACGGCAGCGGCGGTAAAAGAGGCGGCGGCGGGCGGGGAAGGGAGGGAGGGCGGACGGGCGGGGGTGGCGGGGGGGGGGCTCTTGGGGAGTTCCCGGCGGAGGCGCTTTGTGCTCCGTCGCCCCCCGCGGGAGGGGGCGCGGGGCCCCGGGGAGGGGGCAACGCCGCGGGCTGCGAGCGCGTCCCGGGCCCCTCCGCATGGGCTTTTGTTCGCAGGAGGGGCGGGGGCGGCGGGCCCTCCTCTTCCCCCCCCACCCCCCTTCCCCGCCGGGCCACGGGCGGCCGGGCGCGGGCTCCCCTCCTCTCCCGGGCAAGCGGGCGGGGGGCAGCGGGCGGGCCCCGCGCCGCCGCCGCCGCTCGGGAGCCGCGAGCTTCATTACGAAATCGGCGCGGCGGCAGCTGCGGGGCCTCGGCGGCGCCATGTTGCTGGGGAGGGGGAGGAGGCGGGGGACATGGCGGCGGCTGCGTGCTGGGGCCGATTGTTCCCTGTTAGGCCCGGAGCCGCGTGTGGGCAGTGGCGGCCCGGGGACCCGCTTCCCCTCCCCCCGCCGCGGCCCCTTCCCGGCCGGGGCGGCCCCCGGGAGCGGGGGGGGCCGGCCCTTTCCCCTCGGACCGGGCTGCGGGGCTCGGCGGGCCCGCGCGGGCGGTTGGGGGCGGGGGGGGGGGGGGGCGTCACGCCGTAGCCGGGCTGTGACCTCCGCGCTGCTGGCGGCGGCGCCCCCTGGCGGGCGCGAGCTACGCGGCCGCCCCTGTGTTCTCGCAGGAGCACGTGCTGCGCGGTGAAGGGAGCGGGCCCGGGCCGGGGCCTGCGGCCCCGCAGGGCGCCCCACTCCCCGCCACGGCTCCCCCCGAGCCGCTGGGGCGACAGCGACCGGACGGAGGGGGGTCTGCGGCGGGGACGGGGGCTGGTTCTCGGGGAACGGGGGAGTCCACGTGCGGCGTCTCGCCACACCGGACGGGTTCCTGCTGCCTGAGGGGGGACCGGAACGTTTCGCGCTCTCCCCGAGGGTGGAGTGGGGATGGGGAGCTCTGGCGTTCGGGAACTTGCTCGGTGACTTTGTTCTCTCCTCAGCAACAAAAAGCAAATAACTTGGTGGTTTTTTTGCAGTATCGACACATGCAGCAGGAAATAATGAAGCTTTCTGTGGATGTTGCAGTAGAGTATTTGTGGAGGAAGTTACTTTCTGCATAAAATAGTAAGTTTTTATTTTTTTAATAATTTATTTCAAAAAAAACATAGAGGCAGAACCAGTGTTTGTGAGGCTGAGCTTGAGACTTTGGTTAGGAGCACATTCCACAGAGTTTCTTGGGATTGGGGACACGTGTAGCAGTCCACAGTTTCACTCATTTAGAGGAGAATAATGCTAGTTTTTCAAGCTCTCATTTGTCTACCTAAAGCAGCTGGACAGTGAGAGAGTCTTAAAAATGTTTAAATTCAATAGCTAGGATTTTTTTTTTCTTTGAACAAGGCTCCTTTTTCAGTCTAACAGAAGTTACAGTTTTGTTGTAGTTTGAAAGTATTAAGCTTGCTCTGAGTATCAGGTAAGAGAGACTTTATGTTTAAATGATCCTTCAAGTCTATGTTCCTGTTAAAGAAGGAATAAAATACGCTTTCAAATTGTGAATGTAGTGCTGTCCTGCCTTACTGAACCTTGGGTCTGTAACAAGTAGCTATAATTTGTTTGTGGCACTGTATTTTACAGCCATCGTTAGAACCTGCTTTTTGTTGTTAGATAGGCCAACCGAAATACAATGGTAGGGCCTATATTTTGAGGCAGGGTGTCAAATGTGGCAGTAGCAGCAAGTGTTCTAGCCTGTCAGCAAAGCGAGTAATTGGAAAACTTAGAGAGCACCTTGGCACGTCATAAAGTGCTTTCTGGACTTTAGAAAGCTGATGGTATCATTTGTTCAATGAAATTTTTTAATTCCCAATTACCTAGAATTGGGCATAAACTTTGATTAAATACGTAATGGCCTTATTCTTTTTTTATCAAGGAGAGGCAGTGGGAGTTCTTACCCTGTTTCAGATTGGTCATTGAAAACTAATAGTTATTTTTGCCTCCACAAGTTGTGATGGTGTTCTGAGAGGGTATGGGAGAAGCAGTTGACTCTTTTTTTTTTTCACAATTGGGCTCTTCTACTGTCAGTCAGTATTGTGTGTGAGAGTCCTGGATTGGGCTAATGCACTGCTTCAGCTTACCCTGAAGGAAGTCTTTAGCCCAGAAAGGAGGTGTGAATATTTGTTCCAAAGGTTGGTTGTCAAAAGATGTGTGATTCAAAACTTGATCAAATACTCACTTTGTTCTTTTCTTTCAGCAGGTACAAGGTAGACCACATATCTTGAATTACTAAATACGCTGGTTGCGTCAGAGTAATGTCAAAGTGCTTACAGTGCAGGTAGTGATATATGGAACCTACTGCAGTGAAGGCACTTGTAGCATTATGTTGACAACTGCCTCAGGAGATCTTGCAGGACTTCAGAGATTGGAAAGGTACAGTGTGGTGGTGTCAAGTGCTTTTTGTACTAAGGTGCATCTAGTGCAGATAGTGAAGTAGATTAGCATCTACTGCCCTAAGTGCTCCTTCTGGCATAAGAAGTTATGTCTTCATCCAGTCACTCAGGTTAAGACTGTAGATGTTCCGGTAGTTTTCTGCTTTGCAGTCTTCTGTTAGTTTTGCATAGTTGCACTACAAGAAGAGTGTAGTTGTGCAAATCTATGCAAAACTGATGGTGGCCTGTTATAATCTACATCAAGGAGTTTGAATGCTTTCTGCTGGTTAATGGGATATTTTGTGGCCTTCCTTATTTTAACAGCAGTCTAGTGAGTAACAGCTCTTGTAGCACTAAAGTGCTTATAGTGCAGGTAGTGTTCACTAATCTACTGCATTATAAGCACTTAAAGTACTGCTAGCTGTAGAGCTACATATTCAGCATGTCTTACAATTTATTTGTTGTTTAATTGAACACTGTTCTCTGGTTAGTTTTGCAGGTTTGCATCCAGCTGTATGATACTCTGCTGTGCAAATCCATGCAAAACTGACTGTGGCAGTGACAAGTCAGTCAGTGAGTGTGGAAGAATTGTACCCCTTTCTACACAGGTTGGGATCAGTTGCAATGCTGTGTGTGTCTGTGGTATTGCACTTGTCCCGGCCTGTTGAGGTTGGTGGGGATAGAGGCTGAAACACCTTCGTAGCTTTAAGGAATTTCTCCTTCACTGATCCAGGAAACTTAAGGTTTTTAAGTTTCTTCTTGAAAAAATTGTCATGTAATTTTCTGTGTAACCAGACTTCTATTTCCTGTATCTGGCTTCTTGTTTGTATGTACTGGATTTGTTGCTGACAATATGTATTTTTGAAATGCTTGAGTGTGGATTTTTTTTTTTAAGGCTATTACAAGCTTTCTATTAAACCGAGGTGAATACTTGTTTACAGTTTCTTCATGAATTTGTTGGGAAGAAAGAGATCTTGGGTATCAGAAAATCTGGATGAAAGTTCTGATTTGTTCAGTGTAAGCTTACTTCTCAAATTCAAAATGCGTGAAGGATTTGGCAGCTTTCTTTTGTAATAGTTTTTATTGTATTGAAACTCTTGTGTATGTTCTGATTGGTAATAGAGCACATTTTTAGCCTTAGTTCTTCCATCCAGAATTTGTCAAATTCAAGAGTAATAAATGGGGTTACAGGCAGGGCATTAATAATTTCTCAGCTATGGAATCTTTCATACTAGTCAGGTGTCAACTTCTTGTGTGGGGTGTCAGCATTCATGGTGAATTTAACAGTGGTCGACTGGTAACCTTTGGATTGAATCACTGAGCATGTGATGCATAGCAATGAAATAAAACATCTCTTGAGCTACCTGAAGAATTTACCTGGGGGAAAACTCATCCATATAACTGCTTCAAAGAAGCTGAGGTTGGTTGTTGGAGATGTGGTAACTGGCTCCATAACGAAGTGTCAGTGTAAAATCTGCCAGCAGAGCATTTGACAAATCTTGGTTTTTGAATGAGTTGCATGTTAGTAAACTACACTTGTAGCTCAAACATAATGCTTTTATTTCCTAAAACAGGCTTCCAGAGGACTAATGCTGTAAATTCGAAGTACTTAATTTGTTGCTTGTAGCCATCAGACTCCATGCAGTACTCTAAAGTTCCTTTGTGGTAGGAAAATAAAGAATATTTGGGTCAATGCTGCCCATGCTGTTCTTAGTTCAAATTAAAACAGAATGCTAAGCTAAATGCGTTGTTCCTGAGAGTGTTGAACGCTTGTTTTCCAGAGTCAGTGTATATCACAATGCTGCCTCGGAACGTTAATCTGTCCTCTACCAAGGCATTGAAAATTCTTAGATGGCTTTGGCATCTCTTAAGTTTCTGAAGCAGACAAGCCAACTTAGGCTTTTACTGTGTCTGACTCAATTTCTGCCCCTTTTTCTATCGCTCTTTCTTCAGAATATATTGCTTAGGTTTCTTACCCAAATTATTATTTTCCCAACCTTAAAATTTTCTTTTTAGTGTTGCTGGTTTAGACGAAGCTTGTGTCATGAAGACACATGTCTTGTCCTGGTTTCTGTACAATAAGTTTCTGCAGTAATTGCTGTTGATGGCAGGTTTAGCTCCCTTTTTAGTGTAAAAGCAATATTCTTAAAAGTTTAAATGCAGGAAGAAATTTTAATGTGTGATCATGTTTATACTGCCATGTAAGTGTCACATTTTGAAATGCCTGAAGATGTATATTGCATTTACACAAGGAAGGTTGTTAAAACTGAGTACTCAGAAGCAGTTTTATGGCCATGGAGCTTTGAATTGTCCGTCAGGTATGTTGGAGCGTGCCTAGTTTCATTACCTTTGTGTGAAAACAAACTGTTTGACACTTGTTAGTGTTTCCATCAGTTAATCTTTAATTGCCTAGACTCAAAAAAAAAAAAACCAAAAAAAACTTCGAAGTGGTACAAGCCTGTGAGGAATAATTTTGTAGCTGTCATACAGCATTTTAAAGACATGGTAAGCTATGCTTTAATCAAGGGGAAATTGCAGCAATGCCTGTGTAAACTGTAACATCAGTCTTACTTGCATGCTTTCAATACAGCTTTGTCTTATTAATTATATAAATTATGCCATCAGAAGTTTCAAGTTAAATCACACATACTTTTGAAAATATCTGATACTTCTATACTCTATTTCAACTCATTCTGATGTATCAGTAGCTTTCTCATGGGTATGTAATAAGTGAATATAGTCTTGACTTGTACATGAAGTTCTGTGTAAGTTTTTTTTTGTAGTCACTCGAGCATCACGTAAGAAATGATCGTTAATCCTGTGTATGTTAGTTTCAGCATAGCTGAGACATTGAACTCTGGCTGATAGAAGACGGTAGGGAGAGAGTAATGCTGCTAAGTTCAGCTGGTTTTACTGAAAAAAGCTGAGCCTTGTCACTGATTTTTCTGTAGAAGGTTGACTGGAGTGGGGTGGTTGGGTAGCTAAAACAAGTGCCCATTTAAATTGCAGAAATACCAAGAAGCGTTTTCTGCAGATGTGTTCAGCTGGGTCTATTAAAACTGGATGAGGAGCTTATTTTTTTCTACTGGCTTTGATACAGGTAATATTTTTTTTTTAGAGTGAACTGTTATGAATTAGTCTGAGCCATATGAACTTCTGCGAGCTTAGCACTAATGAAGATAACCCTGCATGGGTTTTTAGGACTTGTCTAAAATGAAATTTTTTTTTTCAGTGGGTGTTGTGCAGGAAGAGCATTATTTAGTCTGTCTTTCTAAACAAAAAGCAAGAAATTCCAAGCAGTATTAATACTTCCCTGAAGTTCTGGTATAGCACAGTTAGCCTTATAAGGAAAACCTTGTCTGTTAACCATAGAAAACTTTTCTCTGTGTACTCTTAGTATCTGAAAGCATGCTGGGAAATTAAGCAGTTACTTTTTACTAATTTATTACTGGATGATTCTGAAAAAAAAAACAGCTCAGTTCTTTAGAATTTACTTTCTTGTGTTAACCTCAGAATATCAAAGCAACTATTGAGATGACTGTCAGCAGCAGACATTTTGAGTAATAGCTAGTTCATAGGCATTAAATGAACACTAGACTAGAAGGGGACATCCCCTGCTGTGGCAGCACAGAGTTGTATCTCCTGCATAGCTGACATACTATCCTGAGAAAATTAATAAAACACTCCATGTTCTGCTTTTCACTAATTCTCATCTTTAAAATACAGCGCTTGTATTTGTGTAGTTAATAAGTGGTCTTAGTCTTAGAAAGACCTGGAGCTTTCTTTGAATCTGTGACTTAGTTTGCAGGGTTTGTTTCCACACCACCTTTCTCCTCCTTGTCCCTGCTGGCCCTGTCACTAGACTAGAATTCATTCCCTGAAGCCACCTCCTCTCTAAATGTCTGCTTTTAGTAGCTTCAGATGAATAGGCAAATAGCATTCACTATATAAAACACAGAAATTTCAGGGACACAGGAAAGAAAGCAGTTGATCGTAAAGCAGTGGACTGCATTATGTTGTGACTCTTCATCATAGCCTTGTTTTGAGACCTACAGTTTTGTTCTCAAGGAGTCTTAAATTTCTGATTGCTTTCCTCTTTGCATTTGGATGATGTTTAAATGAGAAGAAATGGGGGTGAAAATGAAAGTGTGCCATTAAAGTTCTCTACTCCATTTACTGCATACTACTGTTGGATTATCTGCTGTTCTTATGTCTCTTACATCAATGTAGCAGTGCTAGGAAGCATCTGTCTTCCCTCAGTTAATGTGGTCAGCAAAAGAGGAGTTGAGACTGGTACCTCTTAAAATGATACTTGAGAATTGTCAGTCTGGAATCAGCGAGGCTAGACAGACATTTACACCCTGGCATTGTTGCATGCTACTGGTTCTTAGGCTTCCCATTTTGGAAGGTTGTTTGAAACTGAGCAAACAAAAAATGTTGCGTGCATTGAGTGAAGTCAGGTTTTTAACAGGATTTAATACAAGGCTGTTAATTGTTAAACAGCCAGTAGGATTCCTGTCCAGAAGGGAACTTGACTAGTAGCCCTGTGAGTAGAGACTGTGAGTTGTAAAATGGATCTTCCCTCAGTTACTCTAGATTTTGCACCTTTCTAAGCAAAAAAAAAAACCTCCAACCCGACCAATGTAGTGTTTCATTCTTACTGTTAAATAAAACTTAATTTTGCGTAGTTTCACAAAGTGATTTAATGCATGAACAATTCTGTGAATTCAGGCTCGTTTTGTTTTTGGTGTGGGTTTTTTTTGTTGTTTTGGGGTTTTGGTTTTTTTGTATCTTGGGGATGGGTGCTGTGTGGGTTTTTTTCATTACGCTTAGCTCACTAGGGTGACATGACACTTGAGTAATTCAAGTCTAAGTATCCAAATACAGAACACTTGGTTACAAGCTGACTTCAGGCACCTTAGGAACTGGATCAGGTTCTTTAAATGGGTAGTAAACTGTACGGACAAAGCTGTAAATGCAAATGGTTGTAATTAGGGTAGCCTTAGATGTCTTTTTGTGACTTGGAGAGATGAGCACTTCTGTTCATGACAAGAAGGACCAATTCCTTCAAGCATGGCAAATTGTACCAGTTTTAGGCACCCACTGCAGCTGAGGAAAGGAAGTTCCCTGGTAAATTTAAGAAAAAAAATAAAATAAAATTCTTAATGGCTCTTCCGTGTAGCCAGCATGCTTTGTACGGAACAGGATTTTTACACAAGTTTGCTAACGGAGGTAGCTGAGATTATTTTAACTGAAGAAATGCTTATTTTAGTGATGGGTGTTCTATGCATATCTGGAATTCAGACTGTAGTTTTGATTACTGCCAGCTGGGCTAGCTGATTAGTGCTAGTTATTAATGTATAGGCTGAACTCCTAATGGAGCAGTGTTTGAAAAGAGAAAAAGTAGTCCATGATAAATGCTTGAGTGCTAGTCTTTGTGTATTGTAGTGACTGGAAAACAGGTCTGCTCTTGTGAATTTGGTTGACGAGAAGTGTGTTGTGGGGAATCCCCTCTGCAGATAAGTGGTGGCTGGTCATGTCCCACTTGCAGTAGAAATATGTGGGCCTGTTTCCTGCTGGAAGAACTGTTATTTCCTGAGAGATGGAAAGTAATTAAAGGTAAGGAAGATGAAAACAATGATTGGGAAAAGAAGAGGGTAGAAAGCTCAGTTCAGGCCAGAGACTAGTATAACTTGGGTTACTTAATCTGTATTTTCTATGCCTTGTACACTGCTGTGACTGACAAGAATGTTAGAGCAACTGTCCTGCTGTGAGGCATGTCAGCAGTTTGGATAGAAATGGTCTGGATTTTAACAAAGGATAAGGCATTGTACAACAATAAGAAATCCTTTGGGTGACATGTTATAGAATCTTTAAAAGATTCCAGATACCCACATTTTTTAAGTGCGTTCATGGCAGTGTTTTTTCCTGCTATAGAACAAGTTAACTAGTTCCTGCTTAGTATACTTGCAGAAGGAAAGCTGCTTCTATTGTACAGGACTGGCACTCTTCTAGTCACTTCTCTAGTTCTTTAACTGTCCTCTCTGCAGAGCTGTAAAATATGAGCACTTAGGAAGTATTGAGTCACTAGTTAGTTGTTTTTATATGTGTGTATCTTTTTTTTTTCTTTTTCTCTCCTTTTTTTTTCTCCCCCCACCCCCCACTACTTTGGCAGAGGCCCATGTTTTATGTAGAAATCAACCCTAACTGTAGTTTCTGAATATTACTGTAATACTTCAAAAGCTTATAAATTGAAATATAAAATCTTTGTGTTAAATCCTTTAAGGGCTTAAGTTTTGGGTTTGGGTTTGTTTTTTTTTTTTTTTTTACTTTGCTCATATTCCAAAGATCAGAAGATGCTGTCTCTCAAAAGAGAGGCTTCCAAGTGTCTCATTTTCTATAGTCAAAATCTAGAAATTGGCAGTACTATGTGTCTGATTGGATTTTTCTTACTATTCAGTAAAAACACTGAAACGAAAGGTTTTGTAATGAAACAAAAGTGGCTTAGGGACAACTTTCTTAACTGCGTAAGAGAGTGTCAGTGTGTATGATAAGCTCTGTTAATGAGTTCTAAATTTGGGTAAAATCTCCTTAATTCTCATCTAGCAAAAGGTTTTGAAAAACATGCTGATTGAACAGTAATTTGATACCTAGATTTTACGATTGGAAGTTACTGTATGTGGGGTGGAGCTGTGTGGTTGTGTTACGTTAAATAGTTCTTGATATGACATATGAGGAAGGTACTACAGTCCTGGGATGTAGTTTCTTACATTTGCATCAGTATTATCAGATGAAGTATAAAAGCAAGTCATGACTATGCATCAGTGTGTCTATCAAAACAACTGTTCCACTGCAAGTCACAGATCTCTTCGAAATTATGTTATGCTTATGTTCTCAAGGTCTGTGGCAGGAAGTAGTCGTTCTTAATGTTTTGTGTGAAGTGCCCCCTTTCAGCTATCGATAGAAGTACTGTAACAGGGGCTTGCGGAATTTCTAATATTGCGCAGGGTGGCTAGCTTCAATGAGCAAGTTGTGCCCTCTGAACTGCTCAGTTCATAATTTGTTTCACTCCAAAGGTCATACTGTTGGTTTTTAACATTGTTCTGTATGTCACCAAATACATGCTCCTTGTATTAGTCAGCATCTTCTAGTAGAGGTTTAGCCCTGATCTCGCAGTAATGGATAACTAGTATTTCGACAAGTGTTAGACTGGATTTCTGTGCAGGTGAATGTGCTGTAAAAACTGATTAGGTGTTAGAAAGCTCAAATATGCTTACTGACATAACGGCAAGAATGGATGTAGAGAGTAGTTTGGAGTTGTCATGATGAACAAACATACCAGAGGTCCTTGGAGTATTTTCTACAGTCAGCCCGTAGGCTTGGAACACCTCCGACTGTGGAAACTGAGTCTAGAGATGATAAGAAAACTTTGGCTCTTAATTCTGCTTAGGTCTCTGTACACTTGGGGAAGCAGTCGGGGAAGTAGTTCTTTCCTGTTCTCCCCATTCATGTGTCTCCATTTGCAGAAACTCTATGATCCCAGGTGAAATAAAATGGTTGAATTATGAATAGATCCTAGTAGGCAGCATTTGAGAGGCTGCTTTAGCAGGGTAGTGAAAGCAGGTTTTGCTCAGGGAGACTGCGTGAGCAATCTGTGATATGGGTTATCCACAGAGATCAGTGCAAACATAAGTATGTTCTTTGTCTGGCCAGGTCTGAGTCAGCTTGTATTTGAAGCTGTATTCTGAATTAGTATGTTTCTTTTTACCTTTATTTCCTAGCAACTCATGTCTAAGGATTGTACCGATCACTTTGACAACGGATGTTCACTTGTTGGTATCTACTATTCAAGTTATTTTTGTCCCTTTTTAAGATTTGTTTATTAAATTCAGCCAATAGTTAAACACCTGGTCAGTAGAAAGATGCAGTTATGTGTGGATTCAAATATGTACTGCACTTGAAATTTTGAGGAAAAAAATACATTTATTCATATATTTGTGTGACTAAAGCATTTCTAAAAATGAGAGGATGTTGAGATGAATGGAGGTTAAAACTTAGGGCTAGAGTAAGGGAGGGAAGAGGAGAAAAATAATTACTGGAAGAGCGCCCTGTATGTTGGGGAGGCTAGAACTATGCTTTCTTCAAGAAAGTGTCAAGGTAGACTGTGCTTTGAGTGATAAGCAGTATTTTGCCACTCTGGGTTTCTAATACTGCAACAGTTGTATATATTGCAAACCTAACTTCATTAAGAGTGAAATCCACTTTTGTACTTTTTTGTGGGTGTTTGGGGGGGGGGGGGTGTTTTTTGTTTTGTTTAGGTTTTTTTGAGAGAAGTGAGAGGTGAAAAAAGCCTGCTGCAGAGCTTTGTCTGCTGGACCAGTGGACTATTCTCAGTTGTTGTTCTATCCTAACATGGCTATTGATTGTGCCCAAGAGTATTTTGACTTTGCTAAGGTACTCCATTCTGCTCTGGTGATGTATTATACATAGGGAGGCCTAGTGGTTTTTTGTTTCTTGAGTTGTTTGGGTTGGTTTTTTTGGGGGGGGGGGGGGCTTGGTGGGGTTTTTTTGGTGCTTACAAGAGGAATTGTGTGAGTATTAGAGTGTTGAACTATTCCATGAAGAGCACAAGCAAAGAGTTCCGCTTCCTTGTGACATAGGTTTGTTGTAGTTTCTCAGATACTGGGAATCCTTATAGGTTGCATCTCTAATACTAAGACCAGTTGTTCTACAGGTATGCATCCCCCTGAGCTGGAAGATGGAGTCAGGGAGCAGTATGAAGCCCCCAGAATCCAAGGGGAAGTGTTAGTGGCCTGCTACACCACCTAGACATACACAAGTCTATGGGGTTAGATGGAATCCACCAAAGGGTACTGAGGGATCTGGCAGAAGTGCTCACCAAGGCACTGTCCATCGTTTACCAGCAGTCCTGGCTGACTGGGAAGGTCCCAGTTGATTGGAGGTTAGCAAATGTGATGCCTGCCTACAAGAAGGGCCAAAAGGGAGGATCTGAGGAACTATAGACCTGTAAGTCTGACCTCAGTGCTGGGGAGGGGGGTGGGGGAGCGGGGGTTATTGAGCAGATCATCTTAGGTACCATCATGTGCTTACAGGACAACCAGATGATCAGGCCCAGTCAGCATGTGTTTATGAAAGGCAGGTCCTGCTTGACTAACCTGATCTCCTATGACAAGGTGACCTGTTTGGTGGATGAGGGAAAGGCTGTGGATGTTGTCTACCTGGACTTTAGTAAATTACTAGCCTTTGACACTGTTTCCCACAGCATTCTCCTGGAGAAACTGGCTATTCATTGCTTGGATGGGCACACTCTTCACTGGGTAAAAAAGTGGCTGAATGGCTGGGCCCAAAGCGTGGTGGTGAATGGAGTTAAATCCAGTTGGCAGCCAGTCACAAGTGGTCTTCCCCAGGGCTCAGTGTTGGGGCCACATCTGGTTAATATCTTTATCAGTGATCTGAGTGAGGGGATTGAGTACATCCTGAGTAAGTTTGCAGATGACACCAAGTTGGGTGAGAGCGTTGATCTAATCAGGGGTAGGAAGGCCCTGCAGAGGGACCTGGACAGGCCGGATTGATGGGACAAGGCAAACTATGAGGTTTAAGAGGGCCCAGTGCCGGGTCCTGCACTTGGGTCACAACGACCCCATGCAGCGCTACGGGTTTGGGGATGAGTGGCTGGAAAGCTGCCAGGCAGAAAAGGCCCTGGGGGTGTTGATTGACAGCTGGCTGAACATGAGCCAGCAGTGTGCCCAGGTGGCCAAGAAGGCAAACTGCATCCTGGCCTGTATCAGCAATACTGTGGCCAGCAGGAGTAGGGAAGTGATCATCCCCCTGTGCTTGGCACTGGTGAGGCCGCACTTTGAATCCTGTGTGCAGTTTTGGGCCCCTCACTACAAGAAAGACATTGAGGTGCTGGAGCGTGTCCAGAGGAGGGCAGTGAAGCTGGTGAAGGGCCTGGAGAACAGGTCTTACGAGGAACGGCTGAGGGAACTGGGGTTGTTTAGTCTAGAGAAGAGGAGGCTGAGGGGAGACCTTATTGCTCTCTACAACTACTTGAAAGGAGGTTGTGATGAGGTGGGTGTTGGTCTCTTCTCCCAAGTAACAAGAGATAGGATGAGATGAAATGGCCTCAGGTTGCACCAGGGGAGGTTTAGATTGGACATGAGGAAGAATTTCTTCACCAAAAGGGTTGTCAAGCACTGGAACAGGCTGCCCAGGGAAGCGGTGGAGTCACCATCCCTGGAGGTGTTTAAAAGATGTGTAAATGAGGTGCTTAGTGACATGGTTTAGTGGTGGACTTGAACAGTGTTAAATTAATGGTTGAACTTAATGATCTTAGAGGTTACTTCCAACCTAAATGATTCTATGATTCAAATTGGCAGTTTTCAATTTTTAATTTTTTTTTTTTCACAAAAGCCAAAAACTTTTGTCTTCATTATTTTTCACTGTGAGAATGGAGAGTAGTGGTTAAAAAGGAATCAAAGCCTTGGAGAACATTCTGTGGTATTTTATGAGAGTGTGTTCTAAGACTGTCCTGGATTCCAACTGAAGATGACTGTGTTCTTGTATTAACACTGCTTTCTCTTTGTCCCCAAATCATAAAGTTGTTTCCTGGCAGTGTAGCCTAGTTTATCAAAAAGCAAGCCCTGTTACACTGATGGGATGCTTCTCTGGGTTATGTTCTGTAGCAATTGTCAAAATACCATGTCTGGACACAACCTGGAATCTGAGCTCTAACCTTCCTCTACTGGTATAATTCCCACCCAAACTTAAGCAGCATCGCTGGCTTGGGCAGACATACTTCATGCTGTGACGTGTGAGTGGTTACCTGTAGAAACAATTTGTGGAAGCTGTGAACAGCACTCTATACTGAGGTACTCAGTATTGACAGCTGTGTAAATGGGGACTGTTTCTCAGAGCCACCTTCAGGTATCTGCAACCATGTGGAGTTACACTGGAAAATTATTTGTTACATCTACAGGTACATGTAGTTTCACTTGGTAAGTGCTTCTCTAGTGCTGAATCAGAGTTCAGTCTAAGATGTGTATTGATTTGTAGGCCTGTTTCCCTTTGGGGATAGGGAAGCTCTAGAATGTTGGGGATCACCTACTTCTAGAAATCTGGAAATTTCTAGGACATTTGAACTAGGTTACGTTCTGCCTTACATTCTTTTCTAAGAAGCGGGAGGAGCCAATAAGAATGTAAGCATATTCTTCCAGGCATTGCAGAATCAAAAGAACCGTCTAGCACTCAAGAAAAATTTAAGGGGTGTGCTTTGTTCATAAAACATACAGACTATGTATTTCAGGGGTCTGCTAGTGATAAAATGAGTCTTCCCTCTGTAGCCTGAAGGAACTTGGAAAGTCTGCCCCTTCTCTCTCCTTTATAAAAATTAACTGCAAGGGAGCCTTTGCCGAAGAATCTAAACAACAAATGGGTAAAAAAAAAAAAAGGCTGTTTACTAGGGATCTTCTAGAGAGTTCTGATAAAGCACAGTGGAACAAAACCTAGATTGAAGTTTTATAGAAATGTGCATCTGTGTTTCTTCCCTGTCTGCTGAGAGATAGGGAGAGAAGGAAATAACCAAGTGCTAGATGCTGTAGGGGGGCTGCCAAAGTAGTGTTAAGGCTACTTGAGTATTTAGTCTTTCAGCCAGAGACTCCATGTGAAGTCATGTTTTTGCAGGGCAGGGAGACGGAGGAGGAAGCAGGGGGGATAGTAAAGCTCCCTCCTTGGTAAAGATTAGGTTTGGTTTGGTTATAGCAATTCACCTTAACATGCTGAAAGGAGAAAAGCTATGAAAGTTAAGTGAAATTAAGCTGAGAATTAAAATACCTGTCCCTTTATCCATTTTCAGGTTTGTGGTTTGTTGGTTGGTTTTATATTGGCCTTGGGCAATGAGCAACAGTGAGAAACCCGTAAGTTTACCTTTGGGCCCAAAAGAAATCTCCAGATCAATCACCCTTACAACCACTGTTACAACACCTTTTGCTATGGCTTCCACCAGATGGTGGATTCTGGCCTGGGACAAGGTGCTGCTGTGGCAGAAGCATTCCTTGGGATTAAGTGGTCTTTGCCATTGTGATGACAGCAGCCCCATGCTTGCAAGCATGACCTTTCAAAGTCTCCTGCTCACCCAGGTTGCCTTGAATTTCTTGTTTGTTGGTGTCTGGTTTTGGCCTGACGTTCAAGTTCACTGGCATTCAGAGAAACAAAGGCAGCACTTCAGTATGCCAGGACTTGAGCTGGTGTGCAGCCTGCTCAAGGTGCCTGTGCCACTTCCATAGGGCAGCAACACCACCTTGTGTTTGACTGGCAAGCCAGGACATGTGCAGTGTTCTTTCCTGTGGTAACTGTAACCTGTAGAACTGGTGCATTAATCAGTAGTTGAATCTCCCCAGTATGATTTGAACACCTTGTCAGTGCTGCAGCTAGCTACTTTGCTCATTAGTGACCAGAAGAGCAATCTGTCTCTATTATACTCACTGGGAACATCCTCATCTATTGGTTTTTTTTTTTTGTGGCCCCAACAAAATCTCAACTTGCCTGGTGTCTGGGTCTCTGATGTGCTCCCAATTTATAGTTGGGAAGTTGGTTCATACCTTATTCTGAGAGTCTTATGAATGGTAAAGACATAGACTTGGAAAATCGTCATTGACCTGGTTGGCCTGTTCTAGTATCAGGGTGGTGTTTGCCTTTTGCTAAGAGCTTTCAGACTCCTTTTCTTAGATCTGCCAACAAGTCCGAAAGTGCAGCATTTGTACCAATCTTCCTTGACTATCTTTAAAAGTTTTCTAGTCCACTGTGATGCTAGTGTAAAAGGAGACTTTCTGCCTAAAATAATGTAATACTAAGCATACTTGGCCAAATACGGAGTCTAAGGACCAGTACTTTTTTTGTGTGCAAGTGTAATGAAATGTTGTAGCACTGTCTTAACAATAAAAGTGAGTTATGGGGGAAGAAAAAAAAAAAAAAAGGCAGGAGGAAAGTTGGAGGGAACGTGTTAAGCCGGGGAGCGTTGATACAGAGGAGTACCTGTCTGTCGTCTTACCTTGCGGAACAGCTTCTAGCAAATGGTACATTGCGTCATCAGACCTGGAAGTGAGCCTCAGATTCCTTCATTTAGGCAGCCTAATAAGTGAGTAAAATCACAACTGGCTGGTGTCTATCTAACGTGTTGCTTCCAACCTGAGTACCTTTGGAGCATCCAGTCTTCCCAGTATGTCCAGGGATATCAGGAATTAACTGGGAGATACTTCACTATGATCTCACAGATTAAACACTCTGACTTTGACAAAACAGGTGCTTTTTTGATATATAGTTCCAAAACCACACTACAATTCATGAAGATGAACCTAAAAAGATGTGAATAGTAGTCATTTTGATTGACCTACTTTTAGTTAGCATGTTAGTCAGAATTCTAGTAACTACTGTGGATTACAGAGAACATTTTTGGGAGGCATTTAATAAAGTTAGAGATATTTGCAATTTCTCTGATTTCTCCTGATTTCTTTTCAGGGCTGGCCTTTCCCTGAGCATGCAAGGTCAAAAACGGACTACGCTCACAAATGACATTACATCTTTGTCCTTGAGGGTCTAAGAAATGTGTTATAAACAAACCAGGAGCTTTCCTACTTTCTTCAGACTTCAGGAAATGTTCTTCTTCATAGCTGCTTCTTGCTTCCCTAGTCTGCACTTTTTCTTTCTTATGATATGTATGTCTCTGTATAGGTACATATATTTATTTTGTGTGTAAATATATGCATATGGGAATGCTACTAATATACAAGCGCTAATATATATCCACACAATGTAAGGCAAAGAACAGGTTGGTTAGTAAAATGACTTCCTGCATAATATCTGCTACAAATTATTCGGAAATGGAGAAGGAATCACTGTAGCTTGACAAAACATCAGCATTTCATGTGTATTCCCTCATTCACATTGGTGGTGTCCGTGAAACTAAATTCTTCCAGGAAAACCTCTTTGGGAGGGGAAGAAACTGTTTTGTCCCTTGATTGCATTTTCTGAAGTCAGCTGGGGACAGTGCAGGCACTGAACCTGGAAGCACATAAGGTTTTTGAAATTGTGAATATTGGTAAGGTGAGGGTTTTTTGCCTTAGCTGGATTGCAAACATGGAAAGATGCCCATGTGTGTTGAGAGTGCACGTGGACAAAATTAAGGGAAGGGGGGTGGTGTGTGGAATCCATTAAGGGATGTTTAAAGAAAGTGTGACCAGAAATTCAAGTTGTTCTAAAGTCACAGATGGTTGGAAGGAAGACATGGAGGGGCAATGTTATGTCCTCCTCTAGGGATCTGCTGTTACAGTTGGGACACTGAGTGGACAGAGCTGTAGTATGACCTTGCTACAGCCCTTCTTGTACGCTCGTGGCGGGGGGGGGGGCTTGTTTCTCCATCAAGGAATTAAAGCTAGGATGCCTTATATATCTGAAGAAAGGTTTGCGTCATGAAACTTATGGTTGATCTAGTAAGATATTTCTTCTTGCTGTGGAGTCTGCCTCAGCTGTATTTATAATAATTTTCTTAGATGCTTGAGCTATTACTTCATAGTACTGAATGCAGCATTGTTAAGATGGAGTAAAACTGACGTGGCTTGTAAGAAGTTGTGGATTGAGTTGTATGGTTGACTTACCTAGTAGCTTCCTTCTGCAGTTTTTTCATTGTCATGTCTGCTACCTCAAGATTGCAGTGCTGTAATTTAAACTCAACTTGTTCCAAGATGCTTTGCAAACTGAAATTAGCACTAGATACTGTTGTACACTGGTTAAAATTCTCAGTGAACTTAAAGCTTGCATTATTCAGGTGTTCCTTCACTCGTGCTGATTGAATTTAGGTGAAAATAGTTCAGTTGGAAGGGACATACAATGATCATCTAGTCCAACTGCCTGATTAATTAAAAAAATTAAGGCGTGTTAAGGGTGTTGTGCAAATGCCTTTTAAACACTGACAGCTTTGGGTCATCAACCACCTCTCTAGGAAGCCTGTTCCAGTGTTTGATCACCCTCTCAGTAAAGAAATGCTTCCTAGTGTCCAGTTCAAACCTCCCCTGATGCAGCTTTGAACCATTCCCATGTGTCCTATCATTGGATCCCAGGGAGAAGAAATCAGCACCTCCCTCTCCACTTCCCCTCCTCAGGAACCTGTAGGGAGCAACGGGGTTGCTCCTCAGCCGCCTTCTCTCCAAACTAGACAAGCCCAAAGTCCTCAGCTGCTCCTCACAGGACATGACTTCCAGCCCTTCCACCAGCTTTGTTACCCTCCCCTAGATGCATTCAAGTACCTTCCCATCCTTCTTAAACTGTGGCGCCCAGCACTGCACACAGGACTCCAGGTGAGGCCGCACCAACGCTGAACACAGCAGGATAATCTCCTCTCTTGACCAGCTGGTTACACTGTGTTCGATGCACCCCAGGATGGGGTTTGCCCTCTTGGCTGCCAGGACACGCTGCTGGCTCCTATCGAGTCTGCTGCCAACCAGCACTCCCAGATCCTTTTCTGCAGGGCTGCTCTCCGGCCACTCCTCTCCCAACTTATACAGGATGCAGAACCCGGTATTTGGACTTGTGCCACTGATGATTGCCCAATGCTGCAGTCTATCCAGATCCCTCTCCTGGGCCTCTTGTCCCTCAAGAGAGTCAGCAGCACCTCCTGATTTGGTAACGTCAGCAAACTTGCTAATGGTGCATTCAACACCACTCCACGGAACGGCAGAGCTTGGAACAGCTGAGACATTCGGCTGCTTGAACTAAGTTGGTACGGTTCAATGACAGAAATTTATGGTTAAAGTAGGCACTGTGAGGAGATGAAATAGGGGGAATGAATACATATTTGGATTTGAAGATGAAAGTTCAAGATAAATTTTAAAAATCAAGGAAAATTACTGGCAACTTTGATGTACTTTGAGCAGAACATGTAGAGGTTTTTGTCAGTATGCTCTAAAGGGACTCTTGTTTCCATTTTGCTGATTAATTTATTAATTCACTTCCATTAACAATTTTAAAATGATGGCTATAACTGTTTGCGGTGATAAATGTTTAGGATTCTTTATAAAAGGCTTGTACTTGTTTTTATGAACTCGTGCACAAGGAACTGCATCTGTTGTATACCTCTGTCAATAACACTAATTTATTTGAGTGTCTACTCAAAGGGAGAACTGGAAGAGCTTCCAGGGTATTAAGTTCCTGTCTTATCTTTAAAGGTAGCAATATAATCATTTGAGATAAATATAATTTTGTCAAATACAGTGTTTTCAGAATTTTAATATGATAAATATGTAATATTGTCCCTTAAGCAATGACAGAAACAATGGTGATTAGAACTTAACTTTGCAGATTGAGTTTTGTATAAACTACTCTGGACTAGAAGTTAGGTAGCTGTTGCCATGTTTGAACAGTTGGTGGCTCCAATGCTTTGCAGCTGTCACTACATACAATGCCAAAACAAGTTAATTCAGTTCTAGCTGTATTGAACTAGTCAGAAATTTAAAAAGAAGATCGAATCAGGAGCTTAGTAAATAGCCAAACACTTCCAACTTGCATTTTAAGCCACTATGTAAATAACCTTCTTAGTTCTTGGATCAGTGTAAACTCCACTATTCCTGTCTAGCTTAACATAAAATCTAAGGGGCTCCATTGCAACATGCCAGCTCAGAATCAGTAGCAGTATTCTCAAAACCAGCATAGCTGACAGAGCGTTCCTGCTCCATATTGCAGGATTACCCAGGCAAGACACGTGACAGCTCTCCTGACCGAAAAAGAGGGTGGGAGAGAATAATCAAAGAATCAATTTCTGGAAAAGAGGCAAAGATAAGCAAATACCATGCAGACAGTCTTTAAACTGAGACTCACACAGTGTGCCCTTAAAAAGGGAAGTGCTCTTGCTCAGGCTTGGAAGGAAAGGATTTAGTGGGCAGTGGCATTTGATAGAGCAAAATGATAACTTCTGAATGGAAGAGCAGGTGCTGATTGGCTGTCTTTTCAGTTATTGCAGGAACATTTAATAAACACAAGACTTGAATAAGATGGACAACTTTGTAGAAAGTGTTAGTCCTAGAAGTCTGGAGAAAGCCTTGGATAAGTGTTTAGAAATGAGACTAGAAACTTCCAGTGATGACTTTTTCGTACTTTTTTGCTATAGAAAATATGATTGGAGAGATGGAACGTTCCTCCCCAAGTTTTCCTTGTTCTAGGGAAAAGGAAAATACAGATTTATTTTTTTTTTTCCATTATTGGAAAACTAAAGTTTGTATGTTTTAAATGAAGTATTTGTATTATGCCATTCTGAACTACTATAGGTACCCTATGTTCCTGTTTTCCTTTGTGCCTTGTTTCTCATCTGGATTGTATGACCATGCTTTGTTCTTGAAACTTCTGTAGCTTATGGTGGGATCAGTGCTGCAGGACAAAATCATGGGGAATGCAGCCTTGTAGGTACAGCTTAGCCTCCGAATCTGAGTGAGGTAGAGAGCAGCTTTGAGATGACACAAGCCAATGAAATCATGTGGTGACCCAAAGTAACATGTGAGTGCAGTCTTGTGTAGTGTTTTATTTCTGTGGAGTTGAATGTTATCTGCTGATGAAGTTCTGTTTGGGGGTGAAAAAAGGGGCCAAGGGTGTGAAGAGCCTTTGCAATGCGCAAACCAAATTCCTTACTAAGACCGTCCTTTTTTTTTTTTTCTTCTGTCTCCTGGAGGAGACAAAAGAACAAAAATAGCCCTGCTGATCAGAATTTGTATGTCTTTTGATTACTGTGTAGCATTGTACTATCTTAGCAATGTTTCATCAAACAATGTATCCTAGCAAAGTAAAGCCAAAAAATGTATCAACCCAATACCTAACCTCGCATACTTTTTTTTTTTCCTTTTAAAGTAAGGATTTTTGAACTAATTTTTTTTATACTGAAGTAATCTGAGTTCCACTTGAAGACAAAGGCTGGAATATAGTTAAAGGTACAGTATTTACTGGAGAACTGCATAGCTTTTTTCCTAAGCCTATAAACTACTTTCAAAATATATTATTTGTTAATTTTTTGCTTAGTTATTCCTAATATTTTTATTATTTTAAGGTATTAAGTGTTCATAAATTGTACTGAAACCATGTAGTACTAAGATTAAACTTACATGCTTGAATTGTCCTTACAGTGCTGTGGAACAGTCAGTGGATAACAGCAGGCTAACCTCTCCAAGGATTTACATTCTGCAATGTCCAAGTCTTGTTCCTGCAGTGGACTTCCAAGTTCCTCACATGTCATACATAGTTTCCATTAAATGTATGTTAATGCTATTGACAAGATAGGAAAAATGCACAATAAGGAGGTACTCGTCCAGGATATGCCTTGAGCTAAGACTAGTCGGCTCATTAAGCAGTTTGGTTCCAGTTTGTAAAAGAGTTTGTTCCTATGTAAGAACAAATATAGTTTCTTTGGGTGGCAGTAAGATGTGGTATGCAAACTGGTGGTATCTAAGTATCTCCTTAAGCACTCTCTTTTTTTTTTTTAATTTATTTTTTTAGTAGGGACCTCGGCCTAACTGTTTCCATATATTAGTTTCCTTTATCTGTTTAATGCAAAGTGGGAAGTAAACTTGAAGTACAGCTTCACAAGTAGTTCAGGGGCAGCAGAATTCATGAAACCTTGTGTAGTGATTGGCTTTGGTATCCAAAGTAATCCAATTTCCACTTGAAGCTTTTTCTGTAACTGAGGCATTTCTGATATGTCATACCACCTATAACACATAATTAGCAAGTTATTATGGGCAGATAGGCATTAACATCATTACACAGTGTAAATTTTTTTTAATGAAATGTAAGGTTGGAAATTGACTTTTTGTATTGTGAATTTCATTATGAAGTTTATAAAGGTTTTGTGTGTGCTGATGGAACTTGTATTTTGCTAAATATTGAGTTACACAAAGAGCATGTGATGTAGTTAGGGAGGAGGTTCAACATGCTTTCAATAGAAAGTTATGGCTGTATTTTTAGAGATATAATTTTATGTATATATATATTCTGTATTTATAATACAGAAAGAGATCGGTGCTTGCACTTTTAAATTAAATACTTAGTCATCTGTAGAAAGAGATTGGAGCCCAGTACTCCTTCCTTCCAGTACCTGAACTTCGTAGGCAGAGGTTCTGCTCTCCCCCAGACCGGTTGCTACAACTACTACAGTGCATGTTTGGATAACCTCAGAGACTCTATTGCATAGCCCTATCACTTTAAAAATACATTAATATCTCACGTGTTCACCTGCGAGACGTGTGGAAATTTTGAATCTGTGTCAAGCAGAGACAGCTAGTCTCTTCCATCTTGAAAGTGTGGATGGTATTAGAGAAAATGAGTGTGTCTGCATTTGTTCTCTTTAATACTCATTTCCATAAGATGTGACCAAATTACTGCCGTTTGGTCTCAACTCATTATTTAGTAGGCATTCTTTCACTTAGGTCTCACCTGAATGGACAAACTAATAGTGAGATAGGTCAGCGCTCGACACTGGCAGCTTGTAGCTACTAATGATCTAAAAATAAGTGCCTGAGAGTCATTACTGATGGAAACTAAAGCCCTTACTGACTTTTAGGAGTGCCTGTGTTTGCTGTGATTTTTAAATTACTAAATTCTGGATTTAGTGCCAGTGAAGCATGCACCTGTAACTGCCCGGCTTACGTTGCATGAATTGGCAACTAGGACTCAGTGGAGAACAGTTAGGAAGAAATAAAGAGTAGATCCCTGGGGTGGTTTGGTGTCTGCTAGGGCACCCCGGCTCAAATTCTGACCCGTCTGTGGCCAAGGCCGAGCCAATCGATGCCTCTGCGAATAACTCGATTTAAGAGTGGAAGAACCTGTTGAGCGAGTTCTTTGTCAGTCTTTGTTGGTGAGTGGAGGGGGGTGTGAGAGAAACAGCGCCGCGGACACCTGGGTCAGTGAGGAAGGAGAGGGGGAGCTGTGCCGGAGCAGAGGTTCCCCGGCGGCCCACGGTGGGGTGGCGGCTGAGCCCCTGCAGCCCCTGGAGCCCAGCGGTGGCCCAGAGGTTGGCCTGCAGCCTGCGGAGGGCCCCGGGCCGGAGGAGCAGGGACCGGGCCCGGAGCAGCCGCGACTCCGAGGCAGCCCGCGCTGGAGCCGCCCGTCGGTGGGAGGGCGGCAGCCCCGGGAGGGACCCGCGCTGGGGGGTTCTGGGGAGCTGCGGCCCCGCGGGAAGGACTCCCGTTGGGGCGGTGGGTGGAGGGCTGTCTGCCGGGAGAGGGACCCCGCGGTGGGGCAGGGGAGGGCTGCGAGGGCCCCTCTCCCTGAGGGGGAAGGAGCAGCGGAGACACCTTGTGCCGGACGGACTGTAACCCCCATTCCCTGCCCCCTGCGCTGCTGGGGGGGAAGAGGGAGCAGAGCTGAGCCCGGGGAGACCGGAGAGGTGGGGGGAAGGTGTGTTTTTCAGACCTGGTTGTATCTCATTATCCTTGATGGTGGTGGTTGTTCATTAAATTGATGTTGTTCTCCCCAAGTTGAGTCTGTCTTTTGCCCGTGACCATAACTGGTGCGTGAGCCCTCCCTGTCCTTCGTTTCGACCCTGGAGCCTTTTGGTTGTATTTTCTCCTCCCTATCCCCGCTCAGGGGGTGGGGTAGGGGTGAGCGAGCGGCTGTGGGGTGTTTTGTTGCCAGCTGGGGGGCTCAAATCGAGACAGTCCTTTTTTGGAAACCAAAGTGTTGAGATAATGGCAAATCTCACCAGTGTGTATTGAAACAGTTTTGTTATACGCACCTCTTTACATTAGTTAAATAGTTGCTGGTCACCGTGTTGGTTGGTTTGTTCACGTGGTGGTGTTATGTAAATCTTTACATGCACTATGTATTCCCTGCAGTGATGTTTGTGACCTCTGGGAACAAGATCAGGACTATCATTTTACTGTACTGGGTAATGTTGACTTATGATATTGCACCACTGGTCATGAGGTTAAGCTGGTAGTTGTATGCCGCATAGTTGTCATGCCCGTACCTCAGGCACCTTCTCTTGGAATTTGCTAGTAATTGCACCCAGTCCATGGGAAAGACAAGAAGGATATTTTCTTCCACTCTTCCACTTCTCCCTTCTCCTTCAGGCTAATTACAACAGCTTTTGAGAATTTTGAATATCCCTGGGATGCCTAAGCCAGCATGTTCTTGTTGCTATGTCTTCTCAATGTGTCCCAGGTCTTGTTTAGGGTTACTCAAAAATTTTTTAAGAATACCACACAGATCTGTGATAAGGATGGATAATTATGAGTGGCAGAGTCTGTGGGAGAGTATGGGCGAGTGCCTAGGACAGTGGTCACCTCCAGTGTTTTGGAATTTCACCCCTGAACAAATGCAAAATCCTGGAAAAAAATAGTAAAATATTTGGAAAAGGTATGCTGTCACCCAGGTAATTCCAGAGAGACACAAATTACTGCAATGTACTGGGGCCTGGCCCATGGCTACTGAGCCCTTTTCACCACTACTGTCAAGAGGAAGAGAAGGTCTCTGGACCTGAAAACAGACTGACAGGCGCTACAGCTGAACTGGAGAACCAACCTGTGCCGCTATCAGTTGCCCCTGTACAGAAGAAGAAAATGGTTCACTTAGGGATGAAAATGAACCACGATCATCACGAGAACAGGTAGAAGCAGCAGAACCAGAGGTAATCACCTGATCACTATCCCTTAAAATGATCTGGTTAATGGACAGTTACCTCTAGATCCAGATGAAGTCCAATGCACAGAGCCCATGTGGAGGAAGTTTCTATGAAGTGCACCAGTGTTGTTATGCCAACTCATTGTCAGCAATGTCCTGGAAAGAAGGCAAGAGACAAATGGTGGACTAATTGGCTAACCAACTCCAGCAATACAAGGGAAGTCTCTCTTCTTCACTATGGGCCTGTGTCTCGGCTGTGGAGGAACTGTTCTGGGAGTTCCAGCAATTCAAAAAGGTTGTGTGCTACTCGCCACCTGTACTCTGAGGTAGCAGAGCTGAGCCTGGGAAGACAGGAGGGGTGGGGGGAAGGTGTGTTTTTAAGACCTGGTTGTATTTCTCATTATCCTTGCTGGTGGTGGTTGTTCATTAAATTGATGTTCTCCCCGAGTTGAGTCTGTCTATTGCTCATGACCATAACTGGTGAGTGAGCCCTCCCTGTCCTTTGTCTCCACCCTGGAGACTTTTAGTTGCATTTTCTCCTCCCCATCCCTCAGGGGATGGGGTAGGGGTGAGCGAGTGGATATGGAGTTCTTTGTTGCCAGCTGGGTGGGCTCAACCCACGACAGTCCCTAAGGACAAAAGTCACTGCCGAATTATGAGAGCTGCGGCAGGATCATTTTCAGTTCTGTTCTATGGACAATCAACCACACTTTGAAAAACATGAGAGCCGAAGGAAAAATCACCAACAAGGGTTGTACCTCTCTGGGTAAAGTTTTTCTGTGAGGACTGGAATAACAGCTATGGGCAAACAGAGTGTCTTCAAACTGTGCTGTTCAGGGTAGCTGTACATGAAGGGCTGCAGGGGACATGATGGAAGAAAGAACATAGACACCTTTTATCTTTGAATATCAGTTTCTAAGGCTGTATATGGCTAGTAGAAATGGCACGGTACTGTCAGAGAGGGTCTGGAGTTCTGATGTAAGCTATAACAGGGGTTTTATTGTCTTACGGAAATGTCCTGAGAGGCATATTCTTTTCACTTTCTTGCTGTTCTAGGTAGAATGAATGTGACTCCAGCTTGTTAGTGACCTTGGAGCTTGTATACTGTGAACACTTCGGTCCAGTTGCAGGAAGCTGAAGCATCAGTTATGTTCTGTTTAGTTACAAGTCATGGGGTTTATACCTCTTAGGGATAGTTTTTCATGTGTTTTACCCACCAACACAACCTGAGATGCTGGGCATCAGCTCCAGAGAGTAAATGCTTCCCCAAGTTGCAAGGGCATGAGGAACAGCAACACCATTTGCAGTAGGAGTGTCTATACACGTGCATATTGACTTACCTGCTAACTTCCTCTGGTAGTGCCTGGTCATCTTGTTGAACAAATAGTTTCCGATTGTAGGGTCTCTTGGGTCATCATTGTTCTGGTGAAGTAAAAATATTGTGAACATCAGGTATGGACTAAGGGAAATTAATTTGCATCTCTAGGCACAATGAAACTTGAATTTGAGTTTATAAAATGTGAATGACTGTCAATTTGTGGCATGTAGGGAAAATAAGATGTACACCCCCCCCCCCCCCCCCCCCCGGTGTATTCTGTGTTTAGAGATGATCAAAATAGTGTTGACCTTTTGGCGATGCTTCAAAGAAGAATATTTAAATATCTGCAGAAGTCTGGCATTTCTTAGTACCGGTGATGTGAAACTGAAACACATATCGAGTGTTGATTTCTTTCATATGAGGATCAGGTAGCAGAACTGTACTTCTTCCAATTACACAACAGATTCTCTGCGTTAGGTGTCAGGACGCTGTAGAAGCTGCTGCTTTTCTTTGCTGCAGTCTCCTCTACGGGGCATTCCCTCGTAGCTGTTCTTTCTGATAAGGTCTTAATTGTACAGGCCCGAGTTAACTATCCTGCAAGGAAGACAGGTGGTGTTACTGGAAAGAAAACAAGAGACAGGGGCGTTCACCCTGGAGCATCTGAGGGAGTCTCCATGGAAACAGCGTACGCGGTAGTCAGGAGCAGCACTTTTCACAGTAAATGGCTGACTGCTGAGCTGTGGGTGGAGTGTGAATTATTAAATAAATAAAACCTTTATCAAAGCAGATGCGCAGTTGCATTCTTGGATACAGCGCTCCGCAGTGAGTCCTGGAACTCACGCTCACCGCGGAGAGCCCAAGCCCGCTCCGCGCGGGCAGGACCCAAGCGCTGCCTTTCTAAAGCCTTTTCCCTTTCACGGGGCAGGTGGCGGCGCGGAGCGCTGAGCCACAGCGCCCGGCGGCGGCGGGGAGCGGACCCTGCCACTGCGTCGTGCGGGCCGGGGGGGGGCGGGCGGGCGCTCTCCCGCCCCCTGTCCCGAAGCCGAGGAGATACTGGCGCGGCGGGCGCCGGTTGCGGTCGCTCGCCCCGTGTATCAGGCGGGCGACAGGGGGCGGCAGAGCGCGGGCGGCGCGCGGCAGGGCGGGTGTCGCCGTTGGGCGCAGGCCCCGGGAGGGGCGCGGGCGGTCAGGGCTGCCCGGGGCTGCCGGCGGCGTTCGGATGACGCCGTTCGGCGGTTTTCCGGGAAGGTGAAGAGCGTGTGAGGAGTTACGCGGAGGCAGGGAGGGGGACGCCAGGGATGCTGGGGGCGTGATGCAAGGGGGGGGGGGGGGGGGGAAGCAGCAGCCGAGGTTTAGGTTGGGGTGCAGACGGCAGGGCAGCATTTGTCACGCGCTTGGGCGGGAGGGGGGCACGCTGGTGGCCTGTGACACTGCCCCACCGCCTGCAACTGCCTCCTCAGCGCCCTCTCGCTCCATCTGCCCCGACCTGACGTCTCAGCTGACGGTTCTTTGTAATTGCAAGCATGAAACAAAATACTGTTTTCTCATTAAGATTTCATAGAGATTTTCAGTTACAATTTATAATTCGGTTTTTAAAAGAAGAAAAAAAAAATAGTGTTTGAGAATTTGTCTCCAAATCAGGTCAAACTTTCGTAACACTAGTATCAACTTTGTTGTAGCCACCGCGGCGAAGGGCTCCGGAGCAGCGGATGGCGCCGGGGGACCCCTCCTGCAGTGGCAAAGCCGCGGCCAGACCGAGGCGGCAGAAGCGCCGGGAGCGAGAGGGCGCCCCAGCCCGCCCCCCCAGGGAGGGGAGCGCGAGCTCCTGGCGGGGTCCGCTCGGACTCGCCGTGGGCGGGGACAGGAGCGGCGGCGGCCAATCCCCTCGCAGGGCAGAGCGGCCCCGGGGAGCGCGGGCCCGGCCGTTGGGGCGGCGGTTGGCGCGGGCGGGGCGGGCAGGGCAGGCGGGCGGGCAGGGCGCAGTCCCTCCCCCGGCTCTAGAGGCCGACTCGACTCGCGGCCATCGCCCTCCCAGGACAGGACCCAGCCATGGTTTCCACCCGGCCGAAAGCCACCGCCGGGAGGAATGTGGCGACCCGGGCGGAGCTCCCGCACAGTCCCGCAGCTGTGTGGGTCTGCGGCTGCAGGGAGTGTCCGAGCGTGTCACTGTGCCGGAGGGCAGCAGGGACATCCCCTGTGTGCGGTGTGAGCAGGGGGCCGATGTGCTGAGCCTGGTGGTAGAGCTGAAAGAGGCAGAGGAAAGGTTAAGGAGCCTCGGGGAGTGCGAGAGGGAGAGAGATGGGTGGAGCCGCACCCTGCCAGCCCTGAGGCCAAGGCAGCAGGTGGAGGCTCCACAAGCAGCAGAGGATCCCCTGCCCTCTTGCCACCAGGTAGAAGGACGGGACCTAAGAGATGAGAGGGGGAATGGAAACAGGTCCTGGCTCAGGGCTGCAGGTGAATCCCTTCCTGGCCTCCCTCACCTTCCTAGTTGCCCCTACACAACTGATATGGGGCTCTAGAAGTTGAGGGCCAGGCAAATGAGGAGGTAGATGAAGATCGCTCCAGGAAGTTGCCTAGGGAGAGTCAGTCAGCCCCACGCATTGTCACTGCCTCTGTTAAGAAAAAAAGGATGGTAATTATAGAATCATAGAATGGTTTGGGTTAGAAGGGAGCTCAAAGATCATCTAGTTCCACCACCCCTGCCATGGCAAGGGCACCTTCACTACACCAGGTTGCTAATTGTGGTAGGCTGTTGCCTTCTGAGGGGAACGGAGGGCCCAATATGCCGACCAGACAAGTCTGCTGCCTCCCTGGGGCCTGGGTTAGAGATGTCACTAGGAAACTCCCTGGTCTGATATGGCTCTCTGACTATTACCTGATGCTGGTTATGCAGGTTGGTAGTGGTAAGGTTGCAGAGAGAAGTCCAAAGATGACCAAAAGGGACTTCAGGGCACTGGGGTGATTGCTTGACGGATCAGGAGCACAGGTAGTGTTTTCCTCAATCCCTTCAGTGGCAGGCAAGAACACTGAAAGGAACAGGAAAACACACCTGATTAACACGTGGCTCAGAGGCTGGTGCCATCGGTGGAATTTTGGGGTTTATGATCATGGGGAGGTTTACATGGCACCAGGCCTGCTGGTGACAGATGGAGTTTGGCTTTCTAGAAGGGGGAAAAGGATTCTTGGGCATGAGTTGGCCGGGCTCATCAAGAAGGCTTTAAACTAGTTTTGAAGGGGGAAGGGGACAAAACAAGGCCCACCAGTGATGAACCTAGGGGTGGCATGCCTGTGTTGGGGGTGAAATCGATAGCTCAGCTCATCTCCATCTACACCAATGCACACAGGGTGGGCAACTAACAGGAAGAGCTGGAAGCCATTGTGCAGCAGGATAGCTATGACTTGGTCACTATCACAGAAACATGGTGGGACTGTCATGGCTGGAGTGCTGCAATGGATGGCTATAAGCTCTTCAGAAGGGACAGGCAAGGCAGGAGAGGTGGTGGCATGGCTTTATATGTTAGGGAGTGTTCTGATTGTGTAGAACTTAGTGATTGTGAGGACAAGGCTGAGTGCTTATGGGTGAGGATGAGGGGGAAGGCCAGCGAGGCAGGTATCCTGCTGGGAGTCTGTTATAGAACACCCAACCAGCAGGAAGAGGCAGATGAAGCATTCTACAAGCGGCTGGCAGAAGTCTCATGATTGTTAGCTTAGTCCTTGTGGGGGACTTCAACTTGCCAGATGTCTGCTGGAAATTCAACACAGCAGAGAGGAAACAGTCCAGGAAGTTCCTGGAATGTGTGGAAGAGAACTGCCTGACACAGCTGGTAGGGGAGCCTACCAGGGGAGGTGCCTCACTTGACCTGCTATTTACAAACAGAGAAGGACTGGTGGGAGATGCGGTGGTCAGAGGCCTTCTTAGAATTCTCTGTTCTTGGTGAAGTAAGGAGGGGGGTCAGCAAAATCACTACCATGGACTTGTGGAGGGCTGACTTTGGCCTGTTCAGGACACTGGTTGAGAGAGTGCCTTGGGAGACAGTCCTGAAGGGCAAGGGAGTCAAGGAAGACTGGGCATTCTTCAAGGAGGAAGTCTTAAAGGCGCAGGACCAGGCTGTCCCCATATGCTGTAAGATGAACCGGCGGGGTAGACGACCAGCCTGGTTGAACAGGGAGCTTTTGCTAGAACTCAGGGGAAAAAAGGAGGATTTACCACTCTTGGAAGAAAGGGCAGGTAACTCAAAGAGTATAGGGAGCTTGTTAGGTCATGTAGAGGGAAAATTAGTGAGGCAAAAGCACAACTAGAACTCAGGCTGGCCACTGTTGTGAAAGACAACAAAAAATGTTTCTACAAATACGTTAACAACAGAAAGAGAGCTGAGGAGAATTTCCATCCTCTATTGGATGCAGAGGGGAACATTGTCACCAAGGATGAGGAAAAGGCTGAGGTACTTAGTGCCTTCTTTGCCTCAGTCTTTAATAGTCAAACAAGCTATCCTCAAGGAAATCAGCCCCCTGAGCTGGAATACTGTGATAGAGAGCAGAATAAACCCCCCATAATTCAGGAGGAAGCAGTTATGACCTGCTTTGCCACCTGGACATTCACAAGTCTATGAGGCTGGATGGGATCCACCCCAAAGTACTGAGGGAGCTGGCAGAGGAGCTGCCCAAACCACTCTCCGTCATTTATCAGAAGTCCTGGTCCACAGGGGAGGTCCCAGATGACTGGAGACTTGCCAATGTGATGCCCATCTACAAGAAGGGCCAGAAGGAGGATCCAGGGAACTACAGGCCTGTCAGCCTGACCTCGGTACCAGGCAAGATTATGGAGCAGTTCATCTTGAGGGCGCTCACATGGCATGTGCAGGACAACCAGGGACTCAGGCCCAGCCAGCATGGGTTCATGAAGGGCAGGTCCTGCTTAACCAACCTGATCTCCTTCTATGACCAGGTGACCCACCTAGTCGATGAGGGGAAGGCTGTGGATGTCATCTACCTGGACTTCAGTAAAGCTTTTGACACCATCTCCCACAGCATTCTCCTAGGAAAGTTGGTGGCTCATGGCCTAGACAGGTGCACTCTAAGCTGGGTTAAAAACTGTCTGGATGACCAAGCACAGAGAGTGGTGGTGAATGGAGTTAAATCCAGCTGGCGGCCAGTCACAAGTGGTGTCCCCCAGGGCTCAGTATTGGGGCCAGTCTTGTTTAACATCTTTATTGATGATCTGGATGAGGGGATTGAGTGCTCCCTTAGTAAGTTTGCAGAAGACACCAAGTTGGGTGGGAGTGTTGATCTACTTGAGTGTAGGAAGGCTCTGCAGAGGGACCTGGACAGGCTGGATCAATGGGCTGAGGCCAATTGTTTGAGGTTTAACAAGGCCAAGTGCCAGGTCCTGCACTTGGGTCACCACAACCCCATGCAGCGCTACAGGCTTGGGGATGAGTGGCTGGAAAGCTGCCTGGTGGAAAAGGCTCTGGGGGTGCTGGTTGACAGCTGGCTGAACATGAGCCAGCAGTGTGCCCAGGTGGCCAAGAAGGCCAATAGCGTCCTGGCCTGTATCACAAATAGTGTGGCCAGCAGGAGTAGGGAAGTGATTGTGCCCCTGTACTCGGCACGGGTGAGGCAGCACCTTGAATCCTGTGTGCAGTTTTGGGCCCCTCACTACAAGAAACACATTGAGGTGCTGGAGCGTGTCCAGAGAAGGGCAATGAAGCTGGTGAAGGGCCTGGAGAACAGGTCTTGTGAGGAGCACCTGAGGGAACTGGGGTTGTTTAGTATGGAGAAGAGGAGGCTGAGGGGAGACCTTATTGCTCTCTACAATTACTTGAAAGGAGGTTGTAGCGAGGTGGGTGTTGGTCTCTTCTCCCAAGTAACAAGAGATAGGATGAGATGAAATGGCCTCAGGTTATGCCAGGGGAGGTTTAAATTAGACATAAGGAAAAAATTCTGTACTGAAAGAGTCATCAAGCACTGGAACAGGCTGCCCAGGGCATTGGTGAAGTCACCATCCCTGGAGGTGTTCAAAAAACAAGTAGATGTGGCAGTTTGGGACATGGTTTAGTGGGCATGGTGGTATTATGTAGATGGTTGGACTTGATGATCTTAGAGGTCTTTTCCAACTTAATGATTCTATGGTTCTATGAATGCTTTTAGCACTACAGTTAATGGACCTTAAGGTGAGTTAAACTCCCGAGTTGTATGTGAAGCTCTGCTGGTCTCACTGGAAGTGTGTGGGGTCACTGGTGACAGAGTGTGGTATGTAAATGCTGTGTAGCTTTTAGTCCTAGTTTACTAGCTTAATTATCTCAACCTAGAATAAAAAAACTTTTTTTTACTTATCATAGTAACTGTGGAATAGTTCCGTATAACTAAAGGAAAAGTTGGTAGTTTGGAGTTTTTTTAAATCCCCCCCCCCCCCCCCCGTGCTGTTGCTGTATCTTCAGGGAGCTCCATCTGAGTGCTAGGATCCCCACTCTGTTCAAACCTATATAAAAAGGGAAATTCTCAGAACCAAGAGCTTACAGAGAGAGAGAGCATGTATTAGCCCAGAAGCAAACAGGTAGAATTGTCACTGGGGCATAATGCAAACATACTGGTCAACACAATAGTCCATGTTCTTAATGAAAAACTTCCTTCATCGTTGTGGTACGTATAAAAGTAATAGTTAAAAGACTCATAGTAAGTAAAGCTTTGAAGAATGACTTAGAAGGATGAAGCAGCCCAATGGGTGTTTGCACTACGTTCAGATATATGAGACAAAATGGGAGGTAACATGAAAGTATTTGATCATTTCAAGACTTGGAGATTGAGTCAGGTGCCATAGTCCTCTGGAAGTGGAAACTCCCCTTTGCATCCTGAGATAGGAACAGTAAAAGGATATGCAATCAAAGGCAAACAACTTGTCCTTGATACCACAAAGAATGTGAGAAAAGTGGCTGTGGTCAAAGTGACAGGTCAGAAAGGGTTGTATTTGTAGCAGCTCTATGAGAGGATACAAACAGGGAAGACGGCACAGCCATATAAAGCCTTTTCAGTAGTTACAAGATGACAGTCAAAAGGAGAATGTCATCTATGTAGATGAGCAGGAAACAGTGCTGTGTGCCAAAAATAACAGTCTCATTTTAGCTTGATATGATTCAGAGGGGTAAGTTGAAGGTCTAACCTCCGGCATTGCGCCAGCATTTCAGGTAATGTAGAGGTATTGTTCATGATGATTAAGAAAAGGAGGGAAAGGGGGAATTTGTGCAAGTCGTACTCTTTAGTCATCTTGAGCTGACAGCTAGATATCCATGAGGAGCCACCAAAGGCACATGTCAAGGCTTTGATCAAGAAAAGAGACAAGTCTGTAGCCAATGTTAATGTTCTGTCATCAAGTTCACATACATATTGTCATGTTAAAATGAGAGAAGTCCCTTTCTTCTGCGTATGGTTGCAAACATGCAGAAACCTTTTCCAGAATATTTGTTTCATTACATTGTTAGCTAAAATATACATTTTAACACTAAAATCAGGGAAGCTTCAAGGCATAAAACCTGCAAGAAAATTAAATACAAACTCATAATTAAGCCAAAGTTAATTATTTCCTTCACAGTCCATATGCTAAAGTTATTTAAAAAAACCCACCCAAAACCCAACTTTCCAAATCCCCCAAAAAACAAACAAACAAAAACTCACTCCACCTTTTGGACTAAACTGGAATCTTCCTTATCTTGAAAGAGCTAGTTAAAATGTGTATGTTCAATTTCTCACCAAAAAGCTCCTTTTCCCCTTAGCCTGTAGAATTGGAGGGTAGAGGTTTCTCTGAATTGCTGCTGGCGGAAGATAGGAGGAAGTACTGATTCGAATTGAAGCCATGGGATTCTAGAGTTTTCCAATGACATCTGTTGTTGTTGGCAAACTTCTGTACAGTTGTGAGGTAAACAAGAAACTTACAGGCTTTTTTTTTTTTTTGAATGTAGGAATACTTTTCTATATTTCTTAGCCTGCAGGGTGTTTTTCCCTGTCTCCTAATAGTTTATTTCTGTATGTTTACTGTGAGCACTGCACATCTGGTACTAGGTGTTGAGGCTGGCATTTCATGATTTCCAGAACTTCCTCTACCATCTTCAAGTTGCTGAGTAAGATCCTGTGTTCTCTGGCTCCCCTGTTTGCATTGTTCTCCCCACTGATATTTTTCAATATATAAAAATAAGCGTTCTGCTTAAGAAAGTGCGTTTTACTGACTGACAAGGGGTTCACAGCCTACTACCAGCTTCCACACAAAGTATTGCATTTTTTATTATTTCTGTGGGTTTTTTTTTTTTATCTAAACCAAATCTTTTTATTTGGGGTGGGACTCCTTGTTCTGTTTTTCCCTCTTTTTACTCATGAAGGGCCTAAAACGTCTTTTGCTGTAGTTTGCTTTATCAAGAAGAATGTAACCTCTCATCTGTGTTCACTCTATACGATCAACAGCATAAGAACAGTAGAACAAATTCTATTAAAGCACATTTCATATAATATATATTGTAACTTGCTGACAGGAGGAGGTTGCCAAGTCCGGGAGTATAGATGATTCTGAAAGGGAAATACCAGTGCTCTCCACTGCTTATGAACTGTCCTTCAGTTGACTGGATAATGTTAATGTAATGTCATTCTTTTATTGCTTCACTCCGCAGTGAAATGGTTGATCTCTAGTGCAAGTTTTAATAACTTACGTGTCAATTTTACATGTCAAAATACATTTACCCATATTCAAATGGATGCACGGAATAATTCACACCACTGTTTTTGCTGTCTTGTGTTCGAATTGCGGCCACAGATAAAAGATTTATTTTAAAGTGAAAGCCTGGGATAGACTAAGGCTGTACAGTGCTGAATGATCACCAGCAGCTTCAAAACAGAGAACGATTTCCAGCTATAAAGGGTAACGTGCGACATGTGCATGGAGGGCTTTCTTAACTGACATCAAGGAAACGAAAAGATGACCTGGTGAGTCCTCACTGCTTCCTTGGCTGCTCTGACAGATACCATTGGACTTTGGCCTGTAGACATGAGAGCGTTTTGTAAACTGGTCCTTCGTCACTTCTGCCTAAGAAAATGGGAATTTTTGAAGACATCTTGAAGACAGCTCAATTCTTCGAGGCTTTTGTCAGAAAAGTAAAAGTTTGGCATTTGAAGCCAAACCGAATTGTCTCTGTTACTGCCAGTTTGTAAGCCTACTGCGAATAGTTCCTAAAATTACTACAAATTATTTCAAGTGTCTCTTTTTTTTGGTGCTTTTTGGGTGCTTACACACCCATGATGCTGACACACCAATCCATTGCTTCCTTTCCCCGCAGGCTTCTCCTCCCCACCCCGCACCCCACCACTCCGGCTGCACATGGGGTCTCCTCCCCTCCTCAAACGGGCCGTGCCCACCCCCAAGCCCCGACGGAGCGGTGTGAAGGCGCCGCGACACCGGCGGTGGGCAGCGCCCTCCCGCTGCCGCCCCGGCATCGGGGGGGTCCCTCCTCGTGAAGGGGGGGTGGAGGGGCAGCGGGCGGGGGGCCGGGCCGGGGGAGGGTCCCGGCGGGCGGCGCTGGCAGCTTCCCCCCCGCGGCGGCGACCGCGGACCCAGCGGCGGCGGCGGCTCGGGGGCGCCTCGGCCGCGCTCCTGCGGCAGCGGGCGGCGGCCGGCAGGCCATGGCGGGAAAGAGCTTCAGCCTCGGCGTCCTCGGCCTCGGCGTCTTGCTCCTGGCCGCTGCCTCGGGGGATGCGGAGCCGCCGCCGAGCTGCGAGGGCGTCCGGAAAGTTTTCCAGCTGCGGCAGCTCGGCCCCCTCAGAGGCATCCCGAAGTCCCCGCGGGCGGGTAAGGGAAAACTTGAGGGGGGCAGAGGCGCAAGGAGCGGCGGGGGTCGGAGGGGCTGCCGTGCCCCGGCTGCGGGGACGGCGGGTTTGAATTTGGTGCCGCTGGCGGTGATTAGCGGGCGGTGCCGGCGGGGGGGCTGCGGCTCCGCCGGGCACCTCCTGTCACCCCGTGCTCGCGTCTTTGCGCCCCCCGCCGCGGGCGGGCGGACCCGGCTCCGCAGCTGCGTTGGGGGTTGGAGGGGTCTTCTCGTGGCGGGGGGGAGGTGTGGGGGGGTGGCTCCCGGCTCCTCACTCCAGAAAGAAAAGGGTCTTCTCGGGGTGCGGGCTCTGTGAAAGCCGGGGCGCCCCGACACCTGCCTAAAATCCCCTTGTGCCCGCTTCCGTGCCGCACCGTGGGGCGCAGAGCGGGGGGTCACCCTGCTTGGAGCCGTCCGTGGGCAGGCACAGGTATCGCATCGGTGGAGACCGCCGAACGGCGCTGGGGGCTGGGGTTTACTCGTGTGCGAAATGAGACCCGACTTAGACCGCTGCGAGCGGTGGGTCGCTGCAAACGGATAAAATTTCCTGGGAAAGTAATGTCTTAATGGCAATTTGAGGACATCCTAGCATTTACATCAACAATGACTTTTTTTTTTTTTTTTTTTTTTTTTAAGAGGAACCAAATTACGTTGCAGAGCATGTATGCAATAAGACGTATCTTCTTAGCTCTGGGGTTTGTTTCCAGCCTCGTGAGAACCTCAGTTTTCAGCGGTGCTGATCACAAAATTGAAGTGCAGATATCGCTGAGTGTGAAAATACAGGGTTGGAAAATATTTTTTTTTTTTTTTTTTTACACACTGTAAAGTGTGTTAATGTTTAGATGACAGATTAACTAGTGGATGTGCGAGTCAATGCTTTCCTGACAGAAAATGACTTTTCAATGCAACAAAAGCTGAATTAACACTCCACTCACTTTAAAATACCAATAGCCTCTTTCTTTTTTTAAAATAATCTGTGTAGTTTTTAATAACTCTGAAAGTTGAGGTAAGGTGTACTATGTTTATTCCTAAAGGAATCACTTCAGAATACTGCTTTTTGATGACTCTTAATTTTAAACATAACAGATAATCCTAAACTTAACAGACTTAATATTGCAGTGTGCAGTTTACAAACCGAAGTACTATATTTAGCTTAACAGTACATTTGACAACATGCATTGTCTTCTTACATTGTCTTTAGCTAAAGATTTTATTATTATCTTCACCAAAAAAAATATAAACACTTTAATTGGAAAGCCTGATTAGATAGGTACTGTGCAAGTGAAGATGTCTGGAAAGTGAAATTTGTCAGTGATTTATTTTTTTGGTGCTGATTATTTGTGTGAATAATATCAATATGAATGACATGATATCAGTTTAACTATGTTCTTCTCATTCCATAGTCTAGCGTAACTATTACATTTTCTCTGCCACTTTAATTTATTTTGATACCATATATTCACCTGTGTAGTGGGAATCAAGAGGAAATGTTCCCTCAAGAGGAAAGAGCTACGGTACCTTACATATGTTACCTCTGCCCTGCTCTCTGATTTCCTTCCTTCCCCTATAGTATTTTTATACCACCACACTAATTTTTTTCTTCTGACTTTTCTGTATTTCCTGTTTCTGAAGTAAAAGCCGGTTTTGAATTATAAAAGTGATAAAAGGATTCCTTTCCCTGCTGCTGCTCCTGCGAGCAGCGGTCAGCAGGAGGTGCGGTACAGCTTTCACACTTGGAGAGAACTGAATTGCTGTGGGCAGCCTGGGAAACACCGGTCCTCAAGGACCAGAGTATAAGCCTCAGAGTTCTCCTTCTGACTTTGATCTCAGAGGTACCCGAAACAAATTATTGTGAACAGTAAAATCTATCTAGAATTGGAGAAGATGAGAAAATGGGGATTAAATTAGTGTTTTAGAAGTTTTAGCTGTGATTAAAGGTATTTGTAGGCTGGAAACATAATGTGAAGAGGAAAAAAACGTCACTTTTGCTGCTGATCTTCTGTATTAAGCCTTCTTTTGAGTCAAAAAGCGAAAAATATTTTAAAACCTTTTTTGATGGCACTTACAAATGTATTTGTGTGTAATACACAGACACACACATATGTACATACACACGCACTTTCTGTAGGTGTGTCCGCTTGTGAAAACAGGTGTCAAAGCTGCCTTTATAAGGTTTAATTCAGTTGCATGAAGGTGATACTGAGCAATATGGGAACCACAAATTTGAATCTGTGTTATCATTCACATATCTCAGGATATCATGGTGTTGAAATTGGCAGCTAATACTCAAGATAAATGAATATCTTTAACAAAACCAAGATTTGTATTGCTACCTCCCAGCAATGAAGAAGCTTGGCTAACTGTGCTCAATCTTTCGTAGCAGTGATTTGTGAACTGTAGTACAGACTTAACGTGCAGCCCCATGATATGCTCTATTGAAAGATTTATCACTTTCATACTGATTTTAAACGTTAGTTGCAAAAATACTTTGTTTTTTCCTGTCTTGTTCTGTGCTGCAAGTGTGGTGGTGTTGGGACCGTACAGGGAAACCTCAATAATTAAAACTCCTAAAAGACCCTTTTCATTGTATGGAGAATCAAACAATATGCAAAGCATTAATTAAATATAAAAAGGCCTCAAGTGTTTGGTTTGGGGTTTTTATTTTATTTTTGTTGATCTGTATGACTTTGATTATTTAAAAAAAAAATAATTGTTGTCTGCAAAATACTTTTTTTTACATACTTTTATTTCCTGTGCTCAATTTCTGGTATTGTAACCTAAACAACTTTCTTGAAGAATTCCACTCTTTTATTCCATATATATTTTAGTAAAACTAGAGCTTTTAGCTGATTTCAACAGCTCATTTTTCAGACAGGTTAAATGAGAGCTGTCAACTCTCCTTTTTCTCTTGGTTGCAAATAAGGTTTCTTCTATGGTTTCCTTCTCTCGGAATATGTAGAACAGCAGAATAGGATGGACAGTAAACCAGTCAACCTTGCCTTCTTGACAAAGGGCTTCCAGTATGTCAGTGAATAAACTGTCAGGCTTCTGTCTGCACCAAAAAGCTGAATTCCATGGCTTACTGAAAAATGTTACATTTGCTGGAACTGTAGAACCAAACAGTTCCCGATGGAGTGGAAAAAACTACTGGAGATATTTTTCCAAGTTTTCAGAAGTTTTTTTTCTGTTTGGTTGTTTTATTGGTTTGGGTTTTGTTTTGGTTTGGTTTTGTTTGGTTGGTTGTTTTTTTCCCCCAGGAATCAATCTAGGCTTCTTTTCAGCAAGCTTTGGGTGGTCATGTGTGCCGCTGTGAGAAGAAGCAGCATAAAAAAGAGTGAAGACCATGATTAGTATAAATTTTATTACAAAGGCTTTTTGATAGAGAATTGTTGTGCATATGAAATTGAATAAATGAGACAAACTATGCTTGAAGGATGAGATAATCTTCAAAAAAGTTGGTGTGTAATACTCTTTTGTTAATTCAAGTCAAAATATTCTTGCTAATTCAATTTAAAGTAACAATAGAAGTCAGTGTAAAATCCAGAGCTAATTACTTTGATGCAAACTCAAGATCATCTTTGAATTTTAATTTGGGTTTCTAGTATGATTTACATTCAGGTAATTTGGATTTTGGTTCTATCTGAAGTCGAATCAACACTTTTTTTTTGTTCTTTTTGGTATGTGCAGGCAGGGGCACTTTAATTACTCTATTTCTCTACCTAACATTCAGATCACTGGAAAAGGATTTAGGCAGATACAAAAAATTAGTTGCTCTGTCATATCAGTTACTGATGTTCATTATGTCATGTCTGTTTTTGTAAGGACTGTTGCCTACAACATTTTTTATTTGCGTGAATGTACACTGTTGGTTCCTGAATACAAGTAGTATTTCACCTCTGGATCCACAAAATGATCACTGTGAAACAATTCTTCCATTTTGAGATTAAAACCAACAAAAAAATGGGCTCAACTATGTAGCAGCTTCCCCATCTCTATCTCCCATATTTGAACTTTCCTAGGAAGTTAGCAGTGCTCAGTAGCCTTAGGACATGATCTGACTTGGGTGATCTGAAAGGCAGTGTCCATACTGCTAAACAGAGGACAGGGGACCAACTCCTGGTTCTCGTGCTGAGTGGAATAGATTTACTCTACATCGCTTAAGGCTGGTATCCTGTAGAAGGGACTGATTGTCCTCACCTGATGGGGTTTGCCCTTGAGTCTTCTCTAGATCCAGTATGATGGTGTTGTAATGCCAAAGCACTGTGGATTTTTAGGGTTCCCTTCTACTGCAATTCAAGCAGTCTTAAAAATAGGAAGGCTTTTTGCAGGAAGCAAGTGTAGTGGACCATAAATGCACCTTTTGTGCCGTGAGCTGTAGCGTGGGTATATGAAGAAGGGATGCCTACACCTTGCTAGGGTGCTTGCTAGTAGGAGGATAATCTTAGAAGATGTTAGGAAGGAGACAAACCTGTATTACAGTTTAGCCTATGGTGTCCTCTGAAAGCAGTATGGGGAATGGACGATCTCTAGAAGTGCAGCTGGGCAGTGCACCGAGAGAAATCCCGGAGCCATCTAAACAGAGCCACAGAAAGAGGCAAGGGCATAGTTCAACAGTGCGGACAGTCAGGGCCAGGTGCTTGAGGCTGATCCCTGCCTCTCTTTAGCAATGCTGTAGTACTTTACAGCAACCCTAACGATGGCGATTAATGCTAAGTCTCGAGTGGCTCTTGGAGCAAAAATGTTATTAAAGGGCAAGCATGAGAAGGACTCATGTCTGATACAGGTCTCAGATCCATTTTGCTGCTTCCAGGCCCTATGGCATTTCAGTGCTGGCTTTAAAAGACTGTTTATCATGACAATCCTAGGTCTGTTTTGGGATTTTTCACACTCTGGATTTGATCTCATGGAAGTATTTGTCTACGTAGATAGGCAGAAATTTACCACACGTCTGGTATTTTCTCTTCCTGGCAATTAATGTCCTCATCCTGTCAGCACTTGTTTATCTCAAGGTACTGAAAATACGGATTTGTATTAGACCATAAATGAAAGTTTGAAATCAGTTCCAGATCTTCTGGAAATAGGTAAACCTGTACCTTAGAATAATTACATTTTATTCTTGGTGAACTCTCTTTTCTACACCCATCTAGATTGTTTTCAGTTGTAAAACCTTTCCTATACTGTAACTGTTTATGTTAATATAAGTTTATTACAGGCTAAGTTATTTAATTTCTTGCTATCTTGTGATCTTGTCTAAAATTAGATTGCAGCATACAGCCTTCAGAATTTGGTACCGAAAAGAACAATATTCCTTACTGGAGCAGAAAATGTTTTCTCACTGTATTTCAAAATAATTGATTATCGACAAAACAATTCTTGTGGAAGATAGGAAGATTTTCAGATGTGAAAACACAGAAAATTAAGTGTGGGGTTTTTTAACATTTGTTGTACTGAAATGGAACGACCTGTTTCACTTGCTGGTTTACATACCCTCTTCTGAAACATTATCCGTAAGCTGTTGCTTGTTCTGTAGCTTTATAAAGAAACAACTACAAACCACTCTGTGGATTTTAAGCAACCACTCCATTTTTAGTCAGTTGGGTTCTTTTGGATGTTGTATTTGGTTACTTTTTCCTGACCTCTGAAAGCAGCTGTGTTTAATGAGCTGGAACAGAAGTAGGTCAATAAAATGTACTTTATATATACGTGATTAGCAGTCTTAAAGTGTAGAACAAAGTTCCCTTAGGGCTGGGAATGATATCCATGTTAAAAAGATGCTGCTTAAAAAAATATTTACCATAAAATCAAGGGATTAAAAGAATGTTGAAGAGTCAGCTGAAACCATAAACAAATATTCATTACTATTTTAGAGTTTTGCCAAAAATCTAAATGTCTTCTTAAAGCTGTTCTAAAGCCCATAATAAGCCTAGATAAAATTTTGTATTAGCTCCTGCTTTACAAGAGGCGAAGTGTAGAAGGCTTAAAAGTGCAAAGTGCCCAACATTTGTTTAAAATATTACGCACAGTTTGGGTAATAGAGCTAATTTTTAGGTTATTTAATTCTAGTACTAAACAAGTATTATGCATGTCTGTGCCTATACACATATGGAACTGCATGTGAGCAGAAGCTGTGTATATTATTTGCTAATAACTGAAATGTAGCTGAAAAGTCATACATACTGAAAAAACGACACAAAGATCTGCTTTTCTGAACCTCACAGGAAAAAGGAGATCTTTGCCTCTAAGAAATAAAGCTACTGTTTACTTGTGAAAGAGACACGTACCAAGTCAGTAGGAGAATGAAGAATAGTACTTACAAGTTCTAATTTTTGCTTGGTTTGACAGCTCAGCTACACACTTCTGATCGTGAAATTACGGTTTATTTTACAACAATGACATTGTCTAAAATGAAAATATATACAACACAATGTTATTTGTGTTTGAGGCAACTTGATAATAACACTGCCAAGTTGTCTCTCTTAAATCTTCACTTCTAGGCAGAGAGAGGACATTTATATGTGGTTACTATCTGCTGAGATTTGGAGGGTAAGGTAGGTCACTTGCGTACATGCTAGTGAGGTGGGGTGTTACTGTTTTTAAATACTTTGTAAAAACCAAACCAAACAAACCTTCTCAATTCAACACAGCTATATTCTTCACTGGGAATAGTTTTAAGTGTGCTCTTGGCATTTGGGCCCATATTCAAGCTGTGTTGAAATTTGAAAATTGAGCAGTTGTATTGGGGAGACTTATGTAATGCACAGAACTGTATAATGTCTTTCTAATAAGTCACTTATCAGAAAACTGTAAAACTATAGTGATGTAAGAGAAGCAAAATATATCTAGTTGGGAGTCTTCCTTTTTTAGCCTTTTCAGACTTACTGTTATTTTTAAATTATTTGATATCTAGACTGTGTAATAAGTTTGCTGAAGAACTAGTGCTCATCCACTGTCGTATTGTCTTCAGTAGTGTGAATTGTAAAGATTATGTCATGTTGTAGAAGGCAAACTTTCCAAACATTGTTTCCAAACCTAGAAATAATTCTGAACATGTAGAAGTCATAACACCAAATTATCAAGCCTACTATACGGGTAACAAAGACCAACTGGTCTGCAATTACCTCAGTTATGTTCTTGCTCTTTTGAAGATAGGTGCAACATTTACTTTTTTTTAATCACTGGGGACTTGCACTGGGTCAACAGCCTTTCAAAAGTAATATGGAATGGTCTCCAGATTATGCTCTATCGGCAAAGATGCTCATTAGCACCTTTGGTTACATCTCACCTGGTCCCATGAGCTTGTATGGGCCAAGATTTCACAAGAGATCCCACATTCAATCCTCTTCCACTACTGCTGGTTCCTCTCTTACGTAACCCTTGTCACTAGGCACAGAGGCCTGGGCTTGTTGGTGAATGCTGAAGCAAGGAAGGAAGTGAGTACCTCAGCCTTGCCTGCATCCATGGGCTCTAAATCACCTCCCCCTTTCAGCAGCAGGCCCACTATTCCTGCTTTATTCCTCTGTTGTTCACATAGTGGTGCAAGCTCTTGCCCTTTGATGTCTCTTGCCATTTTCAACATCAGTCAAGCTTTGGCTTTCCTAACACCATTCCTCCACACCTCGGCAATGTTTCTATATTGTCCCTTATAACCTGCCATTTACATCCTTTTTTGCAGTGAAGCTTAGTAACGAGTTTCCTGTTAACCCAAGCCTGTCCCTTGATAAGTCTATCCACTGGAGTGAATTGCATGTGAACTCACAGAGGATTAATTTCACATGGAGGTTTTTGCTGTTTCTGGCATTTAGACCTCTCACACCCAAGCATGCATCTAGTCCCTGGTGTCTCCAGTTGCTGGACTCATGAACAGGACAGAGAGTGAGATTATACATGAAAGTTAGTTAAGATAAAAGGGTTTAATAAGAAGATAGGATGGACCGTGGTGATCAGGCGCAGTGCTCAGGGAAGCAAGTGTACTAGCTGGCTTTGCTTACATGTGACAAACCTCTTTTATCCCCCCCTTTCCCTCTGTTTTCACATGGTTGTTTCTCCTCTTATCCCACCTTTTACCTACCTTTGGCTCTTACCCTAAGCATCCCATAAGAATTTTTGTACAGTCCCACAAGTCCCTTATGATATCCCCTAGTAGGTTTCCCACAGTCCCAAGCATCCAACAATACTCAAGTTAGTCTTGCTTCCCGTTCCTCATCAGTTACAATGTTCAGGCTCACCCTCTCTAACAGGCTCTGAGTTCCTTTATAGCCCATCAGTCAATGGCTGACAAGTTCTGGTCTATGTTACTGTCCCTGTTAACCCCTGCTTTTTAGTGTTTGTGTGGCTGTGTTGATTGAGTTTGTCATTTTCTTTGTTGCTCACTATTTCTTTTATACTGAATAGTCCATCACCAGGTGACTTAATGGGCTAGATACCGTTAGATTCGATCTAGCTTCACATGTGGGCTGTGTGTATTTGTGTAACTGCACCAGAGGTGGGCCCTGAGGGCTCGCACCCATCTCTGGGCCACGGGCACTTACCATTCCTGACCTCCCTTCCCATGCTTACTTGCCAACTGTTATCAACATCCCCTCGACATGCCTGTTTCAGAGCCTTCCTTGCCAGGCTGGCCAGCCACTTGGCAAAGGTGCTCTTAGTCCACTTTGTCAAACAGATCCTGTCTTTCACTAACAATCCTGCTTCCTTAAGAGGGACCTATGGTCATAAAAGCCAAAGCACTGAGTGTGATACTTAAAGGGAAAGACTGCTCAGTACAAGTAGTCTAAGACAGATCAAGATGAAAGTGGCTTGCTGGTTTGTTAAAGACACCTGACAATCAGTTAAGTATACATTCAGGATCAATATTGGTAACACAAGAGATAAACACAGTACTAGACGCAAAATGTTAATAAACACCTGCACATTTCTAAGCACCTTTCTTTAACTTATTCCAATACTTGCTAGTCCACTTTCCCCGCCTTGGTTTTATGGCAACCCCTACGCTGGCTGTGCAGGCTCCCATGGGTGCGCACCCCTCTGCCGGAGACATGGCTGCCTCAGCTTTGTGTGCACCCAGGCTGCTCCCAGCACCCCACTGATGCACCCTGCAGTGAGGAGGTGTCCCTGCACCTTGTGGTGGGGTTCCTGTGTGCTGCCCTCGCTCTGCCAGCCCACTGCTGAGTGCCGGCTGGTCCCAGTGCCCCACGGGGAGGCTGTGCTGCCCAGGCTGGGCAGGGGTTGGGGTGCCCTGGGACCAGTGCTGGCAGGGACGGACCCGCTCTGATGGCTGCTGCTTCCTCTCCACCATCTCTCCTTGATGTCAAAAATGTTTGTGCTTCTTGCCAAGGTCGCTCCTCTGTTTCAAAAACCTCGTAATTTCCCAGTTAATGTTTGATACAGCTAATGGCCATCTTCCTATTCAGCACGATGAGTCTTGGGCAAATAACTCGGGCAGTTGTACAGTTTTGATGCACCTTCCTGGTTTTAACAGCTACTGTCATCCCAGATTACAGAATGGTTGAGGTGGGAAGGTGCCTCTGGAGATACTCTAGGAGAGCCCTTTGCCCAAAGCAGGGTCAGCTCCAGTAGGTTGCTCAGGACCATGTCCAGTCAAGTTTTGAGCATCTCTGGGGATTGAGACTCCATGACCTCTCAGGACAAGCTCTTCTAGCGTTAGACCATCCTCATGGTGATTTTTTTTTTTTTTCCTGAAGTGACTGCTTTGCCAAGGGTGGTGAATGGTGTATTGCATATTTAAATTAATAAATAGTTTACAGGAAAAGGAATAAATGAAATTAGTTTTAAATAATCATAAACCACATTAACTTAAATTATATCATATCACATATTGCCTAAATTGTGCTTTGCTTGTTCTCTTTTAGGTAAAATTTGGAAGAATTGTAGTTTCAAGAAATCTGTACCTTTTAATTAAAAGAAAAAAAAAAGTCTAAAAGCTTATTAACTAATCTGATTCAGCTCTGTAAAATGTGAATGCTTTTATGTTGTTAGTAAAACAAAATGGTATATGTTACAATTGAGGGTAGCAGGAGGAAAGCATGGCATTCTTTTTTTTTTTCCCTCTTTTTGTTCTGCACTGGGAATAGAATTGAGTTAAACATAATGACCTTACTGTGATAAATGTATTCTCACAGGAAGGTCAAAAAGAAGAAAAATTCGTTTTGATCAGGAAATCTAGAGCCCAAAGCTAATCAGGAGGATATACGGTTTAACATTTTACATTTTCAGGGAAGTGGTTTGGGGCAAAAGCATGATATCTCTGTGTGTATTTCACATCACTGACTTTAATCAATGCTAGAAGCTAAACAACTATAGCACCTCCCCCCTTTTAACATCAGTAAATTAATCTTCACTACAAAAAGAAGTAAACCAAAGTGTATAGTAGTCCTGAAATCACACAAGGAGAGATGGGAAACAGAGAGGCCGTGTGAAAGTTGCATGGCAGGACCCTATAGTTCTGTTCATACACTGGTTGGTGTCTGCTGCAGCTCCCTCATAGCCTGAATCTTCCCACCCGTGTGCTAGAGGGGGACGTCAAGCACCTGGAGCTGAAACATGGCCGACATGGATACAAGGACTCTGTATCTGGGAAGTGCTGCTGTACCCACAGCTAGGATGTGCCCAGGCCCAGGCAAAGCCCAGACCAATAATTAACTGACAGAATTCATACTTCCTGAAGAAATAATGAATGAAAATATCATGAGATCCCACCACTGCGGTGCTGGCAAGGTTAAAATTCAGAAACCTCTTTTCTCTACAGATGGTCTATGATTACTGTGCATTGCCCTTCTGCACATAACTCAAAGCAGGAAAAAAAAGCAGCGGGAACATGACAAGTTATGAATTACCAGCCTCAAGTGAGCACTCTGCATAGTTTGAAGGCTTGCTTTATTAGCTGGGTTTTTGTTATGTTGTCTGTCTTGTCTTGTGGCTGCTGCCATTGTTTTCCCTAAGGGGCAGCAAGCCAAAAATTTTGCTCTGGCTCTTCAGTGATAGTTGAAGCAATGTAACTAACTGCCAGTCTCATATAGCTGATTCCCCCAGCACCCACACATACACCCCCACAAAAAAAAAAAAGCCACAGAAGAGAAAAAAAAAAGCAGAGGATGTTTACAGATGTCATGAACAAATAAAAAAAAAAAAATGTATTTTCCATCTCCATTTGGATCAGACTTACTCCATCCACTTAGAAACCTTGCTTCTTCATTTAACAAATCAATGACATATATCATAGAGAAAATCAGAATAGTTGTTTGTAATATTTTAAATACCATGGAAACACTTCTGTGATGCTCTAAGAAAGATATACTTGATATTTCAGACTAGTATTTAAGATCATAGACGTAGTTCAAAACTGTAGTCAATAAAGACAGTGATTGATCTCTGCGTATGTGCCCCTAGAGAATTTAAAGGGAAATCTAAATTCTTGTTGATGATGTTAATACAAAAGTTTCTAATTTTAATTTTTTTTTTAAATTATCCTTCTGATTCTTAATGCTTTTCACTTCAACTGTACAAAACTAGCTAACCTAGCCTTGAAAAACACTTGAGTGTATTCATTATGTTCCACCTGCAAATTAACAGTCGAACCTTCGAAGTTTTTCTGCTTTTAAGACTTTCTGTGCTTTATTAATTAATTAATTCTGCTTGTGGCCTTGAAAATGTATTCCACATTGATGTGCTGATTTTTTGGTCCTAAGTTCATCTCTGGAAAATGTGTATATTGGACACTCCATCACTGCAGGGAAGCAAGTTGTAGAAAGTGTAGTGGAGTGTGTGTGTCTTCAGTGTGACACTGTATAGGTCTGTTTGCTTCGTAATTGTGTTTTCAGCTCGTGGAGAAGAGCACAAGAAAGTCCTAATGTAGACAATGCTTAGTCAAATTAATTAGATTAATTTATCCTTTTTGTCATTTAATTCTAGTTCAAACTGCGGCTGTGTTTCTTATTCTGACAGATTTGTTGAGCTATTATAGTTGTACTTAAAATTTTCTGAGATTGAGAAGAAAATAAGGCTGGTTAGGCATATTAAACTTAAAAAGTATAAAATTGAGAAATATGAAAATTACTGAGAATTGTGCTAGAAAATAAATATTTATATTTTTACATGTATTATTACAACAACTCTTTTTCCTTTTTGGTTACTGAATATTGTCTTCTGCTTGTAACAAAAACCAACTCACTACTGTCAAAAAAAGGTTGTAGCTAATATATAATTATATATTTATTATACAAATATATAATGATATTAAATATTTATGAAAGAGGGGTACATGAGATGAGTGGATTGGGGTTCTTAGGTGGCTTTGTGAAATTGAAAGCGAAAGGAGCATGGTGAGAATGGTTGCTTCCAGTGTCTGGTAGAATAAAAGAGTTTGGAAGCCAAAGCCATTATGAGTAATCTCAGCACTAATAATAAACTGAAGGAGCACATTGCAGGAAGGGTGGAGAGACCTTTTTTTTTAGTATAATAAAGGAGCAGTAGGTTATCTTCTGAATATCTATAAATGGAATAATTTTTTTAGTTTTTTTGTCTCCATAAAACTGATGCAGCTTTGAGGGAAAGCCAAGCTCAGGGTTGTTCTAACGTAGCTTCCGTGTCAGTCTGTTAGGTGGGTGCTGAGCATGTTTCTTGACAAAGACGGGCTTTGGGCAAGGCCAGACAGGAATTTAAACATGTATCATGTAGTAACATTTCTAATAGCCCTAGAGGTTTCAGCGACATAGGAGTTCATAAGTTAATCCAGATGTTAGTCTGATTACATGAATTGATGAAATGGTGAATTTTTCAGCTTCTATTTCTTGAGACAATCGTACAGGACAAAAATATGCTTTTAATAGGATATTTATATTGTAAAGTCCCAATTCAGCTGTACTTAATGGATATATTAGTTACCAAAAGTAAGTTTGAGCAACAGTATTAATAATGATGTACTAGACACCTCAAAATTCAGTGAGTGAGTTAAAACATCTGTTTTAGATTTTCAGTATCACAAGTGCCCTCCATTCCCCCCTGCACTCTTTCTTCATAAGTCCTGTTAGCTGGAAACTTCTTTATGAAGATAAAACGTTCTTGGACCAGCAGAATTGGAGTTCTAAGAAAATACAAGTGCTGCAAAGAATTGTAAAATTGCTTGGTTTGTCAACGTGAGACCAATAGACAACCATTAATAGATAAGTTTATATGACTTATTCTTTCTTTTTGAACTCTTTGCTGGTTTGTTTGAAAGTTAGTAAAGAGAAATCATATGCACAAATAATCAAAAAAAAAAAAAGAGAGAATATTTTAAAATAAGCAAACATAAATAAAACCTTTCCTTTTCAGAAAAGAATGTAAAGAACATATATAGGGGAATAAAGAATACAGTAAGCCTGAAATTGGTATGACATTGAAATGTGTCCAGACAAGTTAATAACATGGTTCCTCCCTTTTACAGTGACTAGATAGCTGCCTGCCTTTTTTTGACAGTAGTGAGCTGGTTTTTGTTACAAGGAGGAGATAACATTCAGTAACCAAATAGGAAAAAAGGCTGTTGTAATGCAATACTGTGAATATTGCTATCGGTGTAAACATTTTCTCTCTTGATGTTTGTCAGGTGTATTGCTGCTGGCGTACTACAGGCTAAACCTTGGCTTGTCTCATCCTGTGCTATTCTTTGTGTGATAAACTCTTTGAGAATTAAAAAAAAAATAAAATGGAGAGAGAGAACTGCATGTCATACCTGTGGATAGACCTTTCTGGTATGATGAGTAAATACTGCTGCAGGCTTATTTATCATTCCTTTAAATTGTTTGTAGGTGGGTGGTATATTAGTCCAGTTTACTGCTTGCTGTTTTAACAGTATGTTATTTTAAAATTCTCATTTACTGTAGCTAATATTTAATTAGCTTGATTAGTATGCAGTATGACAGCACATGTGTCTAATCAAGAGCAAGAGGATTTAAAGGGATTAATAGAAACTTGCAGTGTTTTATTTCTTTAAACAATGTCAACTTAGACATGTTTTGCATTAGAGTTATTGGACCTGAAGTTGCTTATATACAGCAGCATAACTCACCCCCGGAATAGGTAGTGTTAACATAGCTTTAATCCTTCATTTCTTGAGTTGAGTCACTAATCTGTTCTCTTGACCCATCCCTAGAGTAACTTGCTCTTTCCAGAACCAGACTTTGCTGAAGCCATCACCACTGCCCTGATAAGGAGATTTAACTTTTAAACAAGTGTTGTAAGAGATGCAGGTATAGGTTGCAGAAAACCAAACTTCCATGCAGTTCCAAGTTCCAGCTTTGCCTGTTTTAAATCCTAGATGTGGCCAGCCTTGAGCCCAAGCATCTGAAGTGGCTGCTTGGGGTCCTATGACTTGGTCCATTCCCGCTGCTGCTCCTTCCATGCTTTTTACTGAGTTGCACTGCAGCAACTGCTCTCTGCAGAGAAGCCTGTACCCAGAGCAGCTAATCTGCATTATATTGCCCTTACGTGATGTATCAGTTTCTGTCTTCTTTGTTTTACCCTGGGCTGTGATTTGGACTATTGCAGGACATGCCATTATATTGTGAGAAAAAGTGGGATGAGAGGAGTCTTCAGTATTTTGGGGGTGTGGTCATGGTGTCTAGGACTGGGAATGTGGGAATGCTGTAGGAAGGTAGGCATGGTCAGTAGGCAAGGGGCCTCAGTTTGGAGAACTGGTATGGACTGGGAGGTTGGAGTCAGTGGGGTCAAAGGATTCAAATCTGGCTCGGGGAAGCATGGGGTTTGCAGTGGAGATGGAGGAAAGGGAGGCTGTATACAGATAGTTATGTGGATTCTGAGGTTGTAGGGCACTGATGAACTGCATTTTAAAAATTAAGATGTTCATTAATGTTGCTTGGAGGCAAGCAACTTTGTTAAAGGCTGGCTCTGACACTAAGCACTTCCTTTGGCATGCATAACATAAATGCTAGAGTAGCTAATAAATAGGTAATTTAATAGACCACTTTAATTCTGGAGCTTTATGTTCATTCTTTGGCTGAATTGGAACGTTGGAGGATGGAATATTAAAGTTTTCACATGGCAAGAGATTTGTAAAGGCAGCCAGCCAGGAGAAATTACTTAGTTTGTAAGTTGTAAAAATGTACATACGGAAGAACATGGAAATTCTATTTTTAAATAAATTATGAAGATAAATACCCTTAAAAATAACAAGCTGTATGAGGAAAAAGATATCTTGTAGCAATGTTATAACACTTAAGAAATAAAATTTCTTAATACTTTTAGAAGTTCGGTGATTCATACCTGCATTAGGATAGAGTTTTACCTTTCTGTTGTGACAGTGAAGGTGCTCAGCTTCCTGGACTGTGGCTTGTAGGTGTACTGATCACCGTGTGTTAAATGTTACTGGAAGCAACTCAAAGAGATTTACAGGGGTATCACTTGCCTAAGTTCATTTTCACATCTAGAGGTTATGTTCTTACTTTTGTATGCTACTATGAAGACTATCTCAGATTTGTGAATTTTGTATGGTAGTAGGATTTCTTGAAGTATCTACTGCATTTCCTTTAACATCATGATATTTACTGCTGTTTATGTCTATGAAATGGATTTATTTCAAGGTACACCTTTTTACCATGGTCACTAAACCATTATTGTGTGTATGGAGTCAATGTTTTGTCTTGATAAATACGGAATTATATCAATTCCTGAGCAGCACTCCTCATTAAAATGAATTAGTTTCTGCCTGAAAACTTATACCATGTGACATAAATCACGAAGCAGAAAAGATCATTTAAAAGTTAGAGAAATTCTGTAGTATTTAATACTGAAGGTTCAAATGTATCCCCCTTCCACACCTGCTTTTGGATGGAGGGATGAGGCATTGTGAAGATGGAAACCACTGATGCCAGAAGGAAATGTTCAGCAAATCTGAGACGATATTATCTGCAATTAGCAAGGGAAATTTGTTTATTTGTCATGGGAATCAAATTCAGATTACTTCAGCGTGATATTGTAGACAAGTGTTGATCCTGGACTCAGATAATTTTTTTTTTCTTTTAATGGTCCATATTATTATTTATCTATTTCATTCTGGTCTTGTGCTTTTCTAAATGTGATTTCTAAGGAATCTTCTTGTTCTTTTCTACCTGCCTAAATATGGTGCAGTGGGTTCCTGCTTCAGGATTGGGATTGCTCTATGTAAATAATTTTTTCCCGATGTGTAGCTGAGTGAAGTTCCAGGGCCAGGAATCCCTTCGTTAAGATTGCTTCAACAAACACACTGATAAAGGGGCATGAGTTTGATGTAATGAATTTAAACATTTTGCCATTCTTCTAGAATGCTCTGATCCAGCCCTCAGTAGCTTAACTTTTCTTTCTCAGCTTTCTGGAGTGTGTTATTTAAAACACCTACTTTACATAAGATAAGTAATGGAATATTTAGGGTGCAAAATGTGTAAGGTCTCCCTTGTCCAATAACTATATTTATACTCTCATATGATTTATCAGAGAAAAATAAGGTAAAAAAAAAAAAAAAAAAAAGGAATGTTAAATCTTGTAAGTTTAGTGGTAGGGAAATAAAAAGTTAGGTACAAAGAGTTGTAAGAGCTGAAAGCGAGTATAAAGGCAAGGGCAACATGGATTTAAGTTTTGACTATTGAATTTCTTACTTTTTTGCTTCCAATCATGAACTTCCCATTTTACCTGTGTGAAGAAAGAATGACGCATGTACACACAACCACAGAATTAGAATTTAGTCCATAGAGCAGATTAAAAAAACTTTCTCACTATGTTTGCTACGAATCTTGTGATATCTGTCAATGAAACAGTGTATCTGAGAAGAGGATTTGGATTGGGCCGTTAAATTTTGTATTACTATAATTTGAATTCTCATCTTTCTTTTTTCATGAAATGTTTGTTACCTCATTTTAGAAATGTTTTGATATATCTAAATTGATATTTGATATATCTAGATATATCTAGAAATTGTTTAGATGTAGTGTAAAAAAGATTTTAAATACCTCATGGTAACAAGGAAGGTGAAAAAGGTATTTTCATGCTTGATTGTGCTCCAGTTATAAAAAAAATATGAAACAGACAGTGGTTATAACAGTACTGAATTGCCCCTCTTGAATTTCAGTATGCCCCAAATTTGAAAAGGTATTCCTTTCTGGGAACGTTTCCCAACCTGTTAGTGAAGTAGTGAATCGGTGTGACAGATACTTGGGAATGTTAGACAAAGACACAGTAAGAGAGATCAGATTGGAACGTAGGATGGCTCCATAGAAAAGTTAATTATTTATTCATTATAAACCTGTCAGGAGTGGGCTTTGCACTGGTGTGTTTGTAATATTTAGCAGTAGTTAGCTCTTTCCAGTCCCAGGTTTACAGAAGAACAAGAGTGCCAGCCATGAGCTGGCCCAGCAGTTCAGTATTCTAGATGATCATAGAATCACAGAATAGTTGGAGTTGTAAGAGACCTTTACATGTCATCTAGTCCAACCCCCCTGCAGTGAGCAGGGACACCTTTAGCTAGGTCAGGTTGCTCAGAGCCCCGTCCAACCTGACCTTGACTATTTCCAGGGATGGGGCATCTACCACCTGTACAATGATGTACAATGCATATTTGAAGTATGTTACCAACATTAGTTAGCAATATTCACAACTGGAATAAGATTACAGCATCAAGGAAATTATATTATATGACATTAATTAGCTATAATAAGTGCACTTAAAAAAAAAAGTAACTGTCTTCTATGTATTTGTGTATTGTGTACTTCTGTTTTGTAGTAATAAGTGTAATTATCTCTTTCTCTTAGGGGCTGATCTCCAGGTCTGTACTTCTAAAAATCCAACATGCTGTACCAAAAAGATGGAAGAAAGATATCGAACTGCAGCAAAGGAAGATATACAGCAAGTGCTGCAAGCATCAAGTGCTACGTTAAAATTTTTAATATCTCATAATGCAGCTGCTTTTCAAGGTAAGGCTTTCTGCTTTTTGTTTCCAAACTTGTTCATACTTTTCTTGATTTTCACCTTTGATTAGTTTATGCATGTAATAAAAGTTATCTGTTTAGTTTCTCCCTATGCTTTTATGCTTTCAGAGGAGGAGTATTATTAAATCGTACAGGTGATTAGAAACTGTATTGCTTTTGGAATGCGTGACTTTCAAAAAACGATATTTAAGAAAAAGTAAGAAACCATTTTAGTAAGATGTTTTGATTGGAATTGTAAACCAGTAACTTGGCATTCCTCTTGAACTTCTTTAATTTGAACGAAACTAAAATGCAAAATTATTGCCTGGAGTGCTACAAAAGAGAGATTTTGTTATTCCAGTACTTCCGCCCACCATGTTCTTTGTCTTGTTCTAATGGAAATACTTGAGGAGTTTGTTTTTGAGGTTTGTTTTTGGGATCTAGTTTTTCAAGCTTTTGAGTTTCTAAATTTTTTTTTCTCAGTTTCTAAAATAATTTAAAAAAATTCTGAGATTGAGTGACAGTTGTTCCAATGCACAATAGGAGACTATCATCTGATAAATTAATAGTTATTTGGGCTGGTGATGGGATTGCTTTTTAGCAATTACCCTGCATATTTTTCATTTTTTTCTGAATTAATAAGGCATAAGTTAATGCAGAAATTGGTTAGGAGCTGGGAGGATGTGAGGAATAGCGGCAATACAAGGTTGTATGTGAAGCGGATATAGAGTTCACATGTGTTGAGGACAAAGCCCTACAGTCTTGTAATTTGTCTATTAATGTGTACTTATGGCCTTAATGACCACTTGATTGGACAGGATAAGATGGTAACTTTTTACAGGTTTAGGAAGTTATCCTTCCGGTGACTCTTGTTTTCAACCTGTGAAGCTAAAATGGTTAACAGAATGAAAACAACTGCCTTGGGTCTTGAAATGGGCTCTGAGGTTCTAAAGCCTTCTCCTTTTTGAAAGTTAGGCTGACTAATGCTAAAAACAAGTTGCAGTTACTCTCTTACCTTCTGGGAGTATTGCTATTTAGCCTGCCTAACACAGATGTCTATGGGTGTCATGATCAGGATATGATTGGTAAAACGTGCAAAGAAATGTCTCCCTCCCTCTCTTCTGCCTTCATTCTTCCTTCCAACTTCTGTATATTGACTCTCTTTTTTGCACCATAATAGTATAGTGTGTTGTATTGTTTTGCTGACCTAGGGCTGTAGACTCTGTAGAGCTCAGTAACCAACTGTACTTTCCTTAAGTGAGGGCTGTACTCTGCCGTGGTGTTTTAACACCTCCTCCTTTCCCCCACCTCTAGGAAAAATCCCAAAACAACGCACAAAAAAACCCTTAGGTATCTAGATAACATACTTGTGCAGTCTCAAGATTTCTTAGGCTTCAGAAGAATGGGATTTAAGTGACTTTTAAGTGAAGTTAAGGGAAATCAGGACCCAGAAACTACATTTCTGTTACTTTTATGTCCTGAGGGGCTCAGTCAGTGGGGGATGTTCAAAGTAGGCGCAGTGTGCATCTCCCCTGTAGGTGAGTTCTCCTGGAAAGACAGGGGTACACGCATGATTGAGGAGAAATGGTTGTGCTTCCCTTGGGTATAATCTGAGCAGTTACTGAGGGTGTGGGTTCTAGGCCCTTCTCAGCTTGTAATGATTCAAATTGTATCACCTGCTAGTCCAGGCGGATGCCCTAAACACCAGGCTAATGTGGGATATAAGCACTTTTCACTCTCCCAGTAATGCTGTTTTACAGTGTAGAAAGGAATTCAAGAAGCGCTGACCCACAGGAAGGAGCCTTCCCCTCTGTAGCCTAGTGATGATACATCCTCCCTATAGAGGGATGATTTCAGGACTGCTTGAGAATTACAGTTTTTCATTTTTTTTTTTGGCAAAACACGTGTGAGCAGTTCTTGTTGCAGGAATGCAAGCCATCCTTCACAAATATGTAGCCTAACACTAATCACTCCTCCCATTGGCTTTCTTTCATCATTTGCTTTTAGATAAATATTTTTCAAAGCATATACTTTAAAGTATAAATATTTTATATACCTTATACACTTCATATATTTTTGAAGTACATACTTTAGTACTTTTGTCTTTAATTTCCTTTTATGTAAAGAAGACTAATTGAGAGAGAATATTCCATGGATTATGCTATTATTTAAATTTAAAACCTTGTTTAACCTTGAAGTAGTTTTTTGTGGAAAAACATGCCATTGAACATACCACTCATTTTTGAAGAATTGCTACGGTTGCTAACGAAAATTAAAGCTAAATGATATCAGATTCAGAAACCATAATAAGATGCTGCTGATGTTTTTTGGGTTTTGAACTCTAGGAACACAGTAAGACATTATACCTGGTCTGAATTCAGGAGTTTGGACTGGAGACCTCCTCAAGGTCCTTTCCAATCTGTATGACAGGGTGTCTGTCTCAGCATTCACCACTCAGTCTTCAGGCATTCCCTTTATGTTTAGGTGAGGCTGGGCTGTGCAGCTGGGAGTGCGATTACGCTTCTGCTACTTTGGCCACTGGGCAGACATCCCAGCAGTTACACAGAAAGTGTGAAGGGGATTGTTGGGGCAAGAGCATGTGTCGTGGACTTTGCCACTGTTGTCACCTGTCTCTTCACGAAGTCTGTTGAGGTCGGGTGCCTCAGCCTAAAAGGTGGACTGGATCCAAACAGAACAAATAGCTAATGTTTTCTCTCAGTTTCTTAAATATTCAGTAGAGACAGATAAACAGTTAACCTAAGTAGCGTTTATCTGCCCCTGGAGGTCTTCAGAGCTGTGTTTTCTCTCTGTATTAAATATAGCCTAGAGATTCTGAGTACTTCAGGATGACTAAGTACTAAGTACTTTAGGATGACTGTGTTCGTGAAATGAGGCATCTGTCTGCCTGTCTAGCTATTAACTGTATTGTGTGCATGTATGTTTATGTGAGAATAAATATATAATGATGTATCTTTGTCGCCTTCTAATGTTTGTTAAAATTGTGGTAAGTGCTGCCTGCTGACAGTAACTCTCTATTGATGATTTTCAAATGTTGCAAAAATTCTGTATCTCTCAGGACATGTCAAGCTACACAGTGCAAATTGCATCGCTTGTGTACTGCTTCCAAGCAAGTACTGTTACAGTTCTTTCCTTACATTTCAGGTTGTTTCAGAGTGTGTATTTTCTTTTTCACTCTGAATTTTGTTTCTTCTTAATGTCTTTGAGGAGTGGTAAGGGAACAGAGGATTGGTAAGAGTGAAGTTAAATAAGTTTTTAATCTGTTAAGTGGGAGATACATTGTGGAGAGCAAGAAATTATTCTTCCCTTGGGAGAGGTGACTAGAGAACTTAAGCTGTGTGATAATCATGTTTCAAGACAGTTGATAGGATAACGTTCTTGCACATCTCTGCATTTTTAGTATTTATTATCTTAATAATAACTGAGAAAAAGGTTGTGACTGCTGTACGGGGATTGTCAGAACATCTCCTTTCTAGTGGTAACCACAAAAACAAATGCTTTTTTAACCTTTATTTTGTATGCTGTAGACCTGTATATACATACACACACACACACACACTCCTTTAGCACAGCTCTTAGATGTTATTCGAAGTTTACATTGACCCTTGTCTATACCTCCAAACAAAAGAGGAACAAGGGCCACCAGAGTCAACCCTTGTATAGTCACAATGCAGTGCCAGTCTTTGTGTAAGGAAAAAAAAATCCTTACTGTTTGTAACAACTTGGAGAGGAATAGTCATCTAAGAATCTGATGATTTCAGGTGGGATGGAGCACTGTGCAACAGAATAGCAGATCTTGTGTCACTTCGCTATGTGTCCACATGGAGAGCTCATAACGCTTTGTAAAGTGGCAATGTATGACATAGAACAAGATAGCAACTTGTCTGATTGAATGGGAAATTTGGAGATAATAATTAGGTTGTAGAGTCTGAAAGCAAATGGACTTTTCTTTGTGCTGCTATATTTGGTAACCCTAGTACTGTACAATTGATTTAAATATATGGAACTGTGAATCCTTTATGAATGTGGCAACCTGACACCGAAACAGTGGACTTGGCAAGTGCGTCTCTGTCAGAAAGAGGTAATAAAGTGCGTTCTTCAATGCAGCATCTCCTGAAATTTGTGTAATGCATTTGTGATCTAAGTTCTGGAGTATATTGAATCATATTTTCCTGATGCAGTTTCATGTTCTGTGAAATTATTACTACACAATAGATCAATGTCCACATTATACTAGATCAGAATTAAGTGAAGTCAAACTGTTCTATCATATTGTTTGAGGTCACAGTACAATTACTACATTTAAATACAATGAAGTTGTAGTCAGTAGCTAAAATAAATTGTGTGAATTAGAAAATGTGTTGAAATCTTCTGAGCTGCTTTCTCTGGTAGCATGGTAAGCCGAAAGAAATAACAGAATATCTGTTCATCCTTGTAAAAGTAAATCTGCCCTGGTACTGATTCAATTGTTTTCCATTTGTAAAGTTTTTTGAAGAATGATTTGAAGATCAGAAAACTTTCAGCAGGAGCTGCTGTGTCTCACGTATGGTTTCAAATGACACATTGCCCTCTAGATCATTTGGAACACGAAGAACCACTTTGAAGTTTTAACATTTTCTTCTTTCTCAGCTCCATAATCCTTTATATTTTAAGTGTGATATAAATAAACTAAAATACAAATACCTGTGAATCCCAGCTTCTATTAATTAAATGAAACTGAATGGTTCTATTAAAAGTCAAAATAGTGGACAGGCTAAGAGACCTGATTGTCACTTGTTATATTGAGAGATTAGGGTCTCAAGAATGTCTGTGGTTCACCGGTTCTGCTTCTCATTCTCTGTTGCTCTGCAGACCTCTCCCATAGCTATGAACGTGTTCCCCTGTGGACTGAGGAAGCAGGGAATTTTAATAATGCAGGAAAACGATTATACGCACTGATTGGTCTAAGGTGCCAAGCTGTTATACAAACCTTAGCAACTTGAGAAATCATCTGTTCAGGTGTTACTTTGATTCCTTTATAATACAAAAGCAGGATAAACAGTATGCTAGTATAGCTTAAGAGTTGGACCCAGTGTGTCTATATATATATAAAACACAGCGTTTAGGCGCTGTTGTAAGTGCAGAAATCTGGAGATTTAGATTAATACTTAAAATTCCATTATTAATCCTGAGTTTTATTTCTGTATTGCAAGCAAATCTTTTATCGCTCTAGAGGGATTTACTTCCATTGTATCTCATTCCTATCTTTTAGATGCTGATTTGCATACATCTATGCTGTGCTGCAGGCGTTTCTGGGGTATATATACACAGGGATTTAATGGGCTTCTGTAATAACAGTTTTCACCACATCAGTCTTTTCTTAAATTGTACTTTTTTAGCATGCACTTGTGCTCATGGATTCTTGTCTCAGCCTAAATAAACCTCAGATGGTTTATTCGCTATAACATAATGATTTCTCCTAGTTGCAATAATACCTGAGTTACAATTGAGCTGATGTAGGTACACTGTTCAGACTCACATACTTGGTGAATACTAAGATCTTTTCATAATCAGATTTTTGTTAGTACCCAGCTAACTACTATTTTGGTTTACGTTTGTGTAACGCAGTGATCAGTGTAGACATATGCTAATTTAGAATTTTATACTTCATGTGGTGCTCATACATTAGAAAAAACTTGTGAAGTACAAATTTAAAGCATCATTCCCTTGGGAGCAGTGTCTATAGAAAGTTTGCATTTCCACAGAACTGTGGGTGCCTGCTTCCTGCTTATTCTGAGAATTTTGGTATGCTGATTGCTGGCAAAATGTAGGAGTTTGAAAGAAGACTGAACTCCAACAGAAGAAGGCAGTATAAAGCTAGTGGTTTCAAATGAATACTTATGTTGTTTCAAAGATAGCATTTTCTGTAGCCTTTTAGATTTCCAGTATTTCCAAGTGGAAAAGTTTTCACTTAGTATTTTTATTCTCTATGTTAAGAAAATGAAAAAAAGACATCTACAAGTCAATTCTTGTTGAAAGAGAACTCAAAATAATCTTGACAAGTTGGAGGTGAAGTCTGAAAAACATGTTGTTCAGTAGGAACAAATGCAAGGCACTGTGCCTAATTGGGGAGAAATAGTGGAAGATGTAAAGTTCTGGCCCTAACGATGGATCAAAAGCTGACACAAGTCAGCAGTTTCATGCTATTGTGACAGAGGCAACTATTGCATGATTCCTAAACAGAAAGACAGCAGAGATTTGTGAACTGAAACTTTTGTGTTTTGCACTGGAAAACTGGAGAACCGTGTTCAGTTTTGGGCAGTTTACTTGAAGAAAGATACAAACCACTAACTAGAAAAAGTAGGGTAAAAATATGCTCCGAAATCTAAACATGTAACTGAAAAAAATGCACAACCCTGGTTCCTTTAAAATGAGAAACCTAGGTAAAAATTATGGTATTTCTTAAAAATACAGGAGATAGCTACATAGAAGAAAGTAGTTGTCTGTACTCTGTCATGTGTTAGATAAAAAACAATGGCTTCATACTGTAGCAAAGAAAATGTAGGCTCAATATGAGGAAATATTTTCCAATGACAGCATTAAAATGCTTTTAATGAAGCTTTTACGGGGTTTCCACATCCACAGGTCTTAGAAACAAGCTGGACAAACGACAGCTGCCGAGAATTACATTGTAGATATGACTAATTCTGCTTTGGGAACCAGGGGTTAGACTGGAATGCTCAACAGGCTTTTCTCAGCCTTACAACAGGTTAAAATGTGATTTACAAAGAGAGGTTAAAGGAATTGAATGTTTTAACTAGTTTTAAGCTTAATCTATGGATACTATGCTTTAAGAAAAAAGAGTTTATTCCTTAATTTCTCTCCAAGAAGATAACACAGTTCTCTACTATAACATAATGGGATGGACTGCTTCAGACATGAAGATGCTTGCACAATGGGTTTAAATTTAGAATACTATATTTCAGTATTAAAAGAACATTAATTTGTTCAAAATTTTGTACATAATTTTTTTGTCTCATTATTTATTATTCTTACAATGGAACTATTGCGTATAGAGCTACTAAATCTGTACACTGTCACTTGAATTGTTACTCAGTAATTATGCTATTATGAACTACATATTCCACATGGGAAATTTAAGGAATTTTGCAGTTTATACAATATAGACAGTCCTATTTTTACCTCAAATTTTTTCAAATTGCATCTCAGTGAACCTGGCATACTGCTTAGGAGAAATGGAATCATGTGCTGTATTTTCAGAGGCTTTGTGAAAGGTAAAACCAATTTTCTTTCCCAGCAAAAGTAAACAAAAATTGTCTGGTTTTAGGTGGAATTTTTAAAGATAGATATGTTTACATCTAAAGCTAGTAAGCCTGATTGCATTTAAAGTGAGTTTTTAAATTAGGAAACCATCTTGTCAAAAGAGCAAAAAGGAAAAGTGAGGGAGGGTAGAAATGCATAAAATTGGAATTAATCAAATAGACATTAAAATATATTATTACAAAATTTAACAAACTGAGTACTGGCTTTTCCTGTAAAGAACTACACCTGTACTTGAAAAAGTAGATGATGTGTAATAAAGAGAGAATTAAACCAGGAAATCCGCAAAAAAAGAACTGTGCAGTAACCATAAACCTGGCAGGAGAATTTTGCTCCTGTGGAGAAAAAATCTGAAGTTACCACTAGACACCTTGGGGCTTCTCAAATGTCACTAGAAACCCATGGTTAGGCAACTGAACTGAGCCCAGTGTCACCCTTGACTGTAATGAAAACTTGGACACTTAGTGAAATTTCAAATATTTAGATACCTACGTTGAGGTGTCTGAAGCTCTGCCCCAGTGTGTATGTAATACACACCAAAGTAACAGCCCTCACAAGTTTCCCACTTTCTGAAGCCTTACAGCCACCCTGTCTAATGTAGGTCAAGGGTGTGAGTAAGGTCTAGGAACACAAGCAGGTTATTGAGCAATAAGCTAATATTTGAGTTTCCAGCCTATCAGCTACTTGGAGGTGATTGCTTTTTTCCTGCAGTAAATGAAAGCTGGCTTACTGCTCGGAGTGCTTCCCTCCTGTCAGAGAGGTAGACACGTGCAAGTAGATTCTGTGCATGGAATGTGAAATCTGTTGGTCACCCCTTTGCTTATCATGTGGCATTTGCTTACATGCAAAATAGCGAGTGATTTATCTACTTTTCTTTTTATTCCTCTTCTGGAATGAAGCAGAAAGGTATATCAGTGTCATGTAATGAAGCAGGGTGCATAGTGATTTTAATAGTGGTAATGAAACAAACTTCTACTAATATTAAACAGGTCATCAACAGGCATAGGTAACTGTACTTTGAGTTTTAAAAGAGCTATTGATACAAGTACTGTCAATTTTTAATAAATCTACAAATCTCAGCTTGCATTAAGGGCTTGAACTGTTCTGTGCAGACTAGAGGAGTGCTGTGGTAGAGATCTGCTGATTCTGGAGTTCCAGATGAGAACTTTTTATATTCACTATTGAAGTGCATATAAAATGCATATGCATAGGAGGTCACAATACAGACCGCTACAGATTTACTGTAGATCAGCTGTGTAGCCATTCAGCCCATATAGAGCAGCCATTTATGTAGGATCTCTGGATACTGTCTAAAAGTACAGCAGATTACTGAGGAGAGTTGGCTGTTTTCTGGGTTATTTATTTTGCAGTGTATAACTGTTAGACTTTCCTGTTGCAGCTGTTCTGGTCTATATAACTACTTAATACTTACTGGGACAGAAGCAAAGTGAAAAATTAACTCTGCATTTCAGTGGTTAGGGTACTCATCTGCCACAAAGGAAGTCTGCGTGCTGCTGCTCCAGTGGGTATGTTTAATTATTTGCATAAATTATAAAAGTAGTCTGCATTGGTATGGTTTCACCTGCCAGGCCTGAATCACTTTAGAACAGGTATTTTTCAAGGCATGTGTGAACACTGGGCTGGATATACTTACGGTTCAAGAATCACAGAATCACAGAACGGTAGGGGTTGTAAGGGACCTCTGGAGATCATCTAGTCCAACCCCCCTGCTAAAGCAGGTTCGCCTACAGCAGGTCGCACAGGATCACGTCCAGGTGGGTTGTCCATCTCTCATCGATTCTGTTGCGCTTTTCAGTGGATCCTCACCAGGACTTTAAAAGGAAAGAATTATGTGCTGAATGGGAGCCAATTAACTAACTTTAGAGAATGAAGAGAGATGCATCTAAATTCCATTGGATGCTCCCCTCCACTATTACCACTATGATAGCCATGTGCTGGCTGCTTGTTTTGAACGAGATAAACTTGTGCAAAGTATAGCATAGATGTTCTGCAGGATCAGGCTTATTATGTGGCTGAGAAAATGTCTTTAAAATCATATTAATGTGCTATTTTTATACTGGAGTATACCATGTCTTTGTCTGTGCTTGTGTAAAATTAGATACATATAGATTATGTATGTATAAATACATTTATTTATTGTTAGATGTCTAAAAATAATTAAATATTTGAAGTATACCTTGTTCTTTATGTTGTTCCTACAAGATCTTTGTGATTTGTAGGATAGGATAATATAGTTATAATTTGCAAGACTTGTAGATACAGAATGGGACTAGAAATTTTAAGTTATAATATGGCTTTGTATTGTGCTCCCATTGGGACATGAAAATTTTAAACTTCAGTAGTTTGTAAGCTAATTTGCTTGCTTTTGCCTAACACAGTTTTAATCTCATGTTATTTTAAACTAATTGCTTGTAACATAAAATATCTGATTATTGCCAATGAGTATTTAGTTTTGTCACTCCTGATATGTTACTTAAAAGCTGCAAGCAGGAATCCTGTAAGCAAAGGAAGGCCTAGTTCAACCATATTAAAGTTCTGTGAACATTTTAATTTGCTTTCTGCTGTGTGACTGTGTTATAGTGAAGCTATTACTTGGCTCAGTGGTCCCCATAGACAATTTCCCTTTCTTACTCTGATTTTATTGTAAAGGATTTTCAGCATAGTACAGGAAACTGCAAATTCAATTTTGATCAGTCCCATGAGGGACTTGATTCTTCATGACTTATTCTTGTTGTTTTAAAAATAAATTGAAATAGCCATCAAATTTAAGGGTTTCCTTCAGAGCAGAGGATTAAAATCTGTAATTTCTTTTATGCAAGGGCTTTTCCTTTGTTGTGTTATTAGGTAGAAGCTAATATTTAAGGAAATTTTATAGTGATTACCCCCTTGGGAAAGATTTAGTTTTTCATTTAATATTTCCATTTTATATTTAATGGTTCATTAAGCTCGCTTTTTTTCTTTCTTTTACACACGGTAATCATAAACCTGCTGTTTTCTTTTAAAGGTAATGTTTTCTTGAGTATTTATTATAATTTAAGATTTAAATATAGCCCTTCCTGCACTCACTGCACGTAGTCCTTACTGTGAAACAGATTAATGATCCCTTTGGTTTAAAGAACTTTAGTTTTGTTTCCTCTGTCTGTGCTGTGTTACTGTGAGACAAAATAGACAAGAACATGGAAGATGAAATACTGCGAAATTAAAAGGGGACTATGAGGAGAAGGTAGCTGCATAAGAACAAAAAAGGTTAATGATACAGTGCAGTGTAACCCTCCTAGAGGCAAAAGTGTTAACAGTAAGTCGTTGAGGCGAGATTCAGAATTTGATTCAGCTGCACAACAGGCACCTATCTAGTGCTGGTTTAGCTGTCACAGGGTGCCCTGTCTGTCCTCCAGGCCTACCTCTACAGAGAACTGCCGGTCCTCTGCTGTCACATCTGCTGATCCCTTGGAGGATGTCCTGCATAACCTTGAGGAAAGCAAATATCACTGTATTTTGGGCAAAAGATTCAAGTTCACCCTTTCAGACAGTAGATGTCCACATTTAGTGTCTACCTGTGAGGCAGGGATATTTGGTCCTGTAATAGTCAAAGGAAGTAAGATAAAATATGTCTATTTTAAATGGAGTTAATTAACTCTAGTGACTATACCTATATTAACAGGTTTTACTTACATAAACTGTATATAGTGTATATTTATATTTTAAAAGTAAGAGACTCAGTTATATTAAAGCCTTAGACAATGTCACCGTTACAGAACAGTCACTGGAGCTTGAGGGGGAAAAGATAAAAAAAGATGTAATTCAAATTGCTGCTCTTCAGGAACATCTCAGTTTTTGGATTAGATGCAGAACAGACAAGGTAGTAGGGTGAAAAAAAATCATAGTTGTGGATTTGTTCTTGCTTCTAACTACAGATTTGCTTCTCTTGCTGAAATAGTTCTTTGATACTCAGCATCCCTCCCTGCTGTTGCTATGGTACCTAATGCAACTGGAACAGGAGCATACTGTCAAGCAGATTTGGGAAGATGCACTGAGGCTCAAGCTTTTTTGCGTATCTTAAAACTCAGCTCCTCTTACAAACCCGCTTATACTAGTGACATAAATAATTAAAAATATCCATGTCTATTAAAGATCTTTAGAAAATATCCAAGCATCAGCTTATGTCTGTGTATTGATCAAGGCAATCAACTGGGGAATGGATTAAAAAAAAAAAAAACACAAATAAAGCAGAATTGAAGTATAGAATTAGGGCACTAGGAAGACAGAAGAAGAGAGAAAGGGGGAAATAAGTGTGGTCTTTTAATTTCTTCTTTTCTGTGGAACTGTACACTCTCCGTTCCCTCACCTGTGCAATAACAACCATAACCAACAGTCCTTTCTTGAGGAGATTACAACCTAAAATGACTCTTAAGTATCAGAAAGGAAGGGGGAATTCAAAGACAGTATTAATTTAGTGTATCCAATTAATCAGCTGGTTGTAGAGAATCCAGAAAGTTTCTTTTCTGCTCTTCAAATGAGGACACTGCTACTTATGTAACCTGAAGAAAATCTGATTGTGTTTTAGAGAGTATGACTCCTCTCTTCTCTGCATCATCTAGGTTTAGATTTCAGTGAAACACATTACAGCTAGAAGCTGTGAGTAGTAGTTCTCTAACGTGATCCATTTATGCACACATATCTTCGTTGATGCTGAAAGAAGGCCAAACATGACATCTCATTGTGTATGTTGAGATTTCAGAACAAGTGGTAGTTTTTTGACTTATCATTTGAAAATGTAAAATCTCATACAGCACAAGAACAGCATTACAACATTTTCCTGAAAAGTGAAAATGAAAATTCTTAACACCAAGAAAAGTCTATTTGATGTTCTAGCAAAATGAAGCAACAAAAATATTCTAAATAGAGCATGTCAAGTTTAATTCAAAGTATAAGTAGTTTCTCAAAAAAAGCTGCTAACCTGCTTGTGTTCCTATAATAATATAGGAAAAAGTAAAAGTGGTTACTCTTGATTAAAAACTTTAGAGCTGGTTCAAATTTTGGAGAAAAACAAGTGCTGTCTCGCTCTACAGCACTGCATCCAGATTTTCCATTATCTTAAACTTCAGCAGACATGACTACCTATTCAATATGGAGATGCAGTGTTAGTGGCATTCTTTTGCTGTTCGCTTTGTATCCACTTTCACAGAGTAAATAGTTATCTGAAGGAGTCAGCATATGAATCCAGTGGATGTGAGCTATTAAGTAAATCTGCATAAGCAGTATCTAGGCCAGTGCTTCTACAGTAGACTAACCACATCCATGTGCATAGCACTGAGCTGTACCATTTGCTGCCCTTATGCTCTGTAATGTGATTATTTTCACAGGTTTTCTTTTTTGCCTGAGGATGTCTGAAGTACTGATGGTAACCCGTCAGAATAGTGTTTTTAGAGCATGGTATCAAATCTGTGTTGCATGCCCTTGGGTGTGGTGTCGGAGCAAATGGTTTTGCTTGAGTGGCAAAGGCTGCTGGAACAGTGATAATGAACTGTATAGGCTGGAGGAAGCCAAACTCATCTATACTGCTTTTTAGTCCTGGGTCTCTGGAGTGAAGTGGGTTTTTGTGTCAGTGGGCACAAGTTGGCTCACATCAGTCTTAGGAGCAAGCTGGCATTTAGACAATACAGATGAACAGGATAGATGGGAATGAACCAGGGAGCTAACTTGCTTGGCCTTGTATACATAGCTATATTCTGATTAGTCTTCCAGGAAACTTTTGACAAAGTCCATCAAAAAAGCTATTTAGTAGACAAGATAAACAAGATAAAAGATAAAATCCTTGTATGACTGAGTAATGGTGGGGGGAGGTGGGGACAAAGAACAAGTTAACAAAAAAGTATGGGAAGAAATGGTTGATTCTTATGGTTGAGGGAGTTCACCAAAGCGTTCTTCAAAGGTGTGTGTTGTTCAACATAAAGCAAAAAAAAACCTTGGAAGAAGAAACAAAAAGAAAAGCAATGCTCGTGATCATAAGTTATACAGTGTAAGACAGAGGAGAGCCAAATACAAAAAGTTGCAGAAAGGCTTTACAAGACTGGCTGAAGAAATTAATTAAGGAATTAAAATGGCAAACAAAATCCAGTAAAATTACATGTCAAGTGATATATATGGGGTAAATAAATCCTGTTTCTTGTATAAACTGGTAGTCTCTTGACCAGTAGTAAGATCTTGTGATTGCAATAGGTAATTCTGTGAAAAATGTAGCTTGATGCTCTGTAGCAGTTAAAAAAGTAAATAGCCTGTTAGGAACTGTTAGGAAAAGAACAGATACCAAAGCAGAAACCATTTCATGTTGTTACATAAATCCATATTCTCCTGAATTTTGAATACCTATGTGCAGTAGACTACTAATGTAGGCTTCGGAATCCCTTGTCATTGAAGCTGTCTAACTTCTAAACCAAAAAATCCCTCAACATCATCTGTCAAGAAGGTTATAGTTCTCGTTTATCCTTTCTTGGGGAAGAATGAGAGATTTGATGACTTCTTAGAGTTGCTTCAATCTGTATTTTGCTCTGGGATTTTATTCTTATACCATATCGGTAGCTATAATATTCTGGGTACTAAAGAGATCTTTAGTAACTGAAGCCATAACAACAGCCAGTGTCTGGGAGCCCAGCCAGATGGACTCAGATGAGAAATAAGCCATAAATTTTAATAGTTTAGGTGATTAGCCACCAGAACAGGCTATCTATGGGGATAATAGAATATCAACCCCATCTCAAGTTCTTCAATTGAGGTTTAGCATCAGCTTTTGAAGATGTGCTATAATCAAATGTCAGCCGCTGCCCTATTTTGTAAAGAAATATTTTGCAGGCCCAAGGTATGTTACAGCGATCAGATTCTATGATCCTACTTGTGTCAAAAATGATGAGTGTGAATGTATGAAGGCATTCATTGTAGTACAGTCTGGCACTGGAATGGTGTCTTGAAAGATGAATAATGTCAATTTAATCAGAAAACTGAATACAGTCTATACAGCGCACATCCCCGCCCCCCATTTTCTTCCTCGTGCAGAGAGTTAATGGAAGAGCATAGAATCATAGAACAGTTCCGGTTGGAAGAAACCTTCAAGATCATCGAGTCCAACCATTGTCCTAGCTCAATCAACTTCATTAAACAATGTCCCTAAGTACAACATCTTCCCGTCTCTTAAACACCTCCAGGGATGGTGACTCCACCACCTCCCTGGGCAGGCTGTTCCAATGCCTGACAACCCCTTCAGTAAAGAAGTTCTTCCTAATATCCAGCCTGAACCTCCCCTGGTGCAGCCTAAGGCCATTTCCCCTTGTTCAAGATCACAGAGTTATTCAAGTTCTCGAAGCCGTTTTACAAGTAAGTGGAATTTAGTGTGGTATGTGTATCATTAAATTTTTCTCAAGTATAAATATCACATCAAGTGTTTGTGGTTGCTTGGGATTCTCTTTGCATGCTTTATACATTTTTTAAGGACCTTAGGACCCATGCATTTTTGTATTCTTAGTGAATCCTTTCTGGATTGCTAGGCTTAGGGGTATCAAGTCATGTTACACATTTAAGTCTTGAAGTCACTTTCACTTATTTCTTTCAACATCATAGATGTGTACACCTCATAGACATGTACACCACTGACATTATTGCTCTGTGCTGTCAGTTTTTGTTTAATTATTCATTAAGGCTTTTTTTTTAAAAAACAGATAATGGCCAAATTTTCTTCAATTTCTGTTTGCACTCTTCACCATGGTTCATACTGTCTGTTTGAATTTGGCTTCAGCTTCTAAGAAAGTAGTCATTAGAGCCTGAGATCCATCAATGGAACTTCAAACCATCAAGTTTTACAACAAAACAGGACTTTAAAGATTTTGGCAAACATTTTATTTTTTGGTTACAAATGGAGAAAGGTTGTGCATGACAACTACTTTATTTCTTACCAAGGTAAGATACTTTCAGCATCTTGAAATTTTGCAACATTCTTATTTCACCCTGAAGGAACAATCCCTGACCCACCCTGGAGCCCTCCTCAGGTTATCAGATGAAATTCGTAGCATAATACAGGGAAAGAATAACTTTGGAAGCAAGCTGCCATGACTTATTATTACTTGTTAAATTAGTGTTTACGCTGCATGAAATAATATTTTGCCTCCATTCTTTAGCAGGTTAAAATTTAGCATGCCTTGTAAGTTACCTACATATTAAGTGAAACTAGTTTTTCTTTATATGTGATTCTCTAGTGAATATTATTTTGAGCTGTTGTCTGTTTTCGCTTTCCACTTTATCTTTTGTGATTCATGACTCTGTTACTATGGTAAGTTTATAGGGTTGAGAACATGCCTAGCTGAAGGAGGTAAACAAATGTTAGGATGACTTTTATGTCTTATGACTTTTATATAATTTAAAGTATCATTAAAATTCTAATTTTTGCTGGATTTTATTATATAAAATAAGTTAGGCAAAGGTTTGTAGATAGATATAATTTCTCTTATGATCTGCATTGAGTGGATAAACTTTCCACTCCACGTTTTTTGAGCTCTTAAAAAGATATTACCTCTGTCTACAAATCCTGGTCTTATCTGTGTTGTGAGCGCACCAGAGTTGTAAGAACAGTACAGTGTTAGATAGCGTACTTTAGATATATGAAAATTAATCCAAAGAGAAAATTCTTGTGGTCAATGCTGTCTCAATTAAGTTCTACTTCAGGAGTTTTTGAAAGAGTGTTTTGCTTTGTCCACTCCCAGATCTATTTTGAACACTGGTATCTAGTTGCCCTGTGAAGACCAAGGCTGTTCTAATCTAGTTGTTGTTATTAACCTAGTAAAGTTATGCCTCTGAGGACTTTTGAGAAATGCATTAGGTGAAAGGACTAGAATTTTTTACTTGCGATGTACTTTTTTGTCATGTTGCTTTGATAAGTTTTCAAAAATTAGATGTAGCAGCTACTTCTAATTGCTTACCCAGTGAGAGCACAATGGTAAAAATCTTCCCTGATGCTTTAATTATGCTACCTTTTATGCAAACACCCTGTCCCTTTCCTTTCAGGGAGGGAAAAGGTGCCTACCTAGAAATGGACAGCAGGGGGACTTGGACTCTGTTCTCTATACTGTTTATGTATTTTATATTAAACAGCCAGTGGATTCAAAACAACAGTAGAAACCAGAATGAATGTAACACTGACATGGCTTCCTTCTTCTGTGTCTTCGAAGCAGGGACTAAACAAGTAGGTCTTTCTGCCCTTATCTGTGTTTTTGATGATCAAGATAGAGCTAGGTTTCTTCTGTCTGCTCTCATTCCCACCCCGAGAATCTTACATCCCAGGCCAGCGGGTGGCTGGCTGAGCTTTCACAGGAGTAGTGGAAGGTATTTTCACTCACGCTGCTTGATAGTCCCAAGGAGGAGCCCCATCTGGCTCTTTCCAGATTTAAAGAATTAAATTAAAGAATTTCATAGAATCATAAAATCATTAGGTTGTAAAAGACCTCAAAGATCATTAAGTCCAACTGTCAACCATGCCCACTAAACTGTGTCCCAAAGTGGCACATCTACATGGTTTTTAAACACCTCCAGGGGTGGTGACTCCACCACTTCCCTGGGCAGCCTGTTTCCAATGTTTGACCACTCTTTCAGTGAAGACATTAAAATTTCTTTAAAACACTCTTTCAGTAAAGAATCCAATCTAAACCTCCCCTGGCACAACTTGAGGCCATTTCCTCTAGTCTTATCATGAGTTACTTGGGAGAAGGGACTAACACCCACGTCGCCACAGCCTCCTTTCAGGTAATTGTAGAGAGCAATAAGGTCTCCCCTCAGCCTCTTCTTCTCCAGACTAAACAACCCCAGTTCCCTCAGCCGCTCCTCACAAGACCTGTTCTCCAGGCCCTTCACCAGCTTCATTGCCCTTCTCTGGACACGCTCCAGCACCTCAATGTCTTTCTTGTGAGGGGCCCAAAACTGCACACAGGATTCGAGGTGCGGCCTCACCAGTGCTGAGTACAGGGGCAGGATCTCTTCCCTACTCCTGCTGGCCACGCTATTGCTGATACAGGCCAGGATGCTGTTGGCCTTCTTGGCCACCTGGGCACACTGCTGGCTCATGTTCAGCCGGCTGTCAACCAGCACCCCCTGGTCTTTTTCTGCCTGGCAGCTTTCCAGCCACTCATCCCCAAGCCTGTAGCGCTGCATGGGGTTGTTGTGACCCAAGTGCAGGACCCGGCACTTGGCCTTGTTAAACCTCACACAATTGGCCTCAGCCCATCGATCCAGCCTGTCCAGATCCTTCTGCATTTGTGTGTTTCCAGACTGAATCCAACTTAATGTTTTGATTTGTAGGTATTAGTCTATGTATGTTAGTAGTTTCATCTATTTATCCATCTATCTGTTTATTTATTATAACCTTAATACAGCACCAGGGTTTTTTTACTAAGTTTTAAGTAGTTTGATTGGAAAGCTGATACTTATTCTTTCAAAATTATACTATACCAGAATGATAGTGTCTTTCAATAAAGTGCTAGACTGGACCACAGTTTTCGATTATTAGTAATACCATAGATTTCATACATGAACTAAGGAGCCATTTAGTCACTGTGGGGGAATACAGTCTGTGTAGGGGGAATACAGTCTGTGTAAGCCTACCGAAATTTTGAGTTAGGCAACTAAAAGTGTAGCTGGGTTCTGGACAGTGGTATAGACCAACTACTTTTCAACTCTATCTCAGTATGTGAGTGCCTAAACTGAATAGGTATGTCTGATCTTGGATGTATTTCTGCTTAGAGAGAAGGAAATAAACCTGGATTGTTAGAATAGAGGGCAGAACTCAGAAAGTTTGCTCTGTAGTCTCTTGTGGGTGCATTTGCATGAGCAATTTAGGTTGAATTAAGAGAGCTCTTTTGAAGGGATTCTCACAGTTGTCCTCACGGACTCCACTTTGGTTTGCATCACTCAGCAGTTGCACAGTTCACAAGCTTGACTCCTTACAGATGAAACTAAACTGAAAGATGCCTTTCAGGGTTACATCTAATTCTCTACAGCTACTGGTGGGCATGGAATCTGGAACTAGCATTAGTCTGAAATAAGTGTTCCAGAATTCAAGTAGTGTGAACGCTGGATCATCTGCACCAACTGTTTCTCTCTGTAGAGCCATTCCTATTATGCCACAGAGCTTGCTAATGTACGTAGCCTATGCGATCTTGAGTAGAGTAGCCCCATCCAGCAAGGAAGTGGCCATCCTTATTACCATTTTTAGAAGTGAGACTATTTAGCATTTCTGGGGGTCAAATTCTTAAACGCTTCTCATTTTAATTTATCAAATTAACTCTATCTCAGCCAAAACCATCACAATGTCTTTAAGACTGATGATATCTGCCTTTATGTTCATGTATATTATGTCATGACAGTAAGATGGCAGAAGGCCATTTAAGACATCTTCTAGTACTTCAGAGAGAGCTTTAAAACAGGTTAAGCAGTTCATGTGTTTTGCAGTGACACTTTCACAATAATAAATTTTATGCGTTATGGAAATGTAATAATCATAATCTCTTTGGGTAAAACAATTGCTACTCAAATAACAGAGAAAAAATACATTATATTTAAATAGAAAATGAGAAGGGTGTATATTCCAGCAGGAATGTGGTGAGGTAAGTAGTTTTCACAAAACTGCTTTTGCACAGAACCTTGGCTTCTTTAATAACTGCTAGTGGCCAGGATGTTGATTTCAAATCTTCTCCTTTTCGCAAATTAGGATAGTATCTTGTAATAAAAATAGTTACATGAAGGGATAAGGCCCTAGAGGGCAGAAAGCAAGCCATCCCAAGAAAGCTGGTTGATACTCAAGGATCACTTCCTCCCAGCTCAGGAGCAGTTCATCGCAAGAAGCAGGAAGTCAGGCAAAAATGCCAGGAGGCCTATGTGGATGAATAGGGAGTTTCTGGTAAAATTCAAACACACCAAGGAAGTATACAGAGGGTGGAAGCAAGGATGAGTAACCTGGGAAGAATACAGAGAAGCTGGTAAGTGTGGTATGGATGAGCAGCCAGTGAGGTGGATTGAAAACTGGTTGAGTATCCAGGCCCAGAGATTGGTAATCACTAGCATGAAGTCTAGTTGGAGGCCAGTAACGAGCGGTGTACCCCAGGGGTCAATAGTGGTTCCAGTCCTGCTAAACATCTTCATTAATGACCTGGATGATGGTGCAGAGTTCGCCCTTATCAGTTTTGTTGATGACACAAAACTGGGAGGAGTGGCTGATACATGAGAGGGTTTTGCAGCCATCCAGAGGGACCTGGCCAGGCTGGAGAAATGGACTTATGGGAACCTCATGAAGTTCAACAGAGGCAAATACCAAGTCCTGCACCTGGGGAGGAGTTACCCCATGCAGGAGGACATGCTGGGGGTTGACCAGCTGGAAATCAACTTTGCAGAAAAGGATCTGGGGTCATGGTAGATACCAAGTTGAACGTGAGCCAACAGTGAGGCCTTGTGGCAAAGACCACCAGCATCCTCCTGGGCTGCATAAGGAGGAGTGTTGCTGGCAGGTCGAGAGAGGTGATCCTTCTCCTCTACTTGGCACTGGTGAAGCTACACCTGGAGTTGTATCTAGTTCTGGGCTCCCCAATACAGGAGATGTACAGAGGTACTGGAGAGACTCCAGCAAAGGGCCACAAAGATGATTAATGGACTGGAGCACCTCTCCTATATGGAATGGCTGAGAGAGCCAGGACTGTTTAGCCGAGATTTAGCCATAGCTAATATTCCTGTGTTGTTTTATGCTTCTAAGTGTTCAGTACTGGAGGAGGTGAATCTTTCCGTAACATCATTGGCAATTGCACAAAACCTGACTGTGCTAGCATACCTAAACATAGAGGTGGGGTTCAGATGACTCTGTAATAAAGGTCTCTTGTGTAACTCTGCCTCTGTAATCCCCTCAGTTACCTCCTCTGCTGCCCATGGTTTGGCAGGCTGTGTGCCAGGGACTGTCTGCTATGGTACAGCTGTGCATAGTCTTGGCTCCGACTTCTGAGGAGGTTCCCTGTACTGGCAGCCACCTCCTGTAGTGTGTCACTGCCATCTCTGCCCTGGGTTCAGCAGTCCCCTGCACAATTCCTTTCCTTCCCATCTGCCAAATCCACACTGGACAGGGCTCCTGATTTCTAGTGCTCCCAAGGCATTCATGAAATAGGAAACCAGACACAAGCGTGTCCTGCTAAGATTGCAAGCCCAGCAGGCAACTTCTTGTACTGCCTGGTATCTCCTAACCCAGCTCAGATAGACCCACTGTGTGACCTGCTCGATTGATGTTCAGTTGCTTCATCTTGCATTACATAGTTTGGGTCCAAAAGGGACAGCAACCCCTTAGCTGGGGTTCCCTTCAGAATAGACATGCCTTTTAAACAGAATAAAGAGACTGGAGGGGCTTCATTTATTTATTTGTGTTTATTTTTATTATTAATTTTTTTTAGATCCTTGAGAAGCATGCACCTTTCAAGCACGATAATAGTTTGACCGGTGAAACACAGCCAGATGTGCATAAGTTGGTCTGTCTTTACAGTTGAGCCATCTTCTGGTAGGCTTTAGTAATGGAGGATTTGCAAAACAGCTGTTCAGCTTGGAATGGATTTTAACGATAACTGAACTGAAGTTCTTCATTAAAAAAAGGAACAGTCAGAAACTGACTGTATTAGTGCTGGAAGAGTTGAGTTGTCCTACTGGATTGCCTTTTGGGCACAGACTTTTTCTTAGCATGACACTGTATGTGCAAGACTCCTTAAGAGTAGACCATCATATCCCTGGTCCAGGCACTAGCTCTTCAGAACAGACCTACGATTAAGTATGGATTTCGCTTAGCTCAGCATAAAACAAAGGAATTTTGTAAAAGGAAATTAATGAGGGAATCTAAGTATCATAAGCTTCAGAAACCACAGGACAGAGACCCGAGGCAGCCATCATTTTGGGAGAACACAGCTGTGACAGTGGTTTATTGTATAAAAGCTGTTAAGGAAAGGCCTGTGAGGCCTATGGGCGGGTAGAAGTATGACAAGGAAGGTTAATGTATGAGGAGGAGGTGGTAATGGTTATAGGAACTGTAAGATGTCTTTGAGGAGAAGTGAGCACTTACCCTTAATTTGGGATATAGAAATATATATATTTTTAAAATCAATACTTATGTATACTTTAATCAGTTTACTGCTTTTCCTCTGAGTGATGTGTGTGAAGAGTTAATCCAGTTTGGTTGGTTTAAATACATCTTCAAGAAAATAGACAATGTTCTGGGTGTTAGGTATTTAACAACATGGAGATCCAGATCTATTCTATGGCTGCTTTTTTTTCTATGTACAGCACAGGTACCATATTCTTCCTTGCCTGAGGAGGCCACAGGCAACTGGTTTGGCTAAGGACAAGGCCAGGGCGCTGCAAATAGGAGAGCTTGAACAATGAGCTAAAAAGTGATTGAAAGGCTTGTTGCTAAGTTGCAGGGAGAAATGTGTTTTTTGGGGACGAAGATTAAACTTCATTCCCAAATACTATCCTTGGAATCTCCAGCATATCTAACTTCAGGACAATGCTGCAGTGTGTACACAGACCTTTTCTTTTAATAATTTTCCTTCGTTTCTATCCATAAGTTTGTTTTTTTTTAGAAAAAGAGATTGTGGTTTGTCTGCAGCATCTCTATACCAGTTTCAGAAAATAAATCTATTGCAAAGATAAATCTATTGCAAAGTTATATTGCCAAGGAAACACAGGTGGTATCACCCTCAGGTTAGAGAGAATCCTTGATAATGCCTTTGATAGATGTGCTGAGTTTCTCATCAGAAAAAATGGGGAGAAACAAAGACATACCCAGTCATGAAAAGATAACAGTTCATAGCCAGCTCACAGAGCATGAGGAGTCCTGGTTCTTTTTATTGCTTACTTTCATTTTTTAATCTCAATCCTACTTCTTTTAAGTTGGATACTTCATTCTCTTGCTCATGCATGTACGTTTCCTGTCTGATTTATGCTTATAACTTTCTTTTTTGTATTTATTTTTATTTTGCTTATTTTCAGTTTATACTTTCTTTTGGCTCTGAGATTAAAATCAGTAGTATTAAAAGCAAAGCTGTTCTTATCCTGTATATTAGACAAATTAAGCAGTTTTTGTGATCTGGTTTCCTAAGCGCCAGCATCTAATACTATATTTGATGACCTGGAACATCTTAGCTGGCCACGGTGGTTCTCCTGGAGAAGTGCAGGTCTGCTGTGGATCCTGTGCCATGTCTTCCTGGCTATCAGGGATACTCTGGGATTCTTCCAGTGGCACTGTATGTTTATGATTAGGTAGCTGAATCGCATTCAAATTGCTTTTGAGCACATTTTATTGACAGTAGTGTTGATGGCAGTGGAACTGAAGGACAATAGCATTTTCAACACTGCTATTTAGGAATTACCTGAATGCAATAGGACTGGGAGAATAAGCTATTATTTACCCAGGAGGCACGAACAGCTTGGTATATGTCTATAGTTTACTGGAATGCATGCGGGAATCTGGCTTCCCAAGGCAGAACAAGTAAGATGTATGGTGTAGTGGCATTCTTTTAAGGTCTTTGCTGAAGTTAACACAGTTGTTTTGCTCTGTTAAGATGCCAGAAGTCAAAGGCCCGTAATTACTAGAAAGTATCTTGATTCCTGCAAAGCGAGGTTTGATATCAGAGGTAGAATTGCACAGATGGTCTATTACCTAGTCACATATTTTTTTGAAATTTTCCTTTTCCTTTTCCAGATACTGTTGCTCATTAACATACCTAGGAGGCAGATTCAAATCCTGTCAAGGAGAGTGTTGGACCATGCCTTGATGTGGATCAAGACTTGAAACATGAATTCTGTTTGACATACCATATGTAGTGTCAGGATCACATGCTTTTTATGTTTAATGTTAAGCTATCAGAAACTCCAAACAGCATAATAAATGTACATTCATTGTTCCAATGTACTTTTTTTCTAACTAGACATGATTTTGTTTCATCGTTTAGACTGTTCTCATGACAGTACTTATGGTTGCCTTTTCCTGCATCCTCTCCCCAAAAGGTTTATAAGTCGAAAGAAACAGCATTTTCTTTGGTGTCTCTGGAACTCTTAAGAAAAAATAGAGCTCTGTTTTTAGACAGTAAGAGCATTTCAGTCAAAACTAACTTGATCAAACACAACAGATGACCGAGATTTTAACTGCACTTTCAAAAGACAGCTTTGTTGATAATGTGAAAGTTAGGCAATTAGTTTGCTTTCCAGACTGTTATTCACAAGGAAAGTATTGTGAGAAATTCTACTCTTGCCTTTGACCCTTTCCTTCACACTTATAAATACATGAAAGTGAAAACCAATGTTCTTTATAGATTTTTCACTTACAGCTCTCTTAAGAATAACCATGAAAGACTGCGTGTGATGGTTTATAAATATAGTTTCTCTAATACTGTCTTTCGAGAAGAATAAAGAAAACCATTGTGGCTGCATTTGCTTCAAAAGTTAAAACTATTTGCGTTGAATGCCTGCAGTACCAGTCTGAAGGAAAAGTAGTTTGAGGAACATTTTATAGCTAAACAGTTTTTCCTACTGTAGCTCTAAACCTACAGGCACAGTAATCCAGCAAATTTCAATTTATGTTGTCTCTTCTGGTACAGAAAAAGGAGGAGTTTTTTCAAAAATACATGATGGTGTTGGTTTATATATATATATATATATATATATTTAATAAAGTCTTATAGAAAGGATAGGTATTTGTCCCACCCTCCTGTTCATACATTGAATCTGTGAAGACTTTGAAGTTCAGGATTTATATTTTTTCAGCTGAGAGGTGGTTAGTGGGGGGTACACCTCACTGAAATTAGTTTGATAGCATGGTGATTTGGTATTGGGTCACTTAAGACAGCTGAGTTGTGGAACCACTGAGATAATTAATTCATCTGTTGAGGATATGCTGAAAGGCTTTTCTGAGACAAGTCATCTGAATTTGCAATTGAAAAGGACCTATTTCTTACTGTTGTCCACTCACACTTAGCGATTATAAGTTTTAGAAAATTTGCTGAAAGTAATTCTGTCCTAAGTTAGGCACTTTAACTCCCAGTGTAGTGCGCAGAGAGAAAGGATAACGAAGTGCACCAAACTCAGACTCCTGGAGATACCTTTCTGCATTAACCACAGAAAGAACCTTGGGTCACAAGACTCCTTACTGTCTGTACTTAGGTGGAGTGCATTTGAGTGGCTGCACTAAATCCGCAAAGGTATCAAAACCCATTTTCCTTCCACTTCACTGAGACACCTGAGTTAGAAGCCTAGCTATCCTGGGCTCCTTTGTAGTCAGCAGTGAGAGCAAGGTACTTGTAGAGGAAGATTAGTGTGCTTCTTCATCTCTTACCTCAGTGCCTCAGTTGGTACCTGAAGTTAGACAACGTGAATAGCAAGGTAGCAAGTCCCATCGATTTCAGAAAGAATTGGGTTGCCATTGTGAATTTGGGTGGTAAGTGGCATATTCACTGTCTTTAAATAATTTGGTTTCTAACATCTATGTTCAGATTCCTTGTGCAAACAGAGTTTCAGCTGATTCAGTTAGGAATCTGCTTCTCTCTGCTGGCTTTGTGGGGTGCCCCACAATCCTGACTTCCTTATTTAACATAGGTTCCTACATTAAGTCTGTATGAATTTCATCCTTTTGTGGGCAGGGCTTTTATTTTCAGTTTCCATGCTTGCATATAATACCTCCTTACCTTGTAAGTATCTGTGGTACTGGAAGGATAAAATACCTTCAAAGGCTTGTGAACCACCTGAGCATTGGAAATGTCTTTTAAAGTAGCTAGTTTTGTCTAGTTTGACTTGCTCTGCTTCGTTTTCATTTATTCATATCAGAAGCTTATGCTGAGGAATAGTATTCTGTTGAAACAGGATGGGGTAGCTTTGTCTGGTATTTTTTCAGTTAAAACCAGTTCTGATCGTGGTTATTCATAAAACTATTTTATATTTATTTATTTTTAGCATTGATATAAACTTTAAGCTATTCCTGTTCCTTGCTTCATACTCCTGCCTCTTTGACAGCATGTGCTGTGTTCTCTACTCTTTGTAGTAGCCCAACCACTTTTGTGGCTGCTTTGTGAACAGGAGTGTGAAACTAATGCTGGATAGGTTTTGCTTCTGTATTATATTTAAATTGGATACTTTCCCTGATCTCCTTCACGGAGCAGCTGAACAAACAGTTGTGTGTCTGCCTGGTACTGCAGCCAAAGACTTGTGAAACCATAGCCTAAGTCACAGTGCCTTTGAGCTACTTCCACTGCTCATAATTAAAAGGCACTATGGTTACAGGTCTGTCATGACTTCTGTTTTTGCAATCTTTCTTATTAGAATACATACTGACATTCATCCCAAGATTTAATTATTTATTAACCACATCTGTTTTACCGTAAATCAAGTGGGCTACTTTAAGTTCAGGGAGGGGAAGCAGAAGGGTGGTCTTGCCACTTCAAATGCTTTGTATAGCTGATGCTAAAATGTATTTAATTAAAAGGTTGACATAGTTTGTCTGTAGTATAATATAATTCATATTGGATATTTATAATCAAATAAATGCATCAGAACCATGTTCTACTTCATAGGGATTTGTTTGCAGATTTGTTGCGCGAGTTCTGTACAGTGCAGGCTGAAAATATAGCAGTATTTAATTAATGTACAAACTTCTCCCAAGACAATAGACAGCAACAATTCCAGTGTAAAATGTGAGTGGTCCACAAATTAGATCTATAAATTACTATAGAATTTCTGAACTAAACTCTGAAATTCAGCAAAACTTAAACTGGGAATAAATGCTAAGGTGCATTGAAGTTACAGTGATGGAAGACATGACTAATATTTCATTCATTTAAAGTATTTCTTCCATTCCTCAAAGTCCCATCCATCTGAAGAAAATAAAATTTTGAATTTTAGCATCTATCTCAGTTAAAGGCAATAGAGATCTGATTTATCCCATATAAATATTCAGATTTAAGGTGTTAAGTAGTAATTCACAAGACAGTTACGAATCAAAGGAAAAAGGAAAATGTTTCCTCACTCTTGTGACCAGCAAAATCTTCCCAGAAGTAGGAATTAATCTATAAGTTAATATATATTTAGAAATTAGCCCGAGTACCAGCAATTCTTTGCTTTGACTTTATTTCTGTTTTATACATTTCTTTTAAGTCTTTCCCATCCAACTCTTGGTTTGTATGTACTCCAGACATTCAGTGCTGGGAACTTTGAAACAGCAGAAGCTTTTGAACAGACATATGTTAAAGCATCTTCACTTTTTGCATCAGGATATAAGACAGTCCTTCTATTTTCATTTTAGCAGTAAATAAGCATACGTATGTTGTACTTAATGAAGGTATATTGCATAAATGATTATCTCTCAGCAGATTTGTAATAATCCTTAGTAATTATGTACCCTGAGTCAGTTTGACTTTAGGGTCATTGTTTTCATAAGACTGTATTTCTTATAGATGAGGAGTGTGAAAGGTGTCTTTTTGTTTGTTTGTTTTGTGGCCAGGGGACCAAGTATCCCACAAAACATGGTGTAGGCAAGCCTTTTTCTAGAGAGATTTTAAAAGTGAGCGAAACAAATAGTCAAAAGTTTTTATTAGCTGCTGTCATAAACATCCTTTTTGATCCAGATGTGGCAGGTCTGTTGCCCCAGCCAAGAAAAGTCTCTGCTGCTTGCAAATGCTTGCAAGTTGTCGATATGTAAATAATTAGTATATGACTATGAAATCTGAGGATGGGTAGGGAGAGGCAGCCTGATTCTCTTCATAGCGCGTAGCACTTTCTAAGTGCCTTTTTTTTTTGGGGGCGGGGGGCGCTGGTGTGGCTTGGAACAGTCACTCTTGATACCAGAATTGACATGTCTGCTAACAAATGTTTAGTGTCATCTGGATGTTTTAGCTTTGTTTTTCTAAGGCCTGTTACCATAGACCCACATTTGCACTAGCTCTCTGCTCTTTGCAAACTAAAGTGTAGCAATTGAATAAAATGGGAAATCTGCACGATTTCAAGCAAAATGAAGCTTAATTCATGTAGAGAGCACAAGGGTAGATTTATGTTGACAGTTCTCAGTGAGGGAGAGCTGCAACTCAGGCACAGCTCACCTGTGGGCACAGAGGTGTGTCATGACACCATGGCCATGCCTTCAGCACCTGGGTACTCTCACCCAGGGTGAAAATGCTATGATCCTAGGCACATATTCATCCTCCCTAGCTTTAGGGGGTTTGAACTGCATCTGTACTGATAAATAATGCATAGCCTGGGAAGAAGACTGAAACTATTATTTACCCATGTTGCCTGAGCCTTAGTATTTTCTCTGGTAATGATTTGACTTATGCCATGTTGTGATCTCTGAAAACGTTCATCACAGAGACTGATCCCTAAAGGCTATTTGGATGAGACTGCAGTAAGTTTGGCGGTCTTCACCTTGCACAGATCTCAGACGTTACTGTCACAACACATTAGCTCTGTCATATGCTATGAAAAGGCACTGCGACTGGCTGTGACACAGCTTCAGACACTTCTGAACAGAAAATGAAAATTAAGTGCTGATGCCATAGGGTTCACCAGGTAGCTGGGCAGAGCCTGTGGTTCAGAGGTAGTACAGACCACCAAAAGCTGACCTGCTTTCGGGGAGATCTCTCTCCCTTCATTGGAGCAGAGGCAGAAGTGGCTATGGTCTTCATTTCGGCACCTCAACCCCAATTTAATGCGAGATCAAGTTACTCTGAATTTTTTATATCTGAGCTTGCTGAACTTTATGAAGAGCTTCTTGAGTATATAAAAAGTGGAAGATAAAGGGATACCACCACACTTTTCATGTCTGTACTTTCACTCTATCATGTGTAAGAGCGTTCTGGTTTTCTGTAGAGGTCGGTACTTGAGGTATTGACTGAAGAGGAAAAAATACCTTACTGTGAATACTGTTTTTTTCAGAATGACAGCTGGAAGTTGTCAAACACATTAGGTTGACTTTAACATTAATGTCCAATGTTCTCCCCCCGCCCCCCGCAAAGGCTCCGTTCCAGTCATCTCTGCTAGAAGCAAGCTGAGATGCCTGTTTCTGTCCTGTGATTCTGCAGAGCCTAAATGACCTGCTCAGATGTTGTCTACACTGGAGGCATCTAAAATAAAATGAGAGGGATCACATATGATACATCTAGGCATAACTTTTTGTCATCACATTGGAAGTATTGTTGCTAGAGAGTGAAAAAAAAAATTCTGTGGTGGGTAATATGGGTTTGCAGTTGCCATTGCAGTCACTATGATGTTAAATGACTTAGCAGTACACCTGGGAACAGCTGCATGGTATTTGCCTTTATCTTTGCAGATCAAATCAAAGGGACTTTACCCTGAAGCAGTGATAGGTGGAGTCTCATAAATTAATAAATAGCCAATTCATGGCAATATCTGTGCTCTTAAAATAAACAGGTTGAAGTGTCGTGGTTTGAGCCTACCAGGCCAACTCCAAAAGCACCCCGCAGCCACTTGCTCACACCTACCCTGTCCCCTGAGGGACAGGAAGGAGAAAATACAACCAAAGGCTCCAGGGTCGAGACAAAGGACAGGGAGGGCTCACTCACCAGTTATGGTCACGGGCAAAAGACAGACTCAACTGGGGGAGAACAACATCAATTTAATGAACCACCATCAAGGATAATGAGAAATACAACCGGGTCTGAAAAACAACACACCTTCCCCCCACCCCGCCGGTCTTCCCGGGCTCAGCTCTACTCCCTCTTCCCCCCCAGCAGCGCAGGGGGCAGGGAATGGGGGTTACAGTCCGTCCGGCACAAGGTGTCTCCGCGGCTCCTTCCTCCGCAGGGAGAGGGGCCCTCGCAGCCCTCCCCTGCCCCACCGCGGGGTCCCTCTCCCGGCAGACAGCCCTCCACCCACTGCCCCAACGGGAGTCCTTCCCGCGGGGCCGCAGCTCCCCAGAACCCCCCAGCGCGGGTCCCTCCCGGGGCTGCCGCCCTCCCCCCGACGGGCGGCTCCAGCGCGGGCTGCCTCGGAGTCGCGGCTGCTCCGGGCCCGGTCCCTGCTCCTCCGGCCCGGGGCCCTCCGCAGGCTGCAGGCCAACCTCTGGGCCACCGCTGGGCTCCAGGGGCTGCAGGGGCTCAGCCGCCACCCCAGCGTGGGCCGCAGGGGACCCTCTGCTCCGGCACAGCTCCCCCTCTCCTTCCTCACTGACCTGGGTGTCCTCAGGGTTGTCTCTTTCCCATTCCCACTGTCCTACCTGTTCCAAGCAGACAAAACGTCATCAACCGCTTCTGTCACTCTTCAATAGTTATTCTCAGAGGCACCGTTGGTCTGGCCTTGCCCAGAGGTGGGTCTGAAATTGGAGCCAGGGGAGCTTCTTAAAGCCTCTTAGAGGAGCCACCTCTGTAGCCCCCTCCCCTCCACTACCAAAACTTACCAAAACCCTGCCAGACACCAAACCACCACAGCAAGTTTTGCTGAACATAAAGGAGTAGTGCCAGATAGAAGAAGAAAAAAAACCCCAAACAAAATCAAAAGCAGACATTAGAATTTGTGAGGCGCTAGAAATTGCTTATACACTATGGTGACAAGTAGGAATAGATAGAGAACCTGACCCTTTTTTTTTTTTTTTTTTATCCTTAGTGCATTTTGTGGCTGGCATGTTTTAACGTATTCCTCTAAAAATTTTTTTGTTAGGTCAGGATAATCTGGTTTGTTGCAGTTACTGCATACTTTCCTTTTCCACTTATAATCACACCTGAACAGGTGCATTCTGTTTTTTTAATTCTGTTAAAGTTGTTTTTTCCCCTAGTCAGTTAGCTGTATGTGACTTTTAGTAATGCACATTAAAAATGTGGAATCTAGAATACTAACATTGTTAGTCTTACTGTGCAGTATGTAAATTCACTCACACTGCAGAAACTGATTTTAGAGCTGCCCTTCAAATCACAATTTATTCCTAGAATAGTTAAAAATATACAGAATCTCTTTTTATTGTGTTAAAATTGGGTGGATTGAAATACATGAGCCAATGTTCCAGGAATGAAATAGCAACATAGGAGGAAACCTGTATTAAGAGAACTATTATAAGATGGATTAAATGTAATAAGAACAAGAAGGAAATTCCCATTTTCTGTTTTAATAACTGCAAGTGTTCATTCACTTAAAGCTGTAGTGTTAATGTACAGCTTGTGGACTGTGAATTTGGAAGTGCATGCATGCTAAATAAGGTCACGCCTGCAAGGCTGAATTACTCCTCTTGTGCCCATTACTGTTTCTATAGAAATCTAGATGTTTTAAGAAACATACCGACACTTCTCCCTGTGTCAGTTTTGCTGTCTTGCTCCACTAGAGTACTAATGCATAACTCTGTTGTCTGTAGCTAGTTTGTACTTTTTGATGACCAGCTGTAAGTTTTGGAGAGTCGCCATTACTTTTACCAGCTCCACATGAGAAAAGTATATTATTCTCCCACAGACCTGTTCATATAATTCCTTACTTGTAGTTTTTGACAGCTGGAGCCCTGTCTGAACTGTGATAATATCTTTGGCTAAGATATATCAGTAGAACATCTAGTCAAACATTATGTTTTTACATCTATATTGAGTTCAATAAGTAAAATTTAGCTAAAACTGTCTTCCAGAGAGGTATCCAATTTTGGTTTGAAGTTGCCAGGAGGAGAAGATGAACCCATTCTTTGATAATTTGACTGAGTAGGTAATCAAGAATAATTAAGTTGGAAAAGACCTCTAAAATCATCAAGTCCAACCATCAACCCACCACCACCATGCCCACTAAACCATTTCCCAAAGTGCCACATGTACACCTCCAGGGATGGTGACTCCACCAATTCCCTGGGCAGCCCGTTCCAATGTTTGACCACTCTTTCAGTAAAGAAATTTTTCCTAATCCAATCTAAACCTCCCCTGGTGCAACTTGAGTCCATTTCCTCTTGTCCTATGACTTGTTGCCTGGGACAAGAGACCGACGTCCAATTCAGATCCTCCTCTGAGGTAGTTGTAGAGAGCAGTAAGGTCTCTCCTCAGCCTCCTCTTCTCTAGGATAAACAATCCCACTTTTCTCAGCTGCTCCTCACAAGACCTGTTCTCTAGACCCTTCACCAGCTTCGTTGTCCTTCTCTGGACATGCTCCAGAAACGCAATGTCCTCCTTGCAGTGAGGGGCCCAAAACTGCGCACAGGATTCAAGGTACGGCCTAACCAGTATCATGTAGAGGGGCACGATTATGTCCCTACACCTACTGGCCACACTATTGCTGATACAGGCCAGGATGCTGTTGGCCTTCTTGGCCACCTGGGCACACTGCTGGCTCATGTTCAGCCGGCTGTCAACCAGCACCCCAAGTCATTTTCTGCCAGGCAGCTTCCAGCCACTCATCCCCAAGCCTGTAGCGCTGCATGGGGTTGTTGTGACCCAAGTGCAGGACCCGGCACTTGGCCTTGTTAAACCTCACACAATTGGCCTCAGCCCATCAATCCAGCCTGTCCAGATCCCTCTGCAGAGCCTTCCTACCCTCAAGCAGATCAACACTCCCACCCAATTTAGTGTCATCTGCAAACTGACTGAGGGAGCACTCAATCCCCTCATCCAGATCATCAATAAAGATGTTAAACAAGACTGGCCCCAATACTGAGCCCTGGGGGACACCGCTTGTGACTGGCCGCCAGCTGGATTTAACTCCATTCACCACCACTCTCTGTGCTTGGCCATCCAGACAGTTTTTAACCCAGCTTAGAGTGCACCTGTCTAGGCCATGAGCCACCAGCTTTCCTAGGAGAATGCTGTGTGAGATGGTATCAAAAGCTTTGCCGAAGTCCAGGTAGATGACATCCACAGCCTTCCCCTCATTGACTAGGTGGGTCACCTGGTCATAGAAGGAGATCAGGTTGGTTAAGCAGGACCTGCCCTTTATGAACCCGTGCTGGCTGGGCCTGAGTCCCTGGTTGTTCTGCACATGCCATGTGAGTGCCCTCAAGATGAACCGCTCCATAATCTTGCCCGGTACCAAGATCAGGCTGACAGGCCTGTAGTTCCCTGGATCCTCCTTCCGGCCCTTCTTGTAGATGGGCATCACATTGGCAAGCCTCCAGTTGTCTGGGACCTCCCCCGTTGACCAGGACTTCTGATAAATGGTGGAGAGTGGTTTGGCCAGCTCCTCCACCAGCTCCGTCAGTGCTCTGGGAAAGATCCCATCCAGCCTCATAGACTTGTGAATGTCTAGGTGGCATAGCAAGTCATTAACTGCTTCCTCTTGGATTATGGGGGGTTTATTCTGCTCTATGTCCTTGTCTTCCAGCTCAGAGGGTTTATTACCTTGAGGATAACACTGCAGTCTTTTCTGTTAGGTTAAAGAGCTGTTTTATGTCCAGCATTTTCTGCATATGAATACAGTTATTCTTAATAATAGTTTCTGTAAGCTAAGCAACTCTCTTAAGTGCCTTACTGTAAAACATTTTATCCAATCATCAAAGTGTTTAATCGGTGTAAAATCTCTGTGGTTTTATGATACAAATCACTATAGTGCCATATACAGAAGTTAAATTTTCTCTAGATTTCTACTGTATTCTTATTAATACGTATTTTTATATACCTGGGCTTTTTTTCTGAACCTGCCTATGGTATTTGTTACCGTATCTTGTATTGCAACTTTTCCTTCCATGATTAGCTGAGTGTGATTAGGCATGACTGTACTTCTTCCTCCATTATCTAATAATATGGAGAGAGAAAAAAAGAGTGAGAAAGAGAAAGAAAGAAAAAAGAGAGAAAGAAAGAGAGAAAGAAATATCACCACTCCTGGGGTCCAGTAACATCTTGCAGGTCCGGTCTGATCTTTTGTTCTTCAGTGATGAGTGCACACCTTGATTATTCATATTTTTAGTGTCCCTTCCATTAATATTTCTGAGTCCTGTTCACATTATCCCCTCCTCTTCTTGCTTTTCATACTAATTAGGACACAGGTGCAGTATACAACATTTTGGGGGCTCCAAGGGTTTTTTTTCCACTATAGATAAGGGAGTGGGCCTCCCCAAGTCCAGTGTCCACTTGTAGATAAGGGAGTGGGCCTCTGCAAGTCCAGAAACACCCCTCTGCTGCAGGGTTTGTCTGTTTGGATAGGGAAGGTTGGGCAGCCGCTCCAATTGAAGCCCCCTTATCGATCACCCCAACCAAAGTTTCTGAAGGGGGGAACACCGCTCCACCCTCTATATCTCTGAGAAGGGAGCACCACTCCACCTTCGCAGGGCGTGTTCCCTCCTTGGAGCAGGCTGTTTTTAGGGCTAATACATAAAACTTGCACTGTAAAACAGATTTGTTCAAGACATACATAAAATCTGCAAAACAGGTTGGTTAAGGAAAAAAAAACAGACTGTCCTTCACATGGGTCCCACATTCTTTTTCCTAGTGGGTATGAGGAAAGAGGAAGGCCTCTGTGTACCACATCAGATGAAGAGAGGAAGGCAGAAAATCTCCAGGACTTTTTACACTGAAAAGATGTAACAACAAATTCTGGCACATCCGAGACATAAAGGAAATGTTGGTATCCATATTCCTGGAATTTTCAGCAAAGGTGGTAGGTGAGAGGTGAAGAAACACTGCTTGGTTTTTATATTTCATGGAGGCAATGGAGAAGAATATAGACTAGAGTTCTTGTGAGGAATCAAGTTGGAAGTCAAGAACTTTGAAATACGGACAAATACGAAGTGCAAGGAAGGGTAGCCCTGGTGAGAGGCTAGACAGGCAGTTGAACAACTTTTAGATAGAAGTCAGGTCATGTCATACATACACAGGCTCAGTCTGTAGGCAAAGCAAGATCATATTGCTCTGTGGGGTCCTGTGTGGATGTATCCTTTGACTCAAATTCATTCCTTCCAGCTCTAGTCACATAAATTATCAGTATAAATAGAGTGGTTTTACTGGTTCAATCCATGGAGAGAAGTAGATGGGGCTGTTAGGGCTGTGGGCAAATGACTGGTCCTTGTTCTGAGGATAATCAAAGAGGATGTTAGAAACTTCTGGATATGAGATGAGAAATAGGCATTTGTGACAAATGACAGTATGTGAAGCTGACAGAGATTGCAAATGAGAGATGGCTGGATTTTTTAGGTAGTTAAGGGGGAGTTACATGAGAAGTGGCTGAATGTCAGAGATAACTGGAGAGGAGCATTGAAAACCATTAGGGGAGCAGAGTCTTGCCAGGCTGGCAGTACCTAGGTAACTGTACCAGTTACGACTACCTAAGTAATGGTGTCAAATGTTCCAGATTTGAGTTTGAATGTAGCAAAACAGGGACCAAAGGGGGAAAACTAGGTATGGGTTGTGTATGTGAGAGGAGACTGGGGTGGAGAAAGGGAGACTTGAGTCTGGTGAAAAGGACGACGAAGTGGCAGAAGGGCTAAGAAGCAATTCACGTGGATAGTGGCCAAGCGCACCTGTCAGACAGCGCTGCACCAGGTCACCATGGATGGAGCAGGTAAACCAAAACCCTTGTTCTGACTGTATCACAAGTCAAACTTCTGTGACAAGGAGGACTGGATCGGGGGAGTGTTCTATGTTTATTTTTTATTTCTCACAAATCTTTCTTAATGTTTGCCCGCTTTTTATTGACAATACCCTTCTGCAAATTTGGCACACTGAATTCTGATTTGTTCGGTGGCTGAAAGTGGTCTGCCTCAGTGAATGATTGTGCATCTGTCGGTCTTACATGTGAATATGTTACCAAATCCTCTAAGTTTTAGATCCCTATTACAAGTTTTTCTCCAGAAAATATATTCTGTCTGCATCTAATACATTCATCTAATTCCTGTTCATTTACACTTTGTTTTATTGAAATGAAAGTGTAGCCTTTGCCCTTAAATATTGCTCATCTTCCTTTTAAACAATATGAATGAAAGGCATTTATGCATACATGATAGTAAATTAAGAAGCTTTTCTTTTGTAGGGGAGTATTAATGACTTCTATTTATTAATTTACGAAGCTATTCTAATTCCTTTGGGAAAATATGATCTTTTATTTTCATTACAGTCTTGCCAGGTCCCTTTATCTTCTGACAGCGTAAATCTCCAAGGAGAATTTTATATAACAAAGTAGTATTTGTCTGTGAAACATTCTCATAGTTATTTCCTTCTGGAATTTCTGATATTCTGTATTTATTTGTCAGATGCAGTATGATTTAGAAACAATTTGGATCATAAGCTAACTGATAACTCTGATAACATACTGTGTGTATGTGCAGTTTTTGAAATTATTAAAAATTTTTAGGTTATTTATAGTAACCTAATTCCTTGTACCTCAGGAGTCCTATTTGCATAAAGAATAGTGGTTTTGTAAGGATCATACCTTAAATGGTGTATCTGTGTTTTTGCTTTGCTTGTCTGGGGAGAATTCTTTAAGGTATTCGAAGCCATGGACCATTTTTATTTTTACGAAGGTTAATGAATGCTTGTTAATAACTAAAAACAATGTTTCTCTGGTATCTTTCTCCTGAAATAGTACATATGCTGAAAGTGACTGTGTTTGACTATTCATGGAGATTCAATTCTGTCGTGGTTTAAGCCCACCCAGCTGGCAACAAAGCACCCCACAGCCACTCGCTCACCCCTACCCCATCCCCTGAGGGACGGGAAGGAGAAAATACAACCAAAGGCTCCAGGGTCGAGACAAAGGACAGGGAGGGCTCACTCAGCAGTTATGGTCACGGGCAAAAGACAGACTCACCTTGGGGATAACAACATCAATTTAATGAACAACCACCACCATCAAGGATAATGAGAAATACAACCGGGTCTGAAAAACAACACACCTTCCCCCCATCCCTCCGGTCTTCCCGGGCTCAGCTCTGCTCCCTCTTCCCCCCCAGCAGCGCAGGGGGCAGGGAATGGGGGTCACAGTCCGTCCGGCACAAGGTGTCTCCGCTGCTCCTTCCTCCTCAGAGAGGTTGGTCCTCACAGCCCTCCCCTGCCCCACCGCGGGGTCCCTCTCCCGGCAGACAGCCCTCCACCCACTGCCCCAACGGGAGTCCTTCCCGCGGGGCCGCAGCTCCCCAGAACCCCCCAGCGCGGGTCCCTCCCGGGGCTGCCGCCCTCCCCCCGACGGGCGGCTCCAGCGTGGGCTGCCTCGGAGTCGCGGCTGCTCCGGGCCCGGTCCCTGCTCCTCCGGCCCGGGGCCCTCCGCAGGCTGCAGGCCAACCTCTGGGCCACCGCTGGGCTCCAGGGGCTGCAGGGGCTCAGCCGCCACCCCAGCGTGGGCCGCAGGGGAACCTCTGCTCCGGCACAGCTCCCCGTCTCCTTCCTCACTGACCTGGGTGTCCGCAGGGTTGTCTCTTTCCTGTCCCCCTCCACTCACCAACACAAGCAGAACAAAGAGATGCAATCACGGCTTCTTTCACTCTTAAATAGTTACTCGTAGAGGCGCCGTTGGTCTGGCCTCGGCCAGAGGCGAGTCTGAAATTGAGCCGGGGGAGCTTTTCAAAGCCTCTTATAGGAGCCACCTCTGTAGCCTCCTCCCCCACTACCAAAACCCTGCCAGGCACCAAACCGCTCTAATTTCATTTATCAAGTTAACAAAAATCTCAGAGAATAGCTAATAATTATTAAAGCCCAACAGGAGGGGAGAATCTAACGTTACATAGGATATATATCTACATGATGTATGTGCAAGAAGGTCATGCTTGGATTTGGGTACATCTATATACTGTGTGTATGTATTTTGTTGGCTTTGATTCCTCAGTGTTGACAGTTGATAGAAAAGGTTGCTTACTTACACAAATCCTAACTCTTTACCTTAGATCTTTCCTTTAAGATAGACCCTTCAGTGTTCCAGTGGATTTCTATTTTTCTTTCTGTTCCTTTCAACCCATAATGATTAAACAAAGTATGTTTTAGCTCAGAGTTTTGTTGGTTAGAGATCGTGTCAGTTGTTTGCACAGAGGACTAATAAGGCCATTTCCAAAATCTTTATTCTTTTTAGGAAACAGTTATCCTGATAGGATAGTCAAATTTGCACAGTGAAAGAAAGCAGTGCTTGAAGATTAGCTGGTAGTTGCAACTGGGAGTTAACTTGTTAGCTAAAAATTCATCTGAGTTTGTCCTAATTTTTTATAGGTTAAAAGGCATTCGTTCATATGAAAATATCATACTATGAGTGTTCCTATTTATAACAGAAGATATAAACGTAAGTGATGCTGCATGTTAATGGAAATCTGCTCAGTGAAGTCTGACAAGTTACATTTATTACAATGATTTCCAGTTGCTCTGGGAATGAATTTGGACTGAGACAGGATTTGTGAAACCAGAAATAATGTCACCAAGCTTTTGTTAACATGAGACAGAAAGTAGTGTAGCTTTGCAGAAAATATTGCAGAGGAATGAGGTTGGTGAGGAGGCAGCAGATTGTAGTTGAAAATAATATGAAATTTGGTAAAAAACATGAGGACTTTTAGGTGTTGAATCAGAAGAAAGGGGAACTTCGTTTTTCTATTAAGCTTTAATCAAGAGGAGTTTGAGGAGCTATAAGGAAATCAATGTTAGAACTGAAAACTCATGTTGATTTCTGTTTTCAGTCTTCAACACACTTCTCTCCTGTTTGAAATCCACTGCAATATTTTTCAGTGATTTATAGGATACTCCTGTGCTCGAAAGCTGGCTGCTATTAGCAGTTAATGAAAGACTGATCAAGTGTTGATATATATTTTAGACCCACATAAAATAACATGTAAGAAACAATTCTCCATGTCTTTGTACTGAATCAAGTACTATGATTTTCTGACAAAACTACAGCTGAGAGTCTGTTAATATAAAAGATGGAGAAAACATTGAAATTTAAAATGACCTGAGGTTTCTCAGTCTAAAATACCATTTTATATATAGATTGATTTGTGATTTCAACCTTTTAGTTTGAAAAGAAGTTAGTCTGTTCTTTTAATATGGGAGCACAGGTCATAGCTGCCCTGAGGGAATTCATTAAGGGCAACTTCTGTAACCGGTGTTGCATCAAACAGTATATGGAGTTATCAGTGCAGTGCAGAACATTTCTAAGGAACAAATGCTTCACATCAAAGTGTAAAGAGAATCCTGGATATTTTTATAGAGGTGCTTAACACTGTGCTACTACAATGAGTAGCACATACTAGTACTATACTGATACATTTTAATATTTTATTGCTTCTGTAGACTGTTGGTTTTGGGTTGGGCTTGGGATTTTTGGTCTTTTTTGGAGTTTTTTGGGTTTTTTTGTGGTTTTTTTGTGGGGTTTGTTCCTGTTTTTTTTTGTTTGTTTGTTTTTTTACTACTAAATACAAGAAGAATGGGTGCCGTTGAATTATGTGTTGTAAAGTTTTTTGTAATTGTATGAAGGCTACGCATAAGAATGTGTCAGCTCCATAACAGGCGTTCACTCATACTTTTGATTTGCAGCTTGTTCTGTGTGCCACCAGGACTAATATAATTTCTCTTACATAGGGAATCAAGTGTCATACTACTGAGCTTGGAAAGTTTTCTGTGTATTTAGGGTCTTCCACAATCTTCTCCATTCAGCTTGCTGATACTTTTCATCTGAGAAAGGATTTACTGGGCAAATTAGTAGATGCTGTAGTAAAGAATTGAATTGGTGAACACATAGATGAGTAAGTGGAGGAAGAGTCAACATGGCCTGGTAAAGAGAGGTCATTCTTGACATTTACAGCAGTTTTTGGAGGCAATCAGCAGCTAACTGGATAAAGGAGATATAATAGATAGAAAGTGGATATAATCTACTTGGATCTCCAAAAGACTTTTGATAAATAACACAGCCATGAGTAAGATGCAGGGTCTTGTATGGATAAATAATTGGTTAATGGATAAGGAATGGGGGATAAAAATAAATACTCCATTCTCAGAGTGGAAGGAGGTCACCAATGAAGTTCTAGATTGATATGTTTTGGGATACAGTTCATCATATTTCTAAGTAGTCTGGAAAGGGGATAGCAAAATGACAAAGTTTGCTTATGGTACTGGGCATTTCAGGGTAGTAAAAATAAGGACCAACGGTGCAGGGCTGGAGAGGTATCTTTTGAGACGTAGAGCAACTGCAAGTTAGAACGACAGATGACACTCAGCCTAAGTTTAACGGCATTACAGAAAAAGAAAAAATATATTTTATGTAAAAAAATGTTGTCTCTGAGCTGTTTCCAGTCAGTGCTGAGATACTGGTTTTATGATAGTTCTGTGAGTCTGTCAATTCAATGCCCCATAGCAGTCAAAAAAATGCTCAGAAAGGTGGAAAAACCCCCTCAAATCAAAACAAAGAAAACAGAGCGTTATGATACTAAAGCAGAAGGCCATAGTAGTCTTGCATCTTGAAAACCTTTCAGCTCTTTTCTATCCATCTGAACATGCATACCATAGACTGTAGAATTGGAAAGGTTCAGAAAGAGAAATAAGGGAGTTACAGATCAGAAAGGCATCTGTATGAGGAATGACAAAGTAGTTTCTGGAATAGTCTTGATATGAATATTATAGAGATGTCTAAAATCCTGAGTGGCACAGAGAGAATAAACAGAGATCCATTTTTCCCTGTCTCCTCCAATACAAGAACTAGGGGGCATCAAATTAATTTCTTGAAAGGTGGTTCTTCTTACAACATGTAAACTGTGACACTAATGGCATCAGGATGGAGTAGTTCACTAGTGAATGCAAAGTTGCCACCTCTGGCTAAGGACGACTTCCAATCTCAAATGGTTGGAAACTGGGGAAGTACTATGGAGAATGACTGCCTTATTTCATGAGTTTCAGTAGGGATCTATTCCACCACTTCAGGCAGGATATTGATGTGGGTGGATATTGTATTATAAGCTGATGCAATTATTTCCTTTATTTGATATGGATCATGAAATTACATAAACTTTAAGTAGATTAAGAGTAAAATTAACGTAATGGCATTGTACTTTTAAACTCAACTATTTAAAGACAAGAAAATAACAATCCCAAACTATGATAATTTAACAGAGTTCTTTTATACAGAGAACCATAAATAGAAACTTTTTTATTTAGTCATTTTGACTAAAAATTTAAATGTCATAAGGTACAAAAGAAAAATTTGAATATTCATTATATAATTCTCTACAAACTATTTAAAAAAAAAATCCATCAGGGTTTGTAATTATTGTCTCCAACAGAATAATTTTTATTTTAGTTACCAGCACCATTACTTTTTCTCGAAAACTCAGATATTTTTGCTTTCTGTTTTGAAAGATGAGCATGCAAAATCTTGTAAACTCCAACCTAGTCTGTTCTAGTAACAAGATATGTATCATCTTGCACCGGCATGTTGCCAGTATTTGTCAAAAAGAATCTTTTAGAAATTTTAGTAAATTATAATCACAATCTGGAGGGTTTGGTAATACTTAGTTTGAGTGGTTATTGATAAATAATTTTGGATTTTCATATTGAAATATTGATTGAGGTATGACTTGTCAAGAAACTCACTTAAATTTGTTTGTGGAGTCAGATCAAATACTTGCAAATCAAAATCTACAGTGCCTAATGTTTTTGCTCTGGTCCTTAGAGAAGAATCTTAAATGCAGATTGCCTTAGGGAGTTGGGAAGGTTGATTTTGAAAATGTATGTAGTGATTTGGAACTGCCTCATATTTTTTACTGTGTTTTTACTTCAAAGTATTGTTGGTAAAATGAAAGCATCAAGGAGATATGTCTAAGAAGATGCAGTTTAGACTGCCTTATTGACAGCATAAACCTTCATCTTTCTTTTTTTTTTTAATAAAAAGGATCACTGTTCTTTTTAAAGAAAAACAAAAATAATGAGGATGACCTGATACGCTGCTTTATGGTTGAGTGCCCTAACCTCGGATCTCCCTTGTGTTTGCACTTTCTGTTCCATGAAGCTCTTGTTCTTTTTCTGAAGCTTCATCCAAAAGGTGAAGGGACTTTTCACTTTCCTCCCCTCACTTTTTCTTTGCTTCTCCAAATGTTAGAGGCAAGAAATTAACACAGGTTTTGTCATCAGCTTCACTGGAAAAAGATTTTACCTGTTATATCAAATATAATGTGTTTTTCTAATAGACCTGTAGAAAACCAAAAAGCAGTGGCTTCATAAGCTGGAGCTATGTTTTCCTTATAATATGATTATTCACTTACACATTGGAATATAGTAGTTTTAAGTATCAATACTATGAACTAATTTTCTACTGATGGTTTTAACAAGGATAGTGTGTTTTCATAATCATGTAGAATTTGTTTGGATCCATTTGGATCCAGCATTTATCCTTGCCTTAAATGATTGTAAAATGTGTAGTGTGATACAGATCTCATATATTTTCCTTGCAAAACAGAACATAATGAACGAAGAACTCATTAGTTATCCTGGGAAAGAATAATTTGTTTTAAGGGGAAGGATCATTTTTGTCAGCACAGCTTTTTGGGAGCGATCACATGCTGGATGTTGAGCTTACACACCTTGGTGATCTGGGCAGTATCCTTTAACACTCATAAAACTCTTTCTTTGGAAAAGCAAGAGAGTCTAATTATTCTATTCAGCCTCCACATCAGCAGCAAGGGGAACATTTCAACAAAGTTGTTTGGTTTTTTTTCTCTGTAAAAAAGCACTTTCCAAAGCATAAAGCAGAGTCAAGGGGCTCCCCACCAACATCTTTATATGAGTATCTTAAGATGGAAAAATGTTTTAGCAGCAAACATGAAAAAAATGAAACGAAGACAGGAGTGTTACATTTTTATTAGTAACTTAGATAGTCCACAACCCCTTCAGTTATGATAGGAAAAGACTGCAGCCAACCAGGCTGTTACAAGATTAAATGGAATCAAGATGGCATTTATGTTCCTCTGAGTGGAAAAATCATTATTTTCCTGTACGTATCACACTAGTGAGAACTACGCTGAAAAATTAATTTAATTTTCTTTCAGTTGTTATGTTCGCTACATGCTAATTGGGAAATTTCAGTGTAAGTTAAAATTTAACTATGTTTCTTTAAAACAGGAGGTAATCAGGCAAAATATTTATGAGACACATACATAATTTTTAAAGGATACATTTTAGAATGTTGAGGAATAATTCACATGGAAGTCAATCACCTGTACACTTATAATAATTTACACTTTGTATATTTCACTAAAGATTTTAGACCCAGAGTTTGGTAGTGAGAGGCCACGTTACAAAGAGTTTTCTTGATTTGCAAGCGTTGTGTGGAGTACTTACTAAGTACACACTACAATAATTCAAAAGATTTCAAAGGATTGTTGTGATGAATAATACTTTCTCTTGCATTTATGTGCTAATTTGCAGCGTTGTAGGTGCTCATAACTGTTGAGCCAGATATTGTGAACTAACAAGATTCTGTTCTGTAACAAAATCTGTCAAAGCATGACTTCTCTCTTCATTATGTCAGAGGTCAGTAGATGCTTGTTAATGAAAAAACCCCAAATGGCAAATTAGAAAGCGTTTGGATTGCTAATCTCATGCTTTGATATATTTATCCTTACTTTTTTATCTATTATTCACTAAATGAATTATGTTTCATGCTATCAACTATATCTTATGCATGTCATGTGAATAACTTCATTTTCTTGGGTAGGGTACACATGTTCTTTTTTTTCTTAGTGGTCAAAAGTGACCTGTTTCCTTTTTGGTATATTTCTAGTATTTTATTTAAAGTTAGCATTTTAAGCTACAGAATTCTCTGAAATGAGAATTAGAGATGTAGTGCATAGTGTCCCAAATAATAAATGACCAGTCACCCCAAATTTAATTTGTTTACATATTAAAAATTCTCCTTTTCCTTGAAAATTAGATATAAGAATTTGAAGCTATAAGCTTCTTACTTTTTTGAGCACAGGGAGTTAATGCCACACTGTTTCTTCCTTCAACAAGGCAGAAGTTTTGTACACTGCTACAGCCACCACTAGTGACATTTTAAAGCTTAATCAGTCTGATTCAGAATTTCAGAAAGTGGTTTTTGGTTATGAAGAGTAAGTGGCAAATACTTATGGCAAGTAGGTGGAGATACTTAATACAAAGTTCTGACTGAGGCACTGAAACTCCACAGAAGATGGGAACTACAAAATAATTTTATATTCAGGATTTTCTATTATTTACTCAAGATAAGTGACGTTTTGTGGGTTGCACAGCAGAAGAACTCATTAATGTTAACAAAACATTAGATCACTAAATATTAAATCATTGTACGGTTCAGCCCCACCATTTGTGTGCAGTCCTATACACTTACTGCTGTTCCTGTGAATCACCGTTCCAAAGTCAGGGACCTAACTTTTAAATATTGTGTGGTCTAAGTTGAAGATGCTAAAGCAATTTCTCTGAATTAATCATCATTGTATGTTTCCTAGTGGTTTTCCACTTCTCAGTCTTGACCTGAGCTCCATCCAAGTGCCGTCTAAGAACTTTAAGTCTATGAAAATTAAAGCTATGTTTTTATTAATTAATCAGTGAGAGAGTACCAGGGCACACGCCTGTGTTCTGGAGTTGATTATGTTCTTTAATTGTCAGAACAGTCCCTTGATTGCTTGTTAGCCGTGCCATCTAGCACAGTACCAAAAACTTCCTATGTATAGTTCTGCAGTTAGTATGGGTCAAGAACATCTACTGTTGGTGGTCAGCGTGCTGGTTCAGAGTGGATGTGGGTCATTCCTCCTAAATTGTCTTCAGTGACAGAGGTCGATCACAGCCGTGTTTAATTTATTAGCAGAGAAGAAGCTTAAGAGTCATAGATAGCTGTAGACTTGAGGCACTGGAAAGTACTCTTACACCACTTTGATCAATCTCTTCATAGTCTGCTTTTAATAAAACACTTATACTAGCACGTAATAATTAAAATTCTTCAAAAGTTTAACTACTAGCATTTGCATTTGGGTTTTTTTTTTTTGAACCACAAGAGGTTTGAAGCCATATTTTAATATTGTGCTGAACTGTGCTTTCTTCTTGCCTGTGATATCTAAAGCAAAAAGCTTTTATGTGGGTTTTTTATCAGAAGCTGCATCTGATTAGCAATTGTGCTAATGCGAATTTCAGATTAGGTCTTTTCTTCTTTGCCTTTGCTCTCTTGACTCGCTGTGGTAGAAACTGACTACAAGGATGAAATGCTCTAGTTTTAATCTTCCCAGTAAGAATCAAATGATCAAACTGCTACCAAGCAACATCTTGGTCAATTGAATAAGTCTCCTAGACTTTGCAAAAGAATGTGCTCAGCAGACGGGAAGGGTTCACAAAGCCATTTAATAGCAAACTGCTTGCAGAGCTGTTCATTATTGTTTGAAGGAATCACTGCTGAAGTATAGTGGTCATATGCTTTGTATTTCATAAAGGCTTTTCAAACAGTCCTCAATCCAAAGGTGAGCCTGACATTGTTCAGGAAAGATTTGTGAAATAGCATGTGATGAACCATAGTTCAGAGTTTCAGCAACTTCAGTGGAATCCTCCTATCGTTCATTTCTAACATAAAAGTGATTAAGTCTCAAACTTAATCCTGATGAAAAAGTCGTTCATTAGCAATGGCACTACATTTCACCTGCTTCAGAAGTGAAGAACCAGGAACAATCAGCTTATTTTTTCAGGCAAGTTCTTGGAAGTCTAGTACTTTTTATTTGTTTAATGAATACATATTTAAATATTAAATTATTTATAATGATTTAATTACTTCTCAGTAATTAAATGATGGCTTAGGTGATTCTTGAGCCTCTTGGGAGGCTAATGGTAAGTTACTCTGCAGTCTTTGCCAAAGGGCTAGAAAAATAGGAAGCTTGCATTGTACTGAGAGTGTGGGAAAACAAATAGAAGTACTTTGGCTTTCCATCATCTCAACAGTGTGTCTAAAAAGAAAGCACGCAGCAGTGTGTAGTAAGTCTTCTAAATTTCAGCATGTATGGGATCCGTAATGGTTGCTTTTGCACATATTCTGTACTCCATTGAAGTTTACTGAAGCATTGGATATGACTCAAGTAGGATGAAGTTGCACATTTTATTTATAATGAAAGGATGTGATCTCTGAAAAAAGAATAAAGAAAAACATGGAACTGAAATTATTTGCATTCATATGAGGGAATGTTAATAGATTTTCCAGGTGTATAGTGGCAAGAACATATACTTTAGGCATTCTTGAAAATAATTACATACTTTTCTAGCCTGTAAGACTTAGATAATGTGGCTTTTCTGTTTAGTAGCGTCTTTCTAACATACTTGTGGGATATATATATTGCATAATTGTAGCATCTCAACATTTTATCAAACTCACTTGTTTTAGTATTTCTAAATAATTTACAATTCATATTGAAACATAACACTCAGAAAATACAGTCTAACCAACTAGAAGAAACTGTAACCAAATAGGGTGAAGTTCATAAAACAATATTTACACTCACAACTTGATCTTAATTAGCTCAGTTGATAAAAGGTGACTGGACAATAAGATTTTCATAAAGATTATTTTAATGAGATATGTTTACACTGTTAAAAAAAATGCTGCTGATAAAGCAAATAAAAAATTGCCAGTGATCAAGAAAATAGATTTGCTTCTTTAACTTGGGATGAGATTAGAAGGAAAAAAGTATGAATAAAGTGAGTTTAATCAGGTGTTATGACCTTAGTCCTTGACTGCCTGTCAATACTACATGCAGAAAGAGGGATGACTTAAAATGTCATTTTCTTTGTACTTGAGATACTGAGACAATGTGTTACTGTCATCTGCACATAGTAATCTCTGCCCGATTGATCTCTTGTCTTACTTCTGCACATCTTTGACAATGGTTGAAGCAGAGATTTCTTCACTGTTAAACACTGCAGAGAAAACATGGAACTTTGCAGAAGAGAATGTCAGGTATCTGAATTACATCTATTTCACCTCTGAACCTGAACCCCCAATTTATTTGTAAGCTTTGTGGTTAGTAGCAAAAACTTAGACATAGCTGATATACAATGAATGTGATTCCTTGTATTGTAAATTAATTTTCTGGAATTGATGATTTAGGTTACTCAGTCGTATATACTTCATCATAACATGGTTATTCTTTTATATGCATGTAAAATTTCTCCTAAGTTACCAGTATGAAATGCAATCTCTAAGAAATGACATTTCACAAGTTAATTTTGTCAGGTGTTGCTGTAGTTGTCATTGTCCTTACAGAGGCAGAGTCACGGGGTTTTTTTTTCTCCTTCCTACCATCTTCATACAAAGAATCATTTCTCTTATTACCTGGAAGATAGTAGTTTTAGTTTATGTTATAGCCTCATGCATATGACTTCTAAGAACTTCAAAGTTCTTACTCTAATTTTATGTCAAATTATACCACAAAACAAGAAGCAGAAAAAAAAAAAAAGAACCAAAGACAGACATCTGTCTCTTTTATGGAAAACAATGAGATACAATTCCATTGAAGAGTATGTAGGCATTCAGATATCTGTAAAACATTTTGGAAGCATTTTGATATTACTAAGCCAGCAGTAATCTAGTGTTAATAACCGCAATATACTTGGCAGCAAATTTCACCTAGTAATTTTTGCATTGACACTTGTAGGGTTTTTTTGATCTATAGCATATCTTATAAAGAGATTTCCTTTTTTGAATTAAAAACTTCAAATGATGAAGGATTCACGGTATTCTTTAGGTAAGTTACTTCAGTGATTAATATCCTCAGTACTGAAAAATGTGTACTATATTTCTGATATAACATAGCCTAGTACTAGCTTCGATTCATTCAGTCTTGCTTCTTGCCACTTACTGTCAGGCATCTCTTGCCTGAGTAGGTTAGGGTAAGAGATTTCCCAGGCATGTTTTTGCCTGGAAAATCTGTGCAGGCATTTTGAAAATTCTATACTTTTACCACCATTTTCAGATGTTTGGAATTCTGTTGTGTGTGCATTATACATGAAGAATTAAATTGTTTTTAATGCACTGGTAATGAGTGTGCTTAGTCTGTAACGAGTTACTGTGACAACTTAGTGCAGATGTCCTGCAACCATGACCCTTGTATACTCCTTAAATCTGAGGAATTCAGGAAGCATAGGAGTCACTGTTCATGTGCAGTTAAAACTGTAAAAATGTGGAAAAGCTTATGGAAATGTATTACTCATGGTTGTGTCATCTGTTGACTTCTCTCCCTTAATTTGGGCTGAACGTCTTAAATCTCAGTATAAAGCATGGGTTATAGAATTGATTTGACCTTGTTGCTGTTTTCTGAATCCTTTCTAACTTTCTTGCATTCTCCTTAAAAAGACAGCACAGGATTTTAATACTGGTTTCACTGGATTCATATGGACTTGATATGCTCCCAAGGACTGGGTTATCCTTTATAACTGCACTGTCATAAAAGCAATCATAGCTCACCTCTCTGTATGCCAATATTCCTAGGTCCCTCATTATCAGTGTAGTTCAAGATATTTCATTACCTGCCTTACATTCCTCTGGCCCTGCATTTGCCAGCTATATTTTGTGTTAGGCTGTGCGCATAACTGTGTATTTACAAAAGATCCAGATTGGCCTCACCACATCATTATTTGTATCTTCATTAATTTTATGTCATCTGCAAATTATATCCATTAGCAATGTTTTTTTCTTTTGTTCTAGAAAACACAGCCACAATACAAGATATTAGAGAACCTAGTTAATCTTAGTGATACAACAGAATATTTACTCCATTTTTACTTCAGACAGTACTTGTCCTTGTCTTAATTATTAATACAAAGATTTTAGGTTCTCATCTCATTTACCTTTATCAACTTAAAGATCTTGTCATCTCATTTAAAAATAGCAGCCTTGCCAAGAGCACCTATTTTCCACAAAGTCATGCTTCCTGGAAGTAATTGTGCTTTTATTCTGCACCTTTTAATAACATTCTGATTTCATTTTTTCTAAAAATACTACATCATTTTGCCTGTAATCAATATCAGGGTAGCCTAAGTTATACGAATAAGCTCTTTATATATATATTTTTTAACAATTATTATCACAATATACATATTTATACAATCTTTCAGAAATTCTGCAGAATCAAATAGTTTTAAAAATTCAAATTATTTGTTCCAGAGACAATTTGTAATAGCCTTGGACGAACACTGTAGTTCTGTAATTTAATAAAATATAATACTTGCTAGTCAGCATAGTTATTATGTAGAATAAAATGTCTTTATCACAATAGGGCTTCATTTTCTATTTCTGCAACAAAATTTTCCTTTTTCTGACAGTTTTTTGGAAGGTTGTCAGTACTTTTCCTTAACTGATAAATGTAAACCAGTTTGGTGTTGCTTTCACAGGGAGATCAGTCCCTCACAACAGGTCAGAGTTATTTTGTGCTTTGTGTGGAAATCAATTTTGTCCAAATTTAGGTATCAGTGATTTGGAGGTTCTTATCCGAGCTAGGTGTCCAGACATCATTTAAAGTCCCTGGAGAGAAAGTGGCGCTTAGACAGCAACATATTTTGCCATGTCATTTAGGAGGAGATGACTTGTGCTTTAAAATGCCGAGTTCTCCGTATTGATTCTACAACCATAGACTAGTATTGTTGCAAATCTGCAGTGGGTAAGAAAAACTTATCTCCACAAAGTTAGATAAGTAGAGATGTCCTTTATTAACAATGCACACCAGGGACATGGGATCCTTCCCAAAGATGTCCGTCTGCACATTGTAATCAACAAATATTTATATATTAAATTCATGCATATTCAGTCTATACAATGCATATTTAATTTCATCCTCTCGATGAATGGTTCTTCTTTTCTCGCTTCTGATGCAAATTAGCGTGCAGCCTCTGTCGTAGTCTTCTATTGTTCTCTTTTGAGTAGGTGGTGTAATTTGGGCAGGTGGTCCATGAGTCGGAGATCTCAACCACTCCTCGAATTGACCATGTATGGTCAGGGAACATGTCCTTGGCTTGTAGGCTATTGGCTTGTACGTACTTTGGTCATGATTCAAAAATTATACACAATGGGTACCATCATAAATCCTGTCTAGCAGACATCTTGGACTACAACATACTGTCCTTATTTCTAACCACTAACAGATTATTGGTCAATGAATACCTTAGGTCTGGAATTTTACAGGAGAAGCTAGCAGCATTGGCAATACAGATTTTATTTTATATTTAATCATTTATTCCATTTGAGACTTATTTTCCCAAAATAATCATTAGTCTCTCCTACTAATATTCACTAATTAGGATTCTTGATATTTAAATCAAGATGGGAAAAGTAAGGGGATTTCCAAGTACTATCCTAAAATCCTAAATCTGGTGATTGCTGCAACAGTATGATTAGTGCAGATGCAGATATTTGCATCAGGGTGGATGAATCTTAGTCTCTCTCACAGTGTCCATCTTTCTGGAAAAGGCTGGTTTTGAGCCTGTAAAATCATCAGAACTTTCCAGTGATCAAGTCATTTAATCTTGTTTAAGAAGGTTATTCTTGTCATTTATTTTATCTTAAGTCATTTATTCTTGTTTAAGAATGGAGTTGTGGCATCTGACTGCAGAGATATTGTGAAACGTCTTGAACGCTCACCTTGCCCAAATGAGAGGACAGGAGAGGGGAGTGAAGGGCCGTGTTGTGCGGAGGTAGGGTGGGGTGTCTGTAGGCCAGCGTCACCTGACAGCGATGTTGTCTCTGTGCCTGCGTGCTGGGCCAGGTCACTGAGGTGAGGACCCTTGCCGCAGAGTGTTCATGCCCCAAAGCCACCAGCTCCCTGACCCATTTCTAGAGGGTTCTTGCCATGAAGTGCGCATGCTCCAGGGTAGCTCCCCACTCATTTCTAGAAGAATCCCGTCTCGCAGTAAGCATGCTCGCAGTGGCGTGTGAATCTACCTCTAGACTTTAAAAGGGCCATGAGGTGAGGAAGCCACACACGCCCACTGCCTGAGGGTCTGCCTGCCAGCCACGTCTTACTGACGTGGGGTCCGAGGGTGGTGATATCTTTCTCTCTTTCCTTTCTCTTTCCTCCTTCTTTTCGTTCCCAGCTATTACCAGGGCCAAGCATTGCGGTTGTCCCTGCCTTTAAGGGGTGTTGTGGTTGTGTTTGCCTTTAGTAAGTGTTGAGATTGTACTTCCCTTTGTCAGTTCTCAATTTAGTTATCATTCTCATTACAATTATCAGTTGTTGTCAATGTTAATCAAAGTTACTGAGTAGAGCCAATTGGAATTCTGAACCTTTGAGTAATTGTTACTCCTCGTTGCTGTGCGAATATTCAAAACAACCTTCCCTTGTCCCATCGAGTGGGACAGGCCAGTAGTGAATTGTCTACTGGAGCCATCTCTTTCCCTTTATTTACTATAAAGTGAATGTGTGTGACCGACTTAGAATAAAACAATTTTATTAAACAACTGTATTTGACTAGGTGAGATGAAATTCATCCTGTCCAGGATGGACGTAGTTGTGCATTTTTTGCTTAAGACAGAGATAATTCAAGTACCTGGAATGAAGGTGGTTCTTCCTTGAAAACATAAAAATCCAACTCTATTCAACTACAGTTAGTCTAGTGGTAAAATGTATCACACTATGCTAAGGCATCAAGATCCAGAGGCGTCAGAATGAGGAGAAATAAGTTGCTACCATAGTTCATGTTGTGGAGCTGCAAGGGATGTTGCTCTTCTTGCTGATGTTTAAGCTAGGAGACTGCTATTTGCTGTAATGAAATACTTACACTCTTTTTACTTCAAAATACTCAAAGGTAAAAGGGAAAATTTGGAAGAAATCATCAGAGAGGGCAGAAGCTGGCAGAACATCATTAGGAATAACTATAACTAGTAACTTTGATCTGCTGTAGTTGAGAGAGAATTACATGGTTGCCATGGAGAGAAGAACCACACAGTTTCATTTGTCCAGCATATGTGAAAAGATACTCAGACACAGGAGATACAGCAGATACTGCATAGGATTCAGTAGCAAAAATAGAGACAGTGCCATTTTAGAGGCCCCTATAGTACCCTATCTGACGACTAGTTGTGGCGTCAGAAAGGGCCTTACAGGCACTGTGTCATACCTGCCAGTCTCATGTGACATTTGCTCCTAAAATAGCTTCTGTTGTCATTCAGCAGTTTAGAAAACTGGACATACACTCTCAGGACATTTTATTAGAGATACATTTTCTGTTCCTCAGGACAGAATCAAATGCACCTGAAATAAAATAAAGCCAGAGGTTGGCATGTAAATACATAGCATGCCAGATTTCATTTGCAGGTGCTGTAGTTATGCCTGTTGCATAAGTCTTTCCAGCCACAGTAATCAAAACTACTTAAGTGGTGGACTTCAATGAAAGATCTTGTTGATATATTTTATAGATTGCTTATAGATAGGGAATGAAAGTGTTCATTGGTTATACTACGTTGCAAGGTGATATTGACAAAATTTAGAATAAAAAATATTCTGTTTCCCGCTGTCCACGACAGAGTCATTTGATAGGTCATTCTGTGGCCTAGCCTTCTGTGAGGATTCTGGGACAGAGGTTTTGCAAAACCACATTTTATTGACAAAACTATTCTTTCTGGCAGGATGTTGATTTGTTTGTTACCATGGACAGAAATGTCTTTGCAAATGAAGGCTGTCATGCAGAAAAATGTCACGAACCAGAGTAGCTCACTTTTCAATCTGGAAGTCTCCAAATAGTTAAGCAGGATCTGGATGTCACTGATGTCAAAGATCCATAAATTTTTCTGCACTTGAAACAGTCCAGGCTCATAATTAAGTACTGATAAATTTCTTCCTGTGTGCTAGTTAGCCCCATAGTTTGAAGAACACCTTGCTTTATTTATTAGAGGATTTAAGTGTGTTTCTTGGAGGTGTAATGATCTTAATGGCTTAGTCAAAGTAAACACTTCTCATTAAATTATTCAGTATCTTCTTCTCTGTTCAAAACATTAAATACTCTGTGTTCAAAGTCTGGTATTGTATATGATGTAAATCACCACCTCTGTTTTGATCTGTGGAAAGAGTCTGTGTTATAGTGTGAAGAGGGAAGATTTGAACAACACATTGGCAGTATGCAATAGCCATGAAATTTAACCATTGAATGTTTAAATGATATTCAGCTCACTATATTTCTGTAGTCAGGCTTCAGATATGTTGGCTGCAGTGGCAGTGTGACATGTCTAGATTTTAAAAAAATGAAGTAGTAAGCACTGATTTTTGCATCTTACAGGTAGATTTACCTGCTTGGTAATATAATATTTGAGGTAGGAGTCTACTTAGAATTTAGATTAACAGGAAATGAGCTTTTCCCATATTCATTTTTAATCAGCCCACAAATGATCTTATGAGTCATCAATAAATCTACTCGAAATATACAAAATGCAAATTTGCAATATGTAAAAAAAATTTCGGAGCAAGTAATTTCAGGAGAGAAATTTGCAAGTTCTTAGCTTTCACTTCCACATCGGTAAATGTTTTATCTGACACCAGTGATGTTTTTATCTTTTCTAACGGTATTGAAGTTTCTAAAGGATAATTACAATCTGTGTACATATCAGATTGCACCTTTGCCTGAAATCTTGATATGAATTCTCATGAGGTTAGTAGCTTTAAATATTTCTTGTAATATTCCTTGTGTCATTTCACAGTTTTCTTAGCTGGCAACAACCAAAGATTACAGGCACTTAAGACTGATACACTCTACACAGAAGTTCATGTAGATGAGAAAATGCTAACAACTAACCTAATTGCAAAAATTGTTCCTGAATTTTATCTGTAACATTTCATTCTGTATGTTATTTCTGAAGGTACACTCTTGATGTCGACTGAAGTTGTCATGGTAATTTCTAGATTTTTATGATACAAGGTCAAAAGATTCACACTGCTCAGTAGTTTTTGGTCTGTTTCTTAGCTAAAGGTTGACATTTTGAAGGTGAGGTCATCTTACTGCAAATTGTCAAATCACAAATTACAGTGTAACTTAGTTTGCTTGCTCTTGAGAGCTGCAGCCTTATTTTATCACCTTAATGGGTGCTGTGGAGAAATAGCCTATACATACCCTTATACTTTTTGGAGTATATCTTGAAGAAATAAAAATAATTTCATTTTCGTTTTGGTTGGAAAAGACCTTTAAGATCATCAGGTTCAACCATTATCCTAACACTACCAAACTCACTACTAAACCATGTCCCTAAGCACCACATCTATATGTCTTTTGAACGCCTCCAGGGATGGTGACTCCACCACCTCCTTGGGTAGCCTGTTCCAATGTCTAAGCACTATTTCAGTAAAGAAATTTTTACTAATATCCAATCTAAATCTCCCCTGGTGCAGCTTGAGGCCATTACCTCTTGTCCTGTCATTAGTTACTTGGGAGAAGAGACCAACACCAGCCTCACTACAACTTCCTTTTAGGTAGTTGTAGAAAGCAATAAGGTCCTCTCTCAACCTCCTCTTCACTAGGCTAAACAATCCCAGTTCCCTCAGGCACTCCTCGTAAGACATGTTTTCCAGAACCCTCACCAGCTTTGTTGCCCTTCTCTGGACCTGCTCTAGGACCTCAACATCTTTCCTATACTGTGACACCCAAAACTGGACTCAAGGTATGGTCTCACTGGTGCTGAGTATAGGGGCACAATCACTTCCGTGCTCCTCCTGGTCACATCTCTTGTATCACAGTGTGGCTCCTCTGTTCATGTATTTTGAAGTCCATCACCACCAGGGCTTTGAATAATGAAATAAATGAGGGACGCTCATAAGTGGTCTGTTCTTTATGCTTTCACACAGGTGCGTGAGGTTGTTATGAAGAGACAGTGCTATTCAGAAAACTGTGATCATGTTAGAATCCACATGAGAAGGCAAATAGTAATTTATCAGAACAGTGACTCCCTGTAGGCATAATTAGTGTAGAGATCACAGAAAATCAATTGCTGTCAGTTACTGATGAAGATAATTGCTCTCAACTGGAAGCTCAGGGACAAGGTGTACTGTATTTAAATGCTCTTGTTGTACTTCTTGGTGTTAGAGACCTCTGTTGAATGATCATTAACTTAAGAAACATTAAGGACTCTTGTTTTCACCTGCTAGCTATTTAAATAGAAGTAATGATTGTAAAGCTTTGGCTTAGAACCTGGCTCATGCAGTTCTTTAGAAAAATAGCTTGCATTAGTAAGCCTATATATGGGGAAGATAACAAAGATTACTTCTCATTTGGCAAGAATTATTCAACAAAATTATTTTTTAATTCATGTTGGTGGTCTTTTTATTCTCATTCGTGTCATAAATCAAGTTTTTTCAGTGCTATATGGAAGAAAAAATGCAAGGATTTATCCTGTAGAAGATAAAAGTTTTCAAATTAATTAAAAATCAAGTAATTAAGGAAATTTATGCTGTTTCATGTCACTCTTATCTGACTACAATTCATTCTTGAGTAGCAAAAATAAACTTTGAAACCAATGAGATTTTTCAGTGGTGACTACAGGAAAATAGTGACATTTTATAGGACTTTGATGTTAGAGGAATTTGTTGTACAAAATATCTGGGAAGTTCTTTGATCCACTTAAAAAAAAAAAATCAAAAGAGAGTTAGGGGCACTGAATGTCACCCAAATATTAGTGCTCTCATTTCCTTCCCCTGTGCTTTGTCTTCTTTGATCCAGATGGTTTCTGAATTTTGCGAGTTGGGAGTTTTAGGAAATTAAAATAAAACAAAAGTTCTGCATATAGCAGATGACTAAAATGAGGGAAAAAACCCCACCTAGGAACCTCATTTTATTTTACTCCTCATTCCTTTATTCACTGTGATTGAGAAACAAGGAAATTAAAAAAAAAAAAAAAGAAGAGAAACAAGAAAGTTTTCAACCAAAAGTAGCAATATATTACAAATTTGAAAGATGGACACATCATAATCCTTATTTGGTGGAAACATACAGGTAAAGTTACTTTAAATCTGCCTCACTTTTGTGATCCTTAAAACTTTTAATGGCTGTACAAATACTTAATCTTCAATTGGGTTGTAGGACCACTGTACATCTGTGATTTTAAATCAGGGCATATCTTCAGAATTCCCTTGATGTTAGAGGTAGCACATGTATTGGTCTAGATTTGACTTTCTGATTTGGCTTTGGAGAAATGATTTATAAATATGACTATCACAAGCATGATTTAAAATCTTGTTTAATTAAAAATGAGTATTTGTTAACATGTGGTGGTATTTTTTTGTTAGTTTAAGTGTTTACCATGGGATAGTATTAGTTTGTTATGGAGTTCCTTATCTTCATTACAAAAACGTTGTGTTGCAAAACTTTGAGAAAATAAAATTTTCTAAGATCTTTCACTAAATTTTTTTGGGTCCTTATGGGTTAATAGGTGTTGATTCAGATTTGTGGAAGGTGTTCTATTTCCTTTTGAAGAAGCTAAAGAGGAAAAAAAAAAGGTTATAACTATTTTGACCTTTCTTTACCATCAGTCCATATAAGCCCATGTTTGTTACACACCTTTCCTTCTTCCGTTATGTTACAAAATAAATAATGATAGTAAAAAACCTGATTGCTTTCTGATAGGTAAGGGTGAACCTCCTAAAACACAGTTGTGGATTACTTCTGTCCTGACAGCTGCTGAGAATTCCAGGTTGGGGAGCCTTCTATAGAATCCACCCGAGAGTTATGGGATCCACCTGAGAGTACTCAGGGAGCTGGTGGAGGAGCTGGCCAAACCACTCTCCACCATTTATCAGAAGTCCTGGTCAACGGGGAAGGTCCCAGACAACTGGAGGTTTGCCAGTGTGACACCCATTTACAAGAAGGGCCAGAAGGAGGATCCAGGGAACTACAGGCCTGTCAGCCTGATCTTGGTACCGGGCAAGATTATGGAGCGATTCATCTTGAGGGCACTCACATGGCATGTGCAGGACAACCAGGGACTCAGGCCCAGCCAGCACGGGTTCATGAAGGGCAGGTCCTGCTTAACCAACCTGATCTCCTTCTATGACCAGGTGACCCGCCCAGTCAATGAGGGGAAGGCTGTGGATGTCATCTACCTGGACTTCAGTAAAGCTTTTGACACCATCCCCCACAGCATTCTCCTAGGAAAGCTGGTGGCTCATGGCCTAGACAGGTGCACTCTAAGCTGGGTTAAAAACTGTCTGGGTGGCCAAGCACAGAGAGTTGTGGTTAATGGAGTTAAATCCAGCTGGCGGCCAGTCACAAGCAGTGTCCCCCAGAGCTCAGTATTGGGGCCAATCTTGTTTAACATCTTTATTGATGATCTGGATGAGGGGATTGAGTGCTCCCTCAGTCAGTTTGCAGATGACACTAAATTGGGTGGGAGTGTTGATCTGCTTGAGGGTAGGAAGGCTCTGCAGAGGGATCTGGACAGGCTGGATTGATGGGCTGAGGCCAATTGTGTGAGGTTCAACAAGGCCAAGTGCCAGGTCCTGCACTTGGGTCACAACAACCCCATGCAGCGCTACAGGCTTGGGGATGAGTGGCTGGAAGCTGCCTGGCAGAAAATGACTTGGGGGTGCTGGTTGACAGCCGGCTGAACATGAGCCAGCAGTGTGCCCAGGTGGCCAAGAAGGCCAACAGCATCCTGGCCTGTATCAGCAATAGTGTGGCCAGCAGGAGTAGGGAAGTATTTGTGCCCCTGTACTCGGCACGGGTGAGGCCGCACCTTGAATCCTGTGTGCAGTTTTGGGCCCCTCACTACAAGAAAGAGATTGAGTTGCTGGAGTGTGTCCAGAGAAGGGCAACAAAGCTGGTGAAGGGCCTGGAGAACAGGTCTTAGGACGAGCAGCTGAGGGAACTGGGGTTGTTGAGTCTGGAGGAGGCTGAAAGGAGACCCTACCGCTCTCTACAACTACCTGAAAGGAGGTTGTAGCGAGGTGGGTGTTGTTCTCTTCTCCCAAGATACTAGCGATAGGATGAGAGGAAATGGCCTCAAGTTGCACCAAGGGAGATTTAGGTTAGACATTAGTAAAAATTTCTTTACTGAAAGAGTGGGTAGTCATTGGAACAGGCTGCCCAGGGGAGTGGTGGATTCACTGTCCCTGGAGGTGTTCAAAAAATGGGTAGATGTGGCACTTTGGGACATGTTTTAGTGGGCATGGTGGTGTTGGGTTGATGATTGGACTTGATGATCTTAAAGGTCTTTTCCAACCTAATGATTCTATGCAGAGAAGGCCAAGCTGAGGAGATACTTAGGAAGGAATGAGTATACAGAGAGTATAGGAAGCAAGAAGCAGGAATCAGGGCAGGCTAAAAGCAAGACAAAAAGAGAGACTTTTATTTAAGAACTGTTGTGGTGGCAGACCTTCCTTACCAATTCTTTCTTGCTGTTCTGTCTCACTTAAGAGTTAGTCTATTTTAAGTACACTGTTGTAGTAAAACAGAGGTATTGAAATTCAAAGCCTTTTGGAGCCTTTGGTATGTTTGCTTTATGGAAAAATTACTGTCAAACTGGATTCAAAACTTTTGCTAAGTATGGGTCATCTCACTTCCTTAGAAGTCAGTGTAATCTGTCTGCTGGTGTACTGGGCTCTCTTTTATCCCACAGAAGTTCACCTGTTGCCCTATAAAAGTAGAATTCCTTATCGCATAAAGAGGTTTGCAGCATGTTGTTGCAAAATTGGCTGCAAATATTGTGTTGTCCCTCCTAAATTTTCATCATCGGCTATTCATGAGGTTACATATTCAGTACTAGATTTGACACTGCAATTGTGCGAGTATCTTATTTTGTCAGCATTTTTAGCCTTTATATTGTTATGTTTCCTGGCTTCCTTATTTTCAATTTCAGTTCTTGCTGTTTATGTTTTGGTATTTTCTGCGTCAGGGAAGCTAAGAGTTATTGAGATTCTCTTACACGTGTCTATGGCTTTGAGAAGCTATTGTGTGCACTCTGACCTGTGTAGTAAGGACTTTTACAGGTATGATACATTTTTATAAAATGAAATAAACGCGGATTTTCAAAACTTTATGTTACCTTCATTCTACAGTTTGTATACATATCTTCAAGATACGCTAGAAAAGGACCTGGTATTTGCCTACTCTTCTTTTTTTGCTGACATTGTTACTGAACTGCTGATTCTCATTCCTTGGATAATCAAATGAACCTGAACCCCTTCAACTCCTGTAAGTCCATGCAGCACACAGCTTGAAGTCTTAATTTATAAAATAACCTCATGGAAAAGAAACAAAGGTCACCAAAAATACGGTTTCGGATACAGTTTGCCTAATTTAAGGTGCTAAGCTAGGTATTGTCTCACTTCAAGTTTAGGTTGCTCAGCCCTGCAGGTAAGGATAATCCAGTCTGCTGTGCAAAACTGTATTTCTTATAGGATGTTATGTTATGCCGTTAATAGAGTTAATGGAGGCAGTGGCCTCAGGCAAACAGTCCAGTCTACCCAGTTTAGGTTCTTCCTTCAGCTGAAAATACCAAGTCTGTCTGAGTGCTCAGGGTGCAGAAAGATTCATTCTCCTTTGATTTGCATACAAGTTGAAGCCTATTTCTGTTGTCAAAAATATTATGGAAAAATTAGGTAATAGCTGTTAGCCATCCTGCTGAAGTTGACACAAACTTTGGGGGTTTCCCTAGGGGTCTTAGGTGGAGTTTGGGTGCCTGTCTACCTAAATATGTATTGAAATGCCATTCTAGGCAGGAGAAAAGTGCAAAACCCTCAGAAATAAGCAAATGCAGCAGATTGTAATTAAATGGCAAAAGAGCTTCCAGAGCAGAGAGGCCGCTGCATGAATAGGCACTCACAAAGTTAGGCAGACCCAGAAAGCAGGGGGTTGTATCATGTCCTGAAATATTTTTGGTAGCTCTGTAGAAGCATAAAGAGTATTTACATAAACTACTTCCCATATCCATTTTCTATCATTAAGTGAAAAAAAAAATCATTTAAAAAGCAGATGAATCCATATACGGTAGGCTTTTTGCTTTCATTTCATGACTGGTCACTTGGCTAATGTGAGCAATAGTTAGTATTCATGTCCATCCTGTTAGTAAGTGACAACTTTTTAGTTTCCAAAGACAATAGTACCATAGAAAACAACATCTCTCACACCCTTTTTGCCTTCCATCCTCCTTTCCAATTTTCCAAACATTGAAAGTGTATCTAGAAACAAACAACAAACTTGATTACCAAGAGAATTGATCAAAAATGTCATAATAAGAGCAAGCTACAATTTTCTTTTTTGTTACTCATAGTGATCTGCAGTTATCTGTGGCAACCATCACTCCTTATAGTCAGTTGACTCACAAAGCTGTAACGATAACAGGTTTGCAGTGCCAGTACTTATATTTCTTGTACCTTGCCTAAAGCTAAATGTAAGAGAGAAAAGCAGTGCTTATGAGGATCTCTGAAGAGAATTTCAGTTCCTTGCAGACTTTCAGATGTCTACTTTTGAAAGATTTTGATAATTCTTGCTACATTTAGTAATACTACTCACTTTTTATTTTTCAGTATTCAACATGTGATTACACAATCTATATTCTTCTAAGTTACAAAAAGTACACTTCAAAAGTCTGTGATGACAAAGGCTTTCAATTTGCTGCATCATAAAAAATAATGGGTTAGGCAGCAATACGAACACTGTTCTCTCAAAGTTTGGTACAAGCTCATAGGTTTACTTCTTGGTGATTAATAGCCATATTTTTATATCACTTTCTTGCTGAGCTCAGGCTGCAGTGAAGCTGAAGGACATCAGGTTTTGTGAATAATGCGACTGAAAGACATTAATACAAAGTTTCCTTAATCCTAGAAAGTGAAAACATTTGCTTGAATTCTGTAGCCTGTTGTGTATGCATTCAACATCAAGGCAGCTTTCAAAGAATCAGCTGATTTTGCTCCCAACAGTGGGTTTTGCTTCAGCCAGTGGGAAATTATTTCAGAAGGATTTAGATGATGCAGGAATAATTGGTTTAATAAGAAGAAATAAGTGAAGAGTTAAAGAAGTCAAGTACTTTTCTACTACATTCATGCATTGCTTCTTACATCGACTATTTGTTAACAGGCAAGTGTTATACCCTATTTCGTTCTATTTCCTGCTAACTTAATAGCAGCGATAAAGAAGAAAATAAAATGGATTACACCATAGTTGGCTTCTTGGTTATTATAATATAATAATTTTAATTATAATTTTACTGATGCACATTCTATAGTATTTTCATGATCATTAATTTCACAATAAGGAAGACTTTTACATTTCAGTTTCCCCTATCATTCTACAGCTGAAAAACACAAAATTATTTACATTAAACAGAAAACTAGTCTTAAAATTTGTTTTTAAAACTGGACACCCCCCCAGATTATAATACAAATGTAATGTTCTAGAATAAAATCTTGAAAATAAAATGTGCTGGTGAGGCAGAGAGATATTAAAGCGAGATTGCCACAGATGATGAGTAGTGTAGGAGCAGCTTTTTAAATTGGGGAGAAAATTCTGCTTCCTTTGTAGAAATATGTTTTTCTTGTAACAGCTTTTTCAAACTAAAATCTCCAGGGAGAGATTGCACCTGTCTGAATTTAGATGTTAATTCTTTAAGGAGGTCAACAGCATAGTACATTAATCCATTTCTAAGTGTATGAGAACACGGAAAGTGTATTTTCTGCATTTATGATAATTGGTAATGTCAGGCCCTTGCACCACCCAAAATTAAGTGGTATTGCCATTTATTTAAAAATGTTCGTCTTGTTCATCGTAAATTCTATAATAGAGAGAACTGAAGAGGTAATTCTAATTTTTTTCAGGATAGTATTGAAACATTTGTAGAGCTGGGAAGGCACAGTTAGTGTCTGAACAGATGTGCCTGTCCATAGCTTTTTTTTTGCCTGCATGTTAGTGGTCTCTTCCAATGGCAACCACGTAGTGGCAGTTTGGACAACCAGAGAGTGAGTACACACCCAGGTCTCATCACACCATGCACCTGGGACACATCCATGATGCATGTTCTTGGAAGCACTCTTGAACTTAGCCAGTTTGCCCGTAACTGTAGAGACTGATACCACTGCCTTCCGAACAGCATCTTCTCTGGTTGTGAAATAGCTCATGCACTACAGTTTTATGATTTAAGTAATTTGATATATTCTATATTGACATACACAGGTGTGTATGTGTACCTGCATGTGTATATATTTTATGCTTCTCAGATACTCTTTTACTGATATAATACCTTGAAATAGAAAATACTTTTAGCATTCAAGATTTGTTTTCACTGTAGTGTGAGTTATACTGAATAATGAGTTCATTTCTCTGTCAGTATTTCTGGGTATTTGCAGAGTTCTTCAGGAAATTATTCTTTCCTCTGTGAATGCCAAACCTTACAGCCTGTTTGTAGAATACGTGTCTTGCTTCGGGAGAGTGTCGTGGTTTGAGCCCACCCAGTCGGCAACAAAACACTCCGGAGCCGCTCGCTCACCCCTACCCAGTGCCCTGAGGGATGGGGAGGAGAAAATACAACGAAAAGGCTCCAGGGTCGAGACAAAGGACAGGGAGGGCTCACTCACCAGTTATGGTCACAGGCAAAAGACAGACTCAACGTGGACAGAACAACACACATTTAATAAAAAACAACCACCACCAGGATGGGTAATGAGAGATACAACTGTGTCTGGAAAACAACACACCTTCCCCCCACCCCTCTGGTTTTCCCAGGCTCAGCTCTGCTCCCTCTTCCCCCCCCCCCCCCCCAGCAGCGCAGGGGGCAGGGAATGGGGGTTACAGTCCGTCCGGCACAAGGGGTCTCCGCTGCTCCTTCTCCTCAGGGAGAGGGGCCCTCGCAGCCCTCCCCTGCCCCACCGCGGGGTCCCTCTCCCGGCAGACAGCCCTCCACCCACTGCCCCAACGGGAGTCCTTCCCGCGGGGCCGCAGCTCCCCAGAACCCCCCAGCGCGGGTCCCTCCCGGGGCTGCCGCCCTCCCCCCGACGGGCGGCTCCAGCGCGGGCTGCCTCGGAGTCGCGGCTGCTCCGGGCCCGGTCCCTGCTCCTCCGGCCCGGGGCCCTCCGCAGGCTGCAGGCCAACCTCTGGGCCACCGCTGGGCTCCAGGGGCTGCAGGGGCTCAGCCGCCACCCCAGCGTGGGCCACAGGGGAACCTCTGCTCCGGCACAGCTGCCCCTCTGCTTCCTCACTGACCTGGGTGTCCTCAGGGTTGTCTCTCTCACATCCCCCCCCTTCTTCCGCTGACCAATAAAGACTCACAGACAAAAGAACTCAATCAACAGATTCTTTCACTCTTAAATAGTTATTTGCAGAGGCACTGATTATTTTGGCCCTGCCCAGAGGCGGTTCTGAAATTGGAGCCCGGGGAGCTTCTCGAAGTCTCTTACAGGAGCCGTCTCTGTAGACCCATCCCCTGCTAGCAAAACCCTGCCAGACACCAACCCACCATAGGGTGGTAAATAGCTTTTTCCGATCATAAATGAATAAGATACTTCCATGCAGATGTTTCTGCGGATATTTATATCTGCCTTTTATTATTGATTGAACCTTCCATTTAAAAGTTAGCGTATTTTGCGAGTGAAAACAACGGAAAAGTTTTGTTTCAGAACTGTTACTGTCAATGGACTACGTACTTACCACTGACGGCTGCTTATTACACAAGTAGCATGCAGTGTTGTTTGTTGTCTGGAGTCACTGTAAGAGTAATTTATGACGGGTGAGTCAGGCACTACAGTTTTTAGATGGTGTAGCAGCAGTGGTTCCTTGTCATGTCACTTGCTTTCCTTTTGTGAAAAATAAATACTTCATTAATGTCTATAATGCACAAAATTATCAAAATTCAACTTCTGAAAAAATTAATCAGAAACAAGACTATTTGTGTAAGGAAGTGCATGTGTATCCGTATTACATGTGCCTGTCCCTCCCTCATATATATTACAATGTTTTGTCAACCTTGTATGGGCCTGTTGTCTGTTTCCATCGACCTGGAATATCACAAGAGGAGCCCAGAGCTTAACCAGGCCTGGTAGTTTTGTTTTCTGTGTGCTAGGTTCACACTAGTTCATATAAGGTGGTCGCAAACCATGCAAAAAACAAAGAAAAGAGTGAAATTTGCTTCACTTTCAGAGCTGTTTTCACGTGTGTTTTCTACACAGTGCTCAGCCATTGTCTGTAAGCAACTGGTGTAAAGAATGGGTCAAGATGGAATATACTCTGAAGGCAAATTCACTTTTGAAGCTGACTGCATGGGCAGTAGTTAACCTTTGTGTAACAGACTCTTAGTTGACTCACAAATAAAATGTTTTAAGTCTGTTATCTTAACAGAAGAACACAAAGTGACAGGAACTATTGTTTAAAGAGAGTTGATTCTAATATGAAATTAAATAATATGACATAAACAGGACATAAATTATGAGTAATGTAATTGATAAAACATTACACAGACATTTGGACATTTCGATAGTTATGCTTTTCCTAGCAAAACTAAGTTATTTTACTTCTCATTGTTACAGCCTTTAGGTCCTTTTTCACTTTCAAGATTTTTGGTTTTTTTACTTTGGCATTGTTTTCATGCTATATTCATTAATGGTATTTCTTGAATTCTAGGTGCACCATATCCTTACATCTTTAATTTTGAATACCAGAAAACAAATGTGATAGACACATGTTATCTCACAAAACCTTAGCAGTATCATGCTCAGGAGCTCATCAGTGACACAGAAAGGGATGCGTGTCAGTTTTGTACTTCTTGTGTCATGTACAATTTAATTTCTTACACAGTATTCATTGTAATGATTCACAGTCATTTTAATTGATTTTATTTAACCCTTCAGTGACAACATTATGAAATATCTTCATATTGCATTCTTTGATCCTGCAGTGGATGAGATATACAATGGGAGGACTCAAAACAGTCATGTGAAGCCTAAATCGTAGTTCCACACATGCACATACTTTATTTTAGGTGTAAATGCTTAAAGTTTATTTAAATACACAGATTAACGTGTTACAGTATAGAAAGTTTTGTGATAGCAGAATTTTCTGGATTTTTTGTAACATTTGCTAGTAGGAGTCTGAAATATAACATTCCCCAAGATTCACATTGATTCCAGTCTGCCTGAACATTTTTTATTTGGAACTTGAGCACTTCTAGTATTCCTAAATCCCAGCCAGCAGTTCAGTCTGAATCCTTTCCAGCACTCTGTACCTTACAAATTCATTAGCTGCTTTCAGATTTTGGCTTGTTAGCTCAAATTTAGTCTGTAAATGAAGAAGTGCCTGTTGTAGGAAAGGAAAACACCTACCTTTTCCCATGGTGGATGAGTTCTACAGACAGCTAGAAGCAACCTAACACATACAGCCTCTGGTCCTCATGGAGGACTTGAACCACCCCGGTATCCACTGGAGAGACAACACAGCAGGGCATAGGAAATCTGTGAGGTTCCTGAAAAGAATTGGTGACAACTTCCTGACACAAGTGATAGAGAAGCCAATGAGGAGGGGTGCTCTGCTGGACCTCATACTCAAAACAAGGAAGGGCTTGTTGGGGATGTAAAGGCTGAAGGCAACCTTAGCTGCAGTGACCACAAGATGGTGGAATTCAGGATCCTGAAAGGAGGGAGCAGGGCAAAAAGCAAGATCACAATTCTGCACTTCAGGAGAGGAGACTTCAGGGATCTTCTTGAAAGAGTCCCGTAGCATAAGGCCCCAGAGGGCGGAGGGGCCAAGAAAGCTAGTTGGTATTCAAAGACCACCTCCTCCAGGTTTGTGAGTGGTCCATCGCACTGGGCAGGAAGTCAGGCAAAAATGCTAGGAGGCCTGCATGGATGAACAAGGAGTTCCTGGCCAAACTCAAGTGTAAAAAGGAAGTATACAGAAGGTGGAAGCAGGGACCCATGATCCAGGAGGACTAGAGAGTTGCTGTCCAATCTTACAGGGACTGAGTTAGGAAAGCCAAAGCTCACCTGAAGTTGAATTTGTGGAAGGATGTCAAAGGCAACAATAAAGAATCTATGAGTACATAAGCATCAAAATGATGACTAGGGAAAAACGCTGCTGAATGGGCAGCAATCTTCATGACACACAACATGGAATATGCTGAGGAATTAAAATTCCTTCTTCATAGAATGGTTTGGGTTGGAAGGGACATTACAGATCATCTAGTTCCAACCCCCTGTCATGGGCAGGGACACTTTCCACTAGACCAAGTTGCTCAAAGCCCCAGTCTTACCTGGCCTTGAACACTGCCAGGGAGAGGGCAGCCACAACTTCTCTGGGCAACCTGTGCCAGTATTTTACCACCCTCACAATAAAGAATTTCTTCCTAAAACCTAATTAAAATCTACCCTCTTTTAGTTTGAAACTGTTACTCCTCAGCCTGTCACTACATGCCTTAGTAAAAAGTCCCTCTCCACCTTTCTTGTAGGCCCCCTTTAAGTACTGGAAGGCCACTATAAGGTGTCCCTGGAGCCTTCTCTTCTTCAGGCTGAACACCCCCAACTCTCTCAGCCTGTCCTCATAGGAGAGGTGCTCCATCCCTCTGATCATATCAGTCTTTACTAATAAGATTAGCCCTCAGAAGAAATTAGAGGACCAAGATACCAGGTGGAAAATGTGGAGCTAGGAAAGGCGGATCAGATTAGAGAATACTCAAACAAATTGGATATACGTATGTCCATGGGCCCTGATGGGATGTATCCATGAGTGCTGAAGGAGATGGCTGATGTAATAATGAGGCCACTCTTGCTTATCTGAATGATCAAGGAGATTGGGAGAGGTGCTTGAGAAAAAAAGAAAAGCAGGTAACACTCCTATCTCAAAAAGGGCAAGAAGGAGGATGCAGAGATCTACAGGATGATCAGCCTCACTTCTGTCTCTGGGAAGGTGATGGAAAAAGTAGTCCTTGAACGATTTCCAGGCACATTAAGGACATGAAGGGAGTAGTCAGCATGGATTCACCAAGGGGAAGTTATGCTTGACCAACCAGATAACCCTCTATGGTGAAATGGATGGCTTGGTAGATGAGGGGAGAACAGTGGGTATTGTCTACCTGGATTTCAGTTAGGCCTTGGACACTGTCTCCCATAAGATCCTCATAGAGAGGCTGATGAAGTATGATCTGGATGAGCAGCCACTGAGATGGATTGAAAACTGGTTGAACATCCGGGCCCAGAGAGTGAAGTTCTATTTGGAGGCCAGTAACTAGCAGTGTACCCTAGGGGTCAATAGTGGTTCCAGTCCTGCTAAACATCTTCATTAATGATCTGGATGATGGTGCAGAGTTCACGCTTATCAGTTTTGTTCATGACACAAAACTGGGAGGAGTGGCTGATACATGAGAGGGTTTTGCAGCCATCCGGAGGGACCTGGCCAGGATGGAGAAATGGGCTTATGGGAACCTCATGAAGTTCAACAGAGGCAAATACCAAGTCCTGCACCTGGGGAGGAGTTACCCCATGCAGGAGGACATGCTGGGGGTCGACCAGCTGGAAATGAGGTTTGCAGAAAAGAATCTGGGGTCGTGGTAGATACCATGTTGAACATGAGCCAACAGTGAGGCCTTGTGGCAAAGACCACCAGCATCCTCCTGGGCTGCATTAGGAGGAGTGTTGCTGGCAGGTTGAGAGAGGTTGTCCTTCCCCTCTACTTGGCACAGGTGAGGCCACATGTGAAGTTCTATGTCCAGTTTTGGGCTCCTCAGTACAAGAGAGACATGGACATACTGGAGAAAGTCCAGCAAAGGGCCATAAGGTTCTGGAGCATCTCTCCTGTGAGGAAAGGCTGAGCAACCTGAGACTGTTCAGCTTGGAGAAGAGAAGGCTCAGGGGGATCTCATCGATATATGTAAATACGTGAAGGCAGACTGCAAAGAGGACAGAGCCATGCTCTTTCAGTTGTGCCCAGTGACCGGACAAAAGACAGTGGGCTCAATCTGAAACACAGAAGGTTTGCTGTGAACATCGGGAAACACCGAGCATTGGAATAGGTTGTCCACAGTGGTTGTGGAGTCTCCATCCTTGGAGAGATACGAAAGCCATCTGGACATGGTCCTGGACAACTGACTCTAGGTGGCTCTACTTGAGCAGGGGGATTGGACCAGCTGACCTCCAGAGGTCCCTTCCAACCTTAACCATTCTGTGATTCTGTGATAGAAGAGGTAGTTTTTAAGTAAGTGTCCCACCGTAGCTGTCTGTTTCTCCAGCCTGAGGCAGAAACTTATGAATTCTTCCAGTTCCAACCTGAGAAGCCCAGAAGTAGATGTGGTCAAGAGTATACACTGTTTCAATTTTTTTTCTTTACACCCTAGAACAGGTGTCTTATCCCTGGTCTTCTTATACTGAAGACAATACTTCTCTTTTTTTGTTTTCTTTTTTCTTTTCATCCAGCTATTATTCTACATGAGACCAAATCTAGTATAGGTAGGTGAGAAGCTGTTTTCAGTGTAGATGCACCATTTTGTTTGGAAAGGGAAGTGTAAGGTTCTGTTCCTAGGAATACTTTTCTATTCAGAGTACATGCATTCAAAGAGCAAAGATGCAAACCCAGTTCTATCCTGTCTGTACCTAATGCTCCAACCGTAAAATTACGGAGTGGGAGAGGTGCTTTACAGTGCAAAAAGTTTATCATGAGGAAAATGTTATTGTTACTATGCAAAAGATATCTATACTCTTCTTTCCCTAACTTCCTATAATGAGGAAAACCAAATTTTGCTTCACAAGAATGAAGGTGTCTGACATTTCCTATTCATTCCTTATAGCTTTAGCAGGTCAGCTGTCACCTCATGTGATATCTTGGCTGTAAATAGAAGGAGGGAATTTAGAAGAAAAGGAGGGGATCAGTGGTGGCACCTCTGCACTGCAGGTAGGGATCTTCAGTTTCCCAGAGATACCGTAGGTGTGGGACAGATCCATACAGTAATGGGTTCATCTGGGAAACTGTTATTTCCAGAAAATAAAATACCACTGGGGTAGTGGTTCTCAGTTCTAGTAGGAAGTTGTGTAGAATGAATCCTGAGGAATTGCATATCCCAAGGTGTAATATATCTGTTTTGAAAATATCTGTTTAATGTCTTGCAGAAGGAGAAGGTGTATATTTGAAATGCTGTAAAAAACACTAAGTTGTATCTAAGTTAAAAAGTACGAGAACTTTGGAATTTCCATGTGTTGGTCACTTAGCTCTTCTAGTAACATCTGGATTATGTTTTTCTTGAAGATTTCTATTTAATGGACAGCTAATCATCTCGACAAGAGGCAAAGTAGTATATTCAATTTCTGATTTAATGAGGTAAATGGAGATGAGCTACATTTATTGCTAGTTTGGGAGCATTTGTGTGACTTTTTTTAGGTCTCTCTTTATATTGAATAATAGTAACCAAAAAAAACCCAAACCCACAACTCAGAAGAGGCCACCAATGATATTTTGGATTCATGGCTATACCTTGGGATCTTTTTAGGCTCAGTCTTGCAGATGTCTGAAATCTGAAAGGAGAGAGCCTCTTGGTATGAGTTGAGGGCTACACATGTGGAGCCTCTCCTGGTAGAGCTCTGCAGAGTCTGACACTTAGTTAAACTCTTCAAAGCAGTTTATCATCTCCTCAATTATGACAGCTAAACAACCAAAGATAATAATGGAGTACATGGTATCTTATATGACTTTGGAAATGTTTAGAAGAGCTTGTAATATAAAAATGACAGTACTTCAGCTTTGCAAAGATTATGGCATGGCACAGCAAGGATTTAATGGTGTGCTTAAATCCATTCCGAGGCAGTAATATACATAAGCCTGTATTAAATGCCAGTTGAGTTGGAACCTTATAAATCTTGCCGACTCAGTGACCTTAGCAGACTAACGTAGAGTTAATGCAAGCAAGACAGGTGGTAAAAGCTAATGCACCTGAACAGTGTTACAACAGGTTTCCAGGTGCAGCTTGGAGTGTTGGCAGTCTTCAGCGTGTGATTCTGCTCTCCATAATGACTGCAAACATGAGTCCCCTCTGTCTGGAGTCTCTCAATGACTTTTAAGTGAAATTGTTCAAGAAAAACAAAGATGACCAAATTTTTAACTGCTGTCAGTCGAATGGGTGGGCTTTTAAGACCAGCTGAAGTCTAGCTTGGCAGTCCTTACAGGGCGGCTACAAAGAGGACAGAGGCTCTGTCTTCACAGGGAACTACATGGAGAAGACAAGGGGCAACAGGTCCAACTTGCACTGGGAGAGGTTTCATCTCAGTATAAGAAGGACATTTTTTGCAGTGAGAGCAATCAATCACTGGAACAACCTCTCCAGGGATGTGATGGAGTGCCCATCATTGGAGGTTTTCAAGATACAATTGGACAGGGTGCTAGATAATCTTATCCAGGCTCCTTTTCCCACAAAAGGTTGAACCAGATGATCTTTCAAGATCCCTTCCAACATGGGCTGTTCTATGGTGATGTGTCTTATTAAATTCTTTTTGTTTCCTACTGTTTTATTTGACCTCATCCAAATCACCATCTTAAGCACAGTGAACCAAATTAAAGATAACTGTATTATCAAATAGGACATGATATTTTCACAGTTACAGTTCCTTTCAGGATTTCCAGGATGATAAATGGTAGAGCTACAGGGTTTATTACCTGAGGCTGCAATGAAGAAAAGAAACCCCCCCTTTTTCTTTTCTGAAGCGTTGACTATTTTGGAGAACTGAAAATAACATCATTAAAGATCATAAAGAAAAACCTTGATTTTGTATTTTATTTACAGATTTTAATTTTTAATTCTGAGATGAAGTTGACCTTCCTTATTTAGCTTACACAGCATCACAGAATGGTAGGGGTTGGAAGGGACCTCTGGAGATCATCTAGTCCAACTCTCCTGCTAAAGCAGCTTCACCCAGAGCAGGTTACACAGGACTACATCCAGGCAGGTTTTGAATATCTCCAGGGAAGGAGACTCCACAACCTCTCTGGGCAGCCTGTTCCAGTGCTGTCACCCTCAAAGTAAAGAAGTTTTTCCTCATGTTGAGGCAGAACTTCCTGTGCTCCAGTTTGTGCCCATTGCCTCTTGTCCTGTCGCTGGGCACCACTGAAAAGAGCCTGGCCCCATCTTCTTGACATCCACCCTTTAGATATTTATAAGCATTGATAACATCCCCTCTCAGTCTTCTCCAGGCTAAAGAGCCCCAGGTCTCTCAGCCTCTCCTCATATGGTAGATGCTCCAGTCCTCTAATCATCCTCATAGCCCTCTGCTGAACTCTCTCCAGTAGTTCACTGTCCCTTTTGAACTAGGGGCCCCAGAACTGGACACAGTACTCCAGATGTGGCCTCACCAGGGCAGAGTAGAGAGGGAGGAGAACCTCCCTCAACCTGCTGGCCACACTCTTCTTAATGCACCCCAGGATGCCATTGACCTTCTTGGCCACAAGGGCACATTGCTGGCTCATGGTCAACTTTCTGTCCACCAGAACTCCCAGGTCCTTCTCCACAGAGCAGGTTGAAACCCCCAGTCTGTACTGGTGCATGGGGTTATTCCTTCCCAGGTGCAGGACCCTACACTTGCCCTTATTGAACCTCATCGGGTTCCTCTCTGCCCAGCTCTCCAGCCTGTCCAAGTCTTGCTAAATGGCAGCACAACCCTCTGACGTATCAGCCACTCCTCCCAGTTTGGTCAGCAAACTTGCTGAGGGTGCACTCCCTTCATCCAAGTTGTTGATGAATATATTGAACAAGACTGGACCCAGTGCATAACATGAACTTTCATAGCACTTACACATGGTGAAACAGATGGTGAGGTTTTAGAAATATATTTTTGGACAGTGTTTTGCATGTTTTTGCTTTTGATATTTTTGAAATATCTGGAGGTTCAGATGCTGATCATCATGTATATTTACCTGAATTAGAAACATTATTTTGCATGCATGTATGATTTATTTCATGTGCGCTAAAAAGATAAATCAGTAATTTCCTTCTCTCTGCCAGCAAACCATAAGCAGGTAAAAGTATGCTTTGTGTATGTTGTAACGTTTAACTTAAATGGCTTTTGTTTCATGGATTATTTTTTATCTTTTTCATGACCAATCATTAACATAATATGCAATGAACTTAAACTGGAAATGAGAAATGCAAAATTCAATATTTTACACTGTTTCCAAAAAAACCCAGAAAGAACTTTTTAGATATGGATTGCTGCTAACTAGATTTCATTCCAGTCTGATTGGAAAAAATTACTGTGTTGATAATCTGAAAAACAGTTTTATGTCAAGATTTCAGAAATAAAATCATGAAGCCAGAGGCAGTTTCTGTCTGTGGAGTGCTTGGGCATTTTACTTGAATCTTTGAATAGAAAGTAAACCAGAGTTCTAGTTTATGCCCTTTAAGCTTAGTGCCCTTGAAGCAAGGTCAGAGTCAGATTTCCTTTTTCTTGTTCTACTTTGGCACAATGGTTGTTGCATTTTTGCCTTTGTTTCCAGTGACAAAAAGAAGGTTGACAAAGCACCTGAATCAGTATAATGTGTGTTAGGGCTGCTAAGAGTTGTTAGGTTTGCAGGTTCAACCAGTAGTGAAGCTGAGCGTGTATTCCAGGGACAGATGCATGTGGGGGTGCACACATGCGCAGAGGACGCTGATGCAGCTGGTCACACAGGCTGCCACAGAAGGTCACTACTGCAGCACACACACGTGACACTCTCCCGGTTCACAAGCACACTCACATTCGTGGATACCCTGAGTATCAGCATGGCCTATCTGCCCACCCAGCACCCCTACCTGGATCCCGGCCCCTCTTAGCTGCCTGATGGGTCCCCGACTCATTGGCTGGTCCGGACTGTTGCTCGCCGCAGACCCACAGCGCTTGTCCCACAGGCACCTCACACTCTTGGGTCTCCCCCAAGTACCAGGATGGATCCTCCGCCCATCTGATACCCCTGCTGGGACCTGAGGACCCTCCATACTCCCATACTCACTGGCAAGTCCAGCTTGAAGTTTGCCAGCAAATATACGTGCACACCCCATGCAGACTCAGTTTGGGGAGATACAGACACTCACACCCCCCCATCAGCTGGCACCAGGCACATGAGCTGTGACCCACAGTCCCACTCCCACCACCAGCTCTGAGCTTCTTACTCACCCCAATACCCCCAGAAGCTGATTTTTGGCACTCACACTGTTCGCAGTGGCTGGAGGATAAAACCCCACTGGCTCCAGTAGCTGACATGACAGGCCTGGAGTGCCCACATCCCTTGTTCCGACTCCAGTAGCTGCCCCCAGATTTCACTTGCACACATTCAGGTCTCACCAGCAGCTGTTACTGAGCCCTTGCAGCATGGGATAGAGAGTGAGATTACACAGAGAGAGAGTTCAGAAAAGATTTAGTGAAAAGACAAGGCAGACTGTGGTGATGAGGCACAAGCCGCAGCCAGACAAGCATACAGACCAGCTCTGATTAACATGCAATCATCCCCTTTTATACTGCTTTCTCTTACCCCCCAACTCTTTCCCCCTTGCTCCCCCTTCCCTTGCACATTGACTCGTCGGTTGGCACAGTCCCACTGACCCTCACCAATATGCAGGACCCCCAGGTTTGCATCCTCATCAGTCGCAAAGTGCCAGTTTGCCTGTAGTTTCTTGATAGCCTAGTTAGTGTGAGTGACCAGGTTTGTTTCTGGTTGTTGTTTGTTAATGCTAAATGCCCAGATTTTATGTCTCTCTGTGTCCTTCCCTTTCCTTATCCTCCCACTTGAAAAAAATGAACATTCTCACACTCCACCTATCATTATTAGTTCGTGCCACTGACCAGATTTGTTCTTATCATGACGTCCTTTATCACGTGTTGGCCAGGCCTTTATGACTTCTTTGACCAGATACTCTTAAAGGAGCAGACACCCTCCTTCCATGTACCCTGACAAGGGCATCCACCTGAGATGGTGAATTTGTGTTCAAACTTTATCAGGTTGAAGATTTAGATTAAGGTTGTCTTATTTTCTAGGAAAGTGGTCTAAAAACTTGGTGATTAAGCAAAATTATGTCTTAACTGGCATCACTTTATGGGACATGTAGGTAGTTGCAGTGAAGACTGTGAATAACAGGCATTCTTTCAGGCATTTAGGCAGGAGGAGGATGTCATTTAGTTTGGCATTAGATTACTTTGGAGTGTAAAAGGGAAACAGTCAACTATGTTCTTGGTTCAGGACACTTCTGACCTAGGATATGCAAATATCAAACAATGGCTCTCCAGAAAATTATCAGGACAACTGAGGGAGCATGTAAAGGAGTGTCTGAACCTGTAAGATTAGGTAGTGATGGTAAATAAATAGAAGAGCTCATTATGACAAAAATAGCTATTGGATCACATCAAAGTACATATTTCTTTCAGACTCCCGTGCTTCTGGTGCTGTGTAGACACGTAATAAGGAATGTTTCAACCATAAAAAGTTCACAGTGTAAGTAAATGAGGAAGAGAAGCAGAGCACAAACAGTAAAATTATTTCCTTTAAGTCCCACAGGTCATCCGTGGCAGATTAAAGAACAAAGCCAGTCTCTTTCTGCATTTTGATCTAGTGTCCATTACTTATATTTCATTACATATATGTTATTACTGTTACTCAATTCTACACCTCTTATTCTTGATGAATGATGCAATGTAGTATGAAATGCAGTAGAGGTTCCCTGTAGCAACATTGAGTCATTTACTTCTTTTGAAATGTTGTTGTATGCATATTAAAAAGTGATGTTTTAATAGCAACATAGTTTGGTGGTTTGCATATCTTTGTGATAGGATTTTTACTAATCTTTCCTGTCGAAGCTTGGATTATACCTGTCACGCTTCATGTAGATCAGCAAAGACATTCTTGTAATATTGCAGAATCCCGAAGCATTTCTTTGCATCTTTTGAACTGCATTGGGCTGGGTTTTTTTAGTTCTTTTGTTCTTCAGATTTTCTATTGAGCATGGAATTCCTTGAGTAAGCAAAGACTTTTGTCTAATACCCAGGGGTACTAGGAAAATTCACATCATTGTCATTAACCGTGAGAATTTCCAGTAACAGTTTGTGACTGTGTCATTAGAAAAAAGTCTTACTTTGAAAATGTTGATGGTAATGACTTGTAAAGAGCAACTTTATTAACAAGTTGTCCTTTACATCACAATACAGCAGGGGAACCTGTATGGCTGCCCAGTCCTGTCTTCTGCAAGACAGCAGATTTTCACCTTCTGAAACTGCAGAGATGTGGAAATTCAGAATATTTACAGTTAATGCAAAAGTATATGTAACAAAAGATTCTTAAACTAGGTATAAATAGCTAGACCATAAGCTAGACTGTAATGTAGCTCACTGCTCTAGACTATGTTGGGCTATTTGCATTTGACAAACAAGAGGAGTATGCTGTGACCATGAAAATGATGAGCTGTTAGCTTGTTTTGGGTTTTATTTTTAATATGTAAGTGAATTGCTGAAGGAAAAATTTTATGGAGTTTTCATTATAGAAATATGAAGGAGGAACAGAATCAGTTTTCAGTTGCTGGTAACATTTTGGGTGTCTCTTTTACAAAATATTAATCACTCTTTTGCTGTTAACTTGTCATCATCCATGAAATACCAGTAAGCTAGTATTGGAACTGAAATTAAAGTATATATGTGAAAGAGTTCCAAAAAATGCTCGAAGTGATAAGTTATGTCCAGACTGACCTAGAGAATCAAAATTATGTTGAGCCCTGTACCCTGTCTGTGTTCCAAAGTGCTTGGGAAAAGTATATGAGAAACAAAATTACTTGCAAGTTCTTCCCATGCTGTAGCCTCACACCATCTGGCAAATGAGATAAAGACAGCATCCAGAGATTTCCGCTCATGAATGTCTTCTTCCTGGTTTATCTAACTACATTTGGAACTTGTTTTTACTTTTGGTCTTCACAGCATCCTGTAAGAATGAGATATAATTATGGACTGTATGAAAAGCACTTGCTTCTGTTTGTTTAATTATGCTCTGTGGGGCACCTCAGGAGGAAGTATACCCTCATGTCTGTGTTTGAAGTTATGAAGACTAATTCTCTGTTCATCTTCCTCATGATTTTATGCATCTTTGTTCATTCCCACAGTCCTCCCTTTTCTCTTTTGCAGATTGAAGAGACCTGGTCTGTTTAATCACTGTGGAGGGGCTAGTTCATACTTGCTCATTATTGCCCTCCTCTCTACCTTTTCTGTCCTACTGTTTTCGTCTGAATATGTGATGATTAGGACTGTGTGTGGTATTCATTATTTGTAATACTTTGTGCTTAGTCATTTATGCTGTGAAAGATGGTATTAGTTGTCTTTTTTTCCTCTTCCACAGTAATTTTTAATATCCCATGTTTCACAATTGTCAGGAAACTAGTTGACACTTTTGGCAAATGAATCACAATGCTTCTAAGATTTCTTTGCTGACAGGCGTTAGTTAATTTAAAGTCCATCGGTGTGTTTACTTCCCTATATGCATGCATTTCCACTTGGATAAATGCCGCTAAAGTTTTGAGATCATTCTGCAACTCTTGTGTATCAGTCATGGTTTTGTTTTTTGAAGGAGGTCCAGGGACCTGGCTATGCCATGGCGCGTATCTGTAGGGGCTGCAGCTACGTGCATTTGTAAGTTCATTGACTTCAGATGTGGTGCTTAAGTCTGTCATGGGCACACTCTGCAGTAGGGGCAAACCCTGTGCCATAATGGGGCTGGAAGGAGGAATGGAAAGACATGGGAGTAAACCAGCCTGAATCAAACTTTGAATGATTCAGACCATTAGAACTGTTTTATTTTGAGGTGTTTTTATTTGTCTTGCTTTTCTAGAGAGAAAGAATGATTCTTTTCATGTTTCATGAGGGGAGAGTGTAAGAGCATGGCTAATTTATGCTGTACAGATGTACTAGTAATGTAGGATTCCTACCTGTATATGTAATGTCATCTCTTGTTTGCATTCATAATTTCATCTTTTCTTTTGTACATGTATGTAAATCTCGCAGCCATAATTCATTCTTTGTGGTATTATTTATTATGTGCCTTTTTTACCTTTTTGTTTCATCTTCACACCTGTTTGAATCCTGTCCAAATGCTATCCTTTATGTATCCTTTCAGTGTCAATCCTATCCTTCTGCCACACATCTATATTTCACTGGTTTTGTAGCTCTTTATGACAGCAGCCTGCGTATTGGTTAGAAAATAGTACTTTTTTGTGTCTTCTCGTGTAGGTCATTACGTTGTTTCTGTTAGTGATTCTTTTTATATCTTCCCACTAAAATAACCTCATGGCTTTGGAAAAAAATTAAATAAAGTGCATGAAATAAATCTCATAACAGAAATGAGACAATCAAAAATACGTCCTTAGTGCTTGCACAGTAAAAGACAAAATATGGCTTTTAAGCCCCACCAAAAGGGCACAGGATACAGTGAGTCCTCCCATCATCTTGTGCCTGTGCAAAGGCACTGCAGCTCCAGAGCTGAATCTGTCCCAGCAGAATAGACCTAGCACAGTAATTCTGTACACCAAGAAGTGTCAGTGAATGTCAGTATGTATTTAGGTAGTTCTTATCTCTTACAGAGATTTCATAGATTACTCCCCACAGAATCAAAGAATATTAACATTCCAAAATCTTTATAAGAATGAGGCCAAGAACATTAAATTGTCTGTATAAGAATAATGATAAGAATGCTGATAAGTATTAAATACAGCACAAAGCTAGATTTTAAAAAGAACAAAGGGTTGGATAATTTGGGCCTATAGCAAAACATCAAAGAAATGTACAGTTCATTCTCATCCTATATAAGATGGTAGGCAGAGGAATCAAACCTCTAAAATGTTTAAAATCAATGGTTTGTTGTAGTGATAAAGTCAGCCCTACAGTTAAATAAATTAGTTAAACATAGCAGAAAAAAAGTCCAAGGTCAACTGACCTGTTATTTATTGACAGTACTTGTTTCATTTTAAAGATTACTGCATTGGCAAAGGTGATGAATCTAAGCAGGAAGTATTCCAGCTTACTTCAAAACGTGGACTAGAGATAGCACTGATGATAACATTCGTCTAAACTCAGTATATTTTTGCTGATTTTTACATGACACAAGCTCTATGAGAAAAGACAAAACTTTCTCATCTCTTTTCATTGTTAATTTTGAAATTGTTAACTATAGGTAGGATGAAAATACTGGAAAAAAAAAAAAACAAACAGAAAAGATTTTTTACTTTTAAAAGAAAACTGCATCTCATAGTACACCTGTGGATGCTGCGGGATTATTGGGACTATGTGATGGCATCATCTGGGCCTGACATATTAATATGGATTTAGAATAGATGTTAGTCTTTGCTGTCTGTTCTTAGAACAGATTAACAATGGAATGCTGATCTCACTGAAGTCAACTTTCTACTACAAATTTAAGGCCAAGATTTTGTACAACACAGGGAAGTCTTGCCCTTCCCTTTTAAATTATATAGGGTATAGCTATCGATAAGAAAGAGGCTTGTGTTTTCTACTATGATGTTATGTTTATAGAAATTACAATTGTTATTTCTGTTAGGATTATGTTTTAATACAGCTGTTATTTTTGAAGCTGTGTGTGCAACTTTTATATGCCTATTTTCGCACATAAAATCCAATGTTCTTTTTTGCCATATTCTGTTAAAGGTTTATAAGGCAGTATACATAAATGTGTTATATCAGGTGGGTGCAATTATCAGCATAGTGAGGGCCAGCTTCTCCTTAATGCACTTACAGTTCAATGCTGCAAGTTTTTTTCCAAAGAGAAAACAGTGAGTTTATTGTCTTGCAAGCTTCTGCAAGCATCTCTTAAAAATGGAAGAAAAAAAAAAATCTCATCTTGCATGAAGAGGTGGGATCTGTGCCCAAAATGTTCCAGATGTAAGAATATGCTTCAAAGAATGACTGTTGTGTAAAATACATCTTAATTCCTGAAATCAGCATGTATTTAAACCTGCAGAATTAAAATCTCCATTAATTTCCTGTTGCTTTTCATCACTTACGTACTTTATTGTACTTGCAGGTTTTTAAAAATCGCTATGATTTTGCATTTTATTTGTTAAAAGATGCTGCTCATTTATTTATAGCTTGCTTGAAGAATGGATCTGTAAATTGAATTGCAGAAACTGAAAGTTGATCAAAACTGAACCACAAAGCTGCAAGTTTGTTGATTCAGTGTCACATTTCTCAGCCCATCTCATTATTTTTATAATTACACAGTCCCAAAATTATCTTGTAGCACACAGGCCTTTCAGCCATCTGTATCTGCTGCTTTCAGCCACCCAGGCTGCAGCTATTTCAGCAGGTACCTTGCTGGATGACCAGCAAGTGGATAACAGGGGTCGATGATGAATGTGTAGAGTAATAAAGCATCTTTCACCCTTTTATATAATGTGTAAGCATGAGACTGTGCAAAAAGCAAGCAAGTGTCATTTGCTTACTCCCATCAGTTCTTGGGGTACCTTTGAATGGACACAGAGTCCTTTAAAATTCAGGGAAAAGGTAAGGACAGCAAAACATGAGAGCAGATTAGTGTCAACTGGAGCAGTTAGAGTCAATAAAAGTTTTACCAGAATATTAGGGGAAAATGAAGGTCTTGAGAGAAAGTAAGCTTATTAATAAATGAGAAGGTATATTAAATTAATGATTAATGACTCTAAGTAGCTAAGTGCCAAAGTGATTTTTAAAAAATCAATCTTGAGGAAAAAAAAAAAAGGAAAGTCATGAGCAAACAGAAGCAGGTTGGCACACTGGGATCTACCCCAAGTCTCAGGCAAGACACAGTTGTACAAACCCAGGCAATAAGCAGGTACTGAATCAGGAGGCAGAAATCCATGATCTGCCCTTGGCTTACTTTTTGCTCTCAGATCACGCTCACACAGTTTATCTGCCAGTGTGCCCTGTTTTCAGCTACGCTGATTTGCTCGCTGTGCAGCAAGGAGTGACAGCTGATGAGGAATTGCCTCCACGGTGGCCAACTGTTTGATACCTGGGTTTGGTTGATCAGCAGAACTTACACTGCTTTTCTCCCTAACAGCCTGCATTATGGTCTGGCCCTTAGCAAATAAGGGGGGTAGATGGCAGTTGGACTTAAACCAAGTCAGACAAAAGGAAATTTGTAAATTGTATACATATGAATGGACTCTGTGAATTTAAACACAATTTATTACAACCGTAATTTATTCTAAAAAAATAAAAAAACCTGTGAAGGCAATGGAGGATTAAGATAGAAAGGTAAGGTGGTATTGATCTTCAAAAAGAGAAGGGGTTGGGAGGGAAATGATCCTCATAAATCCTGTTCTGTCAGTCTAAATTAAATCCTTAAGGGTGAGAAGAATACCGTTGGAAACAAATAGTAAATTAAAGAGTAGTAGGCAGCTAGTTTAAAAGAAAACCTATGTGCACTAAGTGGAATGATATTTTAAGTAGTGGATCACATTCCCAGAATGTTACTACTGTCAGCGATCAAAAAAGAAAAGAATGAAGAGGGGATAGATATAATGTACGCAGAGTCCTTTTCCCTCTTGGATGGCAATTCGTGCTATTGGTAATTGCCTTCAGAACCCTAAGCAGTCAATAATGAAGTAGTCATAAGGCATGTCTCACCCTGTATTAACTCAAAGCAGTTCTTTTTAATACGAGTTAGTTTTTCTTTCAGGTATGTGTATATACTTATAATATATCTACATGTAGGTTAGTACTGTGTATTTGCAGTGTTTGTCTTTTTCCCTTTGCATATGTATGTATATTTATGGGGTTTTTACCCTCCAAATATTTCTTAGGCTGTGCAGTTGGAATGGAACAGTCAGAGTAATAATGTTCATAAGAGGTAATAACTAACCTATTCATCTAGTAAGGAGGAACACAAGTAAGACAAATGGGTTTATTTTAATTCAACTTTTATTTTACATTTTTAATAATATTGAGGTTAGGGTATACTAGGATATAAGCAATGCAATGGGACTGAGAGAGGTTATTTTGGAAAGAAAAAGAGGAAAAAACCCAAAATAAAATCTCAAACACAGCCAAGAGTGAGAAGAATGTTATTGGAACTGGCATAGGAACTGTGCCTCTTCTTCAGCATTAACTTCTTCACAGTTATGTCATATGGTTTGTTGCTTTAAAAAACTTAAACCTACATTTCTTTTGATAATATTTTCATTAATCTTGAAAAATATTTATTGAAATGGACACCACTTTTCTAGCAAATAATGCTGAAGGACATCTCTTTGCAGATTTCATTAATACTGAGGAATATTTGAATGAATGGTAAATATCCAGGAAATTCAAGTATCTGTCTGAGTTTTCCAGAAATGCTTACAGTGCCAAGTTTTACAAAAATACACTGCTAGTTTTCTAGCCAAGGCAGCCAAGCATCTGACACACTGGGGAAACCACTAGCTACAGTAACTAACGAGTCACTTAAAGGTCAGCCATACAGTATGACTAATAGGGTTTTTCTTTCTGTTTCAACTTTGAATAGCAAAGGCAAAAGTAGAAATTATACCTATTGTCAAATCTGTAGTTATTTCTTCTTTAACAGATGCTGGCTACTCCCTTCTTCACTTTCTGTGGGAAGTGCTTGAACAACAGCGCTGCACATGCTGATGAAGCTAACAGTATTACAGGCTTAACCTCACTTCAAAGTACAACATGATATACTTGCTACATACACTATTATACGTGTGTATCAAAGGACTGAAAAGCCTTCAGGCATTTGATTCTTCTTACCTTTCCTGATTACTATCAGTTTGCTCCATCTGTAGTTCCTTCTGAATTTTACTCATGGACTTAGGGTCATTACCTTAAGATAATATGCATTCACAGTAATTTAAAAATCAAAATAGACAGCAAGCATCAGAAATTAAAATAAACATTCGTTGTGTTTAACATACTTAAAATACTTTTCTTTTTTTTCTTTAAACTACTGCTGTTAGATAATTAGCTATTAAAAAATCACAATGAAGCAACTTGAGAAGGAATATATCAATTAGTTTGTGTACTGAAAATTGCTTTTAAATATTATTCTGGGGAAACTGGCTGGTTATGGCTTGGACAGGTGTATGCTTTGTTGCATAAAAGACTGGCTGGATGACAGGGCCCAAAGAGTGGTGGTGAATGGAGTTCAATTTGGTTGGTGGCCAGTCATAAGTGGTGTTCCCCAGGGCTCAGTATTTGGGCCAGATCTGGTTAATATCTTTATCAATGATCAAGTGCTCCCTCAGTGAGTTCGCAGATGACACTAAGTTGGGTGGGAGTGTTGGTCTGCTCAAGGGTAGGAAGGCTCTGCAGAGGGATCTGGACAGGCTGGACTGATGGGCTGAGGCCAACTGTATGAGGTTTAACAAGGCCAAGTGCCGGTCCTCCACTTCGGTCACAACAACCCCATGCAGCGCTGCGGGCTTGGGGATGAGTGGCTGGAAAGCTGCCTGGCAGAAAAGGCCCTGGGGGTGCTGGTTCATAGCCAGCTGAACATGAGCCGGCAGTGTGGCCAAGAAGGCCAACAGCATCCTGGCCTGTATCAGAAATCATGTGGCCAACAGGAACAGGGAAGTGATTGTGCCCCTATACTTGGCACTGGTGAGGCCGCACCTCGAATCCTGTCCCTCATTACAAGAAAGACATTGAGGTGCTGGAGCATGTCCAGAGAATGGCAACAAAGCTCAAGTCTTATGAGCAGCAGCTGAGGGAACTGGGGTTATTTAGTCTGGAGAAGAGGAGGCTGAGAGGAGATCTTATTGCTCTCTAGAGCTACCTGAAAGGAGGTTTTAGCGAGGTGGGTGTTGGTCACTTCTCCCAAATAACAAGTGATAGGGCAATAGCAAATGGCCTCAAGTTGCGCTGGGGGAGGATTAGATTGGATATTTGGAAAAATTTCTTCACTGAAAGGGTTATCAAGCACTGGAACGGCCTGCCCAGGGAAATGGTTATATCACCATCCATGGAGGTACTTAAAAGATGTAGATGTGGTTGCTTATTGACATGGTTTAGTGGTGGACTGGGCAGTGCTAGGTTAACAGTTGGGCTAGATGATCTTAAAGGTCCTTTCCAACCTGAATGATTCTATGATTGTATGATTAATATTTTTCTCTAGATAAAAAAACCCATAAACATAACTACATAAACATCTACATAAACCCCAGTGTTCCCTGAAAAGAAGCATCCTAGGATACCAGGATGAGGAATAGCTTATGCAGGTATTCTGCAAACAGCACTCTGACCGCTGAAGGATAATATTATAGACATAAACAGTAATGGATCAAAACTCTTCCCAGGACTATGGTATTAAGTCATTGCACCAAATGTCTTCTAGGAAAAGAAGTATGTAACTTAGATCAATTACTGTGTTACAATTCTCAAAAAGAACAAGCAGAATTTCCTAATACTATGAAACTGAATCAAAACACCTATGATAAAACTGAGAGTAGCAATTTTTTTAACTTTTGCTATGTTGTCAGGTCACAGTCATCAAACTGTCAGGCAAAACCACCAGGCTTTATATGGAAGCTGAGATACTTACATATTCATATAACTGCTGTCCTGTAACTTATGTAACTTCTCAGATTGAAACTGCAGAAAAAACAGCAAATACATGTAATCTTATCACAAATCCTGAGAAAACTACAAGATATAGCAAGAGGATAGATGTAAAACTGCAAGATGTAGCTTCCTAAAGCAAACAGAAGAAATTGGAAGATGATTCAGTCTGTGTTGTTTAGGCCCCTAGTTAGCCCCTAAATTTTAGGCTCAACCTCTTTATTGTACTTGTTGCCAGTGAGGGAACCTGTCACTAAATTAGGTATAAAGGGTATCAACCATTGAATAGAAAATGGTAGTAGTGGTTCAGTTGTCTTGCACTGAAAGCTGTCTGGCAGAAAAGGACCTGGGGGTACTGACTGACAAGTGGCTGAATATGATTCAGCAGTGAGCCCAGGTGCCCAAAAAAGCCAATGGCATCCTGGCTTGTATTAGGAATAGTGTAGCCAGCGGGAGCAGGGAGGTGATCATTCCCCTCTACTCGCACTGAGGAGGCCACATCTCAAGTACAGTTTTGGGCAGCTCAATACAAGAAAGACATTGAGGTGCTGGAGAGAGTGCAGAGAAGGGCAACAAAGATGGTGAAAGGCCTAGAGAATAAGTCTTATGAAGAACAGCTGAGGGAACGGGGGCTATTTAGTCTTAAGAAAAGAAGGCTGAGGGGAGACCTTATTGCTCTCTACAACTACCTTTCAGGACATTGTAGAGAGGTAGGTGCTGGTCTCTTCTCACAGGTAATTAATGATAGAACAAGAAGGAATGGACTCAAGCTGCACCAGAGCAGGTTTAGCCTAGATGTTAGGAAAAAATTTTTCACTGAAAGTGTTGTCAGACATTGGAATAGGCTGCCCAGGGAGGTGGTTGAGTCACCATCCCTTAATGTGTTTAAAGGTCATTTAGATGTGGAGCGTGGAGATATGGTTTAGGGGTGTACTTGGTAGAGTAGGGTTGATGGTTGGACTTGATGATCTCAAAGGTCTTTTCCAACCTGAATGATTCTATGATTTTATGATTCTATGATTCAATCAGGAATAGTTTGTTTGACTTTAAAGACATTATTTTACATTAACATAACTGGGACCAGATTCTGGTCCTTTATGTTTGATTAGTATTCCTTTTATTTCTGCTGCCAATATTCTCCTCTAGATGTTTTTGTACAAATGGCCTCCACGTTTTGGGGGACATAAGAGATAGCAAGTTGCCCCCTTTTTGCCTTTTCAAATGCCATAACATTAATTAAATGTACATTGTCATCAAATGTGCCATCAGTTTACAGAGGGGAGCAATCTGATCCAGAAAATCAACTCAGATTTAGAAAAGGATACTGTATTTCTCTCAAACTAATTATGCATGAATCAGAATCATAGAACCATAGAATGATAATGGTTTGGGTTGGAAGGGACATTACAGATCATCTAGCCCAACCCCCTTGGCATGGGCAGGAACACCTTCCACTAGACCAGGTTGCTCAAAGCCCCATCCAACCTGGCCTTGAACACTGCCAGGGAGGGGACAGCCACAGCTTCTCTGGGCAACCTCCTCCAGTGTCTCACCATCCTCACAGTAAAGAAATTGTTCCCAATATCTAATCTAAATCTACCCTCTTTCAGTTTGAAACTGTTACCCCTTGTCCTATGCCTACATTCCCACCCCATGTTTTCTGTAGGCCCCCTTTAAGTACTGGAAGGCTGCTATGAGGTGTCCCTGGAGCCTTCTCTTCTCCAGGCTGAACAACCCCAGCTCTCTCAGCCTGTGCTCATAGGGGAGGACTCCAGCCCCATGATCATCTTTATGGCCCTCTTCTGGACCCATTTGAGCGGATGCACGTCTTTCTCGTGCTGGGGACCCCAGAGCTGAACACAGTACTCTAGGTGGGGTCTCACCAGAGCAGAGTAGATGGGGAGAATGACCTCCCTCAACCTGCTGGCCACGCTTCTTTTGATGCAGTCCAGGATGTGATGGGCTTTCTGGGCTGCGAGTGCACATTGCTGGCTCATATTCAGTTTTTCACCTACCAGCACCCCCAAGTCCTTTTCTGCAGGGCTGCTCTCAATCCACTCATCCCCCAGCCTGTGCACGTGCTTGGGTTGCCCCGACCCAGATGCAGGGCCTTGCACTGGGCCTTGTTGAACTTCATGAGGTTTGCACGGGCCCACCTGTCCAGGCTGTCAAGGTCCCTCTGGATGGCCTCCCTTCCCTCCAGCATGTTGACTGCACCACACAGCTTAGTGTCATCGGCAAACTTGCTGATGGTGCACTCAATCCCATTGTCCATGTCGCCAACAAAGATGTTTAACAGTGCTATTTCTAATATCGAACCCTGAGGAATGCCACCCATCACTGATCTCCACTCAGACATCAAGACTTTGACCATGACTCTTTGAGTGCGACCTTCCAGCCAATTCCTGATCCACTGAGTGGTCCATCCATCAAATCCAATTATAAGGATGTCATGTGTGACAGTGTCAAATGCTTTGCACAAGTCCAGGTAGATGACATCAGTTGCTCTTCCCTCATCCACCAATGCTCATCCACCATCATAGAAGGCCACCGTGAAGTTATTCTATGTAACAACTGAAAAGAAATATGGTGTATATTATATATAAATATGTAGTGTATAAATATATTTATTATTTGTGAAGATAGATAATATTTATTTAGAATAAATACTGTGTTTAAAATGGAAACGCATAGTGTCTATAGGTAGTCTTTTGAATTTTAGTTAATATTCTACTGATTTTAAAACATCATTCTCTGTATCAGCTGTGCAAATCTAGGTTTTTGCGTATCATAACATGTATAGCATGCATATGCTATATGTGTACACCAAAAAGGTAATGTAACATACAGATGCTATCATTGGAATACTACTAGTAACACCTAATAGGGCAAATAAACAAAGAAAATTAATTGTGATTGGACATGGTAAGTACGTCCTAATATCACCATCTTCATAAAGCCAGTGTTTTCACTGTAACTGAGAACATTTTCCAGGTAATTATTTTTTTGCATCAAAGTTTGGTGTTAAGTATCTTAAGTGCATTTTCCTTTATCAGTTGGCTTTACATAGCTGAAAATCCAATAAATCGATTTAGGAGAACATATAAAGTCTATGAGGACTTCAGTGAGGGCTAAAAAAGAAGCATATAACTAAATGTTTAGATTACATACTGCACAACATTTAGGCAATGAGCTGTATTTAATGTTTAATATTGCTTAGCATGATGAGACTCTTATCCGGATTTGGATGAACGAGTGCTGTTGTAATAGAATAAAATAAGGTTTACTTACTACCACTGAGATAAATTTTGAATGAGGAAAATGAACTATGTTTCATCTTGAATGATAATATTGAACAATAAAATAAATTGACATAACAGAGGTAGCAATCCAATTTACTTTTCAAATTCTGCTTCAGCAGTCTTGCCATTTAATCATAGTTGTCAAGGCTCCAAGTTTATATTTTTTTAACAACCTTTGGCATGTTCCTGTTAACAAATTAAAAAATTTCATGTGTGTCAAGTTGATCCCTGTTCATTTATGTAGTAAGGAAGCTGATTCTTATGGAGCTATGTAAATTGTGTTTTTTCCTAAAGGAACCCAGAGAAACTAATAAAAGTTTCAGATTAATTTCTGTGTGAAAGCAAAAATCTCGTAATAAAGTTTAGTTTATTGTAAAGCTCTTAAACTGCATTAACTTATTACAGGTGGTTCCTTAGAACTACTGTATATAAAAACATCATTAAGTCCGTAGCTCTGTTTTATTTGTTGCACGTTACTGGAATTTAAAGTGAAAAATTGAAGAATCTCTCCTTTATCACTTTAATTTCTGTTTTTATATCAGTTTGCTAAAATCTGTTCTCTGCAGAGATGATTCAGATATGGGGCAAGAGGATACTGTATGATTTTGCTGTAACATTACAGTCAACATCAGAATACAAATCTTTAGAAATCAAGTTGTGAAAATTGACATGAGTTGTACTACTCGCTGAAAGATAACGTATTTTCAATATATAAGTTTATAACTCAGCTTTAACTGTACAGATTACTATGTAGACAACAAACCAATTTTATGTGCCCTGGTAATTCAAGAAGTGAACAATTTTGAGTCTATGCTTGATGCGTGCGCTTTATTAATTGTGTGGGATCCCAGTTTCTGATAGACACTTCATAAAACATGCAGAAACTCAAGGGACCTATTTGTGCACTGAAAGATAAACTAGGCTCTTTTTTACTTGCTTAAAAATGTGAGTCTTTCTAGACTTAACACTGACTGAATTTTTTCACAAGAAATTCTATGTTGGCCAAAGTGACTAGAAGGTGTAAAAAACCCTACAAGGTAAAGCAGAAGGAAAAGAATTTTATTTTCATGAGTAAACCCACTTGTTTTAAATTTTAGCTTTTCAGCATATAATTTTGGTTGCTGTAGCCTTTTTGGTAGCAGCTTAAAAGAGTGCAAATAAATGCAGGGAGATAGAGGTGGACATAAGGGAGCACTTGTATGTATATATTTGAATTTTGTCCAAGCTCTATATCAGAGAGAGTTCAGATTCTAAATGAAGCACTATCTGAGTAATGTGCAACACTTAAGAGAGAAATACGCAGTGAATGTATGTTGAAGAAAATGGGCTGCAACAATAGCATGCCTTGGAAAGACAAACAGCTAAAGATAACACAGCCTAAACAATAGAGGTACTTAACCTTTTTCATAAAAAGATAGCTACCAAGTGGACTTGAGAAGTATATTCACATGCAGAAGCAAAGAATCTGATCCTATTCATGGAATTATACATTAATTTTGTGATTTTAAAGCTCCTAATCATGCAATCAGCTCATGCAAAGAACTCCACTAAGTTAATGACATCGCTCAAGATTTTTCAGGATTGGGACTCTAATCAGCATTTTCCTGCTTTCTCGCTCTTGCAGCATGTGTGCAGCTAATTGGTGTTTTGACTGAGCCAACAAAAGAATGGTAACACCAATAAATCAAAGGAAATTGTTCTCATTAGAATGTGAAGCTTGAGAAGTACTGCTTTCCAGAACAAATAATATCCTCCAAAAATATCCTCATTAGAACAAATTGCCCTTTGTGGCATAATAAAATTTGTGTAATGAGAAACATCTGGCAGAATCATCTAACCTACTGTAGTGTAACATTTGGAATGAATTCATTTATTTTATTGTTATAAACTGTGTTTTGGGCTTCTCCACCTTTTACCCAGATTTAAATGTGTCAGTGTGTTGCATTATGTCGTTTTATCACACTCAACTTATGTTTCCTTTAAAGTCATTTTATTCTGCACATAACAAAACCTGGATGATGGGATATGTTGGAATTAAAGTTCAGACAAGGTTTGTAGACCTTATTTTGTGTACAGTAGCACATTTCATCACTAAGTGTTTTACAAGGCTTCCAACATGTGGAGGCACTGAAGTGCAGGTGTCCCAATGTTCAGAAGAAAGTTCACCTTACAGTAAGCAATAGGAAAAAATACATTCAGAAGCTTAATCTAGAATTTCTCCGTTTTACCCTTCATGTTTATAATTTAAATAGTCTCCACTCCTTTTACAATCAATGGAAAAAACGAAGCGTGTTCCAGACTCACTCATTCCACTCGAACTGCGTTGGATGCCACTGTAAAAAAATCTAGAATTGGTACCTGAAATCCACATCTGCACTGCAGAGGGCTATCTTTGCTTAGATGAATCACACCATGAGTGGTATACTTTGCATTTGATGAATAGATAAGATAAAGAGGGGACTTTGACTTTTAACATTGTTGTGAAATGTGCTCAGAAAGGTCACAGATTTTTAATAACGTGCCTACAGTTGCTGGCCAGTTAAAAACGTTTAGTTCCTACAGGTTTTAAAGGTACTAGAACATACACTGAGTAGAGATCTGAAGTGTTTATACACAATAATAATATGGAATGTAAGTAATATAGAATAATACAGATATCGAAGAGATGCCAGATTAACCGACTGAATTTTATACCTGATCTTCTCAGTGTTTCAAACCTGAGCCTGCAATCATCAGCCTACCCACTTCAGAAGCAGCGGAGTAGGACACATACTGCTTATCCATCTCTGCTGTATGAGCCAATGGTTTTGTGAATTAAGCACTGGTTCATGATGCTAAGTACTGAGAGAAAAAAATACTGTTTATTTAAAAGAAAGAATGATGGGTTGAGACAGAGGAGAGAAATCCAGAAAGATTTAAATTCAAAATAGTCTTGAAAGCCAAACAAAGCAACACTTTCTGGACCCCTCTGCTGCATCAATACCTAAGGACAAGAAACATTAGTAGCTACATCTGTCCAGTGGTGGTAAAGAGGAATTATTCAGAGCAAAAGCACTGCAAGCTAATAGGTTGTCTCAGTAAGAAAAATACATTATGTATAGTGAAGCCTTTCACACAAGGTCAGTATTTATTGTATGTAAATGAAAGAGTTGACATAACCAGCATATATACAAAGATATTCCTCAACACAAAATTAATTTCAGTTCTGTGATATCCTTGCATATGTTTTTTAGTCTGTACCTCTTACCTTTTTTTTTTTTTTTCCCCAGAACAGCCTGTTTTAAAACTGAAACCACTGCTCAAAATACATGAAGATAAAAATTAAGATGCACAAAACCATTTTCTTAACTACATTTTATAAAAGTTCGTGTGGTCATCATATGGGTGGTCTTTTAGTTCAGTTAATAAAGTGTTATAAGCTGTGTTTCCACAGAGTGTGTGTACACTAATATGTTCAGATGTTGTAGAAGTTGTACTTACAGAACTACTTTTTTGAGAAGAAGGGAGTAAAATAGCAGTATTACATTATATGAAGTAGAACTCTTCTTCTGTTGTATTTTCCAACAATCACAGTCAGATCAGACACCCCACCAGTTACCTTCTCAATTGAATTGTTCATCTGTTTTCCTTTCAAGTATGCTAAAAAGAATCCCTTCCTTGTGAACCAGTCTTCAAGAACCACAGAGGTTTCTCATTATTCAAAAGATTCATGGAGCAAACCATTTCTTCAAAATATTCATATATGCCCAGACTCTAAATTATTTTCATCTGATAAATGCCTTTCATTTGCTGCAGCTGGCGAAGAAGGAAGTGAATGTATATTTGCTCATAGTTGCTGTCTATCAGGCTGCTCTGGGCTCTTCAGCCAGCCATGCAAGAAAATGAGTAAGCATGACATTGATAAAGCAGCCGTGATACAAGAATTTAAGGGTAAAAGAACCTCCACTAAACAACTCATATAGTGAAGACATACTGCCAATTATAATGTCATAATGTCATTCAAGGACATGCCAGTAGATTAAATCCAAAAATATATATATATATATATAATTTTTTTTTGTGAACATAAAAATGATTTTAGTGCATGAAATTTTGGGCACTTTGCACTTGAAAAATTATTTGGAAGTATATTATTAGAAGAAAATTTAGTCTTCTGATATTTTTCCTCAACGTGATACGTACATGCTACATATTCATTGTATACAGAAGATAAAAGCAGTTTTAACATCTCGTCCAAAGTCCATTTAGGTCACCAGAAAGAATTCCATTAACTTGAATGGGATTCAGGGACAGAGCCCTCTCCACATATGTTTGTAATTTCACTAGCTAGAGTTTATAAACCCTATTCAAGTAATTATTCTTGGGAACATGTTTAATTTCTCTAGGAGTTGTCCAGGGGTTTTTTCCATTCATGATAATTTGACTTTAATCAACCCAGTAGTCATCCCACTCCCCATCTTGGAAGACCTAAGGAGTATTTTGAAGTAACTAGTGTGAATACTTTTTTAGTGACATCTTTGGTAATTATAAATGCTTCTAGCAGTATCTGGCTTTATGTTCAAGCATATTATGTCAACTAATGGAATCACATGTGAGTCTGAAAAAAATTGAGGTGAAAACAGATATTGCTTTTTCAGTAATTGAGTTATTTTAAAGCTAATTTTGTCATGCTTTAAATATTACTTCTGAAGCAAATTGAAGTATTTGAGACATGTAAAAAGTCAGATAACAATGTTCTTAATCATTTGTTAGAATATGTTTATTGTGATTATATTTGTTATGTCTTGGCATCAACAGCATGGCTGCGTGACACAGAGAAATGAGTAAAGGAGAACACATATTTAAAGGATCTTTCAATATGAAAAAAATCCGAGAATAATACTGAAAATGCTATCTGAAAACAGCACCTATGCTTTATGATACAAGGAGGGGGTGTTGCCCTCTACATCAATAACCAGCCTGAGTGCATGGAGCTGTGCCTGGAGATGGATGAGAAGCCAACAGAGAGCTTATGGGTCAGGATTAAAGGGAGAGCAGGGGTAGGAGATATTATAGTGAGGGTCTGTTATAGGCCAGCTGACCAGGAAGACCAAGTGGATGAGACCCTCTATAGACAAATAGCAGCAGCCCCAGGTTCATAAGCTCTGGTCCACATGGGGGAATTCAGCCACCCCAATATCTGTTGGAGGGACAACACAGCAGGGCACAAGCTATCCAGTAGGTTCCTGGAATGTGTGGACAATGATTTCCATCTCCAGGTGGTAGATCAGCCAATGAGGAGGGGTGCTATACTGGACTTCATCCTCACCAACAAGGAGGGGCTGGTGGAGAAAGTGAAGCTCAAGGGCAGCCTTGGATGCAGCAACCACGAGATGGTGGAGTTTGAGATCCTTCGGGCTGCGAGGAGGGTGCACAGCAAGCATGCTAGTCTGGATTTCAGGAGAGCAAACTTTGATGTCTTCAGAGAACTGCTTGGTAGGGTACCATGGGATGCAGCCCTGGAGGGAAGAGGGGCCCAGGATAGCTGGTTGATATTCAAGGATCTCCTCCTCCAAGCTCAGGAGCAATGCATCTCAATGAAAAGGAAGTCAGGGAAAAATGCCAGGAGGCCTGCGTGGATGAACAGGGAGCTCCTGGACATACTCAAATGAAAGAAGGAAGCCCACAGAGGGTGGAAGAAAGAACAGGTAACCTGGGAGGAATACAGAGAAATTGCCCGAACAGACAGGGAAGAGGTCAGGAAGACCAAGGCCCTGATAGAATTAAACCTGTCCAGAAACATCAAGGTTAGTAAGAAAAGCTTCTATAGGTATGTTGGTGATAAAAGGAAGACTAGGGATAATGTGGGCCCTCTCAGAAAGGCAACCAGAGACCTAGCTACCTAGAATATGGAGAAGGCTGAGGTACTCGATGACTGTTTCGCCTCAGTCTTCACCAGAAAGTGCTCCAGCCACACCGCCCAAGTCAAAAAGGGAAGAGGCAGCGGCTGGCAGAACGAAGAACTGTCCACTGTAGGAGATCAGGTTTGAGACCATCTGTGGAACCTGAAGGTGCACAAGTCCATGGGACCTGATGTGATGCGTCTGCGGGTCCTGAGGGAGCTGGCAGATGTAATTGCTAAGCCACTATCCGTCATATTTGAGAAGTCGTGTCAGTCTGGTGAAGTTCCTGCCGATTAGAAAAGAGGAAACATAACCCCCATATCTAAAAAGGAAAAAAAAGAAGACCTAGGGAATTATAGGCCAGTCAGTCTCACCTCTGTGCCCGGCAAGATCATGGAGCAGATCCTTGTGGAAAATATGTTAGGGCTCTTGGAAAATAAGGAAGTGATTGGTGACAGCCAACATGGCTTCACTAAGGGCAAATCGTGCATGACAAATTTGGTGGCCTTCTACAATGGGCTGAGGCCAATGCTATGAGGTTCAACGAGGCCAAATGCCAGGTCCTTCACTTCGGTCACAACAACCCCATTCAGTGCTACATGCTTGGGGATGAGTGGCTGGAAAGCTGCCCAGCAGAAAAGGACCTGGAGGTGCTGTTTCATAGCCAGCTGAACATGATCTGGCAGTGTGGCCAAGAAGGCCAACAGCATCCTGGACTATATCAGAAATAGTGTGGTCAGCAGAAGTAGAGAAGTGGTCATCGCCCTCTACTCGGCATTGGTGAGGCCACAACTTGAATCCTGTGTGCAGTTTTGGGCCCCTCATTACAAGAAGGACACTGAGGTGCTGGAGCGTGTCCAGAGAAGGGCAACAAAGCTGGTGAAGGGCCTGGAGAACAGGTCTTGTGAGGAGCAGCTGAGGGAACTGGGGTTGTTTGGCCTGGAGAAGAGCAGGCTGAGGGGAGATCCTACCGCTCTCTACAACTACCTGAAAGGAGGTTGTAGTGAGGTGAGTGTTGGTCTCTTCTCCCAAGTAACTAGCAATAGGAGAAGAGGAAATGGCCTCAAGTTGTGCCAGAGGAGGTTTAGATTGGACATTAGGAAAAATTTACTGAAAGAGTGGTCAGTCATTGGAATAGGCTGCTCAGGGAAGTGGTGGAGTCACCGTCCCTGGAGGTGTTCAAAAAACGTGTAGATACGGCATTCGGGACATGGTTTAGTGGTCACGGTGGTATTAGCTTAACAGTTGGACTTGATGATCTCAGAGGTCTATTCCAACCTTACGATTCTATGATGGGGTTAAGCGATGGTGGATAAGGGAAAAGCAACTGATGTCATCTACCTGGACTTGTGCAAAGCATTTGACACTGTCACACATGACATCCTTATCTCTAAACTGGAGAGACATGGAATTGATGGATGGACCACTTAGTGGATCAGGAACTGGCTAGATGGTCGTACCCAAAGAATCATGGTCAAAGTCTTGATGTCTGAGTGGAGATCAGTGATGGGTGGTGTTACTCAGGGTTCAGTACAGGGCCCAGTGCTGTTAAACATCTTTGTTGGCAACATGGACAGTGGGATTGAGTGCACTATCGGCAAGTTTGCCCCAACAACGCCAAGCTGTATGGTGTGGTTGACACACTGGAGGGAAGGGAGGCCATCCAGAGGGACCTTGACAGGCTTGAGAGGTGGGCCCATGCAAACCTCATGAAGGTCAACAAGGCCAAGTGCAAGGTCCTGCATCTGAGTTGAGGCAATCCCAAGCACAGACACAGGCTGGGCGACGAGTGGATTGAGAGCAGCTCTGCGGAGAAGGACTGGGGGGTGCTGGTAGGTGAAAAACTGAGTATGAGCCAGCAATGTGCACTCGCAGCCCAGAAAGCCAATCACATCCTGGACTGCATCAAAAGAAGCGTGGCCAGCAGATTAAGGGAGGTCATTCTCCCCCTCTACTCTGCTCCGGTGAGACCCCCACCTGGACTACTTTTTCCAGCTGTGGGGCCCTCAGCATGGGAAAGACATGGACATGCTTGAGTGGGTCCAGAAGAGGGCCATGAAGATGATGAGGGGGCTGGAGCACCTCCTCTATGAGGACAGACTAAGAGAGTTGGGGTTGTTCAGCCTGGAGAAGAGAAGGCTCCAGGGACACCTCATAGCAGCCTTCCAGTACTTAAAGGGAGTCTACAGGAAAGGTGGGGAGGGACTCTTTATCATGGGGTGTAGTGACAGAATGAGGGGTAATGGTTGCACACTGAAAGAGGGTAGATTTAGATTAGATATTAGGAGGAAGTTCTTTACTGTGAGTGTGGTGAGACACTGGAGGAGGTTGCCTAGAGAAGCTGTGGCTGCCCCCTCCCTGGAAGTATTCAAGGCCAGGCTGGATGGGGCTTTGAACAACCTGGTATAGTGGAAGGTGTCCCTGCCCATGGCAGGGGGTTGGAACTAGGTGGTTTGTAATGTCCCTTCCAACCCAAACCATTCAGTGATTCTACGATTTGTCTTTGTAGAGAAGTTCTAGAAATACAGTTTTGTGAATTCAAGATGGTTCCTTAAAATGCCTGATATAGAATAGTAATTTCAGATGAGAGACGTTATCTTGGGTTTTTAAAGCACAGATTAAGTAATAAATAGTATGTGTCTAGTAAATTGTTTTAACTAAATATTGTGTTGGGCTTTCATAAACAATTCTGATAATTGCTTTGGTGTTTTCTGACAAGAGTGAGAAATGTAGAAATCTAGCTTTACAAAGTGGTTGCCACCCGTTGATTAACTGTTTGTATACACGACTGATTCTGTAAAGCACAGCAGAGCAATACTTCCAAATGACAATAATAAAACAAATGACACAATGTTATTAGTTAATGAGAGAAATTTCAATCTGCTATTGTAATCACAAATGCACGAGGGAGCACTGGCAGCTGTTGTTGGAATGCAAAACAGAACAGCTTCTGAAACACGATCTAGTTACCATGATAGGCTTTTCCAGGCAATATGCAGAAGTTGTGTTACACTGTTAGGGTCTCACAGGGATTCATTTATTGGCTGTGTAAGTGAAAATGAACTGTATTAATATGACAAAAGAATAGTAGAAACGTTCTACAAATCAGTTTCTGCAATATGAATCGTAGATATCTAAGTCTGAAAACAGTCACTTGTTTGTGCAAGATTGGCCTCCGTATTTAATCAAGACCTAGGAGCCACTTGTGGGCATGCAGTTATAGATAATGACCAGAGTAAGTTCATATAAAAATAGGAACATAATAATACATTTAAGAAAAAACATGATCTTTGGCCATGTGCTCAGACTACAAGAACCTTAGTGGTGTTTAATTTTTATGATGACCACAAAGATACACCTATTTAATTCTAGCGTGAAGTCATCCGTTTTTAGGCACATAGCTTAACTACTAATGTACATGAATGGTTCTGAATAACATTTTAAAAAGTGGTTTTGTAGTGCAAAGAGCTGGGATTCAGCTCATCTAATTATAGATGTTTTCAGTCTAGATTTCTACAGCTGAGGTAATGATTTTTATAACTGGGGAGAGAAGTGGTTGTCTGCAGGTCGTGACTGATCTATTCCATATTAGTTGTACATTTTAGAGTAGGAGGATTCATACAGGAGTATATTTCAGTATGTTTCTCGTCATAGAGGCTATACAGCTAACCCATATCTGATGTTTACACTGAAGATATTAGGGGAGAGAAATATTCCTTTTAAGTTAAAAGTTCAGCAGGGAAGCTTTTGAAATTGAAGCATCCCTCTGAGAGTGAAATTCAGAGTTGTGTATGAGGTAAAGCTACCATATTCCCTGTTAAAAAAAAAGGAAAAAAAACCCAAAAAAGAAATGTGAAAGGGAGGTAAAAGCATGCACAGTGGTTTTATGCCAGCTTGAGGAGGAGCTCTGTGTGTGTGTGTGATCCCTCTTCATACCAAGGTCTTGGTTATAGGTGGGTAGCGGCAGGAGGAAATTTTCAAATCTCATTATTCTCCTGACTCATAGATTTTCACATGCCAAATTATAATTTGTCTGCCCAGAACTGAATTGTCACCACAGCTGCTCTAGAGCCTTGAAGACATCTCAATGCAGAGGTTCACTAAGTCTCGTGTAAGACTCCCTGTCCTGCTAGCTCTAAAGCCTAGATTTCTCTAAACCAAGCCCCCACAACTCTTCTTCATCCCCTCTCTCAAACCACCCCAAATTCCATCCTGAGACTCCAGCTCTGCCTAAGTCTCCCAAACCTTATCCACAACAAGTCCCCCAGTATGTCCTGTCCTGAGACCTTATCCCGCTTTCTTGTGAGCCCTCTAATACATCACAGGGCCTCCCCGTTCCGCCAAATCCATGCCCTGCCTGTGCTGATTGCTCACCCCAGGACCATCAGCAGGGCTTCTCAGCTGCACCTGACCCTTGTGCTCCAGCATCCTTGTCTGCGCCCCCATGCACCGCTTACAGCTGCTGTACTCACCCATTGGTGCAGCTATTGGGGAAAATGATCCCTAGATTTGGTTCTTCCAGCTGAGATTTTGGGGAAGGTAAGGAATGCAGAACCATTAGGAAGAGACAGCAAAACACCTAACACAAGTATTTAAACAAAATACACAAGTCTTTTAACAAGAGCCTATGAACTGGTATGTTTCAGACAAGCAAGTGTCTCATCCTTTTTTTTTTTTTTTAATTTGTTAATAAAGTCTTAAAGACTTCATCAGCAGAAGTAACAAAGGCCCTGTGCAACTTGTTGAGATCTTGTTTCATTACAGAAAACTGCTTTTTCAGTGTTTTGGTGGAGGGAGCAGCTTCACGGGAAAATGCTGATCCAGTGGCAGTTTACACATTCCATACTCAGATATTCATTGAAGAAAAACTTTGGACATAAAAACCAACAAGTTTCCTTGAGTTAACCAGTTTCTGGTCTCATTTTCTACAAACCCACTGCAGTCTCTAGGGACTGACTTTTGTATCTTGTGACTAATTTGCTCCGTTTTTATTATTGTCCTGTCTTCCAAGCTCCTCACTATCCTATGATGAACAGTTCATTTATCAGACATCCTGGCTGTCAGACTGCTGAGCTCAGATAGACCCTTGATTCTGTATTTCCTGAGCCATTTCCCAGCCCACTTGTCAACCTGAGCGGCTCATTTCCCTTGATTTTGCAACCAATGGTCAGCATTTCCTCCTAGCATTTCCTTCCCATCTCTTCGTGATCTTGTGGATCACCAGACTTCTCTGCTTTGTCATAAGGGTACTGAACACCCCAACCAGCTCAAGAAGTCAGAAAGCTGTAAAGTCTGGGAAACAAGGGCAGCATTATGTTTTCAAGCTAGAATCTCTCAAAATTTTGTAGATTGTAGAAAACAACAGACAAAGCTAGACAGCTTTTGTCTAGCTTGTTTTTTAAAATCTCACTGATGGATACTCTGCACCCTCATAAGGCAATCTGTTCCAGCCCATAGATATCACTTCTAGTAAACTTCTCTTTACATCTGAGTTAATCTCCTTTTCCACATCTAAAGCGGATTATTCCTTGTACTACCCACAATAGACATAAAAAATAATTTATTCTCTTCCTCTCTGCAGTCACCTTTTATCATGTCTTTCCTCAGTTTTAGGCTGGATTCAATTTGTATTACTTATATTTTTCATTACAAATCATGTTTAAATCATCGTCTCTGATGATTTTTGTTGTTATGCCCTCTGTTTCTTGTAGACAGTCCATATGCTTTTGGAATTCCTGTACCAAAATCAAATATAGTATCCCAGGGAAAGATGTCTTAAAGCCAGCTACAGCAGAAAGATTATTTACATATTTTATAGGCTATGCTCTCTTTTTTTTATATATATATCAACAGCATAGTCTTTTCCTTGCCCATATGGCGTAGAAGACTCATGTTCAACTTGATATCCACTAAAGTTACCAGGTGTTTTCTTTCCTGCAGGCAGTTATTGTAGAGCCTGGATTTGTGCCATTGACTATTTCTGCTCGAGTGCACTATTTTTCACTTCTCTTTGGGGAAATTAATCCTATTTTTACAGAAAATGTATCTAATATGCAGTGGTCATTTTGAATTTTAGTTCTATCAGCAAGAATGCTTACAGCTATCTCCAGTTTGGCAACACCTTCAGATTTCATAATTTCACATTTCTTAAAACTTCCATTTTATCATACTTCTCATTAAGGAAAACATTGATTAGGCCAACAGTAGATCCCGAGGAATCTCAAATCAGTATATTCTTATTTAATGGGGAACCATTGACATCCCTCTGAATATAGTTTTCCAACTGGTTTTGCATATAAGAGTAACTTAATTTAAACCATTTTTAGTCATCTTATGAGAAGATTATGTTAGTATCAGAAGTGTAACTAAAGCCTTTTTTGCCTACTAAACAAGTAAAATCTTGTTTTACTTTCTTACACACACCCAACCACCTACCCCATCCCCCCATTTACAGAAATTGCTTTTGAAAACTTATTTTGGCTCTTAGTCATCATTCCTTTTGCTGAGGCTTGCAGTCTTTTTGTTTGGTAATATATTCAGGTATTTTTCTAGAAATGGAAAGTAGTCTGACTGATAACAGAATTTTACGGCTCTTTTTGCTTTCCCTTTTTTTAAGGATAGATAGGTAACGTGTGTTATTTTTTTTTCCAGTCTTCCAGAATCCCATTCATCATCCATGAGTTTTTGAAGTGCTTCTGAAATTGCTTCAGCAAATTCTCTATACTCCCCGAATTTCATCATGTCTGGATGATTTAAAGCCGACTAACTTATGTTTGTATTCTCTAACCTGTTTCCTTTTTTCTATCTTAAATGCTGTGTTGTTTGTGTTAATTACATTGTCTGCCTGATTACATCTAACATTTTTAGTGAAGACTGAATCAGTAAATGCATTAAACATTTGTTAGTGCCATGATTTGATAGCTTTTTTCCCTGTTGAATAGTGGACTAGCTTTTTCTTTTTCCTTTGTCTTCCTCTTGCAATTAATGTACGTATTGATCTTTTTCTTTGTTTATCTTGCATGTTCCTTGCTAATTGTTTCACATTTTGTGCCTTCACTTTTCTCAGTGTGTCTTTCTATGTTGCTGGTTGTTCTGTTATTTTGTTCTTTGTTTCTCACCATTTGAGTAGTACTCATTTTCCATACATATTCTTCTTGTATCTGAAGGAATGAGTTTGTGATTTTACAAAGTTGGTCTCACATAGTTTCCATCTTTCTTCTGTGCTAGATAATTTACAATCATATTTTGAATAAAATTTCTTTTAAGGAAGTTCTTCATTGATTTTTTTCCCAGGGGATCTTACATGTAATTTCTGAATTTCCTGAAGTCTTTTTTATGCCTTTTGTATTTATTTTATTGTTCTTTCTCCTTCCCATCCTAAGAATGTAAAATGCTATGATTCCATGGACACTCACCTAAATCTCTTACCATCTGTGTGCTTTCATAAGGTCTAGGTCTTCTTGCTTTCTGTTTTGTGTAACAAACTGTTATCAGTCCATCTGAAGAAATTGTTGGATAGTCTGCATTTCACTGTATTCCTTTCCCCAAAAATAGTTAGCTAGAGATAAGAATTATCTCTGTTTTTTATGTTTCAGGCAATATTTCTCAGATGCTTGTAGGAATTATTGTTACCTGTTCAGTCTTTCTGGTTTGACACTAGTGCAATAGCCCCCCACCTTCCCTTCCTCATTGTTATAGAAGGTAACAGATAAGAGAATAAACAGTCAATAATAGAAAACATGATAGTGACATACAAGTCATACACTTTTATTTATTTTTAGTATGGAAACAAAAATGTAATATTAATGATGTTTCAGACAATTTTCATGGCTTTGTATAGTTGTAAGAGTAGCTAGAATATTTATGGCACTTGATGTATGAAACATGCTGATCAAATAATAAGTAATCCTCACAGCCTCTTAGCATGCAAGTAAGCATGTTATCCTAACATTGCAAAGGAATAGAAATAGAGGGAATTGCAGGACTTCCCCAAGTCTTCACAGCTAGTCAACCTCTCGTCAAGTTTGGGAGTCCTGGAACTTGAGATTTCCCAGTTCCCAGTACTATTCAGTGATCCAAACTACCCTGCATTATTGTGGCAAGTATTAACTATTTTAATTCTATATCCATATCCTTGAGTCTTAATCCTAAGTAACATATATTTCAATCTGTTACCTCAGAAGACAGCTTTCTGCTATAACTTAACTATGTTGCAGTACTATGAAGCAGATTCTGTACAATACCCTATCAGAGCAGCATATATGATAAGAGTACCTTCTAGTTTTGTATGGAGTCTGCTAGTATTTCTGTTACTGAAACACAAATGGAGCATGTAGTAAAACTTTACTTGAGAGCAGACAGTTTTGCGTGATCCAGAAGCCTCCTTATTTTGTTGGAGGTGCTTTTTTACAAACTACTACTAATTACTCTTAACACAAATAAGGATCTAATAGATCCAGTCTTAGATTGCACAGCTTTTAATAGCATAAGCAGTCTAACCTGTTCACTCAATGAAATACACAGTTCAAATGCCATTTAATTGCTCACTATGCTGTAACTATGACTGACAGACTGACAAGTGATTTGTATACCGTATTCTTTATTAACCACACAGTAAGAATAGTGGAATTTTTGCTCAGATTTTAGTACTTGACATTCAGTGAAAGTAGAGATTTTAAGTCTGTAAATAATCAAGAAGCTGAGTCCAGAGAAGCAATTAAACAGCAAGCATGATAGTTAAACACCAGCCTCCAGGCTGCTTTGCCATGTTTAGATCTGACACACAGATTTCAGTGTGAGGTGTGACAGCCTGCTGAAGCATATATTCTATATCAACCCATAAACTGGCAGGCCTTCTTGATACAAGTGCGTGAATAGGCTTAATGTGTACGGTTGATAACTGGCTTTCACATGATGCCAGGAAGAAGTCAAATCGTATTGAACAGTAATGTTTTTGGATGACTCATTCACAAAATTATCTTTGACAGTGAATACCAGAAGCTGGAGAAAATTTGACTGTCTACATTCAGAACTCTAATCTGAAAACCTGCCATGTAGCTGGTGCCTAACTCTATAGGTGCTGCAGCTTCTGAATTCCTGAAGGTGCTCAAAAAGTGTACTTCTGTAAATATGTAGAAACACTTCAACTTCTGATGTTTTAAAAGCTTTTAACCTAACTGTAGTGGAATACAAAAAATAGAGGTCCCCATACCCAAACCCCTTGGATCCTGGTTCTCACAGTGTGCAGGATAAGGCTTACTACAAAATACTGTAGCAGCCCTAGCTTTTCTTGAAGGCTCCCACACAACCAATAGTCTTTATTTTATGCACTAATCTATAACACTGAATGGAATATAGGAGATCCAGGTACACTTGCTTTCTACCTGAAGGAATTAAGACAGGTTTCTTTCCCTATTTTTGGCTCATTCAGAGTGAAAATGCAGGCTGAAACTCAAGCAGCTTTGAGAACTTTTCAAACTCCATTCTCCGAAATAGATTTCATTCCTGCCTGCTAAATAAAAGAACAACGCTGTTCTCATTATTAATCCAAACAATTGATTTCCCTCAGATAAGCATACTTAACACATTATTTGAAAATGCAGTAGTTTTTCTTGTCAGCATTTGATCCAGGATCTCTCTAGCAAGCATCACATGCTCATTATTTCATTCCTGGGAAGAAGTAATCACTGAGTTCCACTAACACACAACATGAATGAATTTTCTGTGTTTCACAGTCAAGGGTCAGACCATGGTACAGCACAGAAAAGGTCACGGGCTGGTAACATCAGTAAACAATAACTTCCTTATCACTATAAACAGTACCAGATTTCAAGCTCAGTCTCCTCTCTGGCCTTTGAGATCAAAGATCAACAAATGATTATGCGGTAAAGCACAAGTAGATGATACAACCCAGCAGTGACTTGCATCGATTTTCTCAGACGAACTTAGAAACTGTTACTGGGTAATTTCTCTTCTGGTCCACTACCTGTGGAGCATTACTGGAAGCAGGTTATTTATTCACCGTGTCATACAGGAGGCCACTGTGTGATAGATGAATGCCACAACCTTGGCTACACTTGGACATTTAACCATACATTACATTGTGTCTTATTTTCAACTGATGCACACAACGAACTGTCAGAATATTTTTAAGATTTAGCTTTTGAATAATGAATAATCTCCCTCAAGCAAGGTTGAAGTGATGATCAGAAAAGAAAATACTCTGAAGAATTAGGCTAGCTGTTTTCTCCTTCTTCCACTGAAGGTAGAAATCTCTGCTGGTCAAAGTGTTAGTAAAACTCACAATCTTCTTCCAGTTCTTGCTAAGTTAGAAAGACCAGATAGCATTGGTTTACTAAAAGGTTTTCTTTCACCTTCAGTATGCTAGGACACTGCTTAGACATCTGCCTGTGTAGCTGGCTCAACTTGGTATACAATCATCCTTGAGAAGTTGAAGTGTTATTTAATAATCAGTGGCTCTCTGCCTTCAGGTTATCATGGTTTGAGCCCACCCAGCTGGCAACAAAAGCCCCACAAAGCCGCTCGCTCACCCCTACCCAGTGCCCTGAGGGATGGGGAGCAGAAAATGCAACCAAAAAGGCTTGAGGGTCCAGACAAAGGACAGGGAGGGCTCACTCACCAGTTATGGTCCCGGGCAAAAGACAGACTCAACTTGGGGATAACAACACACATTTAATACAAAACAACCACCACCATCAAGGATAATGAGAGATACAACCAGGTCTTAAATACAACATACCTCCCCCTGCCACCCCTCTTTTGAGTAGGTGGTATAATTTGAGTAGGTGGTCCATGAGTCGGAGGTCTCGACCACTCCTTGAATTGACCATGTATTGTCAAGGAACGTCCTCGGCTTGTAGGCTCTTGGCTCGTACTTACTTTGGTCATGATTCAAAGATTATACACAATAGGTACCATCATAAATCCTGTCTAGCAGACATCTTGGAATACAACATACTGTCCTTGTTTCTAACCACTAACAGGTTATTGATTAATGAATACCTTAGGTCTGGAATTTTACAGGAGTATGCTAGCAGCATTGGCAATACAGATTTTATTTTATATTTGATCATTTATTCCATTTGAGACTTATTTTCCCATAATAATCATTAGTCTCTCCTATTAATATTCACTAATTAGGATTCTTGATATTCAAATCAAGATGGGAAAAGTAAGCAATATCCTAAAATCCTAAATTCGATGATTTCTGCAACAATAGGAGAAGAGGAAATGGCCTCAAGTTGTGCCAGGGGAGCTTTAGATTGGACATTAGGAAAAATTTCTTTACTGAAAGAGCGATCAAACATTGGAACAGGCTGCCCAGGGAAGTGGTGGAGTCACCATCCCTGGAGATGTTAAAAAAAACGTGTAGCTGTGGCACTTTGGGACATGGTTCGGTGGGCATGGTGGTATTAGGTCAACAGTTGGACTTGTAGATCTCAGAGGTCTATTCTAACCTAATGATTCTATGATTCTATGACTTGTCCTTCAGAGTTGTCTGTCTTGAGTGGGAACTATGGCTTGCACCATTAAAGCATCTTTTTAATTAATTGGTAATCTAAGATTTGCCTCATGGATATAATATGAGGAGGTGCCTGTCTGAACCCACTGATTATCTAAATAGCTAAGGTAGGTGAAGTATTTGACTTCTAGATGGCTAAAGTAAGGTGATCTCAATCCTGCTTTATCCTTTGAAAAGATGACACTTGGAAGGAATTGTCTCATTATCATGGTACTACAAATGATCAATCTTAAACATATAGAAAGGAGAAAATATTATCCACTTTATTTCCCCCCAGTCTCAGAATTTCTTAAGGAAAAATACAATTGCGTTCTTGTCTTACATATCTATATAAATGTGGTGGGTTGACCCTGGCCAAAATGCCAGGTGCCCACCAAAGCCACTCTATCACTCTCCCTCCTTAACTAGACAGGAGAGAGGAGAGGAAAAAAAAAATAACAACAGGCTTATGGGGTTGAGATAAGGACAGGGAGATCGCTCAGCATTTACTGTCACGGGCAAAACGTATTCGATTAAAGGAAAAATGTAATTTATTGCCAATTAACTCAGAGAGGAGTAATGAGAAATGAAACCAAATCTTAAAACACCTTCCCCCCACCCCTCCCTCCTTTCCCGGGCTTAACTTTGATCCTGATTTTCCTCCCTCCTCCCCGCCAGCAGCACAGGGGGGAAAAACATGGAATGAGGGTTAGGGTCAGTTCATCACTCTGTTGTTTTCTGCCGCTTCTTCCTCCTCAGGGGGAGGACTCCTCACACGTTTCCCCTGCTCCAATGTGGGGTCTCCCTCATGGGAAATAGTCCTCCATGACTTCTCCAGCATGAGTCCTCCCACGGGTTCAGTCCTTCATGAACTGCTCCAGTGTGGGCGTCCTTCATGGTGTGCAGTCCTTCAGGAACCAACTGCTCCACCGTCAGCCTCCCTCATGGGGTCTCTAGCAGCAAACCTGCTCCAGCGTGGGCTTCTCTCTCTCCACGGGCCACAGGTCCTGCCAGGAGCCTGCTCCGGTGCAGGCTTCCCACGGGTTCACAGCTTCCTTCAGGCATCCACCTACTCCTGCGTGGGGGCCCTCCACAGGGTGTAGGCAGTCATCTGCTCCACCGCCCATGGGCTGCAGGGGGACAGCCTGCCTCACCATGGTCTTCACCACAGGCCGCAGGGGAATCTCTGCTCCGGCGCTTGGAGCATCTCCTCCCCCTCCTTCTTCACTGACCTTGGTGTCTGCAGGATGTTTCTCTCACATATTCTAACTCCTCTCACTCGCTGCAATTACTGCTGCACAACAACTTCTTTCACTCTCTTAAATACGTTGTCACAGAGGCAAAAAATGCTGTTGCTGATTGGCTCAGCCTTGGCCAGCGTCGGGTCCATCTTAAAGCCGGCTGGCATTGATTGTATCTGACATAGGGGAAACTTCTAGCAGCTTCTCACAGAAGCCACCCCTGTAACCCCCCCGCTACCAAAACCTTGCCATGCAGACCCATTACAATAAACTAAGCCATCTAGGAGAAATTTTAAAACAATATATATTTATGTATTTATTATTGAAGACTATAGGTTTGCTGGGATTGTAGCAGCAAGTTAGTAATGATGCATAAAGTACTGCATCAACAGTAAAAAGACAGAATAAAGCCAGAACCTTGCAATTTTTAATCTGGGTTATTATTTATTGTAGATTTAGAAAAGATGAAACCAGTAAAGCCCAAGAAGCAAGTAACATTCTACTTGAAAGAGAAAAGAAAAAAATAAAATTTTTCTTTTGTATATTTTTTTCGCCTTTTTTCATTAGTCCTCTGAGTCTTTTTTTTTTCATGTGCCGTCTATAAAGACCTATGACTGCAATATGCATGTTCACAGACCTGTGTCTGCTCAGTGGAATGGTTTATGTTATGGTGCGTTTTTCCACAAAAAATAGTTATGGGTGTCATCTTTTCTCATGTAGGTGAAAGTTTCCTAAGCCCCATATTTCCAGTTGATCCATAATGGTTCTTTCAATTATACTTTCTTCCATGGTTTCTAAATGACCAGTGATTATAGCTCATGCCATACAGAAAGTCGGTTAATTTATGCAGCTGAACCAAACCATGCAGAAATGTGTCAAGTGAAAAAAAAAATGGGTAAAAACCCCCTTGTGATAGCAATACATCAGAGAATCTAACAAATAGTTGTTTAAAGAATGTTCTGATACTCGACTTCAGATAAGTAATGCTCATTGCAGCTTCAGAAGCACATTTCAGCGCTATTTGTTGCACACACGCTCTGTTCTTGAGCCTCCTAGCGTGTGACTAGTCATGTATTTATTATAGAACAGCATTAAGGTGGATTAATTTACATGATCTTCCAGCTAGAGGAGAAAGGGATCACTTCTATGCCATTTGATTCAAGTCAAATGACAGCTTTCTGAGGGCATTTTTCCATCCTCAAGGAGAGTCCTTTATCAGCAGTCATGCTGGTTTGAAGAGTCTTCTTGAACCACTGATAACAATACACAGGAGTCTTAAGACACAGCAAGATGATCCTGTACCTCTGCTGTAAATGTCATCCCACTAAGGCTCGGAAATAAAGAGAGGGAGGAAATTAGTTCTCACAACAGACCATTCCTATAGTATTTAATATGCACAAACTTCTGATAGGAACTTCTGGTCATGGAAGAGAATAGTAGGGCCCTTCTAAGTGTCTCAGGAGACCTGGCTGTTCACCTTCCTCTGGTATTCACAGTACAATGTTTGCTAATTTGGAAACATGGCATTTCTGCATGCATGGGTGATGAGAAGGGAGTATTTTGTTGTTTTCTGACAGATGATATTCATGGTGATGGAGAAAGATTTTACATCTTTTGAATAACCTGTGTTCAGATTAAAAGTCTGTATTCAAGAGCTGCAATTATCACTCGTCCGCTAGGATTAAAGTAGGACTAATTTACATGGCTGTCTTACAAGAGAAACATACCATTGGAACTGAAATGGAAGTTTTCTTTCTTTGGATGGTCATAGCAAATCAGTGTTCTTGATTTTCCTTCACCTGCCGTATTCTCCATTGAGTGGAGAATAGAGCTGCTACTTTAAATCTTTAGTAGATGGCATGCAACTTTTATTGCTTTTCTCTTCTGTACCTCTCATCTCTTTGATCTATATTAGTAGAAAGTGAGGGAGCCCCATCAGCAGTTCTGGAACCAAGTACAAAATTTGGAAGAGAGACAAAAGGTGCACAAGAGGGAGGAAAAATTACAGCACTGTCTTCCAGATTACAGAAGGAAGGTTGCCCAGAACAGGACACGTTAGCTATATCAGCATTTCTAACTATGCAGGTCTATGGAGACATTATCAGACTGCAGGCCAAATAATACACTGTGGCTGGTGTCCATGACACTTAGGACTAGCTCCTTCTAGAGCAGAATGACCACATCCATTTCGTGTGCCACTTGTCTGTGTGTGCACTCTTGGTTTTACGTGACCTTTTTTTTTTTTTAATGCATTTTTTCAGTCTGCGGTAATGTGAAGGGTGCACCGCACCCATCAAAATGAACCCAAGGTGCTATATGCCCAGGCATGTCGAAAGGATAAAGGGAATGGGAAGCTTTCTGAAGCAATATTGGAAGAGTGTGGAGAGTGACAAAGCTTACGCAGTTTCAGCTATACTGGTTTTTTTTTTGGAATGGTCCCTGTAGTAGACCTGCCTACTACACACAGGTTATCTTGGAAAGAACTACTGGGAATGATCTGAAACAAACCTGGGAGTAAGCTATTAGTTATGGATCCAGTGGTCAGCATAGATAAAAGGAGATGAACACAAATTTATCTTCTGTGACTATTAAACTAACTGTAGACATCAAAAAGAAATGGGACATCACTTCCGACTTGCGGAGGTATGTTGTTCAGCTTCTGTACAGGATGTGTGTTTTCATTAAAAGTTCATTACTTCCACTAGAAATTTGTTCTGTGTTACAGATTGCAATTATGCAGTTGAAATTAGATGGATACATCATTTTAAAAACATACCTAGTTGCAAGAAAATAATCTTTGGACAAACAAATCTCTGGAGACTTTCTGCAGTGGAAATTCAGATACAACTGTTACAGGTCAATAATATAGAAGTTATAAATAAATTTGTGACTAAGTAACCAAGCCATACAGGTGAAATAGCAAAACTAATGATGATTGGTATAATAGAGTGGATTGTTGAGCTTGTCACCATCAGCTCCCTCAACAGAAAATTAAGAGAGAGAGGCACTTTTTTGGCATGATTCATCTCCCCGTAAATATTTTGGCATGATTCATCTTCCCATAAACATCTAAAATAGGTCAGATGAATCATGCCTTAAACATGCCCATACCTTTCTACTATTGAAAAAAAAGAAAGAGTACGGTATTTGGCTGAGGTGGTAGCTAAGATGAATCACCACCCTGTACACTTGCATGATAGGTGTGATAAGCTGATGTGATCTTTTGCTGCCTTCTTCCATGTGGGTTTTGTGTTTGGCATTGTCTCTGTTTTGTAAACATCACAGCTTTCATCAGTATTGGCATGCATACATTCAAGATAATATGTGAACTGAACAGTATAAATTGGAAGGCTCCATAATAAGCCTTATACTTTGTATTGCAGAGGTAAAATGTGTATTAATAGCTGACATCACAGTACATGTTACTCTAGGAGTATAATAATAAAAGAGATTCTCATGCAAAGTCATTAAAAAATTTAGAAAAGAGCAAAATGCTCTCAGATGTCCTACCAGGTTCCTCTGGAAACAGAGAATTCTGCTGAAGCTCAGCTATCACCAATGCTGATCAGACTGTCAACAGATAAAGGCCTTCTTTGCACAGTTAGAGCAGCTGGTAAGATGTAAAAGATGTTCACTTCAGAATTGTTTTCCACAGTGTTTTCACTGATTGGCTTCTTTTGGCAATATACACATTCTGAAGTGCACTAGTAGTTAGTTATCTTTGGATTTGTAGAGGTAGCAAAAGACTGAAAAGTGTGAATCTTTTTTTTTTGTTTTTAAACAGAAAAGGGGCTAGCTAGAGCATTTTAGACTACTTAGCTTAATTTCAGTTATTTGGAATAAAAAGCTGAACTATTTGGAAGCCAAATATAAGAACATAACAAGTTATTAAGTAACAATGAAACTGTATTTACTGAGGACAAGTTGGGTCAAACTAATTTCCCTGTATGGAAATGGAACCAAAATGTGGGCATGTGAGAAACACGGATGTTAAGTCTCTTGTCTTTCCTGAGTCTTCTTACACTATTCAACATGCCCTTCTCATAATTGTAGGGAATTGTCTTGATTAAATTACCACTAAACAGATGCAAAACTTTTTGAAAACCTGCATTTGATTGGTTAGCAAGTGTCAGAATAGAAAGACACTTCAGTCGTGGTTCTTGGGTAAGAACAGCCACCATTCTCACTACTGTGTTGAACAGAAAATAATCAGTGTGCTCTCAACAAGTGAGGGAGGGCAATAAGAGCTTATGCACCAACTGGAAAATAGAGCTAGAATTCAAAACAGCGGGATGCCTTTCAATGGGGACATATGCAAATTCTGCATTTAGGTAGGAATAAGATGAGCTGAAGATTGGAGGAGGACTGGCTCAGCAGTTGTTCTGTTGAAATGATGTAGAAAGCTTAGTGATTCCCAAGGTAAACATGAGTTAGAGGAGCAATGCTGTTCCGAAATAAGTTAACAAAACATTTTTGAAGTACCTAGTCAGGCAGAGCTATATATGAATTTGGAACTCCTAAACATATAACTTGTCCACTTAAGCACGTAAGTTGAGCAATTTAGACCTCCCTATGGAAGCCTTTAGGATTAAGTTTGACTACATAGAGGCAGAGGGGACCCCCTTTATGACTGAAAGAAGTGGGACTTTCATTTTAATAAAAAGAGAAAACAAATGTATAACAGTTTTCAGGAGTAAGATTCATCACCTGGCTTCTCTGAACTAATCACCTCCTTTCTCTGTATAATTAGAGGAGAAAAGTAGTGTGATTCATCTATTTCCATGTGGACACCTAAACTAGGTCAGATGAATCATGCCATCGTCCTCTCTACTGATTATCTGAAATATAGACTCATCTACTTCAGAGATGCATTTGGTCTTTCAACATGTCAACAATCAGGTAGGGAGGATCTAATCTGAAATACCTAAAAGAAGGAGAAGCAGATAATTTGTTCTCATTGGTCAGAGCAAATGAGAGTGTAGCAAAGCATGGGAATGATTTTGTTGGAGATTGTGGCCACTCTATTACTGTGCATTTTTTAAGACTTGGTTAAAATATGAGGTCATAAATCTAGTTGAACCTGCCCTGGGTTCAAAGGATGGATTAGAAGACTTATCAAGTTGCTCCTAGCCCTGTGTTTCTGTGTGATTTCATTGTTTAGTGAGAGGTATTCCAGTCCTACATAAGCTAGGATACACAGCTGTAAAGGGAATGGGGAGGTAATTATCCAGTTTTGAGTGATGCAAGGGGTGGCATACTCATCACATTGCCTGATGGGGCAGATCACATGATGGGGTGGAAATCACATTGGTTATAGTTTGACACATCTTTCCAACAGCTATTATCTCTAGCTCCTTGCAGAAAATCATTACATACCTTGAGATTGTGTGAGTTAGCAGTGCTGCAGCAGGAGTTGCAAAATGGGGTTTAGCCGAGCATATCCTAATAGTGGTAGGGTGAAAGGCTGTTAGCACCCCCACTAAAGCCGTGTACTAAAAGTAGATAATGTACTGGTTATATATACTCGTGATGTCTCTGAAAGTAAAAAAAAAAGTAGCAGTTAAAAAGACAGATTATCTTGTATATTTGGAAAGAATTTGTTGAAGGTTAAAGAGCATTAAGATATGAAACTTAAGGCAATAATTTCATGAACCCGTATTTATGTAATTATTAACACTACAGTAAACATAACTGATTTACATTTAAATCTAACATCTATTGTTCTTTGGTGCATTGAGTAACCTCTAACTAAATATTAATAGTCATTAAAAAGCATCTGGCTGAACAGAGAGCTTTGGCTGGAACTCAGGAAAAAAAGGAGAGTTCATGACCTTTGGAAGAAGGGGCAGGCCACTTGGGAGGACCACAAGGATGTTATGAGGTTATTCAGGGAGAAAATTAGAAGGGCCAAAGCTCAGCTAGAACTTAATCTTGCTACTGCCGTAAAAGACAATTAAAAATGTTTCTATAAATACATTAGCAGCAAAAGGAGGGCTAAGGAGAATCTCCATCCTCTATTGGATGCCAGGGGAAACATAGTGACAAAGGCTGAGAAAAAGCCTGAGGTACTTTATGCCTTCTTTGCCTCAGTCTTTAATAGTAAGACCAGTGATTCTACAGGTACCCAGCCCCTTGAGCCAGAAGATGGGGAGCAGTACAAAGCCCCCATAATCCAAGGGGAAATGGTAAGCAACCTGCTACACCACCTAGACATACACAAGTCTATGAGGCCAAATGGGATCCACCCAAAGGTACTGAGGGAACTGGTGGAAGTGCTCCCTAAGCCCCTTTCCATCATTTACCAGCAGTCTTGGCTAACCAGGGAGATCCCAGTTGACTGGAGGTTAGCAAATGTGATGCCTAGCTACAAGAAAGGCCAGAAAGAGATCTGGGGAACGACAGGCCTGTCAGTCTGGCCTCAGTGCCGGGGAAGGTTATGGAGCAGATCATCTTGAGTGCCGTCAGATGTGACACATGCAGAACAACCAGATGATCAGGCCCAGTCAGTATGGGTTTATGAAAGGCAGGTCCTTCTTGACTCGCCTGATCTCCTTCTATGACAAGCTTAGTAAATGAGGGAAAAGCTGTGGATGTTGTCTACGTGGACTTTAGTAAAGTCTTTGACACTGTTTCCCACAGCATTCTCCTGGAGAAACTGGCTGCTCATGGCTTGGACATGTATAACTTCACTGGGTAAAAGACTGGCTGGATGGCCAGGCCAAAAGAGTTGTGGTAAATAGAGTTAAATCCAGCTAGCAGCTAGTCACAAGTGGTGTTCCCCAGGGCTCAGTATTGGAGCCAGATCTGGTTAATATCTTTATCAATGATCTGGACAAGCAGATCAAGTGCACCCTTGGTCAGTTTGCAGATGACACCAAGCTGGATGGGAATGTTGGTCTGCTGGAGGGTAGGAAGGGTCTGCAGAGGGATCTAGATGGGCTGGATCGATAGGCTGAGGCCAATTGTATCAAGTTTAACAAGGCCAAGTGCTGGGTCCTGCAGTTGGGTCACAATAACTCCATGAAGCGCTACATGCTTGGGGAAGAGTGGCCAGAAAGCTGCCCGGTGGAAAGGGACCTAGGGGTGTTGGTCAACAGCTGTCTGAATATAAGCCAGCAGTGTTGCCCAGGTGGCCAAGAAGGCCAACAGCATCCTGGCCTGTATCAGAAATAGTGTGGCCAGCAGGAGTAGGGAAGTGATCCTCCGCCTGTACTTGGGACTGGTGAGGCCACACCTCAAATCCTGTGTGCAGTTTTGGGCCCCTCACTGCAAGAAAGACATTGAGTTGCTGGAGTGGGTCCAAAGAAGGGCAATGAAGCTGGTGAAGGGTCTAGAGCACAGGTCTTATGAGAAGCAGGGGTTGTTTAGTCTGGAGAAGAGGAGAGACCTTACTTCTCTCTACAACTATCTGAAAGGACTTTGTAGTGAGGTGGGTGTTGGTCTCTTTCACCAAGTATCAAGTGATAGGACCAGAGGAAATGGTCTCAGGTTGCACCAAGGGGAGGTTTAAATTGGACATTAGAAAAAATGTCTTTACTGAAAGGGTTATCAAGCATTGGAATGGGCTGCCCAGGGAAGTGGTGGAATCACTATCCCTGGAGGTAATTAAAAGACGTGAAACGTAGTGCTTAGGGACATGGTTTAGTGGTGGACTTGGCAATGCTAGGTGTATTGTTAGATTCAATGATCTTAAAGGTCTTTTCCGACCTAAACAGTTCTATGATTCTGTGATTCTAAGGGCCAAAGCTACTGGTAACAATGGATCATTTAACATGTATTGCTTTGCTCGTAGTTTCTAAAGAATGGTTTATGAGTTGGTGTAGAAATTAATTGTATTAAAATCAGGAGTCATACTGGGTAAGTTACAGTAGGGTGGACTATTCCAATCCATATCAATATTTGATCCTAAGTTGTTGTCATCAAAAGCAGCTACACAGAATATTCTGTATAACATTCATTAAAAAGTCCTTCTGGAAAAAATTTCTCTTTCCCGAGACTTGCTTGCTGTTGAAATATCTTCTGAATTTCACTTAAATTTGATAAGGTTATATACTAAAACTGTATGTCTTTTCATAACCAGTTGAGATAACTGGATTTTTATGTTGTTGTTGGCAGGTGCTATTTTCTTCTTGTAATTGGGAAAGTGCCTATTTGTCTGCCTCATTATCCACCTCCTGAGAGTTTCTGTCTTGTCAAGTTAGAAATCATACATTTATTAACCTATGTGAAACTTGGTAGTGCATACTTCAAAATAATTCCTGTTTGCAACATTCTGAAAACTAAGTACTGAAATATATGGAATAAAACAAAATGCTTTTGTTTCACCTACATTAAGCAGAATTTTGCACATAGCACTAATGACTAATAATGATTAGATCACTAATCACTAATATACCAGAGCAAAGGGACATACAGTTTTTCTTGTTGATATCCAACAGTTAAAGAGGAACATAGAGCTAACTTCAACAAAATACAGATCCAGTCATAAACTTCGTTGTTCCTGAATCTTCCATGGGTGTTCGTTTAAGAAATGCAGCCTTAAAGGACATTTTTTTCCTCTTTTTTCTCATTAAAAATGAAGTGCAGTGCAGTGCAGTGTAATGCAGTGAAGTGAAAAATAATAAATGCGTATAATCCCTTACCAAACTCTTTGGAGGCTCTTTGAAACCCATGACATGTGGTCATATGTTAAGTAAGCGAACTCTTGAAATTCTTTGACTGACTAGTGTGACGATTTTTAGTGTGGAATTCCTCACTCTATCAGATGCAGGAATTCACCAAACTCAACCAACACTTAGAAGAAAGCTGTCAGATTAAATATTCAGTGATAGAAAATGAATATTTTTACCTGTTTGATGTACAAGAAATGTTGATCTGTAGTGTGCATCTGCTAGAACCTGATTATCATTTTACTGTAACCTGTATAAATCAATGAAATTGAGTGAGTATTGCCAGCATAAAACTGGGATAATTGGGGAAAAAAAATCAGGTCTAAACTTTCGAATATAAAGACAAAAACTTTATCTAATGTCAATCATCATCATAGCTTTATGGAAATCTTCCTGAGGTTGTTCTTTCTTTTCATGTGTATTTCATCTGTGATTCCTTGATAATCACTTTTGCTAAAGCTAGCATGTAAAGTCATGATGCTTCGGCAACCCTCTGGAAACTGCGTGTACACTTTATTTCATACGAAGAAAAACACATTCCCAGCTGTGCAGAAGGAAAGAGGATTTGCATAAATATATTATAAGTTTGTCATTTATCCTTCATTAATACCACTTTGTAGAAGCATGATCATCTCAGCTCTTTTGAATGCAGTATTGTATTATGTTTGATGACACTTTCTTTTAATACTCGTTCCTTACAAAAATCTTAGGGATTCATCCTGATTAAATGTAGATCTTAGTGTATCTGAGCAATTTGTTCTAATGTCCCTTTATAGTCAAGGGAGAGAAATAAGCACTTCCAGAGAGCAGTTCATCTCAACCAAAAGTAGTCATCTAAAGTCAGAGAGATAAATCATGCCTTATAAGTGCTTGTTTCTCTCACCTGACTTTCAGGGAGGTGTAGGTGACTAGCTCACGTATATACATTTGAAATTATGTGAAATTAATTTTACCCTTCTAATCAATTAGTTTTCTGACCCTCCTATCTCAACATCATACTGCTATAAATTCCAAATTTCCCTTTTGAGAAAATACCCTTTTCATACATCTGATGTGACTTGACTTCCTTATTTATTATGGCAACTGTGTAAAAATGCATATCATAAATCATTATTAATTTAATGTCCTTTTGCAAACCATGCATAACATCTTATATCAAAAGGTTTTCAAACAACTTCATTATATGATACCAGTTTTAAAGCTGTGATTCCATGGAGTATTCTGCTTGCAACTCTGAGCGTATTTCATTCCAAAGTAGTAATCAATATATTCACAATTCAGAAATATTTTCCTCCAACGAGAAAGCATTCCCTGTGAAATACAGAGAACAATGAAAAACCAGAGAGGAGGTAAGCAGAATCCAGGAGGAAAAGGTTTTGGTAGAGATCTATTTATTGCTAGTAATTTCTTCTCCTGACACCATACAAAACAATATACTCTTGTGGCTTCCAAAATGGCAAGATAAGTGGTCCTGTTGTCATTACTATTAAAAGGATAACGAGAGACTGTAAAAAACAAACAAACCACTTTTGTGAGAAAAGTGGAATCACTGATTATAACTAGATAAAATAATAACCATGTGATATTCATTCATGTAATTATTATTCATTCATTCATATGACAATCATTCAATATTAAAATATCATCTATCAAGGTAAGATTAAATATTTTACATTCCAGTTACAACTTAGGAGTATGTTAAATAGCAGATTCTAAGGTTAGATATTTTAAAATGAACAGTAGTAAGTTTCACTGAAAAGTTAAAAACTAATTTACTGAACCATTGGTGATGATTTTCATTAAATTATAAAAAATAATGAAGCTCCAGAGAACTGGAAAAAAGATAATTTTATTCCAATGTTTTATAAAAGAAAATACATGACTTGGAGATCATAGTATCAGAAAAGATTAACATGAGTCCTGTTGCAGTGCTGGGCGTGTTCTGTATAAATAAAAAGATAAAGAAGGAAAAGAAAAAAACACTGAATTTGTTGATTTACAAAGGAAACTCTACATGGCAAGACAGTCAGTATCAGGATTACTAAGAAAAGATTAACACTGAGTGATGATATTAAATAGATTATAATAAAAATGAGAAGTACAATTATCAATTCTGACTAGCAAAAAGATGTAGCACAATCATGAGTGAAATGCATCTCACCTTGCTTTGAGACATATTTTTCTAGATTCTGAGTTCAGTTTTGGGCCCCTCACTGCAAGAGAGACATTGAGGTGCTGGAGTGTGTCCAGAGAAGGGCAACGAAACTGGTGAAGGGCCTGGAGAACAGGTCTTACGAGGAGCAGCTGAGGGAACTGGTGTTGTTTAGCCTGGAGGAGGCTGAGGGGAGACCTTACTGCTCTCTACAACTACCTGAAAGGAGGTTGTAGTGAGGTGGGGATCAGTTTCTTCTCCCAAGTAACCAGCAATAGGAGAAGAGGAAATGGCCTCAAGTTGTGCCAGGGGAGGTTTAGATTGGACATTAGGAAAAATTTCTTTACTGACAGAGTGATCAGTCATTGGAACAGGCTGCCCAGGGAAGCTGGTGGAGTCACCGTCCCTGGAGATGTTCAAAAAATGGGTAGACATGGCATTTGGGACATGATTTAGTGGGCATGGTGGTGTTAGGTTGATGGTCTTGGGCATCTTTTCCAATCTAATGATTCTATGATTCTATGAACTAAAAAAGAAGATTACAATATAACTAAACCAAGCTCAAAATCACAGTATATGCAAGGAACTTCTAACATCTGAGTATCTGAATAATTTGCCACTGAACACAGGACAACTTAGAAGGTACTCAATGGATTCTAATTTCAGTTTCTTAATTTAGTTTTTTTTGTGGGTTTTTTTTTTTTTTTTCCAAGAAAGCTAAAATAAATTCAAGACCAAACAAGACCTAACAAATTCTGAAGTCTGTTTTCAGTAGTTCTGGCTATAAAGCCTGGGGTGTATCACTATCACTTGGCAACACAAAGTTGGTTGGACTACAGGTTTAGTCTGTTCTACCTGTTTTCTTACTGACTTCAATGGTAAGTCTGTAATCATAGAATCGCAAAACGGTAGGGGTTGGAAGTGACCTCTGGAGATCAACCCCCCTGCTAAAGCAGGTTCATCCAGAGCAGGCTGCATAGGACTGCATTTAGATGGGTTTTGAGTATCTACAGGGAAGGAGACTCCACAACTTCCCTGGGCAGTCTGTTACAGTGCTTTGTCACCCTCAGAGTAAAGAAGTTTTTCCTTATGATCAGATTAAACGTCCTGTGTCCCAGTTTGTGCCCATTGCCCCTTGTCCTGTCACTGGGCACCACTAAAAAGAGTCTGGCCCCATCCTCGTTTGACAGCTGCCCTTTAGATATTTCTGAGCATTGATAAGATCATAGAATGTATTGGGTTGGAAGGGACCTCTAAAGGTCATCTAGTCCAACCCTCCTGCAATAAGCAGGGACATCTCTAACTAGGTCATGTTGCTCAGAGCCCCATCAAACCTGACTTTGAATGTTTCCAGGAATGAAGCTTCCACTACCTCTCTAGACAACCTGTTCCAGTGATCCACCACCCTCATATTAAAGATGTCTTCTCAGTCTTCTCTTCTCCAGGCTAAAGAGCCCCAGGTCTCTCAGCCTTTCCTCATAAGAGAGATGCTCCAGCCCCCTAATCATCCTCATAGCCCTCCACTGGGCTCTCTCCAGTAGGTCTCTGTCCCTCTTGAACCGGAGAGCCCAGAACTGGACACAGTACTCCAGATGTGGCCACACCAGGGCAGAGTAGAGGGGGAGGAGAATCTCCCTCGACCTGCTGGCCACACTCTTCTTAATGCACCCCAGGATGCCATTGGCCTTCTTGGCCACAAGGGCACATTGCTGGCTCATGGTCAAATTTCTGTCGACCAGAACTCCCAGGTCCTTCTCCACAGAGCTGCTCTCCAGCAGGTCAGCCCCCAACCTGTACTGGTGCATGGGGTTATTCCTCCCCAGGTGCAGGACCCTACACTTGCCCTTATTGAACCTCATCAGGTTCCTCTCTGCCCAACTCTCCAGCCTGTCCAAATCTTGCTAAATGGCAGCACAACCCTCTGACGTATCAGCCAGTCCTCCCAGTTTTGTATTGTCAGCAAACTTGCTGAGGGTGCACTCTGTCCCTTCATCCAGGTCGTTGATGAATATGTTGAACAAGACTGGACCCAGTACTGTCCCCTGGGGAGCACCGCCAGTTACAGGCCTCCAACTGGACTCTGTGTCACTGATCACAACCCTCTGAGCTCTGTCCTTCAGCCAGTTGTCAATCCACCTCACTGTCCACTCCTCTAACAGACACTTTCTAAGCTTACCTATGAGGATGTGGTGGGAGATAGTGTCAAAAACTGTGCTGAAGTCAAGGTAGAATATATCCACTGCTCTCCTCTCACCTACCCAGCCAGTATGCCTGGGTATTGTATCTATGAGTTGTATCAATTTGAAATATATGTTAATGAGGAGCAGTTTTAGTGAGTCTCGAATGTCTTCTGCTGACACTTAGCCTTTTGATCTCCCTCCCATATAACCTTCACAGGCAATGCCCTAATGAGTTCATTCCTTATAATTCATTTATATGTCTTGAAGACTTTATTCTTCCAGCTCATTTTTCAGATATGATAAATGATTAGGGGATTTTGCAGTATATCTAGCACTGCATACTACTTTGTAGTTAGAAATAATTACACTGAATTTCCCACCTGTATGTATTTCCCTGTTTGATGTATTTTAAGCAAAGATCTTACGTATGTAATACTGGGTGGATTAATTTCTTTTCATAATTATTCTTTTCCATGATTTTTTAATGCCTTTTGTTTGCTAGGCTGTAAACTGTGCCTGAGATATTCCCCTTGGACTCCAATAGGACAATGTATGCAAGATACAATTGATTTGGCTATAAATCTTTAGTAGAGAGAGTTTGATGCTTCTGGATTATTTGTGCTGCCCATAAACATAAGGAAAACATGAGACCACTGAACATGAATGGCAACTGGCCACAGGCTAATACTTTGCCATAGGACTTTTCAAGTCGTAATACATTCATGATACTATTAGGTTTTTCAGCTTTTGCCTGGATTTAGTTATCTGGATTCCTGTATATTATGGGCTGATATTTAAGTTAATCCAGGCTCATCAGTTTTGCGCCCCCTCTGGACTGTGAAAGGCATTCATACTAAATACTATGTCTGTAGTTCAAGAATGGGTTTTAACCTGTCTGGTTATAATTTATGGAGTTCTATATGTTACCATGCCTAAGCGTGACTGAATTTATAATATTTGATGTAGGCTGGTGAATTACTGCTGAATTATAAGACTTCATAACTTGTTGGCCCACTACTAATACCAGATTTTGAATTTATGAGACTAACTTTGTGTTAAGTACTATGGGCATTTCAAAAGGTAATACTCAGGATTTAGTCCATTCATTTTCTCATTTAGCAGCTTGTATAGAACATCTATCCATGTGAAGAAAGGGTAAACTTAAGAAAATGCGGTTGCTTTATAACAACATGATTCTATAGAAATTTGTTTTAAATTAATATTCTAAGGTACCTGTAGTAGAAAGACACTTTCCCAAAACTGTGGAGGTTGAGAATTGCAGGGTTGGTTTAAAATCCAATCTAAATTCAATTTCATTTTGTGCAGTACTTCCATTAAATCTGATTAATGTCCAGGGATAAAACACAAGATTTATTTTTTATTCTCTTTGTTAGTTGTTCTAGTAAACAAGGCATTTGTATACTTTTGTGTTGTCTTTTAAAGCCAGTGAACCACTAGACTGACTACTACTTTGTGATATCATTACAATTTAGAAGCTCTGGTGGTTCTCAGGAACAGAAAAGTTAAAGAAAGTGAATGAAAGATTGCATATCTTTTAAAGCAATGACCTGATAATTATTTTACGTCACTTTGTGATTACTTTGTTAAATACACTATTATCAAAAAAGAATGTATATATATATATACTGATACAAAGAATCAGCTGAATAAATGCAATGCATAAAACAAACAAGTCCTCATCCACATTTTTTTTCTTAGCGGTGTGTTTTGTTCCTTCTTAGCAAAACCAGGAAGAGAGTTATTACTGTTCTTTGAAAAAAATTAATGGGATGATATATTGACAGCCCTGATTTTTTTACTTAGGAGTGTGCAAATCATAATTTGAAGTGTAGCTGAAGAAAAATAAAGTTGACATGTCACCACCCATGGTACATGCTAGACTTTATTCACAGTTGTGCTGCACAAGGTATCTGTAGGATATTGTATAGCGGTTGCTACAAAGATCTCGTAAAGGATGGAGGTGAGGCACTGAGCCTGCAGATTAAAAAATAATTTAATAACAGTAAAATGAGCTTGTCTGGCTCATCTTGGTTATACTTAAACTGTCTTATATATTGGATTTAAACTGATTGAAAACTCACCGCTTCTTTTATGTGGCTGAATGATTAAGACTGATGATATTAGTCTGGGCCCATAGACTTAAAAGACAAAGAAATACATTGTTAAATCTATGATATGCTTGCAGTAGTGAACCAGCATAACTTGATTTGTCATTGAAGTCTCTGAAAGTGTTGTGATTGCCATTGCTGGGTGTTCACAGGAGCTGTTCAATATTGAAAGTAAACATAGGTCCGCTTTGCTGTCTGTCATTCTTCAAGTTGTCTGAGAGCAAAACAAATCTCTGGAATAGCTTTGGGGGTTATAACATAGGAAATGTGCCAGTAGAATAAACCTGATTTAGAAATTTTGTAAGAAATCTTAAAATGACTGTTAAACAGAATGATGCAGAATCGTAAACACAAGTGGCCAGTATTATAATATGCTGTTTAGAAAAGCACAAATAGTCAATAACTCATGCTGTTGATTATTGTACTCATCCATCTGTGGGTTGCTGGGGCACGAGCAATGTAGTTCAATCTTGAAGGTTTACTGTTGTTTAGACCACATTGTAAAACCTATTGATTATCTATGTGCAGCATGATTTATTCTTTCATCTAATATTTGTGGTCTTGGTAATAGGATGCTGCAGCAGTGGATTGTAACAGGCATTTTAGATCACATACTTTATGGTTTTCATCTAGGAAAAAGTAATAATAAAAAATTGGGAAGAGTAATAAAAACCTTATTCATGTCATTCTAAAGAGATTATTATAACATCATTATTTTACTAACATTACCTAGTTTATCAAAGGTTATCTGAAGCATTGGCAAAATTTCTGTAAAAGGCTGAACCTACAGTTACAAAAATAGACATTTTCAGAGGAGGCTTTAATATTCTTCACACTTTATTATTTTAAATCATCTAAACCAAGAATGAGTTTGACTTAAATTTTTGTCTTTGTTATTCTGGTTGCTCCAAGCTTTTATATGAAGGGTTCTTGAGTCAGTGATAACTGGGTATTTATATTTCAGTTCGGTTGTCTAGGCCACCTAGTACCATTTTAAGTGCAACACAAAGCCTGCAGATGTGACACAGGTCCTTCAGGATACCCATACTCTTCCAAACAGGCAGATAAATGGCATCTACCATTGAAAATGGTATTAAACACTCTTAGGCAGCTAAATAAAGCCTCCATAGTGGGACTGTACTTTCTTTGAATTCTTCATTCCCTCCAATAAAAATGAGACATAATGTACAGTAACATATTTAGGGCTATAATTTAGCTGTCCATGCATATGTGCCTCCATGTAAGCTAGGTGTCCAAACTGCCGTTGTAGCTGGTGGAGATCTCATCCTCGGTTCAGTCACCTTAAAGTATACATCTTGATCAATCTAGTATGCCCTATCTGATCTGTATCTCTGCTGCTCCAGAAGGATGTGAGTCTCCCATACACATATGCACAATGTGACGTGCAGTGCAGGTGTCTTAGGTACATATGGCATGACTTGCTGAGGTTGAGAAAAGTCACAGAGCTGGTGGCAATGCAGGCAGCTGTGGTCTACAGAGTTACTCAGCTGGCACTTCCACATGTCAATCCATGGGATAAACTGAAGAGGCTTTGCTGTACTGAATAGGTCTCCATTGGTGGGAGCCTAGCTCCATGCAGGGTCCTGACTTTAGGAGTCTGACTTTTGAAACAAATCAAACCCTTTCCTGAATCACTGTGGTACTTGGCATGTATGAATGATTGTAGTGAAATTCACTTTAGGAGAGATGCACATATATATGTGCCATAGTAATGGAGGGGGGGAGGGGGGAGGGAGACGAATGGGATGTACTTTCCTGCTCTTTACCATGGGCAGGCAACACTTTTTTTCTTACTTACGTGAATGTTAGAGGAATGGAAAAGAGGGAGATATCAAAACCAGTCTTAAGGGTGGTGTGAAATGTGAAACTAAGAATTAATAGAGATAGCAGATAGCAGAGGAATAGAAGTAATGACTCTGATTTATAAGCATGTATCTTGTTTTTATTGGAGAAAACAAAGAACGCACAGAAAGTTAAAACAGATTAGTTTAATATGTCTTCTCTGTGATCTTTTCACAAAGCATGCAATTTCAAACCTGCTGAAGTCAGTGAGAATCATTTCACTGACCTGAACAAGCCTTTTCTCAGAATATATGACATTTATTCTTATGCATAGATATATAAATTAAAGAGGTGATAGCCAGTCTTGTTTATTATATTAAAACTATTCTGAGTTTTCTACTATTCCTTTCAGCCAGTGACTTAACAGCACACTTCACATTGCTTCAGTAATTGCCTGACATACTTTGACACTATTTGATTCTGCCTATTTTTAGTACTGTTTGGACAGTATTAACTGTACTTCATGCTTTTCCTCACTTTATAGAGACCTGTTAAAAAAGTAAATATGAAAAAATAAATACATAAGTACGTACTTGTAAAGCTGGAATGAAAGTTACTGACTCACAACCATCCAGTGGATAAAATGGGTTAATACTTAAAGTGTTTCTATGTATTTTTATTCTCGACTCTAGGGTAAGTTTCCTTTTGATCTATGTATTGCTCCTTTGCCTTCCCTGAAATGCAGGCTTCTCAGGCAGAAGTAGGAAATTCCTCAATGTGAACACTCCTTCTGTTTTGAAAGCGAGCATTTTTCCTTACCTGCAAATCCTCGATCAAGTCAGGAGTGAATACTTCTCCAGCATACTTTAACTGTCTTATTAAAAACTACTCCGTGTACTTAAGGATTGCCACCTAACACATGAAATGAAGAGTTAGTTTACCCATTCAGGCTTTACCAGTTATGCAGATCTTGAGGCTTAGGGTGGGTGTATCCATCACAGTGCCCAAGGTGAGCAACTCTGCATGTTCCAGCACTTTGCTTGAGCATAGCAATTGCCAGACTAAACAGCATTGCTCAAAAGCACATTCTTATGTGTTTGGTACGTGTCCTTCCTTTGGAAGACAAGAAGACAAAACTGTTCAATCTCTTAAAAGTAAAGTTTTAATGGAATGAAAGAGTTGTTTAAATTGTTTAATGTTACTTTTGGCATCCGTTTACAACAGTAAGAGGAATGACTTGAAGTGGAGTGGCTGAGAGCATTTAACTTTCTATTGCAACTTGCAGAATGGGTTGTGAAGTGAGGGAGCTAATGTATGTGTATATGTAGACAGGTACAGCAGGGCTTTGTTGTATTTTGTAACTTAATAACTCAGCTTACAATCAATTTCCTTTTATATTCTTTTGGACTGTGTTTACTATATCCTGCCAAGAAAATATACGGATTATTAATTGTGTTGTAACATTACTTGTAAGGTGTTTACCTATATACAAAATATGATTGTCACAGTTTGTGATAAGTTTGTCTCTTCGTAAATTCTAGTGCAATAATACATTCAGGATAAATTTAAGATGTCCTGAAGTAATTGTTTTAAGTTCTTACACTTAATTTCTTATTTTTTAAACCTTAGAAATAATGAAGTTTTTTTTTTATTACAGAAACCTTTGAAATGCTTATCAAACTGGCTGAGAATTACACAAGCACACTTTTCTGCAATGCATATAGAAGCATGGCTGCTGAGGCTACTGCACGTGTTCAGGAGTTTTTCACAGATGTTGGACTCTTCATATTTGGCCCAGATGTTAGCACAGAGGAATTTGTCAACAGATTTTTTGACACTCTGTTCCCAGTAGCGTACAACCACATCATTAACCCTGGTCTGACTGACATTTCACTGGAATATGCGGAGTGCCTCCGAATGTCGAGAAGAGACATCAGGCCCTTTGGTAATGTTCCCAAAAAAGCCACAGAAGAAATGGGAAGATCACTGTTAACCAGCCGGACTTTCTTGCAGGCTCTGAATTTGGGGATTGAAGTGATCAATACAACAGATCATCTGCATTTCTCTAAAGACTGCAGCAGAGCTTTACTGAGAATGCAGTACTGTCCCCATTGCCAAGGGCTGACTTTAAGTAAGCCCTGTATGGGCTACTGCCTCAATGTCATCCGAGGCTGCTTAGCTAACATGGCAGAAATGGATCTTCATTGGCGGGGATATATTCAGTCCCTGGAGGAGCTCTCAAGTGCCATGAGTGGAACATACGACATTGAGCACGTACTTCTAAATTTTCATTCACTTGTTAACGATGCACTTGTACAGGCTCGTATCAATGGGCCAGAATTATCTGAGAAGGTAAGAAGCTGTTTTTATCCACACTTGGTGCAAACGTGACGCTAAGAAAAGTAACACTGATAACTGTTATTAGTTTGGCCATTTTTTATGGTGACGAACATGTTCGTATCTGAGTTCAGCTTTATTTGACAATACATTTTTGCAGCACTGCCAGTTTTTGATTTAATCATGCACATGACCTGCTGATTTCCCGTGTTCTATTCATAAGTTTAACATCAAATACAGAGTCAACATTTTGGCAGCATTTACAGTAAAGGCTTTTCAAAATGAAAAAAAATTCTTGTGTGGAATTTATCTTCTCCCATTTCCTATTTTTCAAAATTTTACTGAGTGAAAATTTTTGTTGCACAGTCCAATGAAAACTTCTATTCCTTCACCCTTTTTATTTAGAAGCTAACATTTTCAGTAGATGCACTGAATAGCTTTAAGTTTAACTTTACAACTGCATCTGTTAAGTTCTGCTCAACAAGGGTGAACAATGGAAGGTGCAATTAAGCTTGGAAGCTTAAAATATTACTGAGGAAAGTAAATTATCCAGTGAAAAACTAATTCTGCAAATATTCTATAAAAATAGAATAATACCCTGACATTTGTGTAAATGAGAGTGTTAAATCTCAGCAATAATATTTGTTTACATATTGGAAACTTATTATACAACATACTGGGAGTAATTTTTAGGAGCACAAAAAATGTTTTTCATGAACTGAAGAAAATTGTTTAATTGCTTCATTGTTATCTTATATGCACATAAAGATAAATTTAAACATTTCTTCTTTTAAATACCAGCGACCTGTCTTAAAGAACCTGTAACCACATATATTATTTACATAATTTTGTAGATTTCAGAGAAAGCAGCACAGTTCATTTCCAACATGAACTAAGTCCTTCCTTACATATACTTAAGAGAAAAAGCAAGTTACATGAGAGCTGTGTTACCTGTGAATGTATGAAGTGAAGAATTTTAAGGTATTGTTAGGAAAAATACACGGTATTTAGCTACACATTAGAAAGAAAGATAGTATATCTGCAATTTATGAAGGTTATGTAAGTAGCAAAACTTGAATTCTTCCTGTGTCATATTTAATCCACAATACCTTTTGTAATTGTGTTTTTCTCTGTATTCTTACATGCAGACTTCACTGACAGTGACATATTCTGTGTTTAATGCTGGACTGGATGTCTTGGTCTGGGGAGATGCCTTTAGTTTTACAGTAAACACAGGTCTAAACAGGGTATCTGGGTGTCACTGTGGTGTGGCATCACCTGAAGTGCAGTAATACTTCTGTCACAGCCTGCCTCTTTACGTGACTAGCTGAAGTTGAAGCAGCGTCTTAGGCTAAGCAGCTGATATGACCTCTAACAATAGACAACTTGACCTGAAACAATAAACAGAGGATTCTTAATTTCTTACTAAGATCCACAGTCTATTAAAACAGATTCTTCATCCTGCCTGTAGTCAGTGAAAACAGGGAAATTGCCCATTTCTAGGAATTTCCCATTTTATCTGCTTTATACCAGCCAGCTACATTATCCAGAATCCTCTGCTGCTGAACTTCCTTGAGAAAAACTGATTTTTTTTTTGAAAGGGCTTTCACTAACAGTTTGGCTGAAAAGTGCTCACTGATGTCTAATTCCTAGTATGTTTCAGAGCTACAGTTGCCTTTTAAGGATATTCCCTGTTCCTCCTCAGATTTTTTTGGGATCTTTTTGCCTACAGTTTTCAGGAACAAGCTAGAATAAGAAGCTGAAGGCTCAAGGGAAGGACTTCTGTTTCCTGATTCATCCTGGGTCATTTAGTTTGAAAAGTTTTAGACTTGGATTGGATTTTCAACAGTGAACCGTCATTGGCCCAGACTTAAAAGTCTCAGCACGCTCATGTTTTCAAAATAAAATTTTTTATTCTCCAAAATAGTATATTTTACTCAATTTTAGTAAAAAATCAAATGGGTGAAGGGTTCTCCACCCAGTGTTCTGGCTTAATGAAAATTTCAGATTGATCCAAAATAAAATGCTTTATTTTGATGTTCTTGAAAACTCTATGCCTTCCTTCTCACCGTCTCCCATATGATGTAAGGAATACTAAAATTTCTTACGTAATGTTAGTTTGTGCCCATGTGTTTGTTCAAAGATCAAGCATTTACTTCTGTTGTATTAAGATCTTATATAGAATCACTTCCAAACTTCAAAAATTAAATGTTTCATTTTTCACTTAATTATGTCAGACCTATGCATTTAGATATATCTTTCACTTAATCACTATGTTATAATTGACCAATCCTTTCTTTCTTTGATATGTGATTTGGTCAAATTACACTATTATGCATTGATCCGTTGAAACAAGGTGATCTAGTCAGTCAGTTCTGATTCGCTGAGTATGGCTTGAGTATATTTCATGTTCTCCCATACATTAGGTATCAAGACCTAATTCTGACATGTAATAAACACAGTCTTTCAGCTTTAAGAGGCAGAGCACATGAATTCAGTTGAAATTGGCTCATTAATATTTATTTCTTTTATCTTCAGAGTGACTCATGAACTGTTTCAAATTTTGATAAGCAATTAATGCATCAGTGATTCTAACAGACACAGAAAAGATGATTATGAGCCAGCAAATAATGGCTCGCTTAGGCACGCAGCAGTCGCTGCAGTTTTGAAAGTGAATTTCATCACAGTAGGTGCTTATGAGTTTCAAAGAAGCAGACAGAGGAAAAAAAACTTTAAAAGTTTGAATGTATGATATGTACATATGCAAATGTTAATATGAGAATCAACAGAGTATCCTGCTTAGTGATACAGGTATTTGTACGCTTTTTATCTAATCGTGTGTATGTTTCTATAAATAACTATGTGTAAAGGACTTTTTTCCTAACATGTTGCATGACTCTCTGTATTTAAATCTAATGTTTAGTCATACTTCAAGCTCTGTGTGGTGTGGAAAGCCCACTAATGCTTATATAACATGGCTTCCTTTTACAAAACTCTTTTTTCCAGTAATTTACAACTTTTTCCCTTTTCTGCTTGGGTCAGCAGAGCAGTGTCATGTTGTCACCAGCTGAAATTTCTCTTTGCCTTTGTTCTTCCTGTTTCGAATTCACACTCCCAGTTCCTTCCTCACACAGCTCCGCTGACTGACAAATAAGTACAGCACCCATTCATCATCTCTATGCCTGGACATTATTCTATGCTATTCTGTAGAATCTAGTGGAGATGTGTGGGTTGTGCAACTATTCACATATTTAAATATGTTCATCTATATATATATTGACATGTATTTAATGATAATTCTGTTCTGTGTTCCTGAAGTCTATATATATCCATTTATGTACTACTTATGCTCGGTCCATAGTGGACTTTATGGTTTTTTAGCTGGTAGGAGTTTGAACAGAAATTTTTTAGCAGACTTCTGTGTATATGCTCATGCAGATATAATGTAACAGAAGTTTAAGAAAGCTGAATCATAAAAACCAAGAACATTATTAGATAATCTGAAAGAGATGATGTGTAGTTCTTAAGTATTGAGTAACAGGTAAAAATGCTTGTAGCTACAAAGGAGCTTGTAGATTCATCCTATGCTTCTCTTTGAGCTCAGCCTGAGTTACCACATGCCAATCTCTGAGCTTGTGTACAGCCAGGGAATCGCCACTGAGGGAAACTGCAGGCTAATGAGTGCACAAGAACTTTGTAACACATTTAAGCCTTATTTAAGGAAAAACAAGCACTCAAAAAAGCTACAGAAACTTGTTTCATGTTGCCTCCATGCTGTTATGCTAGCCACTGTCAGTGTTAAGACAGAAGGACAAAGAGCGACTTCAGCAAGATTTATGAAGTTTTGATGTGGATGGAGCCTACTATCCCCAGCATAAGGGCATGTTCATGTTCCCTTTAGGCATGGGTTACTGGCGTGGCCCCATGCCATGGAAAGGCAAGTTCCTGTGTGACAGTGTGGTTCAACGGCAGCTTAAGCCAGTGTCACCCTTGGTTGCCCAAGTCCTGCTCTGGCACCATCCTCAGCTGTGTGTTTTCACCCCTTTCCCTGTGTGCATGCTGCTTTGGCAGCTGAAACTCAAGCTGGTTGAGGGAGCTGTCTGTAAGAGAGAGTCTCTTAGCCATGGTTTTGTTTTGGTGCGTGAGGACTTGTGCTGTCAGGCACTGGGTAATGCAGCAGCTGAGAGGTCCACTGGAATGGAACAGACAGAGGACCTGAGAGGAGGTGAAATGGGTCCAAGGCAAGAGCTGAAGGAAGAGGGGAAAGGAACAGGAGAGAAGAGAAAGAGACAGTCACAAAGCTTTATAATTAAATCTTTCCTCCAGACTTTACATTAAAGTATTGTGCTTCATTCCCAAAAGATCAATGGTGTTTGGGATTAATATTGAATAAAAGAGATGAAAAGGAATATTGATTAGGTGTTCATTGTGTATTCTGTATTCTGGACACTGATGATTTGGGGATCTGGAGGAAAATGAATTATGTGTCCATGATATTAAAAGCTATATATGCGTATAAAAATGTGGGAATTAGAAAAATTAAAATCACACAGACAAATTCTGGCATTTCCTAATTTTTAAAACGAGGAATTTGTGCTATAGGTTTGGTAAAATTCTTGTATGTATTTTTATATGTAATACAAACCTACAAGAATTTGGAATGGGATTTTCAAAAGCCCTACATCTTCACTGTGTTCTAGCCGATGTGGATTTTCACCAAATCAGTTTTCTAAATAGTTGGAGATAATGAAAATGTCAAACTTCTGGAAGTTCTCAAGTCCTTTCAGTGATCTTAGTCTTAGGTCTAAGTTATGTGACTTCTAAAAAATATGCATAATCATATTGTATTAAAAGATACTTTTGTCTTGCTCTTTTTTTATTCTGTTGTTAATACTAGGAAAAAAGCAAGATCTTGTGCCATAGAATGCTATCAGGAAGAAGAATTTAATAGACTGTATTTAGAGCTATATTTTCTTATTGATTATTTTTGCTTGAAATGACTAGCTATAAACACTTAAACAGAACTACTGTAATACAGTGATGTTTTAAATTTAATATTCCCATGAAGAGACATATTCACAAACAGTATAAATAGAATATTTGTGGGTTTTTTTCTATTCCTTCTAGGATCTGTTTTATGTAACTACTTTTGTTGGGGTCTCTCCAGTGAAAAGTCGCACAGCCTTATTCCATACCATTCCAGAAAATGAAATGCTGTAGGAGTGCACTAAACCATTTAATTTTTTAGATTTAAAAAAGGAATGGAAAGAAGGTGATGAAACAAATCTTTTGATAGTCTCAAATACACAGAAGTATAAACCTGCAAGCTATAGTACAATTGCAGTTTTTATTTTTGGAAAGGACTAAGCTTAATTGTCAATAAAAGACCAAATTAACAGCATTTCTAATTGTGGGAAGTGCTGTGCCTGGATATTTGTTAACTTTTATAGCTTTACAGGTTAAGGCACTTAAAGAAGTGCAAGAGATGAGCATCCTTTGAAGTAGCTATCCTGTTGTCCTGGTTTCGGCTGAGATAGACTTAATTTTTTCTTCTTAGTAGCAAGAATAGTTCTATGTTTTGGATTCAGTATGGGATTTGGTATGAGAAGAATGCTGATAATATACCGATGGTTTTAGTTGTTGCTAAGGAATCGAGGACTTTTTAAACTTCCCATGTCTTGCTAGTGTGCAGGTGCCCCAGAAGCTAGGAGTGAGCATGGCCAGAGTAACAGATCCAAACTGGCCAATGGAATATTTTATGTCATACAACGTCATGCTCAGTATATGGACGAAGGTTAGCTGGGAAGCTGGGTCTCTCTCTCTTCTGGGATTGTGGTTTATGGATTTTCTTCTCCGGGATCGGGAACAGTCTGGGCCTGGGTCAGTGGGTGGTGAGCAATTGCATTGCGCATTACTCATTTGTATATTCTATTATGACTATTATTATCATTATTATTTTAATTTTCTTATTTCAATTATTAAAGTGTTCTTATCTTGACAAACAAGTTTCGCTCTTAATTTTCAGTTCCCCTCCGCCATCCCACTGGGAGGGCAGGAGTGAGTGAGTAGCTGCCTGGTGCTCAGTTGCTGGCTGGAGTTAAACCACGACACCTGTGAACCCACTTCCTTAGTGTCTAAAATTTAATTTATTTATTTCCATGATTATATGCCTATAAATACAACGGCTTTATGCCTACTGCTTCATAACTACCACATTTTGATTGCTTGCTTAGAGTGCATTAGTCAATCATGTGAAGTAAGTTCACAAGCTATTTGAACTTATATTAAAAATAATTTTGTCACTCTCTTAAAGACATTTTAACATTAGAAAATGCTTATTATAAATGTTTTATATAAATCAGGTCATGAAAAAGATCTGAATTTTGTCACTTAAAAATAAAGTTGTAAATATCACAGAGAGCTGTACTCAGCACAGCTGAAATGGCCTTCTATCTCTGTTCTATATGCATATAAAATACGCAGTACAATGTTAACCAAAAATGATTATTGATTTGATAACAATCAGAGATACAATTACAGTATTTTTCATAAGGGAAATATTAGGCTGTACTTCCAAGCATTATTTATAATATCCACCCCTGATTTTGCTTGAAAAACTTAGGAATTATCCATCTAATAAAAATTCAGGAAAACAGAATAATGGAAGAAAAAAATCAGCATTTCCATTAAAACCAAAAATTCAGGAAAATAGATTAAAAGAAGACAATAAGAAACACTTCCCCTAAAATAGTTCAATCTGTCTAAACATCTTCTAATCTTATTTCCATGTTTTTCAGTGCACCCAGCAGTATCTACACATTCATTGACAAATTTAGTGACTATTTCACTACTAGTTTATCTTATTTTGCCTCATTATTGGAGGAACCTTTCATCATTCTTTGATTTTGAGGACTATGAATGCTACATACCCTTTAGCAAAATGAGTAAGGGGTTTAACCTTAATTTTGCTTCTTTGGGGTTTGTTTTCTTGTTTCATAGTCTTTGCATTATTCACATGACTCCTACTTTCGGATTTTTAAAACTTTTAAACTTTTAAAAGGAAATAATATACATTTACTCTTCCCACCTTAATTTTCTCATGCTTTCAACTTAAAATGAAGTAAGTAGTGTATTTGAAAGTGATGTATCCAAGATTTTGTTAGTTTTTTAGATAAATATTAAAACAATATTTTACAAATGAGGAGATTTAGACTAGACGTTAGGAAGCATTTCTTTACCAAGAGGTAAAGAACATTCAAACACTGGAACAGACTTCCTAGGGAGGTGGTCGATGCTCCAAGCCTGTCAGTGTTTAAGAGGCATTTGGACAATGCCCTTAACAACATGTTGTAACTTTTGGTCAGCCCTGGAGTGGTCAGGCAGTTGGACTAGGTGATCATTATCGGTTCCTTCCAACGGAAATATTCTGTTCTATTCTATTCTATTCTATTCTATTCTATTCTATTCTATTCTATTCTATTCTATTCTATATCCTTTTATGAAATGGCATAGAATGAAAATCAAAACCCTGATTAAAAAGAAACAAAAGCTCTACACATAACAAGAATTAATTATGTGAAAATATAGTTTCACAGCCTGATTTACTGTATATACGAGAGTAAAACTGGCAATTATTATAGAATAACGTAGTCATGTTATTTTACAAATTAAGCAGATTACACAGGGTTGTACAATTTATGATTGCTTTGGTTTATTATCTATATTGTTTATATTTAAACTGCACAGTAAATTTCTCAATTATAAACATTATAAGTATAATTTATCTCTTTGGAAATAGGTAAGTTTAGACAAATATCTAGCTGGCTTTTCCAAATACCTGACTGCATTTTTCTATGATTCATCTTCTGCTGTGTAGACAACTTTTTCCAGCATTTTCACAATGAGGAGACATGCAGATGGCATCATTCTAAGGGCGTTCTCTAATGCTGTAGCAAAAGAAAATTACCTTGATGGCAGGGACAACGTACCATATTCAAATCCTGGACTTCCCTCTCTTTCGTGCTTACACACACACACTCCTGCTCCTGTATTGTGATTGCTATAATTATCTTGGAGGATCAATCACTCTCTCTTAATGAGAGAGCCCTGTTTAGCACAAGGCTCCAGGTACACTTGATATGGGCAGAAAAGAGAAGCACTATCAGTGCTGTATGCAGAGTTTTGTGCCTTAGGATCATAGAATCATAGAATGGTTTGGGTTGGAAGGGACCATTTTTTCACTGAAAGTGTTGTCATACATTGGAATAGGCTGCCCAGGGAGGTGGTCGAGTCACCATCCCTTAATGTGTTTAAAGGTTGTTTAGATGTGGTGCTTGGAGATATGGTTTAGAGGTGTATATGATAGATGTGTGGACTTGATCTCAAAGGTCTTTTCCAACCTGAATGATTCTATGATTTTATGATTCAATCAGGAACAGTTTGACTTTAAAGACATTATTTTACACTAACATGACTGGGACCAGATTCTGGTCCTTTGTGTTTGATTAGTATTCCTTTTATTTCTGCTGCCAATGTTCTCCTCTAGATGTTTTTGTACAAATGGCCTCCACATTTTGGGGGATGTAAGAGATAGCAAATTGCCCCCTTTTTGCCTTTTCAAATCCCGTGGCATTAATTAAATGTACATTGTCGTCAAATGTACCATCAGTTTATAGAGGGGAGCCATCTGATCCCAGAAAATCAACTCAGATTTAGAAAAGGATACTGTATTTCTCTCAAACTAATTATGCATGAATCAGAATCATAGAACCATAGAATGATAATGGTTTGGGTTGGAAGGGACATTACAGATCATCTAGCCCAACCCCCTTGGCATGGGCAGGGACACCTTCCACTAGACCAGGTTGCTCAAAGCCCCATCCAACCTGGCCTTGAACACTTCCAGGGAGGGATGGCCCCAGTATGAACAGCTGACGTAGCTCCACTAGCTCCTCCCAAACTTTGGTTCTGTTACCACTAGCAGTCAGGAAAGTAGCAGGGAGACAGGATGATTAACAGTGGCCTTACTTGTGGCATTGAACAGCCAAACTGCTCTGTGTGTGTCAGTGTGTACGTATACCCATGTGGTGTGTATGGTGGATTACTGGCTTGGAGTTTCTCACTGGGAAAGAAGAGGATTATCTCTGAAATCAGATGCAGAGGGATGGGGAGAAAGGAAGTGTGAGTAAGGGTGAGAGAAGTTGATTGGGGTCCTGAGTAAGATGTGTACATCCCACACACTGTCTACTTTCTACTGTTTACAGCCTTAGGTTACAACAGTGGCACAGGAGCCACTGCCAGGTTTCACTGTCAACAACATCCCATAGTTTTTCGAGAAAGCAGTGTACGTTGCAGGTGGGGTTAGTTGTAGCTGTTTTTAAGCACCATATTGACATCAACCAGGGAGAATCTGTCACTGACATGAAGTCTCTGTCACCGTAGGGGAAGGCAGGAAGGCTGGGCAGTTGGTAAGAGGAGGTCAGCAGGGTACCCAGCACGAAGATCCCACTGCCAGGCCACATATCACTGCTTCCATGGGGGAATGGTGGAGACACTGCTGATTTTCAGAGACACTGCTGATATTCAGAGAAGAGTCCCCACCAAAGATAGTCTCCATGGGCAGAGGCCACATGTGATCTGAAAGATACAGCGGCACAGATGCATCTTCTTCTTCAGCTTTCCCTGTGTGCTGGAAGACGAACCGGCTGAGAAGACAACCGGCCTGGTTAAACAGGGAGCTTTTGCTGGAACTCAGGGTAAAAAAGAGGTTTTACCACTCTTGGAAGAAGGGGCAGGTAACTCAAGAAGAGTACAGGGAGCTTGTTAGGTCATGCAGAGGGAAAATTAGAGAGGCAAAAGCCCAACTAGAACTCAGGCTGGCCACTGTTGTGAAAGACAACAAAAAATGTTTCTACAAATATGTTAACAACTGAAAGAGAGCCAAGGAGAATTTCCATCCTCTATTGGATGTGGAGGGGAACATTGCCACCAAGGATGAGGAAAAGGCTGAGGTACTTAGTGCCTTCTTTGCCTCAGTCTTTAATAGTCAGACAAGCAATCCACAAAGTATTCAGCCCCCTGACCTGGAAGACGGGGTCTGAGAGCAAAATAACCTGTTATTCAGAGTCTATGCGGCTGGATGGGATCCACTGGAGAGTACTGAGGGAACTGGTGGAGGAGCTGGCCAAACCATTCTCCACCATTTATCAGAAGCCTTGGTCAACAGGGGAGGTCCCAGACAACTGGAGGCTTGCCAATGTGACGCCCATCTACAAGAAGGGCCGGAAGGAGGATCCGGGGAACTACAGGCCTGTCAGCCTGACCTCGGTGCTGGGGAAGGTTATGGGTTGGTTTATCTTGAGTACACTCACATGGCATGTGCAGTGCAACCAGGGACTCAGGCCCAGCCAGCATGGGTTCATGAAGGGCTGGTCTTGCTTAAGCAACCCGATCTCCTTCTATGACCAGGTGACCCGCCCAGTCAATGAGGGAAAGGCTGTGGATGTCATCTACCTGGACTTCAGTAAAGCCTTTGACACCGTCTCCCACAGCATTCTCCTAAGAAAGCTGGCGGCTCATGGTCTAGACAGCTGTACACTAAAAACTGGCTGGATGGCCAATCACAGAGAGTGGTGATGAATGGAGTTAAATCCAGCTGGCGCCCAGTCACAAGCAGTGTCCCCCAGGGCTCAGTATTGGGACCGGTCTTGTTTAACATCTTTATTATGATCTGGATGAGGGAATTGAGTGCTCCCTCAGTAAGTTTGCAGATACACTAAATTGAGTGGGAGTGTTGATCTACTTGAGGGTAGGAAGGCTCTGCAGAGGCTCTGGTCAACAGCCAGCTGAACATGAGCCAGCAGTGTGCCCAGGCAACAAAGGTGGCCAACAGCATCCTGGCTTGAATCAGAAATAGCGTGGCCAGCACAAGTAGGGAGGTGATCATGCCCCTATACTTGGCACTGGTGAGGCCACACCTCAAATCCTGTGTGCAGTTTTGGGCCCCTCACTGCAAGAAAGATATTGAGTTGCTGGACCGTGTCCAGAGAAGGACAATGAAGCTGGTGAAGCGTCTGGAGAACAAGTCTTATGAGGAGCAGCTGAGGGAACTGGGGTTGTTTAGTCTGGAGAAGAGGAGGCTGAGGGGAGATATTATCGTTCTCTACAACTACTTGAAAGGAGGTTATAGTGAGGTGGGTGTCGGTCTCTTCCCCCAAGTAATCAGTGATAGGAGAAGAGGAAATGGCCTCAAGCTGCACCAAGGGAGGTTTAGATTGGGTGTTAGGAAAAATTTCTTTACTGAAAGAGTGGGCAGTCATTGGAACAGGCTGCCCAGGGAAGTCGTGGAGTCACTGTCCCTGGAGGTTTTCAAAAAACGGGTGAATGTGGCACTTTGGGACATGGTTTAGTGGACATGGTGGTATTAGGTCAATGGTTGGACTTGATGATCTCAGCAGTCTATTCCAACCTAATGATTCTATGATTCTATTCCTCTCATTTTTGAGATTATATGTGATACAAACTACTTCTTCACTTGGCTTTTGACCTGTCTCTCCACTTGTACTGTTTTCTTTAAAAGCAGACACCTTCTGTTTGTTTTCATGCTTTGTTTCCATAGCAAAGTGCATGACACTGTTCTCTTGTCATCCAGCATACCAGCTCTTGTGTAGCATTGTGCTGCTGCCAGGGCTCTGCTACAGGATCTGTTAGGACTGCAAGGGAAAAATGTCCTTGTTGAGCCTCTCCCTGTTCACCCTTTCTTACTCATTCTGCCTGGGCTGTTTTCACCTTCTTCCTCAAGGTATAATGCTTCCTTTTCTTGCTGGAAACAAGTGTGCAGAATGCTGTAAGCACTGAAGATGTCATTGACACTTTCCAGAGCATTTTTCAGGGCACTGCCAGACTGATGAAGCCAGTGTAATTTGTTTTCAGGATGTGAAAAGCCTTCACTTTTACAGTGATGAGGGGGCAAGGTCATCATTTCACGTTTCAATGCGTAAAGAGGGTGAAAAATCTCAGCTGGAGGGAATAGATGGAGTCTCCTATGGCAAGACTCTCTTCAAAAACGGGGGAAACGTGAGAGGACTTGTGGATAGAAGACACACTATCTTGCTGATAGTAGTCAAGTGTACTACCTGTCAATCTTTTCTTGCTTCAAATGTTGATTTGGAAGGGACAAACGTCATGGGGAAATTACAACCACTCTGGTATCTGCTGGAAGGATGACACAGCAGTGAACAAGCAATCTAGGAGATTTCTGGAGTGCATTGGTGCCAACTTCCTGGCATAGATGCTAACAAGGAGGGGTGCTCTGCTGATCTTGATTACTTACAAACGATGAAGAATGTGGCTGTGAAAGTCAGGAGCAGCAGGGCTGTGAAAATCAGGAGCAGCCTTGAGATGGTGAGTGTTCAATATCCTAAGAAGAGAAAGCAGTGCAAAAAGGAGAACCACAGCCCTGGACTTTAGGAGACCAGACTTCAACGTCTCAGAGATCTCTTTGGAAGAATCCCATGCAGCGTGGCCATGGCGAGTAGAGGGATCCAGGCAGCTGGTTGATATTCAAGGATCACCTCCTCCAAGCTCAAGAAAGCTGTATCCTGACAAGTAGGAAATCAAGCAAAGGCATCAGGAGTCCTGCATGGTATAAGCAAAGAGCTCTTGACAGAACTTGTAAAAAGGGAGTGTTTAAGAGGTGGAAGCAGGGGCAGATGACCCAAGAGGAGTATAGAGTTGGTGTCCAATATTGCAGGGTTAGGGTTATAAAAGCCAAGGCTGACCTGGAGTTAAATCTGGCAAGTGATGGCAAAGGCAGGAAAAAAGAACTCTACAAGTACATAAACAGCTAAAGTAAGACAAGGGAAATGTGTGCCTACTGCTGAATGGGTGAGGAGACATAGGACACAGAAAAGGCTGAGGTATTCAATGCCTTCTTCGCCTCAGTCTTTACTAGTAAGACTGGCCTTCAGAAATTCAAGGGCCCAGAGACCAAGGGGAAGGTCCAGATCAGTGAAGACTTACCCTCAGTGGAGGGAAACAAGGTTAGGACACTAACCTTAGAGCACTTAAACAAACTTGATGGACATCAGTTCATGGGGCCTAACAAGTAGCACCCATAAGTGCAGCTGGCTGATGTCATTATGAGGCCACTCTCAATTATCTTTGAATGGTCTTGCCAATTGGGAGAGGTTCCTGAAGAATGGAAGAAAGCAAATGTCACCCCTGTCTTCAAAAACAATAAGAAGGAGGATCCAGAAAACTACAAGTCAGTCAGGAAAAGTGATGGAGCAACTAATCCTGGAAACCATTCCAAACACATGGACAAGAAGGTGATTTGGAGTAATCGGCATGGATTTACAAAGGGGAAACCATGCTTAACCAACTTGATATCCTCGATAAGACAGCCAATTTGATAGGATATGGGTAGAGCAATGGATAATGTTTACCTTGACTTTTCTAAAGCCTTTGAGACTGTCTCCTACAACATCCTTAAATACAAGCTCTTAAAGTATACAGTGAGGAGGACTAAAAACTGGATAAGTAGCTGGGCCCAGAGGATTGTGATCAGCGGCACGAAGTACAGTTAGAGGTAAGTCACTAGTGCTGTACCTCAGGGGTTGATACTGGGGCAAATACTGTTTAATGCCTTCATTAATGGCCTTGATGATGGGACAGAGTGCACCCTCAGCAAGCTTGCAGACAATACAAAACTGGGAGGAGCAGCTGATCCACCAAATGGTTGTACCATTCAGAGGGACTTTGGCAGGCTGAAGAGCTAGTCTGAGGAGAATCTCATGAAGTTCAGCAAAGGGAACTGAAAAATCCTGCAGCCGGGGAGGAATAACCCCATGGACCAGTACATGCTGGGGGCTGAATGACTGGTAAGCAACTTTGGAAGAAAGGACTTGGGGGTCCTAGTGGATACCAAGTTCAACATGAGAAATGCACCTGCACAGCAAAGAAGGCCAACAGCCTTCTGGGCTGCATTACACGGAACATTACCAGCAGTTTGAGAGACGTGATCCTTTCCATCTGCTCCACACTGGTGAGGTCACATCTGGAGTGCTGTTTCCAGTTCTGGGCTCCCTAGTACAAGACAGATATGGACTGACTGAAGTGAGTCCAGCCACAAAGGTAATTATGGGACTGGAGCATCTTTCATATAAGGAAAGGCTGAGAGAGCTGGGATTGTTCAGCCTGGATAAGAGGCTCAAGGGAATCTCATCAATGTGTATAAACACCTGATAGGAGCCAACAGAGGGGAAGGAGCCAAACTCTTTTCAGTGGTGCCCAGTGACAGAACAAGAGGCAATGGGTAGAAATTAAAACCCATGAAATTCCATGGAGCAGGATGCCCAGAGAAGTTGTAGAGTTTCCATCCTTAGAAATCTTCAAAACTCAACCAGACATGAATCTGGACAACCAGCTGGTAGCTGACCCTGATTGAATAGCAATGTTGGACTATATGACCTCAAGAAGTCCCTCCCAACCTAAACAATTCTGTGATTCTGTGAAATGATTTAGAAGGTGGATGCATCAGGGGAATAGTCTTACGGAGGAGCCAGCCATCTTTGAATCAGTAGCTGTGGTGGGATAGGACCCACATATGGGCATCATGGACAAGGCAGGAATCTACCATGTTCATGGTGTTCTTCTAGTGCAGGATGTGGGCACTGGCTTCATTTCATGGCTGATGAGCATTGCCATGCAAGGTACTCACTACCACGACATGCTGTGAAAACTGTGACTGCACAAGACAGTATACATTGTCCATTTCACAGATCTTTGTTCAAAGAAAAAGTGAATGAATTGCTCCTTATACAATCTCAAAGCCTGGATGAAATTCCCCAGGACAGGATGATAAAAATTGAAGCCAACAGAGTTATAGCCCAGAGGTTCTCAAAGGAGTTGGTAACAAAGCTATGTATCAACAATAGGTACTTTTGTTCTCAAGAGAAGTGGAGGTATTGATGATAAACTGTGGAGGAAAAATGAACCTTGGTCTAGAGATTGCACAGACACAACCTAAATTTGATGTTGTGGTAAAATAAATTGTATTGTTCCTATCACCAAACTATCTAACTGGACTCAGCCTTGTACTCGTTTAACTTTCAGCAAGTGTGTATTCCCATTATCAAATTGTAAAAGACAAACCCCAAATAAGCAATATGCCATATAGGTCTTTCATACTTTTTAAAAAAATGTAAAAAAATTAAATACATAATTTTCAGCAAAGCAGACTTTGCAATAAAATTGTAGAGTTCTGCCCGAAGCTTTTGGCATATGTCTCTGCCATCATTACTTTGCTGAATTTAAATTACTTGAAAAATTGATGAATTTAAATTACTTCACAAGATCAATATAAACTGCTTTATGGAAACTACTAAACAGTAATTGGATTTAAAGTCCTCATCGTATACATATCTGTATTCTAGTATCATTGTGTTCTAAAGGAAGGTTTGGTATCTAACCTAACACACAGCTGAACACCTTCACCTTTCATTTCTCTCCATTCACAGATATGCATCCGTCTGTAGCTGTGAAAAACTGTGGTGCTTGTATAATAGAGTATGGCATATTTTTATACATCAGTCATTTTTTTTTAATGTAGCATGGAGTAAGTGTACTGCAGTCATGACCTCCATCTAATTCAGATTCCTCTGGTGTTATATTTTGCTTCCCCATTGTTTCAAAGTGGAAAAGCTCCTTGCTGCTGTCAAAAGGTTTTCTGAGGCTACACTGGGCTTCATTCATCAGAAAAGAGAACAGAAACCTTTGAAAACAAAGAAAAAAATCAACAAAGCAAATGTTTGTGGCTTGTTTGTAACTAATGAAAAGTTGTTTTCATTAAATAGTGGGTTTTCTTCCTACCTAAATGTTCCTAGTGGTTTGACAGCTCTTCCCATCTTTTCTGGTTTGATCCATCCTTGCTATATATTTCAGTAGCTTGCACTTACTGAGATCTGAAATATTACCCTTATTTCTATCAACTTGTCCTCTGTACCGTACACATATATATATACCATATATACTACCACTATGAATGCCCATGCTGTTTTACAGATTTTGTAACTAAAATTGGTGTTTTCCAAATAACAACAAAATCTCTGCTACAGTATTTAATGTAAAAATAGTGGTAATCAGATCCCGGAGCATCTCTTGTATGTTGGAATCCCTGTTGTAAGCTCTGTGCTGCAGAATTCTGCTCAAAATTGGTATTCTTTTCCAGTGCAATTGGTCTACTTCCTTCTAATGTGTAGAAAAAGGGCTTCAAATCATGCATAGGATATTAGCAGAGTGTGGAGAAATGCTAGGCTTGTAAGGTTATCATGCCCTGGATAGAGCAAGGATGAGAGCTGAGCAGTGTGTTCATCTGGCAAAACCCAGCAAAATGGTAAGAATGTTGGTATTTGCTTCTCCCTTCTACAAACCTTGCAAGGGGAGATAACAGCTGAAAGAGGGAGCCTTGTGGAGGCAAGACAGCTCTGTTTTGCCTAAAGAGTGCAGAAAAACCGTTTCAGCACAGAACTCTGAAGGCTACGATGCCCTGGAGTGAAACTTTTGCCTAATTATCTAGAAAATTAATAGAACAGTTAACACCCCTGCTTAATTCTATACATATATGACTGTCACTCAACTCTCTGCCTAAATCATGCTATACGTAACCCGTGGGAGGGGAAACAAAGAGTTAGAGAATAAAAAGAGGAGAATAAGGGGTAAAAATTGGGAGGAAGATACTGAAGATCTTGAAGAAATGGTCGACGGGCTGTGCTCCTCTTCCGCTACCCAAGATAGGGACGCCTTCTTGGAAAGAACTGCACCTTCCCCTGGTGAAGAATACCCAGGAAAACTTGGCCAGCATTATTATAGTATATTAGCAGTGTTACAGTAAGTGCATTTATCAAGGGCAATTCCACACGTTATATCTGTCGCTTTAATAAATTATCTGTTTTTGCAACTTTGTGAAACAGTTTCAATGAAAGACCCTGAGAGGGCTCTGATAGGCAAACGTCACATATTTACTCTTAATGCAACAGCAGAGGCAAGAATACATCCATAGTTATGCACACATTTTGGAAAAATATGCGTTAGTGTATGATTCGCTCCCTTCATTTATCAGTGTATTACTTCTCAATTGGAAAAAAAAAATACAATTGATAGCCGTATACTTATAAGACATACACTTGCTATTATTCTGTTAGTGTCTTTATTTTAAGGTTTATGATACACGGGCAGATATGTGGCAAACACTAGCAACACTCTTTCCTATCAAAAACTTCCTAAATATAATAGCAGAACATGAAGCCACAAAACCATTGTCTAAGTCAAGTCAATTGCTGCATTCCATAGCTTCTCAGCATTTGAGTATGTGCTGGCACGGCTTTTGGTACCTATTTCAAGATACAATATTTCCAGTTCTTATTTTGGCCATTTTTCCTTTCATTGATGGAAATGAGAGAGGACATATTTCTCACCTTTGGTGAGAAGAAGTTCAAATCCAGTGTCAGATTCATGTCTTGCACTCTTCTGAAAAGGGCTTTTTTTTCAGTTCATTTGCCAAATTGTCTAGGTTCCTTCCCTGCAACTCCTACAGTGGAGTTACTTGTTGTATGGGATGCAATGCCCAGGTGCTGGCAGGGGGGACTGCAGGGCGGCCTCTGTGGGGAGAGGCCGGGGCTACCCCGCACCAGACACAGCCAGCTCCAGCTGGCTCCAGTGGACCCACCATAGGGCACATCTGAGTCCCGCAGCCAAAATGGTGGCACCTCAGGGAAAGCATATTTAAGAAAGCACAAAAATGATGCATGACACTGAGGAGTGAGGAAAAAAAAAGTGAAAGAAACAGCCCTGCAGACACCAAAGCCAGTGAAGGAGGAGGGTGGAGGAGGTGCTCCAGGCGCCAGAGCAGATATCCCCCCTGCAGCCCATGGAGAAGACCGTGGTGGAGCAGATCTCCACACTGCAGCCCGTGGAGAACCCCATGCTGGAGCAGGGTAACAGTGTGAAGAGGAAGGAGCAGCAGAGATGAAGTGTTATGGGCTGGCCACAATCCCCATTCCCTGTCCCCTCTGCAGCACTTGGGGGCAGAGGGGAGGCAGAGGAGTTGGGAACAAAGGAGTGAAGTTGAGCCTGGGATGAAGGAAGGGTCTAGATGTCTAGATGGAAGGTGGGTGTAGTTTTATCTTTTTCTCTTACCATCCTACTCTGTTTTTAGTTGGCAATAAATGAATTAGCCTTCCCCAAGTTGAGGCTGTTTTGCCCATGACAGTAATTGGTGAATGATGTCCTTGACTGTATCTCGACCCACGAGCTTTTTCATCTTATTTTCTCCCCCTGTCCTGTTGAGGAGGGGGAGTGAGGGAGCAGCTGGGTGCGGTCCAGCAGCCAGCCAAAGTCAGCCCAATGCACTTAACCAACACACACACATGGCTTTGGCAAGCAATACTGAGTAGTGCAGGTTTGCATAAGGTACATTCAATAAAGACTGTCAAGTAAATAATGCAGGAACATATCATGGCATGCATTATGCATTCCTATTTAATGTGTTTAGAGCAAATCCACTTCACAATTCGAAATTACTTGAATCTTTTGTTAAATCTTTCATTTTACTGCACTTCCTTCTTAAGATCTGTTTTGTCAGTAAAGCATAGGATCTTTAATATACCTCATTTTTTTCCTTTTTTAACAGAAGGTTAGGCAAAATTTGGGCAAAATGCACAGATCCAAAATGGCCTTCCTCTTTCCATTGACTGCATAGGCACTTAGAGGTCTGAAAGATAAGGAGTCAGCAGTCTGGGCTGCCATCATGTTCTGATTTTAGGTGACATGCTAGATGTCTAACTCTGCTTTGGCACCATGGCAGGCTTTCATGAATGTGTCCACTGGGGAGCTGAACTGAGGATAAGGGAGGTGCTCCAAGAGGCTGAAAATGCTGCAGCCTGGTTCTTCGTATTTGCAGAAAGAGAAGAAGGGCGGCTTTTCACTTCTTCCCCAGAGCCAAGTAAGAGGCATAAACAAGTGTAAAGGAAGAAGCCAAATGAGAATGCTTTCTGTAGGCTGTGTATGTGTTTTCAGGGTTTTTTTCCTCTGGTCTTCCTTTTTCATTGTGAAAGAGAATTACTGTTCACAAAGAGAGTTACTGAGCTGAGCAGACTTCTGGTATCTCAGTTGGCCCTTAAATCACTGCCAGCCCTTTGTACTGGAAGGGAAAAACTTTGTGAAGGCAAATCCACAGATTTTGAAGCAAGGGAGTTTTTCAGACTATTTTGGTCCCTGAAATTATATGAACATGTATGAATAAGTGACTTTTACATCGCAAAAGATCTTCAAAGAAAACTGGTTTGTCCAGGTTCAAATAAGAGAGTGAGGAGACACTGAAATACTTAATACACAGATACAGGAAGCAAACCCACTAATCTCATTAGATGTAGTTTGGAATGGAGGAGAAAATCCTTGGTTCTCTGAAATGCTGACTAACTAGGTAGTGGGTTTTTTCCCTTATTATTTTATTTTTTTTCAGATGGTTTTTGATTCTTTTTTATCATGAAAAGGTGAACCTCCAATTACCTAAAAAGTTGTGGACAGTCTCTCAACAACTCTCAGAGTTATTGACTTACATACTTTTGTTGCAGATCTTACTTACAAAACTGCTTTCCGCTTCACCATTTTGGAACATAAATTTCAGCCTGCCACAAAGTGTAAACATATCATGCAGATATGCTGATGCAGCCACCTTGTTTTGCTTCCACAAATTCTTTAAGTATTTTAAGTTCTAATATGTTTTGTGTTTTAAGTGAGTAACATGCCTGATAAAGGTTATAGAGCTCCGTTTCTGCTTTCGTTGACAGTCACATTCCTAGTGAATTTCTTTTGGTTTACATAGGTGACCCTGGATAGACTTATATGTAATGAACAATTCTGCCTATATCAGACAAGAAGGCATAATGTTAGCCCTCTACATCAGAGCTGTACTTGCAGGGCACACAGAAGTAAGGAGCAATAAAATATATTTTAACACTAGAAAGCGTAGATAAATCAGTCTAACTACAGGCAGGCAGCTGATCTTTGGAAAGGGCTGCTGCCAGTTTTATATAATTTCTTTTCAGAGGAGAACCACAGAGTGTTTTTGCTGAACATAAATGAAACACCTTGGCACCCACTGAAGCAGACTTGGATCAGGAGAGCTGGCAGCCTCTCACAAGAAGCAGTTTTGTTGAACTGCCTTTGAAGAGTTTGAACTGGCAGTGCTGTATTCTGGCTGCAGGGTACCTTGGCTGAGAACATTAGGATTTCCCCTGACATTAAGCCATTTAAAAAAAAATCATTTCCTTCCCTCTCGCCCCCATTCAGAAGGAGAAACTATTTTTACTGCCAGATTTGCTGAGTGTAGTCCCTCATGAAAGGAGCAGCAGAATTTAAAACATTTAAGGTTTTAGTAATTAAAGAGCAGAAGACACAAATTACAAGTATATTAAGTAACTCATATTTAATGGGCTATTAGATTTTATTTTACAATCAGAACATGCAAAATTATGAAGGAAATCAAAAGAAAATAAAAAACTTACAAGACATGAGAACGGTCTCAAGAACTTAGGCTGAAGCACTGATTTCTGTAGATGGAGTGGTAGGAGGAGGATATGAGTCTCAGTCACACAAAAACTGTGGACTGTGGCTCCCAGAATCCAACAGCTTGGGCAGCAGTCTTTTGCAAAAATGTATAAAAAGTCACTGATTAAAAAAAACTGTTTGCAAACTCTTCACATTTTTGTCTCTTCCTTGGTCCTCTGTCTTGACTCTAGATTTCCCCAAAAAGGTGTACAGCAATGGCACTGGTGCCACACTAGTGCCAAACAGAGTGGAATAATTAGTTCAGCATCTGTACTTTTATTTATATATATCAGAAAGTTATTTTCCTTTTTTTTTTTGCAACATGTAATCCTCTCTTTTCTACCACTACCTTGCTGGTGGGTCTGCATTTTGTATAGCTGTAGTTTGCATTTATCTTTGCTCAATACCAGCTGTTTGAGTATAGGGCAAACTATTACATGTGACAAGGTTGCTTTGAATCGGTTTGGTTATTTCTTAAGCTTGAAATCACATCCAACTTTATCTCACTTGAAAAATTATAAATGCACTTTTTCATGTATCACCTGAGCTTTTAATTACAGTTTTGAAATTATCATTATTTGGCAAGTCCATTTAAGATTTGTCTTGCAGGTGATTATAAACCGAGTGTTTAATAATTTGTGCAAGCATTATTCTAAGTATCAGCTTTACTCTGTAATTCTCTAGCCTGTAGTCCACAATGTTTGCCCCCTTCAGCTTGACTTGGACTGGCAAGTTCTGTAAAATGATTAAACCTATGTATGAAACTTGTACAATTATAAATTCCCGCTGTAACTCCAGAGCTTGCTTAGCATTCTGGTTGTCTTAAGACACATTGCCAAGAGTCCTGACGCTGCAGTGGCGAGAGAGAGACAACTAGTCACAGATAATGAATGCAAAATTTACAAAGCGAATAAAGGAAATAATAGACAATTTCTGTGTCTTTTTCCTGTTTTGTAAGCACTGGTGGTACTCCACCGCTCTTTCCTAGGACAAACTCATTAATGTCTTTTCCCTCTTCTGAAGGAAAAATGCCCTGTGGTACCAAATGCTTGCTCTCCTTGTTTTCAAAAACTTGAATTTTGTCTCAGGAAGGAACACATTAGTCCTCCATGCACATGTGCATGCTCTCACATATCAGAGCACATTTTTCTTTGCAACAGAAGTTTGGTATTAAATAAGCAACTCTTATAAGCAGGAAACAATAAAAACCTGCTTAAGTGCTTGGAAATACTGAAATGCTGGTGCTCCCTCCTGTGGTTTAACTAGAAGAAGACAAATCAGTGAAACGTGCTAAGTGTGTGGCTGTATTGGCTCTTGCTGCAGGAGCTCAGCTGGAGATGATTACTAGTTAAGAAGCTATTCTTACTTTGGGAAATCTTCATTTTCACCTGCTTAGGTGATCAGAAAGTGCCAGACCCCTGTGTTGCCTGGTGACAGAGTAGCCATCCTCTCCTGTGCTGCTCGCAGAGGCTGACTGGCAGAATAAGGTGCCAAAAAAAGTAGGGTGTATCCGTCTTTTTCTCTGCTGACACACTACCTGAAAGTATTACACATCCACTTGCAAGGATTAAATCTGAATCAAGGAAACTTCATATAAACATTTAATGCATTGTTCTTCTGGATGACTATTTTGGGTAGTTTGATTAGTAATCTGTTGCTGGAAATGGTTGTGACTCATCAAGAATCCATTTCTCAAAGTATTCACCTTTGTATTCCTAGAAAATAAAATAAAATTAAATTAACCACAATTTTTTTTGTAACAAATGTATTTTCAACCAGTCTATCCCTGCCATCTCATTCTAGCTTTGTTTTAGAGTTATTAGACTTCAGCTATCCATTTGCCCATGAGTGTTTGAGGGGATTTAACTGTAAGGGATGGTGGCAAATTTGTCATCTGATAGCTAGAACTGAAAGCCACCAGACTGATCACTAACTAAAACATGAATTAAATAAAAGCAGTTTTAAATACCTGTATGGACTATGGAGACACTGATGGCTTGCAGGTCTGAGAGACAGTGTCAATCTAATGAATATTGACACATACCCCATTTACAGGAAATCCTGGATATATATATAACAAAACCTTACAGTGCTTGCTAAGCGTACAAAACCAAGGATTAAACAGTTAAACATAAAAGGGCAACTTTCAGACTTCTGGTTCTGGTTCCCAGCTAGAGCTAAGTCTAAGCCCAAGAGGTTTTGTATCCAGAGAAGTGTTTTCTTCCCTATTACTTTATGGACAGCAGTAAGAACTAGTGAAACAGACTGCAGACACACTGCAAGACTAGGAGGTACTTGTCTTTTCAGTGTATTTCACAACAGCCTATGACCCAAAGTGGAGCAGAGAGTCGCTCTTATTTCTGGCACAATGGCAGTGTTTAAAGCTGATGGCATAGCTAATCACCAAGATTTGGCATATCTGGTTTGAAGTGCACCACAGGACTGTGCATTGAATTTGCTTCAGTCATTTGACATAAAATCATTTCAGCAGAAATGCTGAGATTAGAAAGAACTATTTCTATAGTGAAAAAAAAAAACCACCCAAGGAATGTGACTGATTTCTCCTACTGAGCATGAGAACTTAGAGGATGGTAGCCCACCATTATCGATGTGATGCTTACATCATTGTCCAGTCCTGTGTAAATTTAAAGGTTTGTGATGCTTCGGTTTTCCAAACTGTAAGTAACGATATGTAGACATTCTACAGAATTGCACCAAGTAAAATCAAACTGCCGTAAAGTTCATGTGTGGCACTAATTGCAATTTAACTGCATGGTTATTACAAGAGCTTTTAATTAACCCAGTCATCATACTGTGGCATACAAATTGTGCATAATAACAGCATGCTAAGTATAATGACAATAGATTTGTCTGAACTGTGAAAATCAGTTTTATCATTTCCTGAGATTTCTTTTTTATGCTCTTAAATAATGTGCGATATTTAAGAACATTTGACCAAAGGGGAAAAAAAACACAAAAGCAAAAAAACAACAGGAAAACCCCTAGTAAGTTGCCAAGGCTTGTCTATTTCAAAATTTTATAGCAGGCTTTAATTCTTCCTGAAATTCAGTGAGATGTGTAATTCTTTCCTGAATAATATTTTGGGGATTTTTCGGTCTCACTTTTCTCAGGGTATTTTCGGTTCCCTTTGAGAATCATTTTATACCCTCTTTTAGGATTTTGTATTTGAAGCCAAGAAAAATGCTCAGTTTGTGGAAACACTCAGTGGGAATACCCTTTCAGTGAAACTGGAAGATAGTAAGAATACATTCTGATCAGATGTTTCTGCAAAATGGTTAGTTTAGATCATTAGTGTAGTGAAAGCATTCTCCTTCTCTCAAAGTTATGATTCCCATCTGTGCCTCTCAAGACTGGTGGTAATAGCACTGAACTAATTTTTTCGTGGAAGGTTAATTTTGCAGCCCAAAGACTGAAGATTAAGAAACAATGTAGCTAATGGATATAGTTATATTCCCTCAGAAAACACTGGATACAACTAAGTGGCATTACACTTATGCTGTGTACTCATTCCTGGAGAGGTAAAGAATGAATAAAAAACCCCAAAGATATTATTACAGAAAGTCTATTTATTTATTTTTTAGACTATCATCATCCATGTACTGCGAAATAAGATACTGACCTTTGGGTTTTAAATTATTTGCTCACAGACAGAACAGGCACCTAAAGGCAAGATAAGAGTATCTGACCTCTTCGTGTGCACAAGTTTACTGAAGAAACCAGGTGACAATGAAGACCGGACCAGTGAGGGAGGCAAAAGTACATTTGGCATGCGTATACAGTTAATGGTTTAAACATGACATAAAAGTGACAGCCACTAGTGAACTGTTAAAAAAAGATGGATTGGGTTCAGCCGGGTGAGTGATACAAGTGTGATGCACCAAACACAAAAAGAAGAATGAACACCACACAAAGCCAGTGGGTCAGTCAGTGGTCCCAGGAGTTTAAAAACCAGAGACATGAAAAAGGTAACAGATGATGACATCGTCATTGTACATGCTGAAGTAGCTCATCCTGTGGAAACTATGCCTGAAGAAGTAAGTGACTTTGTGAAAGATTGGTGAGCCGACTTTCAGCTGTGAGAGCTGTTGCTGTCATTAATAGATCTGATTTCTCAGCAGTATGATTACTGTAATGCACTTCTTTGTGGGAATGGCAGAGGTGTACACGGTGCTGTACAAACACTTTTTATCATTTAACTAATGCTGTTTTCAGAATTCTCCAAAAATGGCATTTGGAAGAAAAAAAACAGTTCTTAAAAAGACATTTCAGATAATGACTGGCTTTTTATGGTATTTACATGTATAAAGTTTGCCTAAGATTAATTTTTTAAGAAAGATTTTATGTTTGAAATGGAGATTTATTTTTAAATGTATCAGTGAATACAAATTTCCCAGTATTGCTTAATGCATTTCTTGAGACATTTACTCAAAGAGAATAAACAGAAAGAAATGTCATTAGACAGTATTTTGTAGCAACTGTATAATACATATATCATCTATATAATACATATGCATCCATATTGCAAGCCACTACAACTGTGAACATTATTGAACATTGTAGTCAGAGTAAAATAAAATGAGATTTTATTGTAAAGTCAAGAAATATAGATAGCTGTGGATTCTTCTGCCTTCCTAGTGGAGCTCAATGCATATGGATTTTTTCAGTTCACTATAACTGGAGTCAATCTATTTTTTTTCTTTCCTTTTTTCCCTGACCCAAAGGACTGGTACTCATCTGCTCAGGGTCTGTATTAGCCAGTGAATCATCTCCATCCACCATGGTTCTCTTTCCCTCGCAGGCTCCCACCCTGCAGTCAGTCTCTGGACACCTAAGGTGCCTCTTTCAGATACATGAGGCACCTAAGACCTACAACGATCTACACACCTAACCCATGCCTGTCATGAGACGGAGCCTCCTTCCCAAACATCTGGATCTCACTCTCTCTGTCTGTTGAACCATTATGTTTATTCTTGATAAGGCAAAGCGTTGTAAAATGTATGGAAGCTTTAACTGAGGCAACTCAAACCATCAGTTGCTTTGTTATAAAAGCTGATCATACAGATAATGCTCCCCATGTCACATCAGTGAGCATAAGAGAATAGGAGCAAAGTAAGACAAGTAAGTGGACAGAAGCATTTTTTGTTTCCAGTAGACCTGCATTATATTGGTGTAGAGCAGCTGATGGGATAGACTGCTGCAGAGGCTGGCAAAATGGAACACTGAAGGAGCAGACTCTCACAAGGATGGATGAAGCCTAGAAAGAGTGTAGAGGCTTACAGGGCGGGAAATGGGAGTCCAGTTAAGCTGATGGAGAGTGTGGGATAATGTCCTCTGAAGAGCTAATGGGGGAAATAGTGGGAAAAGTGTGAGGGAGATTAGAAACTGAATTTGAGGACAAGAACAAATGTAATAAGATGATGTCCAAGGAGACACTGCCTCTGATAAGAAATGGTGAGGTGAATACTTCCAAGTGATGCTTGAAGTGTATCCTATTAAGTCCCTTAAAGGACATTAGTCATATGTCCAGGGACAATTGTCTTGCAGGTAAATTCATGCACCTTATTTGAAGGGGATTCAAACTGTAACTTGGATGCCTGAATTAAGACATTTGAATTGCAGCCAAAAAGGACTATTCACTTTCAGCTTTACCCTCACTTTCAGTTCATAAGGTGAACACTTATTCATGTGCAGTAATAATACTGATTCTTTCTTCTTTTGACTGGCCTAAGCAAGTACATTCAATGAGACTTTCATTATCAACACTTACACCATGCATGACAACAATGAAACTTACCAAAATTGGGTATGTTCATTTTGTTTTAAATTTTAAATGTATTTCTTAACTAACACTGCAGCGGTTGTCTATTGGAAAGGTGGTCCCTAAGACTTGCACTTTTCTCTTTAATGTGTGTGATGGTAACTTGAAAAATGAGATTTATTTGCTTTCTCTGTTCTTACATTAGGGAATGTAAAATGCAACAGAAACCAATAATCCTTGTTGTATAACATATGCACCCTTTCCTCTTTCTCATGGTAGCATTTTGAGTATGTTTCTGCTTCAAAAATTGGATTGCTGCCTCAGAGCCAACAGCAAACTCCTCTCTCCCTTTTTCTTTTTAAAAAGTTGACTACCTGTTGAAACCAAATTTTCATAAATCTCATACAGTATTAGTTTTTCAGTAGTGCATGCGTGCTAGCTTACACAAAATACATGCTGTTCTGTCTGCTTAGTATCTTGTCTGATGTGATCTACAGCATGAAGTATCTCTTATTTAATAAATATATATGTCCCTACTTATTTTTATTTAGGAAGAATAAGGAGCTATGAACATGGATCGATATCCTCTATTGTACAAAATGCTCAGTGTCACATTTTGCAAAGAAAAAAATGGGAGTTCATGTGAATTTGTGTCTATTGACACCTAGATCAGAAAGCCAGACATATAAAATCCCTTGATATTTTGAATATCTATGGTCCGAATCATTAAATTTACATCTTGGCCCATTAAATTTACATCTTGCAAAGTTGTAATGCAAATTTCCACCATGCTAACTGTTCACTATATGCCCTGGGTAACTGTGCTGAACACGCCATAATAATTCATCAACCCTGAAAGAAACCACAAAGTTTAATGCGTATTAAAAATGTGATTGGGGTATATCGCAGAAAAAATTGAAATAAGCTACTGTTCACAACACATCGTGTTCTCTGAGGTTACTGTTACTGTCTGCATAATATTACTCTTTCCTTGCAGGAAGAAAAAAAGCCACAATCAAAATATGTGTGGTGACTTCCTTATATACCTGGTATTCCTTCAAAAGGAGTGATTTTGTTTGGATATTTTTCTCCTATAAAGTGACTAATTATGGGTTTACTGCATTCATTATGGCTATAATGTTGAGAACTATGATAATTAATGATATTTTTCTTAGATTAATGTGATAGAACGTTCTTTCTAATTAAAATGAACTTAAACTGAATTGAGAGATTCGTAGTAATTTTTGTTTACATATGTTCTTTCCTTCTTCTTGTGGCTTTTTTTTCTTTTAGGTGAACAAGGTATGTGGTCCTCCTGTAAGGAAGCCTACGCAGTCTCCAGGTTGCTCCGTTGATCAGAACAAAGATAATCAAGGATTGATGTTGTTCTCAAGAGACAGTGAAGAAACCCTCACCAACAGAAGAAAGTAAGGCATTAGTTTAACAGCCAGAAAGAAAGAATAAAGTAAGCCATTAATTTTACAGCAGAATAGATTATATTCAGTGCAATGGCATGCATTACTAGAAATTAAAGAAAATCTGGAAGGAATGAAGCATTTCAGCAACACAATCAGCTCTGTTACGTTTTGGAAAGAGTAGTTTCATGACTAGATTTTGTTTTCTGAAATAATGGACATATGACCAGAGTCATTTGGTGTGGTTTAAAATATTGAAGAGAATGGATCACATTGGTAGAATATGCACGCTAGCTCTATCTTTATGTGTAAATTTTCAAATTACATATAACTTGCACATCATCAGACATTATTAAGTCTGTCTTAAGGTGATTGTGACTTTTATCAGAAGACTATTTGTACAAATTGATCAGACAGGAAAAAATGAATGACTATTCTTATCTACCTTTCTACTGTAAAAATGAGTCAACTGAGCATTTGGAGCTAAATCTTGAAATCCTCGTTCAAGCAAGTCCAGTTCATTTTTTTTCACTGACTGTTTTGCCACTATGTAGTGAGTTGAGGTGACTGCAAAGGCTTGGAGATTTGGTTTATACCTGGCTCAACATTACAGGGTAAAGTTTACCTAACTGCATATGAGCTAGGTGTTTAAGCTGCCATTATAGTCTATGGAAAGGAGGACTCAGCTCAGCTGCCCACACAACTACAAGCATCCACTGCCACTTGAGGATACCCTCAGGTATCCCAGCTGATCTGCTGCTGCCAAGAAGGATGCAGGTGTCCTGTAAGTTGTATTATATATTCCCATCTTCTGCAGAAATCCTGGATAGCTGAATGCATCTCAAAGGCCAATCTATCTATAGAAAAAGTAATCAAGTCCTTAATAACTTTAAGAAGTAATAGCACTGTAAAGAGCAAGGATAGTATTACAGTTGAGACTAAAGGCCCTATTATGCAAATAAAGTACAAAGTTAAAATCAGATATTTCATCTCTTTCACAGTGTTTGCTAAAATACAAAGACTCTTTGTCCTCTTTTGCCTTTCATTTCACTTTGCAGGGCAGAAGGAAACTGAAGTGAGAGAATTGCAGGGAATAATTGCTCACTCCTGAAGTCTGGAGAAGAAAAAGTGCTTCTGAGCTTCAAAGGCAGACCATTCTTGTTAGTGCAAGGTCCTTCATGTTCCAAACAGTGGAGGGAAAAAAACCCAAAACACCCAAATACAGGATTTAGAGAACATTGTGGGAATGGAAAGAGATGGAAACCAGAAGTTTGCTTTAGCTAGCACAGAAGTTCATCAGGCAATACCCATTATACAGGCACATTTTCTCTGTGTTATGTAGCTAAGCAAGTTCTGGATGTTTTCTGATTGCCAGCACTCTGCAAACATGAAATGGTATTCTAAAATCTCACTTAATCCAGGACTATTCCATGTTTCAAAATAAGTGGTGTCTGGATTGACCTCAGGGAGATTGCCCAAAATGCCTTAAGAGGCACGAGAGGCAGTGGGCAGCATAAAGCAATGGTGTTTTCCCGTGACTTCTGCCTGCCTGAGGTGCTGTGAACACTTTATGTGATGTGACAGGTGCTACACCAAGAAGCAGGGAGGGGGGGAGTAAGTTTGAGATCCACTGACACAGATTTCAGTTTAACAACTTCGTAGCTGATATCATCTTCATTTGCTGCCTCCTGGCTCACCTCCTTCCTCATTAGTCACAATCACTTTATGTTTCTCTTTATATTCCCATGGCAACTGTAACAATTCCTCGCGTGGAAGAGCGACTTCAGCAAATGCTTGCAGGCTGCTTGTAAGGAGGAGCTGTTCTCTTCAGTCTAACTCCACTGTATTTACCTGCCGTGTACTTCTGGCAGCAGGTTGCTCTCAGCAAATTTCACAAGCTTTAGCAGAAAAGAACAGGCTTCTCCCAAACTGTGTAGACTTGATTGATGACAGTTATCTGAGGGAAAACAAATGAACAAGAAGATTCCATTAAATGTGTGACTCCTAAGAGTTCCCCGATTTCCTAATATTTTTCAAATGTATCTCCACATAAAATTTTACATTTTAAAGTATATAGTGGACTGCCTCTGCCTGAACTTTTCCTAAATAAATTTTACCATCAGACCTAAGCTTGTATTTTCTAGTACTATATGACACAAGAAGAAAAGGAATTTTCTCAGTGCTTTTGACACCAAAAATTGTCAGATGAATTTAAAAAAATTCTAAGCAGAACCTTCTGTAGTAAATTCAAACTTGAAAGTGTATCATGCCTTTTCCTCCAGAACTTAACATTGCAGACAGCTTTAGCACAGAGAATAAAATTGCAAAAAAAATTAAAAAATGAACACTTCGAAATAAACAGATAAGAAGTATCTGCAGCTTCCACTGGCTGTAATTGCACATTTGTGCTCAGCTGCCTATAATTACATGCTATCTGGTCTAGAAGATGATGATGTGAAAATTGACATTCATACCATCTGCCCTTCTAACTACTTTGATCAGACGTCAGCAGGGGCTGAAATCAGTTATTACTTCTGTATTAACTTCAGCTTTGCCTCAGGATGTATTTACTAATAAACTGAAAGACCCTTGTTGGAATGCAGTTTGTCACAAGACACTGTGGCAGCTATATTTATTTCAATTTCTCTGTTATACTTGGATTGATTGTGCAGAAAAAGAAATTCCAACTATTTACTATGAGAGGACTCTCTAAGCGCTAGTTTTCATCCAGAACCCAAACCCAAAGCAGAGACAAAATCAAAACCGATCCCACTCAATGTGAAATGGAGGAAAATTGCAAGCATATCGTACACACTGGATGCAATTTTGGGGATGGAGAAATAAAAGATATGACTATTCATGGCTGGGAGAGTGTGGATGAGTCATATTTAAATGTTTAAAATATATTGCGCGTAGGCAATCCTATGATGCATAGTCAAAACTGACCCTACCTGAGATTTTCAGAACTGCAGTTTTAGGCTTAGTAAGACACTCATATCACATTTAATAGGCATAGTAAATCTAAATCACTGTGGTTTGTGTAAAATATTTGCCCTACAATTACAAGAAAGAACATGTGGCTTTTTAAGTGATGGACTGTGTATAATCACTCATGTTTTATCTGTTTTAATCTGGAGTAAACAATACTTAATTTAATTCCTTATGCCATTTTAGGCCTATGTTGACTAAATACAGGGAAATGACTAGAATATTTCTGACATTTTTTCACAATTCCAGACGCTATACAAGATGTTAACATCAATTAAAGCTTGCTGGCTTGCAGAGCAATGAGTACAGCATTTGCTGGTGCCTTTCTTTGTGCCTGCGGGTCATAGATAAACTCAGTATACTGTAGTGTTCTAAACCAGCATGAATAAATATTTTAATTTTTCACAGCAGGACTGGGTCTCCCAGGAAGAGATTCTCAAAACACAAGCAAACAATTTATAAGTATAAATACCACAATCCAGTTAAAAACATACTAAATAAAAGCCACTAATTTGTTTTGATTTAAGAACAAAAACTTATCATGGCATCTTGACAATTATTTAAAATAACAATACATATTTTATAACCTACCAGCACAGCACGTGATAAAACTGATGTAATTTTTCAGACAGTTATTTAAATATCCATTAAATATTTAACATCTACATCTTAAACCCATCTTACCCCAATCTTGAGCTGCTCTGTAACTCTAGAAATACTCTTGGTAGTATTTGTAACACTGTGTAGGTGGCTAGTTGATACACTTTTGAAAAACAGTTGACTTATTCATATACACCTATTTTTTCATTTGCTATGATTTTTTTTTTTTTTTTTTTTGGTATATTTGTACAAGTGTAGCATAGCAAACTATCACAACTATGCAAGAAAATTTCGGGTTAGAGGAATATAATTGCTGTTCCAGAGCATGAGTAAATATTTTTTTTTAACTTTGACCAATGAGAGTATCAGCTTTGTAAACTACTGAAGTGTGTCTGAGAGAATCAAACTTATCTAACGGGAAATTGACAAATTGATTTAAAAAATCATTGGAACCAACAGAGAGTAATAGAATAAGAACATTCTTTATCTTCTTGTACAAACACACAACAGCAGTACTGCTTAGTGCTATTGATTGACATTGTCAATTATTTCCCATGTTCCCCTATGCAGAGAATTTATCAGCCACCTCCGGCTCTACAGAGCCTTTTATGGTGGCTTGGCTGATCATCTGTGCGGCAATGAGTTGGCAGCTGCTGATGGCCTCCCATGTTGGAACGGAGAAGATGTTGTAAGAAGGTACATTTCTGACTCACTTTTGTCTTTTCTTTTGTTATTTCATGTTCCTCTAAAGTAGCTTCCAACTCAAGTACATTGTTTCCCTAGGTATGTGTCAAGGTTAGTTCGAAAAATCTCAGGCTTTACTTGTAAACAGTAAAAAAAATCTCCCTCCCTCTCAGTTTTGAGTTAAAAAAAGATCTCTACTGTTCTTCAGACATTTTTTCTTCAAATTTATGGCACCTAAACATAAACTGGAAAAGAAGCTGGATTGGCATTTAGAAAACACAGTTGGAGAAGAAGAATATGGATTTTTGTTTGAGCGTGATCTTTATAAATTGCTCCTTTTAATACAGAGTATGTGATAATAAACTCAAGCTATTTTCTTAAAACTTTCTCTGCCTCTGAAGAATGAAGTAATCAATATATGTGGTTTCCTGGGAGAGCTAAAAGTTAAAACACAATGATAAAACAAAGGTGAAATACATGTATTGTTTTGTGTATGCAGTGGCTTGGGAGACACCATTCAGCAGCAATGACAAAACAGAAGTAGTAATAAACCGCTGTGTCCTGGATGTGTATCTCTGGAATCAATATATTTCACAGCTTAGAAAACACTAGCATTTGAGGATGTCAGAAGGATTTTCAAAGAGCTGATCTCTTATGTTTTTCTTTATTACTCTCATCACCAAAACAAGTATTTCTCTGAGCATGAAGACCTTGTGATGACAGAGACCAAATTATTAAGATTCATTGCAATTTTTTTTTATGAAGATCATGCTGTTAATACAGCATTTATTAGTAGGTAGTATCACAGGTCATATCAAAGAAGGTGGCTAAAGGCTGTGAGGTGATTTAATAAAGTGGGAGGTAGCTGGTACCAAGTAGAAGAAACAGTGACAGCCTGCACCTTCAGGTATCTCTAGAAAGGTTAGGTAGGAGCTGTAAATTATTGATTAATGATACCTAAGGAAACTTAATGGGTACCTTTTCAGCAAACAGATGCAGTCCTACTTTTCTTTATCTCATTGTGTAGTCCAATGCTTTGGCAGGACCAAGACACAATGAGTGGTTGACTCCCTTGATAGTCTCATTGGGAACCTTTGTCCTAAGGTTTCAACAATCTTCTCAAGATGACGTGTTCCTTCTTTAGGTATCTATATGTGAGCTTTAATCTCAGTGTCACCTCCTGGCTTTTCTTTTGCTGCCCTTCCCCAAATGAGTTACACTACTATTACCAAATGTTTCAGTAACAATTTGAAGTAAGCCTCTTATAATTACAGATTTCCTGAGAACAATGCTCTTGTATTGTTACTTTTGTCTGCTTATAGTCTTACTATTAACATGTTGTATGTTTTCAAAACTATATTACTATATGACATCGTACTATTGTATTTTAGTTATTATATTATATTATATTATATTATATTATAATACTATTACTATGTTTATACTATAATACTGTACTGTTTGATTTTGATTGATTAGACACTAAAGTCCTCATACAGAAATTAAATATTCTACTAAATTATAGACCATAGTTGTTTTTAAAAGTAATTTAATTTGACTAAAAATGTTTCACTTCTGCAGTTTGTTTATTTGTGGGTCAACCTAAAGATAAAATTGGTGACAAAACCACTATATCTTAAAAGTAAGACCACTTTGATTTTAGTTTAACTTATAAATTTCCTTACTAAAATATTTTGTTTTCATATATATATTAATATATGTTTTTATATTTTTGATCAGTAAATTTTAGTGTTAACTTCCTGAAAAAGCTGACATGTAGATAATATTTAGAAGTACAGAGAGCTGATTAAAACCAGAAAAGCAGGATACTGAGTGGCTTTAGGTTTTCAACTGGAGCTGAGACCAGCAGATAGTTCTTATGTCTCAATAGCCCTACTTGTACATTAAATATATTGTGGTACATATTCTCCTGCTTCAGTAGCTATATGAAGGTGCTCACATCTGTTCTCTTCCTCCCCTTCATTTTGCTTTGTTACCCAATAAAAATGTCCTTTGTTTAATTTTATTTCTTTACATTTGTCCTTTTGTAGCTGAAGGGGGAAAAAAAATCTTTCCTGTGTTTTGACTGAGGTCAGGGTTTTTTTACTGTTATTGTTATTACTACAGAACTGTTAATTTAGGGAAAAATGGGCACTCTTTTCTTTTTATGCTTAGGCACATCTGTGTGCCTGCTATGAAGCTAAGGCATGTGTGGTGCAAGCATGTGGGAGAGGGGCACACACACGGGGCGTGCAGTGCCTGAAGATTTCTCTTGGTTATGGGAAGTCAAACTCAGCCTCAGAAACACATTCAAACAAACAAAATGTGAAAATTCAGAAACAAGGAGGTTGTGTTTGAGCAAGAAAGGCTCCAGATCTGCCCCACAGATTGTGCTGGGAAATTACATTTGAAATGGACCAATGAATCAATCAACTAGTGAAGAGATCTAATGGGAGATGAGCAGCATTGAAAGTGATTGCGTTTGGGGATATTGTGAAGGGAAATGAAGATGTCGGGCTTTGTGAATGTGGACTGGAGGCAGTGAGCCTAACCACTGTGCAGGCAAAACAGATTAGAAGGGACTAGTAACATGCAAAAACCAGGGTCAGCAATTCAAAATTACCTTGATGAAACTCAACCTAAGCCAAATTTTAGCATTTTCAGGAAAACTGTGGCATGCTCGTAGAGTATTCCCAGAAGTATTATGAGATCGATTATGTATCTAGGAAACTCAGCTTACAAAAAAAGGAGTCAAATAATTAGATTTGTTTAACCAGGAGAAGAAGGACTCTTAGAAAATGCAAAGGGCAAACAGGCTGTTGCTAGGGGGAAGAAAAGTACCTATTATTTGTTTCCATAATGGCTAGGACACACAGCAAACATTTTAAATATATTCTGATTAAATATGAGGGACAATAAGGGATGAAAATAGGTAATTTGGGGGTCCAGCATCTGCCTGAAGGACAGGCAAGGCAAGGCACTAAGAAATGATGCAGCAAAAGCCGATTTTTCTTTTGAGATATGGAGATAAATTGGATAACCTCTCAAAATCTCCTCCAGCCCTCTGATTCTGAATCTAGGATTATCTAAATCCTGTGTTGCTCAACTTCTGTTCCTATGATTCCAGGATACTGTGCCATTTTAGAAGCAATAATGACCTTAGCAGGTGTCATTGTTTTTCTCTGTAAATACTGAAGAACACCTGAACCTGTACGCTCACTCTCTTTTCTTCGTGGTTTTTTTTTTTTTTTTTCTTCCTCCCCCCCACTAGTATAGTAATAAATAAAGATATTGGTGAATTCATCTGTGCAGTGTTCCTGGCACAGATGGAGGAAAGTCTGTATTGTTCAATAGATTTTATCTCTTCTGAGATTCACCATTTCTGTCTGGTTTTGCCTTCTATTTAAAAATCATGTGCCATAGCTGGTGATGACTGCAATTTTTGGGCCTGACATGGGAAAGAAGTATCATAAGCTACATAATGCTGGTGTGAGTGTATCAGGACCTGAAGAGACTGCTAAGTCTGTCTACTGTATCTGTGTTTCAAGCTGCAAGTAGCAATAAGCCCTGGAAACAGAAGATAGATATGTTTTTAAAACATCTTTACAGTTTTTTCTCCTTTTCTGTGCAATTTTCTAAAGGAAGGAGTTCAAGGTTTTAACAGCTATAATATCATATCTCAAATAAATCTTACAGCCTTTGCCATCCTTAATACCATCTAAGAGATTATCAAGCCTGGATGGGAAAAGGTCAGAAAAAGCAAAAGAGGGTATTACTGAAATGAAAGCTTACTTAACAGTTTACATTTCATATGCTTCAGCTGTTTCCTTTTTGGTTTAAGCCCTTTTTTTTTTTTTTTTTTTTTTTTTTCCCAAAATTGTAATGTCATGTCAATATGGCCCTTGATTCTGAAACTAGAGAGTTTTGAATCTAGCCTGTCACACAGTGCAGGCTCATGCTTTTATCAAAAACTGAGACCAGGATCCCCAAGTTCCTGTATTCATGTCAGGCAAGACTGGTAGCGGGCAGGACTTGCAGGAGCAAGACTACTCTCACAAGGTCCACATCACTGCAGGATGAGGGAGAGAACATCCCAGAGGGTTCATCAGGCCTTCCACTGTTTTACCCAATTGTGTGACTACAGTGGTTGGCCATGAAGTTCAAACTTCAGTTTTAAAGGCATAACTGAGTGCTGTGATGAAGTACCTGGAATTCAGTGGTATGGGATTCATTATGTTCAATGGAAAAAGAAGAACAGCAATTAATAAGTTATGCAGTACCAAAGCATACGAGAAGAGTTGCATGCATTAGTCTGGAAGCTCAGTGGCATCTTAACATTAAAGCTAAAATAATGGGAGGTGCGCAAATAAACTGAGATTGTTCTCATTCATGAACATAAAGTGGTTTAACTGACATTTATACAGTTTTAGTAGTCCAGAGGGCCTCGCTAGACTGTGAAGAGAGACAGATTACAAATCCACAGAGGAGAGCAGAATATGTACTGTACATCTTGAGACCAGTGATTCTACTGAAATAAAAATAGATGTGAGAGAAGAAAATAGTAAGATTATGTGTGTTGAAGGATTCAAGAGTAATGGAGATTATTAAAAACAGCTAATCAAGATTGGAAGAGTTTCATATGAAACACATATCTGAAGTATCAAAATTAAGAGGAATTAAACAGCGTGATTGATTTTAATTGCTGAGTGAGTTGTGAGAAGGTGATTGTAATAAGCATCTATCATCGAATAAATGCTTAGCTTTAGCACAGTTCTTGGGCTGGGGAAAGGAATTTCTCTTTTGATTCTTAAATATTCTGAAACAAGAGCACAGTCCTGAGTCTGTTCTTAGCCAACAAAAGAAGATAAACGGTGATATAAGAAGATCTAATTAATTCCTTTTTGTTTTCTTCTATTTGAGCTTCTCATCACTTTATAATGAAGCAGAATGTAAACTGCCATCAAAGGCACCACTTGCCACCTATGCAAAAGATTTGCCTCAGTAACTTGAAATGTTGGAACAGCCCATTATGGCTCTTACTGCTTTGCCTAATATGCTATTGCCAACAAGGCCCAGTGACAGATGCATAGAGAGAAAACAATTGTAAATATCTGCTTCCTCACAATCTGCAAATTTGGAAATGCCTGACCCAGAATTGTGAATGTTCAGTCATCCCATGATTCTGTGAATTCATAAAATCTCAACACCAATAGCATTCCAAAGCAAGCTAACAAGTTTTCAGATACCAAAACATTGAGTCAGCTTAAGAGGTAAATGGTAGATAAAGATATTTGTAGGCTGAATGTTTTGTAAAGAAAACAAAAATTAAATAAATTGTTAAATCCAAATGTCTGAAATGTGAAGTAATTTTGTTTTGAATTCCTGCTGTCCCTTTAGGGATGCTTGAAAGTGAAGTCACCAGCACACGGCACCTGGGCTGTAATGAAAAATCAGGTCATCTGACCTATAAGAATGTGGGACTCCAAAGATCCTCCATGAATTCAGGAGGATTTTTTCATTACAATTTATACATTTTCATTTGGAAAACTGCTGACATCAGGATATGTTTGATGACTAATTAATTTTACCACTGCCTCCCCCGCAATAGTGAATAATTTCTTATTGATCCTTCTTCACTTGTCAGAAGAATATGAGGGGCTTATGATAACTTGTTCCGAGTCAGCATAGAAAGCAAAAGGCATTTATGTTTTTGGCATCAAGATGTAACTGAATAATAAAAAATAATTATACTAGTCTAGTTGCTGGTTTTCTGGAGGTAATTGTTGTCTTTTGTTTTGATAAACCTTAAACATTATTTTTAGGTTAGCTCAATGAATTTGGGAATTACAGCGGAGAATATAATCTGAACTTTCAGAGAAAGACAAAAATTAGAATAAAGAAGGGATACTGCTTTGATGATAGATTATATAAAAACTAGGTAGTTTATATAAAAGCTGAAATTCAGATCCCTGTGTCAGTTGATTTTAGGAGATCCAAGTCTGACATTAGGGTAAAAAATGAAACGGCATATGATATCTTTGTTTATGTTAAATGTGGTGTTTGTTCTCTATTTTGTCATGAGATATAAAAATTAAATCATTTCTGCTTTAATAATGGTAATATCAGTTCTCAGTATATGCTTAGATAAATCTTATGACACTTCAGGATGGAATTTATTTAATTATTTACAAGCAGCAAATACATATTGCATTTGATTACCTCAAAATAAACTATTTTTCCTTTTGTTTGCTTAAGCAAATACATAGATTTCTGTAGTGTTTGTCCTAGGAGCATTAGAGTCGTTTGTCATGCACAGCAGGGGTTATAATAGAAGGGTTCTAACACCAGATGAATTAATTTTTATTAAGCTGGTAATAATTTACAAAATGTATTGACTGTGGAATTGACAAACATTATTAAAGCCACATTAAATAAGTAAGAGTGTTTATAAATTCGCAGAAGACTGTTGAAAGATAGGCATGAGAAAGAACAGTGACCAAGGATATTCTAAGAGTTTGAATTATGGCACCACAAGACCTTCATCTTGGAGTGTTTTGTTCTTTCATTTTACACAGCCATAGAAAAATAGACTTACTCCACAATTTAGTATTAGTGGTCTGATGACTCTTAGAGGTTTCCCTAGGGAATTCAGGACTACTTTATCATGGTTTATGACATGAAACAACAGAGGCAAAAAAACCCCAAACAACAAAAAAAATCTATTGTTTCCTTTTTATATAATAAGGTTTCATGTTAATGCCAAGGAAATGCAAGAGGCTTTACTGCATAGTTCAAATATAAGCCTAACATAAAATAAATAACTATGAATCATAACAGATTATAGTAGACAAGATTTGTGTATTTGTGCCTCACTGAACTTCTTATAAAAGAAATGTGATCTAACTGAATTCAGCTTTGATATACAGGGTATCTTTCAAATAATAAGTTTAGTGGAATTTTACAATGAGGCCTCTTTCACACAGTGATATTGTGAAACATTTATATTTCTAAAACCAAATTGCTTATCACCTCTGGCCATGGCAATTTAATGCCACAGCTCTCAATGAATTGTTTAAACAATATTTTGGGTTGTGAAATATCTTCTATGAGGTCCTCTTTCACTGTGATGTTCACAGCAGGCTTCTATAAACACTTCAGGCTTACCAGTCCCAACAGGAAACTTCTGTGTACTGATGTTCAGCATCGCAGGATTTACAGCTGTTCCTTTCAACCTTCATATTGCTGTTGCACCCACTGAAGACATTTCCCTTGACAGTTGTAAGTCAGATTTTTACTGAGCGTCCTGCACCACCTGTGAAAATACGCTACTGAAACTTAGATTATGCTGGGGTTTTTGTTTTTTACATTTTCACAGCTGACTTAAGTACCCAAGCACAGTGATTTTAGAGATCTGTAAATTGGTGGGGAGTCTTATGTGAAAACCACTGATTTTTCCTATGTCTCTAATGGCGAAAGTTTGCGGTAAGTGTTTCTCTACCCAAGAAAAAATTTACTTTACATAGTCCTATTTTGGTGACTATTCTGTAGATTTTTATGTGTACAGCTTGATTTTGTTAAGGTAGTTTATGTAATACAGATAATAAAAAAATAGGCATTCACACAGTTTTATTAATGCATTCAAAAAATGAGTTAACCCATTTTTTCTAGAAATAAATATTATTCTTTCCTATTGTATCAAATTCTTCATGCTGCTTTTGTAGTTAAAAGAATTATTAGATCCTTTCTAATGAAGTAAAACTAATCTGTGGGACCGTGAGTCTTTCGAGCTTGTACTTCAAAATACTTTATCATCTGTTCTCTTTAATAAAAGCTACGTTTTTTTCTCTTCCTTAGAAGCTCAGCTTCTTCCTGTATTCTTTTAGAATTATGTGATGGGAGGCACAAGTTAGCTTATATTAATTAGAATGACTATTTTATTCTAGCTGTTTCTGTTCTAACACCTCATTCTTAGGGCCAAAGTTTTTTAGCACTTGTCCACATGTGGGCACTTGGGAAAATTAAGGTGAATTAATGAAGACTCTGAATTTAGAAATTAGTGATGTTAGCTCATTGTATACTCAGTTCATTGCATGAATAAACCAAACTGAAGCTACTTAAATTCAGAAAGAATCTTAATTATTAAAGTGTAATATCCCCCACAGAAGTTTAATGATGTTTTGCTAGCCCAGTCAATGCATTTACATCTTTAATATGTTCCAAGTGATGTTTTGAGTTTAGTCATGTGGGCAAGCACATGTCTGCTGGTGAGTGCTTAGTGACAACTATATCTGAAAAAAGACTGAACCAAAAACTAGTGAAAGGGAAATATGAATGTGCTTATGTATGCCATGCTGCAGGTGTGAATAGTCATGTTCAATTCTGAAAGGTTTTCATGTTCATGTAGTGCCAGAGATTTCATATAAGAAGTTATTATGAAGAACAGATCAAAGCAGCAGAATTAAATTGTTATGGTCATGCAACAGGAGATTGTGCAGATTCTTCCCAAATAGGTACTTGATACCTATGAGGCAGAGAAAGAAAATATGAAGCATAAAACACAGTCCAAACTCACAATGGACTGTTTTTCTTCCATAATCAAAGAGACCTTCTGCTGCTTGTCATAGGCAGGAGTACCAGCAAGACTTTTCTTCAAACTGTTAGGAACCATTATCCCCCCCTGCTTGTTGTAGGAGAGTTGGACTAGATGACCTTTAGAGGTCCCTTCCAACCCAATACATTCTATGGTTCTATGATTATGTACATTTGAAAAAATCCCATCCCTATGGATGGAGGGATTGCACTATAGCACACTGGTGTGTAATAAGATGTAGCTTCTCCTCCTAAGGAGTGTGAGGCATTAATCTTGTCATGTTAGTTTTTAAACACATTTATGGCTTATGTTAATGAGAGTTGCCAGGTTAAAACTTTTGATATTCTTCCTCTCTTCTACTCCAAGTATTTGTGTGAAGAAATGCACATCTGAATTGGCTTCTTGGCCTCTTTTCCAGTGAAGAGATAAATGTACCCTTGTAGGATGCGATTCATTTAGTCTTTAAATGGTTGGATAGAACTTCCTAGAAGAACTTGTTTCTCCCCCTTGGCTGTAAAGGGCATCAGTCTAAAGGTAGTGGTAGAATTTATGTTATCTAAGTTTAAAATATGTAGAAACTATTACAAGGTATCTATGCTGAGATTAAAAAACTAAATACCCTAAACGCTAAGTGTTAAACCTGGGAGACTGATCCAGAACCATTATGCCTAAGTGTTTGAGATATTTCACCAGAAAACTAGGTATGCATGTTGATCTGTTTACTGAAAATACTGTCATATAGCAGTGTTGATCAACTTTTGCTAGTGCTGATCTTCTGATCCAAGTGATGTATGAAGATAACTGGGGTAAGCAGTATAAAGGATGGTGGGGGACCAAACGCCAGTTTAGCTCTTTCTTAATACCTTTGGTCAAAGATGGAACATATTCTTGAATAAGGTACAAAACTTTCTGTCTCACATAGTTTCTTAAAGTTATTTCAGTTTAAAGTTTAGATAAAATTGGGAATGGATTTGGAGAGAGTTAGAGTGTTGTGTAAAGAATATGACATTTTCCTTTCATTTTCCCTCTGTTTCCTAAGCCTGTTTTCACTATAGGTGAGGTTATGGCATCTAGAACTCCAGGTTTTAAGTCTCCATTCTTATAAAGTGCTATAAAAATTGTTGTGTTCATGTCCTTTTTCCAAATATAATGGTGAGAGTATTTGAGAGAAGCTTATATTCCTGTACACAAGTATGTTCCTACTAATCCTTCTTTTAATGTGTCTCACTTTCATATCCTGATGTCTTTAAAACCTCTGAATCACACATAAGTACAACACTAATAGGGGAAGTAATAAGCCTATCCTATGTTACAGTCTAATAAAACTGAAATTTTTTTGTTTATTTAGTGAAATACTTCTGGAATCTACAAAGATATCATGGCAGATAGCTAGTATTATTGCCTTCAGTTCAAACATGTTCTACTTAGGGAAGAAAAATACATTATTAGTGCCTCCTGAAATCCTTGTTCAGAAGGTGTTTAAAATAACTAAAAACAAATTAAAAAATCCTAACAAACAGTGTTTTTGATATAAGGATGTTTCATTTTCCATTGAGAAGTATTTAACATGGTCAGTTAACAGGGTGCAGTACTGAATGGTAGAAGAGCAGTACCAAATGGTACAGGGGTTCCAGACAGCAGCTAATGAAGAGAGACTGTATAAACAGTTGTAGTTATTTTTTGAGCAAAAGCCTCCTGTATTTGCATATTATCACTATATTTTCTCCAACTCCTTGAACAGGAATCCCAAGATAAGGGCAACTGCCTCTTGACTGAATATATTTCTAGCACAGGAAAGATTTGACTGTGATCCAAACCAATGAAAGCTCATTCTGGAGTACTGCCCTTCAGCCTTTTGACAGCACAGACTGTATTCACAGAAATCTTGGCAGTAATCATTTATTTTCAAATCCATTTTTTTTTATGTCTAGAAAATTGATTTTTCAAAGGAGAACTTTTTACCAGCCAGTTCAAGAGCTGATAGCTAGACTCTGCAACCTCCTCTGTACTTTTACTTGCTTAATAAAGGAATATGTTAGCAGAAAAAAAATGTTCGGTCGAACAGCCAGAAGTTGTTTATTTGCCTAGACACTTGTAAAGGATTTAAAATGAAAAATAATTTAGCTCATGGCTCAGTCAATACAGTGGATTCTTTTGGATTTATATGTTCATAATGCCCTATTTGAGTATACAAGGAGACTTCCTTTTGGAGCTCAGATACAACTGACATCTTTAGCTATGCAAAACTTAGGGATCTAATCTGGACTTCTTGAGTCTATAGTCAATGGAGAGAGACATGTCCTTAGTGCTAGTGGACTGGCTCAAACCACTGTAATCACTTGGAGTGAGCAGCATAGTGTAGTTGTGTAGTTTAAGTAATCTATATCTTGTCCTCGAAGACATTTAAGTCTGATGGAAAAAGGTTTGCACCTTAAAAGAACGAATAGAGACAATTCAAAGCATATTTTGGGGCTATCAGAAAGAAAGTACAGAAATGGGTCACTTCTACCCTGTGCCTCAGGGAGCTGTAGTTACAGCTGCTCCACTGTGCACCATCCTTAGGTAACTGTCACCAGAAGATGACCACTGAAGGTAAAAGAAAAATAAGTTTTCTGAACATCAGCTGAAGCTCACTGAACTGCTTTTCACAGCTTCCTTCTTTCAGATTCCTCTAGGCTTTGAACTCCTCTGTAGAGAGAGCTTACATGGCAGATGCTTCACCACTGCCGTTGGAACAGTTCACAGTGATAGATACAGCACATATGATGAATCAAACAGATGCTCATGACAAGAAAAATTCTTGTCTCAGCTGTGTACAGAAATTGTAGTGGAATACATGAAGAGAAGCCATATGTAAAAAGATCCTACAGTTGTTCGGATGAGCAGCTTTCTCTAATACTTCCATCACCTCCAGAAAGATTTAAACTATTTGGGATTTGAATTGCCTTTCTTTCTTGCCTTTTCTGTAAACATGAAATAGACCTTGAATAGATAAGATTATCATTCTGTAGGAAGAGAACAAATTCTTTCTGTACGGACAGAACAACTCATGTCCTAGGAAATCTCATCTTCTGATAAATAGACAGTGTAATAAGTTCATTTTTTGTATTTATCTGAGTGTATAAAGTCATTCTGAGCTTATGCATTTAAATGTATGCATCGGGGAGTAATGCTACTTCCCCTTCACCTGTCTGTCTGCAATGAAGAGGTACAGATACATACTGTAGTCAGATTTTTTTTTTTTTCTGTCAGGTGTTGAACACTACTAAATTCACTCCATTGGGAGGAGCTTTTTGGGACATGTGAAGGTAGATGACTTCCCTAAGTGCATTAACTTGGGGGAGATAGACCCTGGGGAATAAATGAAAGCCATCAACTGAAATCTGCTGAGATGATAGGACAAAAGTGGAAATTTCACTCTGAAGTTGGCTTCCATTTGGGGAAACTAAGCCTGAGGACAGGCATTGTTGAATTAATATATCCCAGCTATGGGAAATTGTATTAAAAGTCCTGAGGTCAACTGGTAGTTGAAGGGAACACCTGGGAAGCAAGCCAGATTTCCAGTAAGGCATGATATTTTTACTACCCACATCTGTCTCAAAACAAAATTTGTCCCTATAAAAATTTGCATTTAGGAAAATTAAAATACATTTTTGCTTTTACATTAGTATTTGTAGTGAGTTTGAACTAATTATAATACCTTGATAATGTCAGAAAATTTGGGAAATAGATAAACTTTCTGCTACAAAATTTTGTTTCCAAATAAACAAACAAAAAATTGAGCACCAATGTAATCAAAATTAATATAACCCATGGTGAATTCACATTAAAAATTATTAAGTTTTAACATGTTTAAACTAGCAACCCTGGGGAATGTTTTTCATCGCCAAAAAAAGGGACACCAGGATAATAGTGACAATAATATGTCCTCTTGTGACTGGTTTTCTGTTTAAATAAGACCACTTACCTGGAACATTTGGAGATCTAACTCCAAAACAGATTTCCAGCACATAAACTTGAAAAAGTGAGTAGGCAATAGTCCTTCGCAGTTACCAACAATAAGCGATGTCTGGCCAGCCAATTAAAAAACTAAGGTGGTTATTCACATAATATATAGTATAGTGTATAGTAAATCACCGAATCTCTGTCCCAGGATGTTGTGGAAGTCAACAGTGTATCTGCATTCAAAGAATGGCTAGACAAATTCATGGAATAATTCATCAAAGACTCTTGATAAAGGTACAGTATAGTTCTGCTTTCTGTACATTCCCAGAAACTGAGGAACTGTACCCAAGGAGGAGAAGGGAGAAACTGTAGCAGTATCTGTTTATTCCGAGTCCCTGCTGGCTAATCTCAGAGAGTGGTTGCTCAGAGATTGGAGAGCTTCTCGAGCGGAGACATTTCTCCATTTGAATGTCTTTTCCATGATACTGTACTGGGTATTTCTGAACTGTTTTCTTTTTACAAAAAAAAATGAAAAAAACATGTTAGGCACTCAAATGAATTTAAAACAGCTGTAACCTAAAAATCGCTCACACTTGTGCGTTCACTTCAATGTGTGTGTACCGTGGATCCACAATGTTCTGCTTTGCAGCTCCCTCAGAACTAGGAAGTGAGAGCATTAGTTTCAAACACTTCTAATGGCACCTATAGTTCACATTTCATAACCCTATTATGCCTGAAGAGAAACAAGCAAAAAATGGGATTTCTGGGGGCTGTGTTAATACTTGTTTGAACTGCATCAAATCTGATTAGGCCATAATCAGTCACCTTTGTTCAAAGTCTGTTTTTTCCACATGTTTCTAGCATTGCCGAGTGCGACATAACAGAAGCAAAACTTTTTTTGGTGGCCCTCCGGAGAGAGCAGTTCTTTCTGTTGCTGCATCCTAGGTTGCCACCCAGTGGAGAAGACTGTAAATTCCCATTGTCGCAGGCCCAAAAAGAGAAGCCTTGTTACTGCCGGCCGGCAGCCCTTTATTCTGCAAGGAAATACCTGTGGGTAGTCTTTTGTGAAAACACTGCTTGCTTCTTTTGTTTTCGATTGCTTTAATTTAGATTTAAAAGATGAACTAGCAATAGCACGGAATCTTAAGGTAAAGGCCTCTGGGGTTTGCCTCTTTTCTCTAGATACTTGCTGGTTTTGACCAGCGTGTCATATGCCATATAACAGCCTAATACAACAATGCAGCTCCATTTATATTAATGTAAAAACTGATTAATATGTCAGAGGATCAGAGCTGTGATTTGCAACAGTGTCTTGAATTCTACAAAAGGATTACCTTATTTTCAACTTCTTGTAAGTTATGCCATGCGCTGTTAAGATCTCTTCTAACACAAACTTCATTTGGCCTTAGCTATGTTTAAACAAGCAGCTCACAACTTTGAGGAAAAAAAGCCCAAACCATCCAATTCTGTATTTACTTCATCTAAGTGATTGAAATTGCTATACAAAGCTAATGTTGGAAGTGTTGACAGCCACCAGTATTTAAGTAGTGCATCATGAGGAAATACTTTGAATATTCAAGGGAAGGAGGACACCAGGGAAGGGTGAATAAAAGTACAGAAAAAAGCAAGGACACCAATCACTCTAAGGAACAGAGAAATGGAAGGCAGTGACCAGTAACTTCCATATCAGAAGTAATTCCTGAGTAGCCATCATTCTGCCCTGGTCCACGAACCAGAAAGTGTGCTGAGATCCCCCCTAAGCCTGGTCTTTCCCAGGCTGAACAACACAATTCATTCAGTCTTTCTTGTTATGTCAAGTTCTCCAGCTCTCTGATCATCTTGGTGGCATCTTCATGGATTTACTTTGCTTCTCAGGCCTGTAAAGGCCCATATGTTGGTAGCTATGACATTTGCAATTATGGTTTGGTTTTTGTTGGTTGTATTTTTTTTTTTTTTTCCTTCAGTGCATCTGTCTTGAGTGTAATTTGGGAAAGGTAAAAAGAGCACACTCTGAAATCCACTGCTCACTTTTAGAATGACCTCTCTGTTGCACTTTGGACACAGATCTGGATATTTTTCTAAGACTGATCATTTTATTAAACTGTTTTATGAATTGCCGGAACTAGTTAAATCATTATGCAGCTTCCAGATTATTTTTATTCATATATGGTCTTTAAGATTGCAATACAGCATACATTTGTGGGAGTTGGGCTTAATTTTTTGGTTTTGTTTTTCCCCTGTATGCTCATAATCACAGCTATGTGAAGTATGGCCAGATATTTTAAATGTTTGATATACAAATGTATATAGGAAACGATTAGTAGGATGTAACTGAGAAATTAAACAGTCAACAGCTAGGATGTGGGAGAGTTCTCAGAGGAGAAAAAATTTCCCACCCATTTTCAATGCTGAATACATGTGCAGAAACTGAGAAGGAATTCTTCCCTCTTAAATTATGAACATATTACTGACCTGCTTTCTACTTGAAGAAGCAGATACAGGTGCATCTACAGTAGCATTTTAATTTGGATTAGGAGTGTTCTTGTTCTTTTGAAGCAAGTCTCAATCATCTCTAGTTGCTGCACTTCAGTTCATGCTGTGGAACAGTCTTGGGGCAAATAAATGCCAAGCACCAAGTTTTTACAGAAACAAATTTCTGTGAAATTGTTGTTACAGGATTTAACTACTTGCTGATGTTGGACATGACTTGTTATGGGTCACCATAGGGATCTATGCATGTCTGTGGGAGGAAGGGAGGCTGGTGGGAAAGCCACTGTACAAAACCTGGCAAATCCAGGCACATGAGGGGACTTGTATGGATTTCCTTTAAAAAAAAATAAAAGGAGGGGGGACATGTGTCCTAAATATATTTGTATTCAAAATATTGCCTGTTTATTATTTTATGACTCATTATTTAAATGGATTGTATATAACAACATCCTTTTTTAAAAGAATCTTGATGCTTGTATTGAGGAGGGAATAGTTAAATTACATGCTTGATATAGAGGCTTGTGATTGTTTGAAATAATGTTTATAGCAACAAAAACCTTTTAATGAGGCATGATGAACTGGGATATCTACTTCAATGGAGGAAAACAAAGTGAAACACTTTTCCTCCAAATAGAATACATGATCTGTTGTTTCAGTGGGACAATCATCGTGTACAAGCCACTGTATCGGGATGTTTTTCGGTCTTAATTGCCCTGTCAGTTACAATTAGAGGTGTTAATGTAACTGTGAAATGCTACAAATTACTTGTGGCTTTTTGCTCCTTGTACATTCTCAGCCTGTCTTGCACAAAAAGATATCAGAATGACTGAGATCTCTTGCTGAGTCTGTTATTAAGGTTTGCTTGTTATACTCCCTGGGTACAGTTATTCACTCAGTGTGGATTCAGTATTATGGGTGTAAAGATGCCTGCAGCAGAATGGTTTAATCCTTTGAAGTAAGGGGGAAAAAATCTTCATGTATTAGGCATTTTTCCTGAAATAGCTGCAGCCCATAGGGATTCGTATAGCTATACTGTTTTTACTGAAGTTGTTATTAGTATGAAAACCTATGATTTTCACAATCATATATGTGCTTACTGATCCATAGGTATTTGCCATTGTTTTTTGTGTTATAATAAAGGAGTTGACACTTTTTGAAATCCTACTGCTGTGATCATCTAGAACAAAGGGATTGTCTTAGCAGAACAACAGAGAAATTTTTGACTGCTGGAGGAAACATGAACTTCAAAGTGGGGCACTGGGGGTAGTGATTTGCTAGTCCTTTCACTGCAGTAAGCAGTATCAGTAGGTTACCTGGTCCAACACTGATAAATAAAGCAAAGGAGACAAATCAAATGTATGAATGAATGCTATGATACTAAACTCTGGGATAGATTGGAAAAAAGATGAAACGCAGGAGATTCATAGAAGGGTAGCCAAATGCTCCTGACTGTGCGGTAGGTTAGGTTTGATTTTCTTCTACTACTGAAAAGCTACTAAGTGCAGTCATTCAGTGGACTAATGGACTTATTTCATCTTGTTTTGAAACAGCTGCTCTGCATTTCTGCAGTCTTAGAGATTGCACTGTTTTTTTAAAGGGCAAATGTCTCTGACAGTGGATTAAACTCCCTAGTGTTTGCTTCAGAGCTGGAAAAAAACTGAGACTGTTGGATGGTTTTATCCTGTTGCCCAAAATCTTGGAACTCTGAGTAAATTGTACACAGTGAGGGGCCCTTCAGTATAATCACCAAGTGATGGATGACTAGGTAAAGTGACAGATCACCAGTGTGTTCAGTTTTGAAGTATGTGCACTGCTTAGTAAAGCAATTTAAAATATCAGTCATAGTTATTGGTTGTTTCTTTGGATTAACAACTGATTACTGAAACCCATCATTTATAAGGCAGCATTTTAAATGGGGTTCATTCAGATGAAATAGTTTCTCCTTAATATATTTTTCCTTTTTTACCTCTGCAGTACAAGTATTCTGCTAAAATAAATGTAAATTTAATGACTGTGAAGCCCGAGTGTTAAAATCTTTTCTTTCAGCCTCTGCTTACAAGGGAAGATGTCAGGATTTTGAAATATTTTGAAAATGGAAAAAAATAAATGAATTATTGTCCTTCAAAGATATGAATGGTTTTCAAAGAGGATTTTGCTTTTTAATTTTGAAGGCAAGAACATGTTTTTATGTAAGGGAAGTTTGTACCTTATATCATTTCTCTTATCTCAGTCAAACAAATAAGCAATTGCTAAAATTATGTATTTGTTGAGAATTGTAAAGAAAAATTTTTTACAACAATTATTTAAGCCATATGAAGTAGTGATACATTTATAAAATTAGTTACTACTAAGATTTTATTTTATGCATAACGACAAGTATACATTATTTTAGAGATGGAGTGACACTGAGTAATGTACCTATGTTCTTTGTGTGCCTGCTGACATATCTAAGGTAGGAAAAATTCTGTAGAGTAAATTCTGTAGACTGAAAGCATTAATATATTTGCCAAGTAGACTAAAAAAATTGTATCACTGGTATGTGACGTAGTATATAAATGAAATCTAGCATACTTACCAACAAAAGCCTTGCTAGATGAATATGTCATTCACATGTATGTGTGTGTGAGTCTGTGTGCGTCAGCTTAGCATAGTATTAAAGACCAAGTGGCAAATTTGTCTGACAAATATGTAGGAATTCAATTGCCTAACATTGTAACTTTTTATATCTTAACAGGTTGATTTTCAGTATTTCTTAGCTATAGAATGTGTTTTGAGGGCTAGACTGCAACACTAACTATCACCATAAATATACTTTATGTAATATTTTTCTTGCTGAAGGGAAGTGTTTCACAAACTGGCATCTCTGAATGCCTGGCCTATGGGAGAAAAAGAAAGCAGAACTTCTTCCTGTTCTAAAGTGTGTTGTGGATGAAGCTTTCACGTTTGGTACTCTAGGATGTTACATCTCTAGTGTAGTCAGAGAAGTGGACTTAAGAGTCTAAAAAAGCTACATTTTAATGCTGCCACAACTTGCTTGTGAAACACTGGGAATGATGAAGCATAGTTTTAAGATGTTCTTTAGGCATCTGACTGGGCTTTTTCCTCAGTTAATCTTCCTAAATAGCAAATAGAGCTGGACAGACTCTGCAGGACGGTGATTGGGAAGCCCTGAGTTAAGTTTCTTGTCTAAACAGCTCCTTTGAAGAAGCACCTACCTTTCTTCTATGGTAACATAGGAAGCCCTGCCCGAATCCCTCCGATTTGTCTTTCTTGCAGGCTTCCTTTCCTTTGACTTTGTCATCTGCTTAAACTCAGACCATGAAAAGGCATTTTGGAAGGTAAATGCAGCCAGAGGAATACTGCTGAAATCAAAGAAACTGTTTATGTGTGTAAACACACGTACAAAAAAGAACTTGCAAAGCTGGGGTGTTAGATAATGAAGTCTTTGAGGAAGAAGCTCTCTGTTTGGCAGAGTTATTTGTTAAATAAATAGTAACCAGCAGGCTCTACTTTTGCAATCAATAACTGTAGTATTTCTTTTCATGTTTGTGTTTAGAAAAAAAATGTATTTATGCTGAAGCTCTTGCAAAGATTGAATGACACTTTGAAAGCCATATAGTGGCTCAAATATTTCACATGTGCTTTTTACAAGAGGGTGACAGTTTTACTTTTGTGTAAAGGGTCTTATGATAAACAGAGAAAGAACTATGCTACTGTATTTCATAGATATAGCTGTATTTGTAAAGAATTTTCAACTATATTGCCACAACAACATGCATATACATAAAGAAGTTATTTCTGTTTATTTAACACTATGGTTTCAGATACTGGACAGTTACACTTGCCCCATTTCTGATCTCTAGAGCAGAAGGTGATTAAAGTCAGCTTTTTCTCCCCTTCTTGCTTGTAGATATCTAGAAGCAAGCAATAAAAGGGCCTATTCAAGGGAATAAAAGAAGGTCAGGCACTCAGTCAGACTGCAAGAGCTGGGATTACTGTCAAACTGAAAAATCTTTTCTGGAAAATATTATTTTTTCTGTTACGGTTTTTCCTATTTTTTATATTATATAAAATTTATATTATATTCTATTACATAATTATATATATAATTCTATATAATTCATATAAAATTAGCATAGGTTCTGTACCATCTTTCTTTCTCTTTTGAATCTCTAATACAACTTTGAACCTGCTGACAGAAAGAGCAGGTTAAGCTGTAGAAGACCAACGGCACCCTGAAACAAGATGGAAGACGCAGAATTGGTGTGTTTCTGGAAAAGAGCCCTGTATTGAAAACATAACTACTATAGATGTTTTGCTACTTAAAGGACTGGACAAGTTGATCTATCAGAAAAAAAAATAAAATACTGTCTTACTTTGTGTATTTCTTACACCAGACGTTTACTTCCTTGTCAGTTTATTTGGTGTGCTCATTGGAGTCAGTGAGTGCTGCAAGCAGAGTATAAAACAACTAGAGTCGTGATGTGACATGATATTAAAAGAAAGTAATTCTCTTCCCCTCACCCCAAGAAATTTAAAGAGAAGAAAGAAAATGTTTTCTTGTTAATGCATTTTTTTTTCAATCAATAAGTGTATTTACTTCTCTGGAGTGAAATGAGTAATTATAAGAAGAGTCATCTTCGTAAGCCTCTAGCCTGAAATTCTTAGATTTGCTCACAAAATGCATGCAGAAACACATCCTTTATACTGTGCCCTTGGCATATCACAGAATCACAGAATGGTAGGGGTTGGAAGGGACCTCTGGAGATCATCTAGTCCAACACCCCTACCAGAGCAGGATCACCTAGAGTAGATCACACAGGATCACATCCAGGCAGTTTTTGAATGTCTCCAGGGATGGAGACTCCACAACCTCTTTGGGCAGCCTGTTCCAGCGCTCCGTCACCCTCAGAGTAAAGAAGCTTTTCCTGATGTTCAGATGGAATATCCTGTGTTCCAGTTTGTGCTCATTACCCCTTGTCCTGTCACCGGGCACCACTGAGAACATCCTGGCCCCATCCTCTTGACACCCACCCTTTAGATATTTATAAGCATTGATAACATCCCCTCAGTCTTCTCCAGGCAAAAGAGCCGCACATCTCTCAGCCTTTCTGCATAAGAGAGATGCTCCAGCCCCCTAATCATCCTCATAGCCCTCTGCTGGGCTCTCTCTAGCAGTTCCCTGTCCCTCTTGAACTGGGGACCCCACAACTAGACACAGTACTCCAGATGTGGTCTCACCAGGGCAGAGTAGAGGGAGAGGATAATCTGCCTTGACCTCCTGGCCACACTCTTTTTAATGCACCCCAGGATGCCATTGGCCTTCTTGGCCACAAGGGCACATTGCTGGCTCATGGTCAACTTGTCTACCACAACTCCCAGGTCCTTCACAGAGCTGCTCTCCAGCAGGTCAAACCCCAACCTATACCAGTGCATGGGGTTATTCCTCCCCGAGTGCAGGACCCTACACTTGCCCTTACTGAACCTCATTAGGTTCCTCCCCGCTCAGCTTTCCAGCCTGTCCACATCTCGCTGAATGGCAGCACAGCCTTCTGGCGTGTCAGCCACTCCTCCCAGTTTTGTACCATCAGCAAATTTGCTGAGGGTGCACTCTGTCCCTTCATCCAGGTCATTGATGAATATGTCGAACAAGACTGGACCTAGTACTGACCCGTGGGGAACACCACTAGTTACAGGCCTCCAGCTGGACTCTGTGCCACTGATCACAACCTTCTGAGCAATGTTCTTCAGCCAGTTGTCTATCCACCTCACTGTCCACTCATCTAACTGACACTTGCTAAGCTTACCTATGAAGATGTGATGGGAGACAGTGTCAAAAGCCTTGCTGAAGTCGAGGTAGATAACATCCACTGCTTTCCCCTCATCTACCCAGCAAGTCATGCCATCACAGAAGGCTATCAGGTTGGTAAGGCACGATTTCCTCTTGATGAATCCATGCTGACTACTCCTGATAATCTTTTCCTCCACATGCTTGGAGATAACAGCCGGAATGAGCTCTTCCATTCATCTTTCCAGGGATGAAGGTGAGACTGACTGGCCTGTATTTTCCTAGGTCATACATCCATTTTGCCCTTTTTGAAGACTGGAGTGACATCGGCTTTCCTCCAGTCCTCAGGCACCTCTTCTGTCCTCCATGACCTGTCAAAGATGATGGAGAGCAGCTTAGCAATAACATCTGCCAGCTCCCTCAGCACTTGTGTGTGCATCCTATCGGGGCCCATGGATTTGTGGGTGTCCAGTTTGCATAAATGATCTCTAACCTGATCTTCCTTGACCAAGGGAAAGTCATCCTTTCTCCAAACTTCCTCTCTTACTTTCAGGGTCTGGGATTCCTGAGGACCAGCCTTAGCAGTAAAGACTGAGGCAAAGAAGGCATTCTGTAACTCCGCCTTCTCCCTATCCTCTGTCACCAAGGCATCTGCCTTGTTCAGCAGCAGGCCTACATTTTCCCTTGTCTTTCTTTTTCTACTCATGTATTTGAAGAAGTCCTTGTTTTCTTTGACATCCCTTGCCAGATTTAATTTCAGGTGGGCCTTAGCCTTCCTCATTGCATCCCTGCATACTCTGACAATATTCCTATATGCCTCATCCAGGAAAGTGAAACTAAGAGCGAGATTTTCTAGGCCTACCCAGTAGTTGTGTAGCTTGTCAACAAAGGAGATAGGACAGAAAATCTGTCATAGTGAAATAGGAAATTTACCAGGACCTGTACTACAGGGACATTAATTTCTCAGAAGTTCACATTTATGTAGATAGGTTAAAGACTGTTGGTCACGGTGCTAATTGAATAGATAGTATGGAATGGGAAGGTCTGTAGTCCTAATTGTTACACTCTGAGTCATTCTTTCTTTAATCCTGCCTCACATCTATCTTCAGATGGGAATTTCATAGTTGATATTTTCTTACATGAGTTTTCAGATGCTACATTCTTCATACACAAGGTGGCATCTCCCAATCACCAAGCTTTATTTGATATAGCTACTTTTTTTTCTAGTATTTTTATGTCTTCACATTGTCCACATTTTGTGTATTTGTGTAGAATCCCTAATGGCTCATGGAGTGACGTACAACACTAAAATTTTTAATTGTGTCTACATACCAGAGAAAGTATTTGGAAAAAAGAGTGAAATTTAATAGGGAAAAGTCCAATTAACTACAGGTAGACAGAAATAAGTGCCGTGCACTTACTGGAAGAACTGATTATGTAGTAGCACTCCAAGAAAAGGTAAAGAAATTGTGCTGGGTCACAGTCAGAATATATTGTAAGAGAGGCATGCTGTTGGGAAAGTGGCAAGCATGTATCACAGTACGCCAAACAGTAATTTATTTTCAACTCTGTTCAGCATTAAGAAAGGCTCTGTCAGAGTGGTGTGTCCAGCCAGGGTAAGCAGGGCATGAAAAGAGCAAGTTCCTGCTGAGATCCATAAGATACGGTATTCACACAACAGTGTTGGGTTGTGGCATGCTCACAGAGTTTTGGGCCTGTTTAGTAGTTACCTCTTTTGTGTCATTTCGCTGTGATATTGGCACTGTAGATACTGACAAATGAAGTTGCAATAAGAAAAACACAGAAGGATTACTGTGGGAAAGATATAGAAAAAGTAACACTGGTTATGCCAGAGATAAATGATAGTTATGTCTGAGGAAAAAAAAAAAAAGGTTATTTACGGAGGCTTCACATATCTTAGTTCCATGTCATTTATTCTGGCAGCACTCCATTTACTCCACAGTAAATTAAGTATCTTTATAATAGAATTGATAGGCATAGTGGCATTCTCTATATATAAAGTTAGAAGTCTTCTTTAAGTTCTGTGACACGCAAAACATTAAAGGTGCAAATTGCTGTATTTTTGTAGTCAGTTATTACTCCACAGGCATTTGCACAGATCAAAAAAGTCTTTCTGTGATTTAGGATAAAAATAATTGTTATTTCTTCACATTTTGTTGGTGAAAGAAAAAGCTAGCAGGAATCCTGCACTGTCAGCGATTCCTGGGAAACAGAACAAGAAGTCCTTTGGAGTCAGCCGTGGCTCAGGGATTTTACAGCTATATAACGAGTATTCTGGGGTCATCACACAGTCATAGGGTAGTTGGAGGGGCCTCTAGAGAACATCTAGTCCCTGCTCAGAGCAGGATCACCTAGACCTGGTTGCTCAGGGGTATACTTTTTCCAGTTTTGAATATCTCCAAGGATGGAAACTCCACAACCTCTCTGGGCAACCATCTGCAGTGGTTCACCACTCTCTCGGTGAAAAAGGTTTTTCATATGTTTAAATAGAATTTCCTGTGTTTCAGCATGTGCCCACTGCCTCTGGTGCTGTCACCGGGCACCACTGAAAAGAGCCTATCTCCATCTTCTTTACACTTTCCCTTTGGATATTTATATACATTGATAAGATCAATGATTGACAGTGACCTGTCAACCACTCCTCTGAGTTTTATCAGGGATGAACAGAATCTGCTGCTTTTCCCTCATCCACTAAGCCAGTCATCTCATCATAGAAGGCTAATGGACTTCTTTTATTTAAATATTCCCTAATCTGGTCCTTCTCCACTGAGGGTCTTTCTTGCTCTAGATTCTTCTACGGACCTGGGGTTGCAGAAGGCCAGTGTTAGCAGTAAAGATCAACACAAAGATGGCATTGAGTACCTTGGCTCTTTCCCTGTCCTTTGTTACCAAGTCCCCCATCCCATTCAGCAGCTGTCCCACATTTTCCCTAGGCTTCTTTCTTTTGCTTCTGATAACAGCTGTAGAAACTTTCCTTGTTGCCCTTTGTGACTTTCTCCTGATTCAACTCCAGGTGGGTTTTGACTCTCTTGCCGTCATCCCTGCACCCCATTTCTATATTAATCCTTGATAACCTGACGCTGCTTCTATATTTTATAGACCTTTTTCTGTTTGAGTGTAGTCAGGAGCTCTGTGTTCATCCATGTAGCCCTCCTGTCACCTTTGCTTGCTTTCCTGCATAAGGAAATGGACTGTTCTTGAGCTTGGTGGAGGCGATCCTTGAAAATCAACCAGCTTTTCTGGACCTGTCCTTTTCCCAGAACAGTTTTCCATGACAACCATCCAAGCAGATCTGTGAAGAGGCCAAGGACTGCTCTCCCTTCCTTTCTCCCAAGTTAAGCAGGGCTCTTGCGATTAACAGAAAGTATGTTTTAAGCTACTTTGTGATCTTTCAGATACCATACATGGGAACTGAGCTTCAGACATTGCTGCACAGCTTGCAGGATGTTGAGTCTGTGTCCCATTTCTTCTTGTGCCACAGTCAGCCCCACTTTTAAGTTGCAGTTATATACCTCATGTCCCTTCCTGATTTTGAACAGTGCATCCATACAGAAGCAACCATCTTCCCTTAGCCAGTGTGTTGCTGTGCTTTAAGGACCTATCTTCACTGCTCAAAGGAGTGCAATGCAGAAGGTTCCCAAGCTATTGCCTAGTCAAGCTGGCATGTCTGCCCTGCACTGTATGGAGACACCAATCCCTGGCAGCAGTATAGATTAATATAGCATTTCTTAAATTAAATCATGCATACCAATGTTCTTTCTACTGTTGGATCTGAAGATCATGTTTTCATGGCTACAGTGTTTGGTAGCTTACTGCGATTGTGTGGTCAAGTACATATGAGAGGGACCTAAAAGAATTTCTGTTAAGTACATGAACCTAATCTTGGGAAAAATACAAACAGCATGAAGTACAATGATAGAACTCCATTACTCAATTTCTTGACTCCTACTCTACTCATATTAAAACCTTTGACAATCTCTGGTAGAAATATCTGACACATGGTGCAGGCAAACTGGGTAGAATAAAATTAATGTTTACATTTCCATTATGAAATGTGGCATAAACTGATTGAGATTATCTAAAATATGCCTATTTGTCTTTCTGTCAAAACAATTTTAGAGCACTTTCTTTGTGTTGTAGATTAAATATCCATTCCAGGACTCCAATACCAGTATTTTCTCACAAGCTGTTTAATTACAATGCACATTATTTTCACCAGAAGAGTAATTAATTTTTGCTCTATTGGTACACTTGTCATATGTAAAATCAAGATTTCAATTTTGTTCTAAAAGGATAACCTCTATATTTTGTAAGCTGTGAAGGAGACTTGGAAGTGATTAAAAATGATAAAGGATCCACAAGTCAGGATTTTTTTCCTTAAGAAGATCAATCTCTTTTTCTATTAAGATCCTGTCCTATTTGCTCTTGCTGTCACAGAAAGCAACATGAGTTTTGCTCATCACCTTTACTAGTAGTTAGATGACATCCATATGATAAATTTTACCTTTGGAATTACTGTTGGTGGCAAAAATGTTAAAAGATGAAGCATCTTTGAAGGCAGATGAAATCAACACAAAAATTATGGAATTTAAATGTAAGTCTCCTTGGGAAGGAAATGCTAAAAATACTAACTTATTTGAAGAGGCAATTAAATTCTTGAAATGGTTCTAAGTATTTTCTATGTGGTTGCATGGAATGAGGTTCACAGAGCAGTAATTACCTGAAAAATTGATAGCAGTAGGGAATTATGCCCAAATCACATGCTTAAGCATATTAATATTGAAGTTAGTGATTTATCAATCTGTGGGCAACAACTTTCATTTAAAATATTCCATCTGAGATATTAAAATATACTCAAAAGATTCTTATTAAAATATTTGTCTGAAATCTTTAGACTTTGAAAATTTCTAGCTCCTTTGTTTAGTCCCTATTTTTAATGAATTCAAGAGCTTTTTGTGATGAATTGCAGTGCATTGCTTCTTGTATTTTGCTATTATTATTCAAGTTTTCAGCTATAAGTTTGCCTCCATTCTAGAAGGAAATATCAATCAATAATTACAAAAGCCAGCCAAGCAAACATTAAGTCATAAATCCCAGTTCTTAAACTCATTTTCCTTATCTTCTTCCCCTTCCTCTTGCCTACTGAATCTATCCCTTTACCTACAGAAAAATAAATTTAAATATGTAGTAATATTTCTTGACCATTTTCCCAAAAATGTTAATTATTATATATAAAAAAAATGTAGACAAGAAAAAATCAAAATAAAATCAAATATCTGCAAGTTATCAGTCTCCACAATGTACTTGTATTCAAGTGTATATGAACGTTGGGAATGTGTATAAAGCTGTTGTGAAACTGTTGCCTGTTTATAGCTGAAATAGCAGAGGATGTAAATTTAATTATTTGTGCATACAAGTAATTATTGATGCATTTGTACCTGTATGTAAATTTATGGTTAAGCTTGTGACTGTCAAACATGCAGAATGGGAACCTATACTGGGTTCCATAAATTATTGGATTAAGTGTAGTTTAAATCCATCAGTCAAATAAATAGGTTAATAAAAATGCCTCCCAGATTCATTTGTAAACCTCAGCTGTTTCCTATCTCCCTGACAATACCATAAAACCCCAATGCCACTACTGATGTTGTGCAGCAGCAGCAGTCACACCGCTGCAAAGCTATGTTTATACCAATCTACAGTAATTCAGGCTTGAGTCACTGAAGATTTTTGGACGGAGTACAGCTGGACATGGCATCACATAAGTTTATGTAAGTTACGTTTACACGTACAACCTTTGTTTACTGTTACGGAAACCTCCATGACTCTGCTGAATATCTTACTACACACAATTTGTTTTGAAAAGGTTTGGTATAAAATGAACTGTTGTAAATGGACTGAGCAGAACCAGAAAGTATATATAAGGTCCAACACTCAAAACCCTTGGAGTAGGGTGATGCGTATAGCACAATGCCATGGCCTAATGAAGGCCAGTTAAAGCAGTCCAGTGCGTGAGGATCTGATAGGTGGATCAGCTGTGGTCAAGCTTAGCTCCAGTCACTGGATGGAAATGTAGTATGGAAAAAGGCAGTGTTCAAGTTGGAGCAGAACACAAGTTGTATGGGAAAATTAGAGTGGGAGTTAGAGCAAAAATGGAACTGGGGACTATAGTCACGTTGTAGCAGGCAGGATAAAGAGCACATATGTAGAGTTTCACTACGGCTTAGGTAGGGGTACAAAAGGTGAAAGATACAATAAGCCAAATTATTAAAAGGACAGATGGACCAACTGTGTGGAATGGGGAAAGGAAAAAAGGAATTTAATTTGAAAAAGACCCAGAAAGACAGCCTCTGTGTTGAAGACCGTTGTATAGTGGCAACCATTCTTTAAGTCAGTTTAGTTCTCTAAATATGGCATACTTAACTAGCCTGCTGCATCGGAAACAAGGGGTCACATCCGTATTTTAAAAACTATGTAAAATCTGAGAAATTAATCAATTTGTCAACGTCTCGTGGAGTTATACATACATAAACTATGTATCATTGTTTCCCAGTGAGTATCAGAGGAAAAAAGAAATGCAGAAAATGCAGAGGCCATTGAGCAAATTTCATGACTGTACAGTCAGTGATGCCTACAATGTACAGCCAACCAAATACTTGCGCCTTTCCTTAAATATTTATGTGAGATAATATTTCGTAATAATGATTTTATTTCTTCCTGTACTCGGACAAATATTCCTAAAAAGTAGGAACAAATGCCCCAGTGTATATTTAAGCATTCATTTGGCACACTAAGTCTTTTATATTAGCAAGGTCAGTGAAAGCAGAATTCTACATAATCTTGAAAAATGAGGGAGTTTGTTTCCTTACTGACTTCAGTCCTATTAATTTTTTTTATCCTTTTGTATCTTTCAGAACTAGCCTTTTGACAGTCACCTCAGCATTTTAAGTGCCTCTCTGCTTTGCTTGGTAGCATCCATTTTTGCCCTAGACCTTCATGAATCATTGAAGATTACCACTCAATCAGCTCCTAAAAACATATATTGTCAGAAGATTTTAAGAACATAAATAGTGGTTCTGACTATTTTACCTAAATATATCAAGACACATTCCATACAGTAATTTAAAATGCGATGTGTTAATATACTTCTGTAGATTTGCAGAGATGGGTTCTTTCAAAAGGTGTAGAACATCTAATTCTTTTTGCAGCACATTCAAATGGTATGTGTCTGTCTTTTCTGTGTGGTTTTTCCTAATCATAACTTCTTGAGTTTTATAAAAATAATCACTTCTTTTTCCCTTATATTAATTTTTACTTGTAATGTAAAAAGGTACCACCATATGAGTATTAATTCCAATAATACACTGCACGTGTGGTAGATGTGAGAAATAGGGGTGCTGAACATATGATGTGCAGCTTTCCCAGTGAAATTGGGGCTGTCTCCAGCCATGAATACTATATTCTGTCTTAGCTGTGTTTGCTTTGATTTGAAGCAGTCTTTGATGATATCAGGGAAATGATGATAGGAGGGAAAAGGAAAGGATACATTCCAGAAAATGAAAAATTAATTTAGTGATTTGTGGCTCATTTATGTTCATTTTTCTACAATATCCTCTAATGTTTCCTTTATATATGAAATAACATGCTAATGACTGTGCCGTAAGCTACAGTATGGAATTCTCAAGTGTGCAATCTCAGAAGAGTCCACCTTTTTCCCCTCTCTCTGTAATGTAATAAATTCTCAAGAGAATTGGAAGAGGGTACTCAGAACCAGTCTGTGCTTTCAGGAACATTACCTCCAAGGTGCATTTATTAGTAACATAGTGCAGTCATGCATTTTAAAGACTGGTTTAGCATTGATCAGTATTGTTATTGTATGCTTTCAAGCAATTCTGTATGTTTATATTGCACCTGTCATTCTGATATCCAAATACCAAACAATATTAAATGCTGCTAGGTCAAAGTGTAAGTAGCATTTTCATCTTTTCTTCTGTGATGAGAAACAAGGAATAGTTGTGTCTGCAGTTTGCTTAGTTCCAGTTGCACTTTTTAAAATAGCAGCATTGCTCTTAGGGATGAAATCTGGCTTGAGGTTCTTTAAGGATGTAGAGTTAGGCCATTCTCAAAGAATATTTTGTTGATGAAGATGTGATACAGTAGGCCTTTCAGTGACTATTGAGATTTCTAGGCCCTCCCTTTAACCAGAAGGTGAGCTCACTAGTTTACTGAGAAAACTTGCATTTTGCTGTGATATCCTATGTCTGGATCTTTTATAGAAGCATGGCAAGTAGATCTGTTCAGTGAGACTTCGATGTTAGCATCCCAGTAAAGGAAGAAACAGTACGTACTGTCAGTGAGATTCATGGAAATTTTTATATAGGAGTGCCTGAACACTGAATAACTTCCCGTTTTCTTTCAGTGAATTCACTATTTATAAGGTAATAACAATGAAAAAAAAAAAACCTATTGAAAAAAAAATTGTTAAAACCCAATCAGAGAATCCTTTAATAGTGTATATATTAGTACTGAGTCATCTTTACTCCTTGTCCCAGCTAATGAAATCAAGTGATTAAAACTACAGGAACCTGGCATGCCTCTAGGTACATGCCTTTTTACTACTGTCTAATGGAAATTATAAATTCATTCCAAGTAGCAGGTTTTTTGGAGTCGATTGTTTTGCATTTAACTGAAGGCTTAAAACTGCATTACTTGAGTTTTGTCAAACAGAATGTTTGGACAATATTACTGCTTTGTGATTTTTATGCCTCTTGAAACAATATAAGAGAGAGGTAAAAGCTTGGTATAACTTGTCCTCACATATCTTCTCTACTTAGAATGTTGTGCATACTGAAATTGATCAGGATCCAAAATGTAATTAGACAAATTCTAGAAGATAAATCCTTTGAGTTATAACAAAATATTTAGAAGTAGCTTTTGGCTTACAGATTCCCTGAGCTGAAAGGAGACACAAATGTTAGGGGCAAACTTATCATATCTGTGCTCCCAGTTCTTATTCTTCCCTAGTCATCTGTTTAAGGGCACTGTTGAACACAGAATACTGGGGTACGCCTTTAACAAAATGGCTGTTCTTACACTCTTACATTATTTTAGGAAACTATTTATTTTAAAATCAATTATCCATTTTTCTTACATATTAGGTATTTCCTAGTAGCCTTGGCCATGGTTCTGAAAAGTTTCTGAGTTTATGGATGTACATACTGTGTTACACAGTTTAGTGGGGTACCATTTCCTTGGAGAAGGTGTCATAAAACACTGACATATGTTTTATCAGTTTTTCTAGTATTTGGAAAAGCATCCTCTTATTTGATTGCTGTAGTAAGAAGAATTCTATACCAAACGATTTTTAATAATATGTTAAGATTTCTAAGTATCAAAGGCATATGTGGTTTTCATAAATTGCCACTTCTGTTTCTCTGAAACATCTCAATGTCTTCACTTTCAGAAACCAGCTGACACTGTAGAGGGTGTATAGCCAAGCTTTGTATGAGTCTGTGCAGGCAATAAGCATGTTGTTGGTATTTATAATTTTTATTTCTATTACAGAAAAGCAGGAACAACCCTCAGTGACAAGGTGACACGGGGAAATCCTCTCCCACTGATGCAGGATGATGGGTGTCCCCCTGGCCCATGGGGCTGAGGCTTTCTGGGGACAGCCCTGGGAGGGCTGGGGCAGGGGCCAGGGTCTCTCTGACCAGGTTATTTTGGCTCCCCTGCTTGGCCTTGCCCCTCTGTGCTGCTTCATGTTGGTAGAAATGACCCTTTATTGTATAATGTACCATGAACCGTGGAACTTTTCTTGATTTTTTGTGTTGCTGTGCTCTACAAACATGATTTATAGGTTGTAGGATTTTTTTGCTTTGTCTCCTTTTCATCTCTGAAAATAGCAGGGGTGGGGCTTGATATACAGTTGTATAAAGGTTGCAGCACTTGGATTCAGTGTCCTTTTTAGCTTCAGAAATTTCAGTCCTGTTTCTTCTGCCTCACAAGGCAAGTGACCTAAATCAGCAGTCTGGAGACTTGCTAGATTACAGACCAGATCCATCCTTGTGTTGGAACTGATTAAAAAAAAGAAAAAAAAAAAAGAAATCCAAGGTTTCTGAGGCCAGAAGGAGAGAAGGAGAAAATAACCACAGCTGTGTTATGAGTACGTTCATTTAGGAGTTGGGAGACCAAGACTGTGATATTTTCGTTGTTTTTTAGTTTTTTATTTGCTTTAACAGATGATTGCTAGTGATAGAAACAGGTGTTCTGCTGTTTTTCGCTCTTATTTATTTTTCTTCTGACTTCAAATGCATTAATATTGCTCTGTATGGGGCATGCTCTGCATTAATGGATGGTTTAGGGGCTTTGAATGTTCTTCTATTGCCTTTCTGGCTCTTGGTGGAAGCAAAGCACTGCTGAGGCAGTTCTGGTCAAACAGAGAAGCACGCCACCAGTTGGCTTTGAGGTCGAATACCATATTATAGGTATTTTATCAGAGTCTCAAAGGGGACCTCCCACATACCCACAAACCACCTCCACCCCACCCCAGAAAAAAAACAAAACAAAACAAAACAAAACAAAACAAAACAAACTAACCAAACCTTGAAAACGAGCTAATATTGTTAAGTGGCAGAATGAAAGTATCTCTTGGAAGTAAAAAGACATCCTTCAAAAAAGCACTTTTTGGTGGTGGTGGTGTTTTTTGGGGTTGTTTTGTTTGGTTTGTTTGTCTGGTTGGTTTTTTTCACAAATAAGGTAAGTGGTAAAGGGCATAAACTCAGATAAGCCAAGTCAGGCTAATGCCAGATGTTGAGGAGCAATTTGTGTAAAAAAAAAACAACACAAAAACAGGAGAGTTATTTGCTAGTGTAAAATTCTGTACTAGATCCAACAGCCCAAGAGAGGTGAGGCTGCTGCAGCTCCATGCCTTGAGTCCAATGAGTACCAAGGCTGAGCTGGTATTCCCTGTAGGCACACAGGTATACGTTACATATATACACTGCACACCACACAGACTGCAGGCAGACACACATGGATTCATCCTACTCCCCTCTCTGGCTAAACAAGTTGGAGGTCTACTAGTGAGAGTATAAATATATATGTATTCTGTTTATTCATATAGATATATATAGATGTATATACAAGGTGGACCCTTCCAGTAGCTTGGATCAGACACTCAGTCTGCCCAGCAGGTTCCCCCAGATCCCAGTCTCCCTTGTTGCTGATACCTGGACATATGAGTTCCCCAAGGCTGCAGTACCGCTTCAGCAGCTGGTATGGACCTCCTCACTTAGACACACACACACACACACAGAGAGGGCTCAGCAGAACTCCCCTGATCCTCAATAGCCACACAAAATAGAAGTGTTAATAAACAGGTTGCCTAAGGAAGTTGTGGATGCTCTGTCCCTGGAAGTGTTCAAGACCAGATTGGATGGGGTCTTGAGTAGCCTGGTCTAGTGGGAGGTGTCCCTGCCATGGCAGGGATTTTGGAACTAGATAATCTTTGAGGTCCCTTCCAACCCAAACCATTCTATGATTCTATGATCTATAAAAACTTGTTTCAATATTGTCAGGAAATACAAAACTTCTGGAAAGAAGCTAGGTGCAGGGTTGGAGAGCCTCAAAATGATCCACACATGATTCCAAGGAAATTAGAAACAGAACAGAAAAATCTGAATTCCTTGTGTGTCTTAGTGTTCATGATCTAAGAGCCAGGAGCAGAGTATCCACCCCGGCACTCAAGTGAAACACTGATGAGGACGTGCAGTTCTACCTGTTGCTCAAGGATATCCTGGTGCCAGATAAATGGAATGTGGCAAATCCAGTTTTACAAATGCCTCCAAGCTGGATCCAGGGCCAGTTTGTCAAGGGGTGAAACCAAGTCTGTGCAAATACCTCTGTGCAAATAAAGGAAAGCAAATGTCGCGATAGAGTTACATCTTACAGATAAGTATAGTGCTTCCCAGTCTTTTTGGAAACTGCTGACATTTGTCTGCAAAGTGTTTACATGTCTACACTTAGACATAGAAATTTATTTACCCTTCTATATATTTGTAGATCTATGAATTTATTTATTTATTTATTTATTTATTTATTTATTTATTTATCTGGTTAAGTCTTGGAAGAAATGGAGAACTATTTTCCTCACTTCAGTAAACCCGTTTCTGTTCATAGGCAAGATCAGTGTTTCTGTGATGTAAGTTAGTATTTTGTAAACTATGCATTTCAAAATAAATAAAATCTATTAGAGATAACAGCAAGGGTGTGATTAATCCTACATAATTTTAGACCCATACAGTGTACATCATTAGCCAGTAGTGGTGATGGTCCCTTTAGCATCAGTGGAGAAAAGTGGTATTACAGAACTCAATACATCATATCTAGTTTGGATATGAGATTTACTTTCCTAAATATAGGCATCCAGTGTGCCATTTTACATGCCAAAGGTGTCTTGCTTGGCCTCTAGGTGTTGCTCAGGTGTTTGGTCACTTCTGTGTTATGGTTGCCACCCCCATGAAAATGTCTTGGGTACCCTATGGCATCTGGAATGGCTTCGTAGAGACTTCTGTTTTAGGCAACTGGATTCCACTCTAGATAGCAATTCCAGGACAAAAAGCACCCTCTAAATCTCCTCAGTATCAAAAAAGTCTAGACAACCAATTTACATATAGCTAGTCAAATTGTAGACATCTAGATTTGGTCAGATGAATCCTACCGATCTGGTTTTAAAACAACCATTGTGCAACCATTCTAATAATTCCTGACTTTCTAACTATTGTGAATAAAATGAAGGGCTGAATTAAATTCTAATATAATTGTGCATAGCTCTACTGAATTTTTGGGTTTTTTTGTAGATGCTGGCTTGTTTCCAAGTCTCATTTTCTGCTTACTCAGCTGGAGCATTCAATAAAACATACTTTCAGTGATACCGTACATATGGCAGTCCAATTATCAAGTATTCATTTTGTTACTGTGTGTGAATCACACCACTTTTATTTACTTTTTTTGTTTCTTGTATAAAGATACACAATGTGGTAGATAAGGGAGGAGCCACTAACATTATCTACGTGGACTTGTACAAAGCATTCAACACTGCTCTGCGCGACATCCTTGTCTCTAAATTGGAGAGACATGGATTTGGTGGATGGACCACTTGGTGGATCAGGAATTGGCTGGATGGCCCCACTCAGAGTCATGGCCAACGGCTTGATGTCTGAGTGGAGACCAGTGACGGGTGGCGTTCCTCAGGGCTCGGTATTGGGACCAGTGCCATTTAACATCTTTGTCAGTGACGGACAGTGGGATTGAGAGCACCCTCAGCAAGTTTGCCAAAGACACCAAGCTATGTGGTGCAGTCAACACACTGAAGGGAAGGGAGGCCATCCAGAGGGACCTTGACAGGCTGGAGAGGTGGGCCCATGCAAACCTCATGAAGGTCAACAAGGCCAAGTGCAAGACCCTGCACCTGGGTCAGGGCAATCCCAGGCTGGGCGATGAGTGATTGAGAGAAGCCCTACGAAGAAGGACTTGGGGGTGCTTGTGGATGAAAAACGGAGTATGAGCCAGCAATGTGCCCCTGCAGCCCAGAAAGCCAATCACATCCTGGGCTGCATCAAGAGAAGTATGGCCAGCAGTTCAAGGGAGGAGATTCTCTCCTTCTACTCTGCTGTGGTGAGACCCCACCTGGAGTACTGTGTCCAGCTGTGGGGCCTCTACCGTAAGAAAGATATGGAGCTGTTGGAGCAAGTCCAGAGGAATGCCATAAAGATGATCAGGGGGCTGGAGCACCTCGCTATGAGGACAGGCTTAAAGAGTTGGGGTTGTTCAGCCTGGAGAAGAGAAGGTTCAGGGGAGACCTTATAGCAGCCTTCCAGGACTTAAATGGGGCCTGCAGGGAAGATGGGGAGGGACTCTTTCTCAGGGAGTGTAGTGACAGGATGAGGAATAACGGTTTCAAACTGAAAAAGGGTAGATTCAGATTAGATGTAAGGAAGAAGTTCTTCACTGTGAGTGTGGTGAGGCACTGGAACAGGTTGCCCAGAGAAGCTGTGGCTACTCCGGCCTGGAAGTGTTCAAGGTTAGGTTGGATGGGGCTTTGAGCAACCTGGTATAGTGGAAGGTGTCCCTGCCTATGGCAGGGGGGGTTGGAACTAGAGGATCTTTAAGGTCCCTTCCAAACCCAACCATTCTATGATTCTATGATAAGGTATGTTGAATAATATAAAGATATGGGGCTAATATTCAGAAGCTGGTTAATGATATTATAAGATATATTCTGAAATCAGCTTTGAAGTGTATTCAGTCTTTTACTGATACCAGCTTTACATTTCCAAAAGTTTTAATATGGAGAAGCTCAAGACATTAAGATGGCAGAAGGAAAATTATTAATAATGGTATTTTATCTTATGCTTTATATGTTAAATAATCTAAAAATGGAAAGGTGGTGGTGTGTTTTAAATAGCCTCTTGTTATTGAAATCTCATCTTAAATTATAAACCTATACCATAACATTAGGACACTTCAGGGCGTTTTTAGTGAAATGTTAAAGTGCTTTGGATGGTTGAAGACAGCTGTTTTGTTACTTGATGTCTCTGAACCTACCCAAGGCATATATAAATGGAATATCAAAACATGCCTTGGGGCAACCTAAAAATTTATAGATGGCATATTAAAATATTGTTGGAGGAGCAAAATGATTATTGGTGCTCAGTCCAGACGTTGCTCAAAATTTTGTATTGTTTCTTCACAGTCTAACCTGTCCTGATCATTGCTGATGGGGTGATGTTTTCTCTATAGGAAACAGATGGGACAGGGCATGTATGTGATTACATTAATCTAGGCATACTTTCTCTAGGTAAGGTAATATGCACCATGAGAACCAATATGATTTCCGATTATATGAGCTCCCTCTTTTTGTCCAGTTTTCCAAAAACTTCATGTGCTTTCTGTAATATATAATACAGCTCAGCTGATTGCAGGTATAGAAAATACAATATTTATTTTAGAGTTGATTATATTTTTACTTTGAGGGAATTGGTGGAAATAGAAACTACGTGTACCCTGTAGTCTGCATTTTGAACATTACAAGATTATTTTTATTGGTGAAAATAGTTTTTTGATACAGTACAACTGAAATCAGGAAGTAGGATGCAGAATTTCAATTAATTTCATCCTGCCTATGAAGATGGAGACTTCATTAAAGGAGTTTGTGAACACTTTGATGCAAAAAGGGATTGAAAAGAAATATTCAAAAGACACTTTCAAAATTAAAATATACATAAAAGAAATGCACAAAGTGAGTAGCAGAAGAAAGTCAAGTTTTCATTTGCTTATACTCACAGTCAGAGACTGATTTTCAACAATTTTTGACACCGTCAGCTTCAGGTAAAGTCAGTGCAAGTCTCATGATTGCACTGCAGCACTGCAAATGGGACCTTGGAAATCTGGTGGTGAAGTTCTCAAAACAGGAATTTCATCCATGAGCAGATAATTTTAAAGTTAACTAGAGTTAAAGCTCTAAGGGGATTTAAAGTCAGATGAATGCACAGCAGGGAAAAAATAGCAGAGACCAAGAAGAATCTGAAGTAACTAATAAAATAAGAGCTAGAGATTTTAAAAGGAAGAAAGGAAAAGGAAAGTCACAAAGGTAACCAGAAGTCCAGACAAACCACTCTGTGTCATGCAGTGAAACAGAGATGAGCTGAAACTTTTAAGTTAAATGTATGAGACAGGAGAATAACACTGTGAAATAAACATAGAGGAGAAAAGGTAATCTGTCAAAAAGATCAAACATTAAATTACCTATGAGTGGCATACTTTTTGCTATTTGGAGAAAATACTTCTCTACATTCACTAGAAGACAGAGAATAAATATGCCTATTTGCTGAAATGCATCCCTCCTCCGGCCTTACTCATATCCCCAAGCACATACAGACATCTCAGCCTTGTTAATTCTGCTGAAAATATTTTTCAATGTTCAAGCAAGGTTGTCATTTCTATCCCCCTGCCAGCTGGCCTCTGCTGATATATTGAAATACCCTGTCATCTGAATGACAGCTGGCAGTAAGAGGACTTCTGGTGATGGAGTTGATTACTAAGCTTCATTGACAGAAATAAGTGTTTATGCTCAGTCTTTCTCCAGCCTCCCTTCTGGGCAGAAGAATAAAGATAAATATTCATTGACAGACTTTAAGTTTAATGAGAATACTCAGCCATGTGGATTATTTTTCCCTTCTCCTCTCTCTTTTTCTTTTTTTTATTGGGATGATTTTTGGACACAGCTTCTAAACGCTTTAGAGGAGATTTCCTTTTCTGTTGCCCTTTTTACACTATTATAATACATATATATATATATGCTGTATTATATGCTAGTATAACATAGTCAAGGTTATCTCTTCTTTTTCAATACATTACTTAGATTTTTTTCCTGTCTCTGAAACACAGAAACAAAGCCTGAATTGATATTTTTTCGTTCTTTCAGATCAAAAATGGATGTATAATTATACAAAGTAAAATACAGGGTATATTCACAGCCTTTGACGGCATGAAGTGACAATGGAAGATAAAAGGAAATGATCCACTCTTTGCCACTGAAAGATGCTCCCAAAAACATACAAGCAGAGAGCTTATAAAGAAGGGTTTGGCTGCAATTATCAGTGGAGCTTTAGAAATGTTAGACACTCTGTTTTCAATTACTTCAGCAGTGGATCTTGCATAAGTAGATCCACAGATACGCAGATAATTTAAAACTCAGCAAAGCTATGTGTTTCCTTGGCTAAATATCATACTGGCAGCCATTACATCAAAAAAGAATACTAGTGCGTAATTTTGAGGATTTTCTTCTTCTAAAGCAATATCAAATATATTTCTTTTTAAAACCATTTCTTTTTCTCTCAGGTTCTTCTCTTTTTTCAAAAAAACCAATTCATTCTTTCTCTTAGCAATACTAGATTTTCCTAAAAACCTTTCTAAAACTGAAGTGTTTAAGAAAGATCTTCAAAACCAGGCAGGTGGTGGATAGCCCTACGCCCCTTAAATCACGATGGTGTGCGGAGGGAGTCAGGCCATAGCAAGGAGCATGCCACAACACAGAGGATAAACAGTTCTTAATAAAGCTTAACTCCAAGGCAGTCTTTGTGGCATCATATAAACTGAAGTGAAATGTAGTCTGTGACTGTGTTCTTGTGGTCTTTTTTCGTACAGCACGTACTTGTGATGACTGAAATTTTCTTAGGTATTTTTTTACATGAAATTAAATAGTTTGGACACATTTAATGTGTTAATGTTTTAGGATCTTGAATGTCATACTAGGTATTCAATACAGCGTAATCATAAAAAGAGCGGAAAAAGAGGCGGCATTTTGTTACAATGCTCCTGCTAATGGCATTTTCAGTGATTGAGAGGACATCAACAGGTTCAGTAACAACAACTAAACCCAAAGTACCCAAAGTGCTCTAAAAATGAACAGACTAACTTAGAAAACCAATGTTATTTCTTAACAGTCTCTTTTATATACACTTATTTCAGATGCTTGATGACTGGAGTGTGTATTTTATGTTGCTGGTGTGTTTTTAAGAGACATTTGAAACTGTAATTCAGGCCCAAATTTTAATTGACTGATAACAATTGTGGAACTAAATATTAACAAAAAGGTATCATCTCGACAGTAATGCACATATATTAATATGTTGTAAAAATATTATCCCTAATATCAAAGACTTTAATATATAAGAATTCTATTACATTGTAAGAGAGGCAGAAGGCAAAATTTACTGTTGTTTTGTGTAGTTCATTGTTGCGCAAAAATTTAATACTATAAATGACAAAAAGTAAATTTGCATTGTAAAACTTTGTGCTAATAATATTAAAAAGTTACAAATTAAAAATATGATTGACTAATAAATGTGGAAGGAACTATAAGAATGGATATAGGGTTACATCAGAAAAGCGCTGTTTTTAATCTTGATGTAGCATTTATTCATTGTACAGCCTTTTGCAAGTCATTTTGCCTTTCTCTGCCTAAATAAGGATGATAACACTTACCTATCTGCCTTAAGGGCATATAATGAATCAATTAAATCATGCTTGTGAAGTGTTCTGATAAAGTATCATTACTGTTTTGGTTATCATAAGGTTAATCAAAACTGGGTGACTAAAATTTCATAGAACATTGTCAACTATTAGAAGTAAAGACAGGGTAAAATTTGTCATTGGATCCTTAACTTCATACACTTGTTAGACTTTGCAAGCAGACTCAGGATAATGTGTGATATTTCTTATCTAGACACAGCAAGCTGAATAAAGAACAGATTGTCAGCCTAATATATATCACAGTAGCCCCCAGGCAGAGCAAATCTTTATGGTCAATTTATGAATGCCTGAAAGGTTTAACTAGGAATAAAATAATGCAAACTGGCAACCTTAACTGTGTTGTAATTTCCCATTACATTTGTTTAAAATTTTTCTCTCTTGAATGAATCAGTTCAGCAATGGTAGCACAGAATTAACTGGATTGCTAAACTCTCAGAACGTTCATCACTTTTGCACTTAACAGTGAAGGAACTTTTAATGCATTTATTCTAATAGTTCATTTCTATAAGTACTTATATTGAATGAACAATGGATCTGTCTCAAATCACCCTCAGGGTATGTTAGAATCTATGTCTGTGGTCCCACTTTAAATTAAACAAGCTTGTGCACATACATAAATACTACCACAAATAACCTGAATGTATTTACTTTTAAGCTTCTCAAAGAAATAACTCACCATAAGAAAATAATTGTTTGTAAGAGAATTGAATGATCAGTGACATGTAATTTAAAGTAATGTATTTATCTTGCTTAGCAGATTATTCCAGCAGAAACAGCAATCATGTTTACAGTGTTTTAAATACCTCCAGTTTCTCTCCTTATCAGTCCAAGAATTTGCCTACAAAATGAAAAGCTGTTCTACTAGGCAGCCGTATCTTTTGTCTTTGTCAATACTGTATTAGTTGTATGTACTTATTTATTGCACCATAGTGTTTTATAAAGAAGCCATCATCTTTCAGGATACAAAAAGACATTAAGCTTCCTGAAGTTAATATTGTTAAGTTCCTGAAGTTAATATTGGAAAAAAGCCCATTAGTAGATTGCATTAGCCTGTAATATCTCCTGGTGGGAGAGGAGGCTATGGAGAAGGCTATTGATGCCTAACTGGGGAATGCAGGCACATAGCAACTGGAAAATCGTTGGAAATGTCTCTCTCCTTCAATATATTCTCACATTGTCCACATTGTGGAGCTACAACTAAATGAGTCAGAAATTTTGAAGCGCCCTGCCCAGGTTCACCAAAACAGCAGTATGTGAGGCAAAGCATTAGATGATGTGTAGTGTATGGAAATGCATTTTAATTTTATTATGAAACATCTTTTTGCTTTAAAATAATATAATATTAACACCTTCTACTATTTTTCAGACTGAGATAAAACATCCTCTGGAAAAACAAAGATTCACCTTGACTTTCCTTCTGACTCATGCAGCTATAGTTTGAGAATAAGGCATGTTACAACAAGGAAGCAGTATTTCAGTACCAGAAGAAATATTCCTTATTATTATCAGCTCATGCCCAGAGAAAGAGAATTAACAGTCTCTGCCTTAATTACTATAGTTATTGAAACTGCAGTTACTGTTCTTACTCAAACATTTGGTCATATTTTTAGAGAGGAATTAGGAAATTTTCATAGATAATATCTTAGGTGATTTTCCAGAATTGTTTGCTTTTTCTTGTAATTTTTACTGCATTTCGATGTATGTGCATTACTGATTTTTGTAGGGTACACTTGAGGTCTTTAAACATCTGCTTCAGCTTTCAATAAAAACCTCTCTAGACTAAGAGGCCCTGGCTCAGTGGTCAGATTGTTGGCTTGAAGTGGTAGCAGCTTGGAGAAACTCAGGTCTTTTAAGAAATGCCAGGTGTTTGTTGGTTTTCAGAAGGTTCTGGGTTTTGATCTGAGGGTGAAAAAAAATATTTTGACTAATCAGATAGGTTTTCTGAAGTATTTGCCATGAAAAGTCATTTCTCCCCAGGCTGACCACTTCAAAACAGCCTGTTCCCTAAGCAAGCTCAGCTTGGCTTGAAGTGGATGGTTTTGGAAAGATCCCAACGTATACAGGTTATATGCTTTCTACTGGAATAAATAACTAGAATTTGGTGGTTTTCTCTCTGATAGGGCATAGTAGCTTCTTTTTGCCTTTTTTCTGTCTTCTTTCTTTCAAGAGTCAGAAGTGAGCAAAGCGGTTAAAGTTTGGGAAAACAAAGAGGGGAGCTCTTGCTGCACTGGCTGTGATGCAGAGGCAGCTGTACGAAGGCTTGCGTTGCTCATTTAAGACCTATAGCAGAAGGGAAGATATAGGAAGAGGCTTGGATTGATCCCTCTGGCCACTTTCCTTCTAACCCTTGCCTTGCCCATGTGGCTACTGGTGAAGTTACTAAAACAGGCACGCTTGAAACAATGCTTTGGACCAGACTGAAGCATGCCATGCAGGACCGAGTTTTCCCTCTCTGTTGGATTCCTTCCTCAATTTGGCTACTTTGTAAATATTATTTAAAATGTTCATACATACGTAGAACTGAAAGCATTTGGTTTGATTTTGTTTGTGATTTGTCATTTCCTTTTCAAAATGATATGCAGTATTAGTATCAGAAAGCTTGACTCGTGTTAGTTTTGAATATAGCTTTTTCTAAACAAAATGTAGGATATATAATACAAGCCCTGTTTCTTAAGCATATTCAAGTCTTGGTCTTTAGGTTAATAAACTAAAATTTTAAATTTTAAACCTGGACAAGCAAAGAATGCTACTCCAGTAAAGGCTGAATTAAAATCAGGAGCTCAACCGGTAAGAAAGAAACAATATCCTATGAAATTAGAGTCCAGAATGGGATTAGAACCCATTAAAAATCGCCATGACAAATCAATCCACAGGTACATGGAAATTCATATCCTTTTAATGTAATTTTCCTGAGTAGTACATGGGGAATTTTAAATATAGAACACAGTACGTATGCAATACGGCATCTAATTCCCTTTGTGTCTGCAGGCGGAAAATACAGCTCCCTTTTTAAAGACCAGACCATGGAACAGCTAAATATTTGCAGTTCGGGAGGCATTTACACTGCGGGACACAGAATGCCATCCATGTTTGTATGTTTACTCTTCAGTCCTGACAGGCTCTTAAATGTTTAATATGAAAGGTATTTCTTCTACCCTTAAGAAAAAGAAATCACTTTCCCTGCTCTGCCAGTTCCTTTAATAGCAACAACCTCTTGAGAATTGGGAAGGACTTTTTATCTTAAAATACATGTACAGTATTTGTAAACTTGACTTTTAGTTATCTACAGAAAAAAAAGCGCTTTTTTTTTTTATTAGTGGTGTTTTCCTTTTTACTTAGATGCTTCTGTTATGATTCCGCTGACAACCCTGTCACTTTCTGCAGCTCCAAGAAGAGCCTTGTACCTTTGAAATTTTCATTACCTTTTGTCTGGCTGCCAAGATTTCTGCCACTGTAGTCTGGTGATGCAATAGCAGTATCTTGTACTGCCAGCCTAGGCACTCCAGATTAGAGGGAGAGAAGCTCCAGAATGGAGCAGCACTCTTCATTTTTTAGTGTATTTTCACTGCCTGATTGGTTGCAGGGGCTAGTGGCAGAGCAGGGACACACAGCTTACTGCTGGCATAGGGTTAGCCACCAAAAAAACTCCAAATCCCCAAAAGCCACTGGATTTAACAGTGACTGAAACAATTTTTACTCTTTCAGAGGTGAAAAGAAGGAAAAGGTGGGAGATGTGATGCCTGATAATGGGGGTGGATGCAGTATGTAACATGGAATTAGGTATATATTTACCTTCTTGAAATGGATGAATGAAAAACACCAATGATGTTACTGCTGACTATATTTGTATTACAATCAAGAGCATGACTGCAATTCAACGTTCGGTATACATGTTTGTGTATATACCGAACTGGTTTAAAACTAGGTAGTGTGGAGTCCAGGACATGTTGGACGTAGGAACTCAGGTGAGTAGTCAAGTTCCTGGCTGCAAAAAACCCCTACAACCGCACTCCTGTCAGGATTTTGGTCATCTGAGTCTATATGAGCTGTAGACGTGCCTGTGATTACACTAAAGGGTAGCATTAGATTAGGTAGTTCTTTGCTAAAAGGCATCACATGCAGATTTCTCTCCACATAATGCCATTCAACATGAGTTGCTTTGGAGTACTTTGTCATTCAGAGGAGATACAACCACTGTTTACAGCAGGGCTGTGTCCCTGCTTGAAAAGGAGAGCACGAGGTGCAGCTAAGGAAACGATGCATGCAGTCGTAGTGCTTTCATCTGTATGTTATAGGGAGTAATGATATTGATAATAATTGCCTTTTATATGGCATATACAATGCAAATTTTGAAAAGTTACTCATATTAAGGACACTATCAGTAAGTTAATTTTTGGTTTTCTGTTTTTAAAAACTTTTCATTTTTGGATTTTAGAAGGTCCTCCCCAAAAATTGCCAGTCCACGGATTGTGTATATCCCTTTCCAAAACACAAGAAAAAGCAGTTACAAGCCAGATGGTACTCATTAGTAGTGAACTGACTTAAAAAATTTCCCACGGCATACCTTCTTTTTCCCAATAGAAATTCCACCCCAGTGGGCTGTGCTGCCTTTTTGAAAGATTATAGGGTGTGTTAGATCCAGGAATAAAGGGATCATTTCAAAGAGAAGGGGATCACACGTATGAATCTGCCTTAGCAGCCACCTCTTTTACATATACAGGGAATCTTTTATCCCCATTGCTTATCATAGCAGTGCTGCTTAAAGAGAGGACAAGAGCAGTCTGTCAAGCGAATTGCAAGACATTAGAGAATTTATAGATCAAAAATGAAATTATGTGTTCTAACCAAAATCCAGATAACTTACGTCTAAATATTCTTGTACAAGCTGACATACACCTCCCCTGCTGGTAGTTTTCTTTTTTATTTATTCATGGTGATTGCTCGTTTGCTATTTTAAATGCAGTAACAAATGAGTTCAAATTATTGTTATATTCTATACCAGACACTGAGTTCCACATCCAGAGGAACTTTGTTTCTATAAATGAAAGTTTCCAGTTAGAACAGGCTGAGCTGGTATCCATTCCCAAATGTCCTGCTTCCCTGTTGGCAATTCCCAGTGCAGTCTTGACAGGAGAAGGTGAGTAAAGCAAAATAATCTTTTGAAGTTTTTCGCTGGAATTTCTGAGAAATTAGGACCTCCTGGCCAATCAGAACTTCTAGTCACATGAGCAATATATATTTTTATATATGTATGTATGTATTTTTTTATATGTGTATATAAAATAAATAGTGTTCAGGAATGTAGCTGGGCATTGGAAAATTATCATCTATCCCGTTGAGTTTTTAGAACGGTCCCTGGAAGAGTTTTAATTTGTGTCAACTGGCACTTCCCCAAACAATCCCCAAGCATAATTTGGGAGTTAGAAGGTTCTAGGCACTGTTCCCAAAAAGCCATATGCTACAGTCACCCTGTTTTGAAGGCTAAGAGATCTCACTAGCATAGGATAAAAGTAGAATATGCAAAAGAGTGAAACATCTTATGCACTAATACTTACTGAATTCCAATCAAGGGATTAAAAATCTACAGAAAAAAAAACTAAAAAGTATTTATCTACGATTTTAGAAATCATACTCATCTGACATTAGATGTCTACCATATAGAAATTACACAAGGAGACTAGTTCATATACAGGTGTCTCTGGAAAGAAACAGGACTTCCTATACTTCATATATACTTGAAAATATACTATGCCAGTTTACTATAGTGTCAAAGTTTTTAGCATTATTACTTTTACATTATTGGAACAAGGCTTGAGACACTTTTGGCCTGTGCTATGCATGAGTGTCCCAGGTCATGGCTGGACATACTTCTGGTAATTTGGAGTTAGCAACGGTGTTCAGAATAGGGAGTCTGCATGTGGACACTTGTGTCTTGGAGCTCGAGATAGCTTCATCGTATATATCTGACTGGTTATCTTATTAGTAGAAAGAATTGTGCTATTAGTGCTACCCAGGCATGCTTACAGGTCTTGTATGTATACAATTCTGCAGCACTGTTCAAGGTACCTATTTTAGGTGGCTACCTTAAGCTAAGTTAAAATGAACCTTAAAATACGCTACAGGTATTTAAATACTTTGCTGATTTGAGGTCATATGTATCATCATTAAAAATAAATATCAATGCAAACTATGTGGTATACAATGTCCTTGCATCTATTAAGAAGGAAGTATTTGCTTATGCTTATGAATTAAGAAGGAAGTATATGCTTAAATTTAGCCTGAAATATGTAATATAAAATTAGATATGAACTTTTATTTCATGGATTCAGTAGTGTTGCCTGTGTTTTGGAGGGCAGTTAGTATAGCGACTGTTTATAGTCACGCTAATTTCCTCAGAGTATTTTAGACACTCCCATTAACACTGATTCGGACAGATTTCAGTGGTAATAATCCTCTGAATGGTTTTAAATTACTTCCAGACACTGGTATTTACATATTTTTTACAAATATTATTCAATCTGTGTGACATCCAGCTTCAAGATCTTGTTAAATCATGTTTGTTAAAGACTGGAAAATAGCTATACTTAGTCAGTAATCTCTTTAAGAATTTAAAATATAATTGAATGTTTACAGTAAAGTGATCCTATACAATAATACCGTTGTGAGAATTCCAGCTGTAGAAATATCAATCTTCCATTCAAATGTGCAAATAATTTTATTTGGATAGAGTATGCTGGTTATGGTCAGTTTGTAGCAACTGTATGAATCTATGGGCATTTAGAGATTTGGAATTATGAAACTGTAGATTTTTTCAATTAATCGCATCTTCTTTTTTGTATCATATGTTTATTTTTCCTCAGTTGTTTTCCTGCATCTTTTTTGTTTAATTAATAAATTAAATGTCAATCAAATCCAAATAGGAAATTTTCTAAGTGACCTTTCATAACTCACAGATTGAGGAATTTTCTGCCTGAAAAAAAAAGATGATTCTTGCATTGGGATTTAAAATATTTGTTTTAAATATTACATAGCAACTTTAACCATTTGAATTTCAGAAAACACAACTCCCTCTTTTTTTCTGATCACAAGGACAGTTTGACCAATAGAAATGCTATTTTGCAATCTGCATCTGCCCAGTGCAGTAACTTCATTCTTCACTCTGTAGTTTTGCAGTCACAAGATTATGTTGCACTTCTGTCTCTAAATAAAGGCTAACTCCTTTTTAAGTTCAGTTTAAGTTTCTTGGATTCTTTTGATTTTTCAGACTTTATTGTGCAAATGGGCACATCAGTGCTCTATTCTCAATATTGCTCCTTACTAAGATTTTGTCTGACTTTGTCCAACTAGATTTTGTCCAACTATGTAATCATTTTTGTATATTTTTTAATGAATTGAATAGCCAGTGCATTGTTGGGACAGTTTTTATTTTCTGAATGCATAGTTAATGAAAACAGTCACTTCATATTTGTGCTATAGTAAATTTTCATATATGCACACATCAACCGACTCAGCAAATATATCCCAGTTGCTTTAAATCATATGAGCTGCAGCTCTGACAGCTATGTTTACATCTTCTTTCACAATATAATGTGAAAAAAGGGGAAGATTATATGTGCTAGTACCCTTTTCACTCATAATATATATTCCAATTACATACATTCATCTACTCAAAAAGCTTCACCAAAACATACCCAAACTGGGAAAATTTAACTGTTTTCTTCTTTGCTCTGCCACAGGAAAAAAACCAGCCTGTTTTGTAGCTCAGTCATTCAGCAATTATAAAAGAGGGATGTATTACTAAAGCACACACTTCTTCATAATAGTATGATATGAAGAAATGTGATTATTTGGTTAATAACTATCTGACTATTGACTTTTCCATGCCCATGCACTTAAAGATGAAGGATGCAAGAATTTTTTTCCTTTCCACCAATTTCAACAAAATAGTAGTTGTCATGATCACCACACTATGAGGAAGTACAGGGCAAGGGTGGAACAGCTAGTGCCTCTAGCAGTGCTAAGGCCTAGACATTCCTACTTTACTTTGAAGCTGTAGGCACCAATGCTTTGTGTTACATAAAGTGAATTTAAAGAGAAATGTTACCTTCACCTGTTTATTAGTTTTGGACATTTCAGTCGGTATTTCCCTGTACTCTCTTTTTGAATCATTTTTATTTAAGCACATTCTTGGTCTGTCTCATAGATTCCATCCTCACAGCTCCACCATGAATAAAATTCGTAAGAGCCTCTAATGATGCCTAAAAATCCACATCCTTGCAAAGCCAATCCATGAGTGATATCCTAACCCCTCACCCAGGTCTAGGCAGCCCTTCTGCCTTTTTGGAAAAACAGTATGAAATAAGGCTTCAGCTTTGGAGCCGCTTTGGCAAACCAGCATAAGAAGCATAGGACTGGAATAGGCAACTTTGATCACTGTATGCATTTTTATCAAAAGCAACTGTGCTGTATTAGTCCTTTCATAGTCTTAATAAGTTCGAGTTTAAAATTAATTAGTCCTTTTTCCTGCATTTCATGTTTGGAATGTTATTGTAAGCTATGTTTTACTTCTGGTTCATAGCATCTTGATTTCCATTATTTTTTTTTTCATTATCCAGTTCTTAATAATTTTTTATTTTGCCAAGATTTTCCTTCTGTTTAAATAATTCGGTCTTTCTAAAGAGGGAACTGTAACAACCTATCGGATGTTTACTCCTTCCATCTTAGATTGTTGCTGAGATTTAAAAAAAAAAAATCCTTCTTGGTATATGTTTTGATTTGGTGGTGTTAATCCTCACTTCATCATCCAGGCAGCCATTTTTTAGCACTCTTCTGAGTGGAATCCATCTCTCCAACATGGTGATGATATTAGGCACTGTACACATTTTTCCAGAGAAGGACTTTTAATTATGACATTTTTTTTCTTCCTGTCTAACGTAACAGAGTTTTGTTTGCCTTTCTTGGTGATCCCTTTGTTTAATTTTCTTGTGCTCACCTAATGTATTCTGATTTTTCTTTTATTTCCAGGCAATGAGTTTTCAGTTTACATGAGTTGCTTATTTTCTCATACATCTTAAATCCAGCAATATTTTCAATTTCAGTGTTCTCTATTCCTCTTTCCCTCTTTCTTACCTTTTGCTTTCCTTTTTTTTCTCCCTTTTTCTTTCTTACTTTTTTTTTTTTTTTTTTTAACTTCTTTTACAGTTGATGGTTTGTTTCTCTTGTGTTTAATGTTAACTCCCTTTTGGCTTATCCCATTCTTCCTAACAGCATGTGCGAGTGTGTCTATAAAGTATCTGCATCTAGCCAAACAATCACTGAACTTTTATATTTACCAGGATTGCACTAAGTAGTGGTCAGACACAGGAACTGACTTACCTATTTGAGATATCTGACGAAATGGAAGGTTCATCCAGGCTTTAGATGTTCCTAAAAAAACCTAGTAGAAATCTTCTAGTCAGACTGTTGTCTGACTTCTTGCTTGTTTTTATTATTCCTTGTATTTAAAGCAGAAATTTAAATAAACAGTTCCTAAATTTCCATATAACTCCAATGTAAAATGTCTAAACCCAGAGTATTTACCTAGGGTTTTCCTTTCTTAATAAGCTACGAAACAGATACTTTATCAAAATATATATCTGCGGATTTCTGCTTTGAGTAGCAGTCAGCTGTGTTGTTTACTGTTAAACCCAACCTAGAGTGTCCCGGAATGGGACAAACTTTCAAGAATTAGTTCAGGTGATTAAGATTTTAAATGTTTTCTCCTTCTAGTTTTTAACCTGCTGATATTAACTTTGGATTAACAATTAGGAATCATGCACTAAGATATGTGCTGTTATACTACAGTTTCTCACAGTAATGCCTATGTATTCAGAATACTGATGATTTTATCTTGCAACTGCACTATTAAGCAGTGGAATAAGGCATATTAAGTAAATTGTGAAATAATTTTGCATGGATAAAGTATATAAATGCATGTACAGCTTATGCAGGTTTGGGATACAAACTTCATTACACAGAAAAAATAAAGTTGCATCAGAAATCTCACATGAGTGTCATGGGATAATTTAGGTTGGAAGGGACATCCAGAGGTCCACCACCCAGCTCTGACCAGGGACAGCTTGTGTCAGGTTTTTCAAGGTCATGCTCACTTGAATTGTGAGCATCTCTGAGGGCAGAGAGTCCACAGCCTCTCTGAGCAACCCATTCCTGTGGTTGATGAAATTACTTCTGAAATTTTTTTTTAGTGGCATTTCCTTCATTTCACCTTGTGTCTGTTGCCTCTTGTCCTGTCACTAGGGCTTCTTCTCAGAAGAAGCTGGTTCTGTCTTCTCTACACCCTCCCATTAGGTAGCTGTAGACAGCAATAAGATCCCCTCCAGCTGCCTTTTCACCAGACTGAACAGATGCACCTCCCACAGACTGTACTTGTATGTCTTGTGTCCCAGCTCCTGACCATCTTGGAGATCCTTCACTGGTCTTGCTCCATGATATGCGTGTCTTGTGCTGGACACAGCACTCCACATGTGGACTCACAAATGCTGAACAGAAACAAGTGATCCCTTCCTTTGCTGTGCTGACTCCAGTCTTGCTGATACAGCCCAGGATGCTGTTGGCCTTCCTTGCTGCAGGGGTGGGTACACCCCTGAATTACTGATCTTGCTGTCCACCAGGACTCCCAGGTCCTTTTCTGCAGAGTTGTAGTGCAGCCCGTCAGCCCCCAGCCTGTACTGAGGCATGGGGTTATTCCTCCCAGGAGCAGGACTTTGCATTTGCCTCTCTTGAATTTCAAGGGATTCCTGCTGGCCCATTTCTCCCGTCTGTAGGGATGCCTCTGAATTGCAGCCCTGCTTTCCAGGAGATTGGCTGCTCTTCCACAATTTGACATCACCCACAAACTTGCTGAAAGTGCATTTCCTTTAATTGTTAAAGTCATTAGTAAAGCCATTAAACAGCATCAGACCCACCATTGACTTCACTGAACAGATTTCAAATTAAAATTTGTTCTCCTGATCACAACTCATTAAACCTGGTGATCCAGCCAGTTTTACACCTACCTTACAGTCCATTTACCCAAATCATATCTCAACAGCTTGGCTATGAGGATACTATGAGAAGCCATTTCAAAGTCTTTGCTAAAGTCAAGTTATGCAAGATTCATTGTCCTCTAGTCATCCACAGAGCCATCATCACAGATGACTACCAGGAGGGTCAAGAACAATTTGCCTTCTGTATATCTGTGCTGCCTGTTCTCAGTGCTGCTCATATTTCTACCCATACAGAAAAAAGAAGTTGTGAATATGACGACTTCGAAAGGTTTGACTTTGTAAGGAGCTCAAATCATGATTAATAATAAAGAATGCTAAATTTATTTACATAATTGTATATAAGAAAGTGAAGCCTCAGAGCAAGGAGGACACTACAGTTACATTCATGCTAGATATCTCAGCTAGAACCACCCTCTCTCATCAGACATTGTACAGGAGACAATACATTTCCAATGCCAATTTCAATAGAAATGCAAATAAAGAGTATCTGTTGAGAACGAACTAGTGACTATGTCTGTATTCAAGATGGTATTTCCAGAAATAAACAGTAGCGGGTTTTGCAGTGCAAAGTATACCTTGAACAAAATGTTAGTGACAGGTGAGATAACGGAATTGCCTAGGGGTTGTAATGAAGCTAAGAGAAAGAAAAAAAAGCGCCATAAACCAAACCCCAAACCAGCCCAGACTGCATTTGTTTAATCTTAAAATAGAGGTAAGTGTGTGGTAAAGGAACCTTTCAAAGTTTGGAGGATCTGTAAATTTAAAAGCAATGCAGGGCTGTGCCTGAGGGTATGCATTACAGCACTAGTCTTTTCTTGACATTTGTCAGGTAAAACTGTTTTGTTGGGATAATCTCAAGTAAGAGGCAGCGTGCTGAAATTACATATATCATGTAGCAGAACAGTTTATCCCTCAAAAAGGTTTGGTCAGTCTGTCCGAGTCAAAAAAATGAATCATCTGCACACAAAGGAAAAGATTGTCTTGTGCAGCAAAATTAGAGGAAATAATTTGGTTTGCAGAGGAAGTGTGGGGGGTGGGTATAAGACCAAAGGGCCTGATTCAGTTTCTGCTGAAATGGTGAGAGCATTTTATTTTATTTCAGCCAAGGGGGATCTGATCTCTAGTGGCTAAGCTATTAGCATTCCAGTCATAGTCAGTGAAACAAACGTATTAATTAATATCTAGGAGAAAAGCTTCATAGATTGAATTGGATACATTTAGGAATGCTTTTACACATGCCTGTAGATGGCATCAGTGTACTGTATGCAAGGCAAAAATAATTAAATATGCTGATAAATCTTTCTTTCCTGACTTCTGTTACCAAGTAATCAACCTGGAGAGTTGAGCAAGTGCTCTAGCATCTAGGATACCAATTTTCTGAAACACAATGAAAGGTAACAGGAAAAGGAATGCATTCTTTTTTTTTTCTTACAGATAAGCATGGACTCTCTCCATATTATTGGTGTCAGCATTTTTCATAAACATTGTCTAGCAGGCACTCAGAGAGACCAGCTTAACATTTATTGATTTTTCTCCTGTTGGGTTATAATAACAAATTCTTCCTGGACTCTGATTTACAAAATCAGAAGGTGGACTTGTTCTAAACTACAATCTATACAAATATGTTTACAGAATCAAAGGAAAGAAGAAAGCCTGTTTGTGCTCTTCCTCCCCTCCCAAAAGTGAATTTTTTTTACAATGAGTAAAATATCAGTGAAGAATATTTTCAAATGAAGCTTTTAACAGTACAGATTATGTCGAGGTAGTGCCTATGTTACCCGCCTAAGTGGGGTCTGGGCATTAGTCTTTTTTCATTGGCTGTGAAATCTCCTGTAGAGCACATAATGGGAACTAGTGACCTGTCAGGATCTGCACTTTTGACCTGCATTGCAGCAACAAAAAGTTCTGCAAGCTTTAAAAGAGGCTGAAACATGCCACTTCACCTCTTAAGGAGGTTGAACATATGACCCCTAAAATTGGGACTTAAAAAAGTATACACGAATGTGCAGCTCATCTTAAATAAGTCTCACAATATGGAAGCTGTACGGTGAGATGTACAGACCAGTTTTTGTTAAGGAGAGGACAGATCTGCAAAATACTGGAAGAAATAATGAGTCTTTTTATGTTAATTTGATTATTTTAGGAGTCGTCTTAAACAATCCTGCAAGCCTTTCAGAGCAGGGTCCACAATATCATTATTCTGTACTACATGGAACGCAGTTAAAGCACACGATTAACAGTCAATAGTTAGGCTCTTTGCAGACTAGTATAGCAAGGAATTCCACCCAGTATGGTAACAGTAAGGAGCCAAGAGGCACTGGAGAAATACTCCAAGCTCCATGCCTGCGCTGCGGGCTGCCACCTCACGTTGGGAAGGAAGAGGTGATAGTGGTATGGACCTGAGTCATGCTACTTTTTCTCAGGGCCAGGAATATTTACCAGTCCAGTTTATTTACCAGTAGAAGGACAGTCAAGATGACTGGGATTCATATATGCTCTCAACTAGATCAAGGAGGGCACACATTTCTCTTAAATCTTTTGAAGACGTTCAGTAAATCTAGTTGCCATAATTATGTTTGGACAACTTAATCAAACGCCAACTAGCCAGACGTAAAAACATGGACCTGGAAAAGCTCTGCTGAAGCTCAGCTGTGCTGTGCCATAAAAAGCAAAAACACATAATCACCGCTGCATGTTTATCAAGCTCTGTGCTGGAAGTGATTAGGCCATGTAATCTCTTCACTCTCTTGAAAAGGTATTTTTTTCATTTTCTCATTCAAGTTATTTCCAGGAATTTGTCCTCAGCAAATCAAAGTATACTAAACCACAGTATTACTGATGCTCATTTCAGTAATCAGAAACACTGATATTTATAGGTTTTTCTTCCTCCTATGTCTTTAGCATTTCTAGTTACCCATCATCGTGATTAATTTCCTTTGCAGACATGGACTTTGCTGTTCCTTTTGAATAATAAATACTCAATGCTGTAAGATGACTTAAGTCATAAATATGACCTTAATTTATGTGGCAGCAGTCATTCTGAAGAGGTTATGGTGACGTTTTTTTGCTGTTTCACGTGGTGAATTTTAAAATAGCTCCCTCATGTAGTAAACCCATAACCTTTACTAGGTTATCCTGTTCTAAGTGAACTGGATTGTGTCCATTCCTTTTTTCTATACTAGGGCTGAAACATATTGTCTCGTGCCGCAATTTTCCATTTATACTTTCATATAGTTTTTACCATCCTGAAATGTCTGAATTGCTGGGGAAACTTTAATCTGCTCTTGCTTTTCCCTTGCCTGGCAGTTAAGATAAATGACTATAATCTGTCAAGGGTATAGTAGAAGGTAAATTAATTCCTAATAGTCAGCATTTTCTGATTGAAGTGAGGTGGTGTAGACTCTACTTATTTTTTTCATTGTTCCTTGCACATGTTTTAGGAGTTTTTGAAAACAAATACCATACCACTTTATCTTGACTACTGTAAATATACCTGCTCAGTGTAGTGTCAACAAATGCCCAGTGGCTTATACAGAACACCAGCTGTGCTATATAAATTCGTAATAAGTAATTTGGGGACCAAGATTGCTGCAATCTTTACAGAAAAAAATGGAGTGCTTCCGTATGATCTCTGCACACACTCCAGCATAATGGAAACACAAGTATTCCAGTCACAAGTTTCAGAACATTAGAAGAAAAAAAAATAAAATTTAATAAGTGTGTCAATTTCTTTTACATTTTGTTTTTACATTTTGTCACAACCTTAACCTGCTTACAGCTATCAAAATTTTGTTTTCCTAGAAGCTGTCTGCTTTATTCAATACACTCAGGATTTTAAGAATGTCACCATTACAGAGAAAGAGGGTCTTCAGTCAGACCTGCCAGCCTGTGAAGCTCATAGGGGATTTCCCAATACATTACCTTTCACATTTTCCATAGAGCACTCTCTTGCTCAGGTTTCTATTTAGCAGCTTTATTCACATCACACACTTCTTTTCTGTATCCTGAGATAAAGGACTGTTTTCACAGGAAAGCAGCCAAGGTCATAGATCTTATTTTCCTTGCTAATAAAGAGAATAGAATACACTCAACACAACTAGGTTAGCTAAGTAGGAAGAATTTTCTGTAATGAGTGGACAAGATTCTCGCTTGGTTTAAAGTAGCAGTATGGGTTTACAGCAGCACAGAAACTGACCCAAGTGTTGCAAAAGTCTCTTGAATGTAGTTCCAGATTGCTAATGACACAGCAAGATTAATAAAATAGCTGCACTAACTAGGATCACTGGACTGACATGTCTCATTTTGCCCCAGTCATTCATTCTGCAAAGATCATTTTCTTAGATCATACTTTGGCTTGGACACTCTTTCTTGGTCTTCTGCCTTCATGTCAAGTCCACTTGCTCCATCACGTCTAAAATGATACATGCATTCATTAGTGCTGATGTGGAACTTCATAGCAATACCAAATATGCTGATTCCAGCAGAATACCAAAATATTTAAATAAGGTATATCTGGCAAGGCACTTGGAAAAACCAAAAATGACAAGGTCTACCTCTGTTAATATGTCCATAGTTGGTTTTTTTTTCTGTGACCGTACCCATACCTTGCTGAGGGCACATCTGTGCTGCATCATGATTAAGTCTTGTGAGTAGCACCAATGCACCAATTCCCTCAAAAATAGAACCTGGGGATTGTACCCAGATAGGCACAACAGCGCACTCAATTGCTTGAGTGACCTGAGTAGCCAGGGCCCTGGACACACTATAGTAGGTAGGTATAGGCACATCCTCCTGTAATACCTGTGGTGGCTTTAAGAAAGCTTGACTATTAGATTGATATGCAGTCTTGGAATGAAACAAAAGAAAGTTTGAATTAGGATTGACAGGACATGCATCTCATTCACTGTTTAAAACCGTAGTCGTTCTGCTGCCATCCGCTCTCTGGTTGTAAGGCAGGCAAAGGGAAACAACATTTAATGTTGTTAGTGTCTTCACTACTCATGCTTTAAAATCCATATTTATGTTGTCTTGTATGCATCTTGGGTGTGTTCTTTAGCTCTGTCTCCAGCATTTTGCAATATTGCTGGCACAAGTATGTATGGCTTATGAAGAAAGTGTGAGTGGATCTGAAAAGTGAATAGTATGACTATTTGAGTGTTTCTCATTAGCAGTGAATGGACCGTCTTGGCAATGTAGAAGATAGATTCTATGTTTAGGTACAGTGTTTCAATAAGGCTTTCTGATGAGTTAAAGTTTTATTGTAGCAATGACCTATTTTTTAATCTATTACTATGAAGTGAATATTTTTTTTTCTGTTTTCTGACCAGTTTTGCTTTGATATATAGAAATAGGTCAAAAGGTATGAAAATAATGCTGAGCAGATGGTGTCACAATGATTTAGTGAAAAGAAAAATTTTGCGTGTTCAGCTTTTACACAGCAATATGTGTACTATATAATGGATTTTCCTGCCTGCTTCAAGTTGCCATTAAAAACAAACCTTTGGGACAGAAGTGACAAAGAAGATCTGGATCAATCTCACTGCATATATTTCCGTTCTTTCACGCTTTTCCACAGTTCTGAAAATTGAGCCAATGGAAATCTTTAGTAAACTGTAAAAGTATCTACGTGGGTTAAATTAGAGAATTTTCTGTTGAAAAGTGGCTGAGTCTACTGCAGCATAAATTTTCAAAGGTCTTCAGGGAGCTTCTTTTAAGCATTCCTGGTCATTTTCCAATCTAGGACTTAGGGTTGGTGTCACTGTCACAGGTTAGTTCTGTTTTAGCTCAAACCAGGACAGTCACTTAGACATGTCTGAAAATTACTCTTGGATTTGTGTGTCTTCTAATTTTGTTTTTGCAAAACTTTCTGTTCTAGCTTTTGGTCTCTTCATTCAATGATCAGGTCTCTAGGGAATGTGGAATATGCACAAATGCATGGATATGCATATAAATTGATTGGTGCTGTGATTTAGACAGGACACCAAAGCTGAAGCCTATCAGCAACAAAAATGTGACTACATAATTCACATTTATTTATTTGTTTATATTTTTATGTATAACCTCTGTAGCTCATGTGTTTATTCCTAACACTTAGCTTAATCTTTCAAAAACAAGTTAAATTTCTCTCTCAGTCTTCAGATGTTGAGCTCAACTGATTTAATAAAATATGATGAGGCAAAAATGATCCAATGAAAATTTCTGAAAGACAGGTCTAGATAATACTGTGGTTAGTACGATCTATTATCAAGCTGGTTTGATTTTTTTTTCTGCTGGTATATTTGCTTACGGACAGGATCAAATAAAATAAAATCTGTGTTAATGCTAGGTACTGATGAAATGTTATCTTGTTATATTTTGAAAAGAAAAGAAGCTTTGCAGGTATTCCTATCAGGAATGCACTCATCTTTTGAACATCTTCCCTGGCATGAACAGCTTTTAAATTTAATTGGCAGATCAAACTGCACATTTACCAGTGGAAAAGGTTACAGTACATCATATAAATTAAAGGCCATCTAGCAACTTGTTTAAGAATGAAGTTTGCTACTAAGTTTATATAGGATTTTGAAAATTAATTCTTTCAGCTGACATTAATGTTTCAGCTATATGTAAATTATGCATTAGAATGTAACTGCAGAACGGGGAGAGATCAACTCTTCAACTTTGGTTGAACATAAATTACATTTACACTTACTGAAAGTCCCCTTAACCCTGCCAGTAATGTGCAAATAGCCTTCAGTATAAATGAGAAACAGGCTTACTATAGAATTTTGTCATAAGGCAATCAAATCTTTGCGCTTTTTAATTTAATTTTGGAACCTTAAAGATAACTATTTCAAATAAGGAACTGAGTGTACAAACACTGTTACTTGTTTAGGGGGTGTTTTACTTTCACATACTAAAGATATTTAAAATACAACCTTTAAATTTGGTCTTGCACTGATAAGTCTTTTTGCTTTCCCTTTCCCCCTTGTTATTTTATCAATTTGAACATAATATTTTAAGATAGTCTTTTTTAAGAAGCTCATTATATACTATACAGCACTCTGAAAGTGTTTATTTTGAAACTAAGAAGGCCAAACTAAGTAACAGAGTACTGCATTATAATATGTAACAATGGAGTTACAACTTCATGTGTAGGTTATCAAGTGGTTATTGAAATCTGTCAGGAGTTATTTTTCTTACACAATTTTAATGGAAGAGAAGCCATCTTTTTGTTCTTGCAAAGATTAGAACGATTTAAAGGATGGCTTTTCCCACGTTTGTGCCCAAAGGACCACGCTTTTTTTTCTTTTTTTTTTTCCTATGGTAAGAACTTACAGATTGTTAAACGGAAGAGTATATTGTGAGACACTTTCAATATAGGACAAAGTTTGTTAAAAAGTATATCTATTTGTTACATAAAACCAAGAGGAGTGAATCTGTTGGCCTATTCGGTAAAAAACCTCAGAGAATTCATCTTAGTAATTGCAGTCTATATGTCATAAGAGAGTAAATATATTAATTTAGGACAAACCCAAATGTTTCAGAAAATTCTTGTTGGAGTTATATGTAAATGAGAGTATGCTGTACTGGCAACAATTTTAAATTGCTTTCCTAGAAGACTCTGGTTTGGCCAACTATTCTATTTAATGTGACTCAGAAGACATAAAATAAGATGTTCACCATGCTGTGTACTGCATTTTACAGCTAAACAGTATCTCAGATGAACAAGTGAAAACACCATTCAAAATACTGATAAGACAAAGTTTGTGGGCAGAAGTAATATGATATGTTAAATCAAATTATGTACATGAAAAAATGGAAAATTTTGGGGATACTTATCTGAAATAGTTTGTTGAACTGAAGTTGTGATCTTCTCCAGGGAATAAAGATGGATGATACTCATCCTGCTGTCTTGGCCTTAACAACACTACCACCGTAATATGGGAGATAATAATACATTTTTTTTTTCAACTGTGCGACCCAACTGGTAGAAATTTTCTCCTAATTATTATTATATAGAGAAAACAAAGTACTCCATGTTAAATTATCAGTGACCTCCCATTATTAAAAAGGTGTATTTTAATAGCCTGTTGTTTTTAAGAATTGGCTGTCTCATGAAGTAACCAAAAATACTCAGGAGTAAAAAATTTTTTCTCCAAAATGTCAAGAAATTCACAATACTGTGAATATTTACTAGATAATTGTCTGTCTATTTATCAATCTGTCTATGCATCCATAATAAAAGCTGAGTAATCATTCCACAAACATTTTCCTGTGGGATTCCATTTAACATTATTGTAGTTTTTAATTAAAAATTCCTTTCATATTGTGATCTTTCTGGTTCTCAGAATAAAACCTTTCTTCTGTCAATTATCATAAGCACTTTTCATTCCAATTTTTGGTCTGGTGGGAATGTTTTTAAATATTTGGAGACAAATGCAACAACTATGAGTTAAATGACTGAAGATATTTAAAGTAGGTGCAGACATCAGACTTCTTTCAAGTAGAATACACATACATTTTTTGCATTGTGGCTACTTTTCTAAGAAAAATGAGCAACAAGGAATTCATCATCTGCCAGCAAAAGAACTGCAAACTGTTCAATGTATGATGAACGCTAGGTTTGTGGAATGTGGTTATGCATACAGAATTATCCATTAAGGTAGTCTGAAACAACATATGGATGGGGCTTCTCAAAGAAACAGACGAATTAAGATACGCTCTGACAGGACCCTCTGATATAATAAAAATTGAGTTTTAGTGCAGTGTTGGAAAATACATGTCTTTTGAAGTCACAGATTAGAGTATAGAATTCAATGAATCTTGTCATAAATTGACCGCAAACCACTCTAACCATGCCTTGCAATAGGTGAATTGGAGATAGGGTTCTGCGACAGTAAGCATGGTAGGTAAAGAAAAATGTGTTCTGTTTAGCAGGGAGGACTTTGGAATTAAGGTGGAAAATTCAATGTATATGTTATCCTCTGCTTTACGTGTCATGGAATTTAATTCGGTAATGCTGCACAAGTGCTGTTGGATCCTGCATCTAAAAAGCAGATTTGGCACTTAAGCAATGTGATTAATGCTGCCTAAATGTAAACCCTAAGCTCACTCTGTTTTTTTTTTGTTTGTTTGTTTGTTTGGTTTTTTTTGCCAGAAAGGGAAGTGCTTCTGAGATCCTTTAAAAAGTAATTCAGAGAACCTGAGGTGGGAGCTTTCTTCTGATTGTGTGTAAGGGAGCCTGGAATCTGTGGGACAATTCAAGGTTTCTTTTCTCTCAGTGGAGAACCAAGTGACCCTAGACCTACAGAACAGCAGTAATGATGAGCTTAAGACAGCTAAGCATTTAACCCTGAGCTAATGAACAGGGTGGGTATAGTTCATCAGAATCTTAACAGAGGTGGCCATGAGAGATTTTCACATGAGCATAATAGTCTGTAGAATCCTTTGTTGAACTGACTAAATATGCAGACACACACAGACATATATACACACACACATATATATATATATATATATATAAAGGAGAAGAATCGTATACCAGATTCTTTGGCTTGAGGTTTCTGTCATCTGCTCTTCATTTTTTAGTACACGGTAGTATACTTGCTATCTTCCACACGGCCCTAAATAAGGAAACTTGTCAGTGTGATGTTGTTTGATATGACACTTAATTCAAGTATCTATGTATGTGTCTAAGTTCAGCACGTGAACTTCTGTTGTAGCCAATGAATCATCAGCATGGTCAGTGGTGCCTGGAGAATGATCCAGCTGGACAGACATCTGAGGCTGCACTGCCATGTCCAAACAGAGCTGTTCAACACTGTTTCAGTTACTGTAGTGTTTCCTGTGAAGCCTGTAGCTGCAGTTCATGAGGGTGTACCCTTATGGGTATACATTACATTCTGGATCACATTTGCCAGCCCCAGGTAGATGTGTGGGACACACTAGGTCTCAGATAATGCTCAATGCTTGTATTTACACAAGTGAATAAAGTTCCTATTGTCTACAATATAGCCTACATATAGACAATTAAGTTTAGGTATCCTGATCTCAGGGTAAATCCCAGTCTAGTGACAAATGAGTTATATTTCAAGCCAAGGCTGATCCCTAAAAGTGGTGGGATTACAAACATACAGTGGAGCAGTCAATACTGACAATGGATAAACAGGCATATCCTGGAGTGCAAACAAGGGACTGATTGCAGAGTCTGTAATGCTAACAGTTCCTTGCAGCTTATACAGAGCTGGAAAAATCTCCACCTTGGATTTTAGGTTTTATTAGTAAGTCAACAAACACTATTGTTAAAAGTAATCAATAGGCCACTCGGAGAAATACTTATCATACAGTAATTAACTTTCATTTATTCAGCAGAAACAAGCTATAAAAACACCCTTACAAAGTTTTTCATTAAAAAAAAGAAAATTGAAACATTGTTTGTCAAGTAAGACTTCATGTCCTAACTATGAGGAATTTTGTGAGAATCTAGTGAGAACAGAACTGTCTCAGAAAAGCGTAATTTTCCTAAATAGTAAACATCATTTATTTATATTGATTTCAAACAAGGTTGTTTAATGCCTCATTTCTCTGTCTACTGAGAGCATGATTCTGCTTTCTTTAAAGGGATGTGTTGCTCTTGGGTAAGACTATTTTGCCTTTACTTTGAACTGAATCTAAGGATTAAGAGCTATATCTATATTTAAAAGGTGTTAATGTATGTATTTTAATAAATTCATTTTAATCCATGTAGTAAACACACAGCTGGAATTTAAATTAATTTGTTTTTTTTTTCCCATAAACCAGAACAACCATGTTGGATTTTGATGACCACAGTTTTTACATAAAAGTGGAGCGATAAACACCATATTACATTTGATAACAAGAATTATATTTGTGATGGAGAAAAATTTGGGTTTGGATGTGGGGAAATATGCCAAGACCAATGTGACTATGTAGCCTGTATAAATAGAACAATTTACTATACCACTGTATGTATTCACAGAAATGCTTTAATTTGTAAATATAAAATGATGAACACATCACTCATAATGAGTTTGCATTATAAGGAGTTGTAATTAATTCATGTATATTTTATCTCTATAAATACGCATATCATGGCTTATGGAAAATACTATGCAATAGATGATTACTAAGTCAGATATTCTTTACAAGATTTTGTAATTTCAAAATACTAAACTTTTATTGAAAATTGTAAGCTTATTGAGGAACACACCAATTTTTCCAAAATTCAATTAAAAGTGCTAAAGATGTTTTTATTAATAAGAAAAAAAAAAGGTTACATTTTGTAGTTTATGGAAAGAAATAGTTTTAATTTTATTTGATTTCCTATTTAGAATTGGAAAACTGAATTTCACATTAATTCTCAAAAAATAAATGGAGCAAAATGGAACAAAGCATATAATGGCCTTACTTTCACTTCATTATCTGTAGCATTGTGATTTTCAGTTGTCTGTCAAACATTGTGATGGTGTTATTTGGGGCCTGGAGTATGACGAACACTACTGGTACAGTAGTACCTAATGGTATGTCTGGACAATATAAATATTACATTTATTTTTTATGCATGGTATTGTGCGGGACTTAGAGTTGTGTTCTAGTACGTTCAGAAAAACAAAGCCAAAACTATTGTTCCACAAACCTATGTTTTAGAAATCATATGCTTTTAATTATGCTTTAATTAACACCCTTTTTAAACTCTAGGTAGAATTTGAGGTGAGAAAATGTAATAATGAGAAAGATGCAATTCTGTGTTTATTCAGTTTTGACTGGGTTTTTTTTGCAAGGATAATAAGGATGATAATTTAGGCAGAAGGTATTTTTATGCATATAAAAACTGTGATGATAGAACTATCACTGAATCTTCTTGAAAAAATGTGTAATTTTTATAAGCAGAAGAATGCAAAACGTTTGCAAAGCAAAGGTCGGTAACAGAATGTGGGGTGCTAAGGTTTAGGACTATAATCATGAAAAACCAAGTCCAGGGAGATCATACAACTACAATAGGAATGTAAAGAAGTAGGCTGAAAGTGGATCATCCAGGCAGAAAGTGACTGGTACGCTCTATGACCGTATTTCTTTCCCATGTGGTCAGAAATGCAGGAGTTCCAAAGGCTGCTCATGTGATATCTCATGCAATGAATAGGTCAGAGAAGGACAGAAGAAGCCCTTACAATTCTGCACCTCATTGTAGCCAAGTACCATCAAAGACTCCCGAAGAAAGATGGAAAGTTTCAATTGTTCTCTAAAGACTGGAAAAGGTCTCTGCAGGCATTTGAAATGAATAGAACTGGGGGAAATTATAAGTCTGCTAAAGAGAAGATTTAAACTCAAAGTCCTTGCTAAGGAACAGTTCAAAATATGATTTGACCCTGCAGGATATAAATATTCTCTTTTCTGTTACATTTCCTACCTAGCTAATTGTACATTACCTGCAGTTTGACATGGCAGAAAGAAAAATCAATTGTGATTTTCTAAAATACATATGAAGAGAATACGAACATGAAGCAGGGAGGCAATATCCTTCTTTATATAATCGAGTGATATTGTGTTCATTTCTCAATACCCAGACATCAAAAAGATATGACTGGTGTACAGAGAATTCAATTTAGTTTTGTCTAATTGGATGTGATAACAAACTTTTGTATTGAAAGATAAAAGAGATTTTTTTCAATGTATTGCAAGGAATGTAAAGGCCATAAAAGTAAGAAATGAAATATATTCCTATTGAGAGAAATATCCTGTTATAATTCATAACAAAATGAAGGAATTTCATCAAGTAAGATACTGTTAACTAGGTGTGGTGGGTTGGTGTCTGACTGGGTTTTGGTAGCAGGGGAGGGGGCTACAGAGGTGGCTCCTGTAAGAGGCTTCTAGAAGGGCCCCCTGCTCAAATTCGGACTCGTCTCTGGCCAAGGCCAGGCCAATCAGAGCCTCTGAGAATAACTTGATTTAAGAGTGGAAGAACATGTTGAGCGAGTTCCTTTTTTTTAATTTGTGTGTCTTTGTTGGTGAGTGGAAGAGAGGAGGGGGATGAGAAACAGCCCTGCGGACACCCAGGTCAGTGAGGAAGGAGAGGGGGAGTTGTGCCAGAGCAAAGGATCACCTGCGGCCCATGGTGAGATGGTGGGCTGACCCCTTGCAGAGCATGGAGATCAATGGTGGCCCACACATTTGGCCTGCAGCCCATGGAGGACCCCAGGCCAGGACAGGGAACTGCACCTGAAGAAGGCTGTGACTCTGAGGCAGCCTGTGCTGGAGCAGCCCGTCACTGAGAGCTGCAGCCCATGGAAGGGATCTGCGCTGTGGGGCAGTTAGTGGAGAGCTGTGGTCCTGCAGGAAAAGACTCAACGTTAGAGAAGTTGGTGGAGGACTGTCTCCTGTGAAAGAGACCACCACGCTGGAGCAGGGGAGGACTGTAAGGACCTTTTAGGGGTGGAAGAGTGGGAGAAAGTATCCCCCTTTGTCTTTCCCATGGACTAGGGGCTATTACTAAAAAATGCCAAGAGTAGGTGCTTGAGGTATGGGCTTGACAACGATGCGGTGTACAACTACCAGCTTAACCTCACGACCAGTGATGCAATCATATCATAAGTCAACATTAGCCAGTACAGTAAAATGATAGTCCTGATCACTCTCCCAGAGGTCATAAACATCATCGCAGGGGATACATGCATAGTGCATGTAAGGTTTTACATAAGACCACCACATGAACAAATGAACCAACATTGTGACTAGTTAACTAGTATAAGAAATGCATATAATAAAACTGTTTTAACATGCTCTGGTCAGATCTCTCATTATCTCAACCCTTCAGGCCCCACGTTGGGCACCAAAAAGGACCGCCATGGTTTGAGCCCCCCCAGCTGGCAACAAAGCACCACGCTGCTGCTCACTCACCCCCTACCCTGTCCCCTGAGGGATGGGGAGGAGAAAATGCAACCAAAAGGCTCCAGGGTGAGACAAAGGACAGGGAGGGCTCCTCACCAGTTATGGTCATGGGCAAAGGACAGACTCAACTGGGGGATAACAATATCAGTTTAATGAACAACCACCACCAGCAAGGATAATGAGAAACACAACCAGGTCTTAAAAAACACACCTTCCCTTCTTCCCAGGCTCAGCTCTGCTCCCTCTTCCCCCCCAGCAGCGCAGGGGGCAGGGAATGGGGGTTACAGTCCGTCCAGCACAAGGTGTCTCTGCTGTTCCTTCCTCCTCAGGTAGGGAGGTCCTCGCAGCCCTCCCCTGCCCCACCGCGGGGTCCCTCTCCCGGCAGACAGCCCTCCACCCACTGCCCCAACGGGAGTCCTTCCCGCGGGGCCGCAGCTCCCCAGAACCCCCCAGCGTGGGTCCCTCCCGGGGCTGCCGCCCTCCCACCGACGGGCGGCTCCAGCGCGGGCTGCCTCGGAGTCGCGGCTGCTCTGGGCCCGGTCCCTGCTCCTCCGGCCCGGGGCCCTCCGCAGGCTGCAGGCCAACCTCTGGGCCACCGCTGGGCTGCAGGGGCTCAGCCGCCACCCCAGCGTGGGCCGCAGGGGAACCTCTGCTCCGGCACAGCTCCCCCTCTCCTTCCTCCTCGCTGACCCGGCTGTCTGCAGGGCTGTTTCTCTCACATCCCCCTCTTCTCCTCTGCTCACGAGCAAAGACTCATAAACAAAGAACAGGTTCTTTCACTCTGTTTAAATAGAGTTATTCACAGAAGCTCTGATTGGCTCGGCCTTGGCCAGAGACGGGCCTGAATTTGAGCCGGGGGAGCTTCTTGAAGCCTCTTACAGAAGCCACTTCTGTAGCCCCCTCCCCTGCTAACCAAATCCCCGCCAGTCACCAACCCACCACACTGTAGTCAAAATTTTAGAAGAAACTCTAGGAAAAGATTTCATGGGTTGGGGCTGAGCCGGCCACTAACCGAAACCACGACAAAAGACTGTTCTTGTAGTAAATGGGAAATAGACTAAATGTTATGATAGGTCTACCCTGTTGCTTTTTCTTTTGCTCTGTTTTTCTTTATAACATAATTTTGTGCCTTGTCATTATAAGATAATTTATTTCAATTTAAGTAAATCCAGAAAAATTCTTTCAAATTATGTTTATCAAGACAGACCTGTTATAATCCATTATGATCTTGGCTGTAAAACAGGTGGTCATTCAGCTTGCTGCTTGTGCACTGAATGGAGAATATAAAATGAGACAAAAGCCAAATACCTACATAACCAATAAAGCATGGTCTCCTTTAAAGCGCCTGTGATTTCTTCTGAGTATCTAAAGGTAAAATATGTGATAAATGTCATTAGGGTAAAGATATACTGAAGAGTTGCTTTGCAAGTGAGGTATTTTAAGATATAGATACTACCTTTAGTTTTGGCAATATTCCCAATAGTTGTTTCAGCTCTTAAAAATTTTATTGCTAGTTGGATTAATTTTGTTAATCTTTCAAGTACTGGAAATGAAAAGCAGATGAATCCATGATGTGCTCAATTATCTACTGCCTTAAATAGCTCTATTAGTTGAAATAATAGCAAGAATACTTGATGGCTGTTCTCTTGAAGCTGTTGCTTTATGAGGAAAAGGCAGCACACTGGGACAACTTGTCTTTCCCAAATGAGTCTCCCAAAACTTAATGTGAGGCTAGATGAGTATTTAGTTGCTATGGCTTTTGCATAGTAAAGAGGATAACATGGGCTTTTTGAATTATACTGGATGACACTATGATAATTGGACAAAAATTTTCAAGATTTTTAGATAAAAACTTTAAACTTCTCTACTATCCATAGAAGTCCATTCTGCCATGTTTCCTGTGTGGAATTCAAGTACAGATAATGTTGCCATGCTCTTGTTGGCAACTTGTATGACTTTGCAGTGGCAAAACCAATGCCAATTAGCTCTCATATACTGTTCAGTCCTAAACTGCCTACCAGATTGTAAATTATTATGGAAATTGGAATTCTTAAAGGCTGGCACTCTTTTTCAAAAATATTTGTCAACTGATAAGCCTGCAAATTTCAGATTATCACCCTTATTCCATAAAATGGCAAAATAACAGATGGAGAAGCAGCTGGAAGAGGAGGAACAACAGCAGGAGGGATCATAAAAGCACCAGTTTGGGGGTGATTTACACCCTGCTCACTGGCTCCAACATACTAGTAATTGCAGAGGGGACTTAAAAGGAGAATATGAGCATGAGAAGAGCAACAGGAAGCATTAAGCCATGACCATATGTAGAAGTGTTGTGAACTGACAGGTGATATAGAAACATGTTTTTATAATGAACCTCTTGGGTGTCTATTCTTGGACATTTCTTTTTGCAACATACCTTAACTGTTCTTAGCTTGCATGGTAAGGTTGGGATATATGCAAATGAAACCTTGCTGTAATTAGAAGTCATAATTATTTGGGGCAAGGACATGTTAAGAATTCATGATTAATTTTGGAACAGAGGGAATCTGTATTTACTTTGTAGCCTATTAAGCCTGGAAATAGAGTTTTCCTTGCAGTAGGGTGTGCTGTTCTTTTTGCTTAAAAACAAAAATAAGTGATTTTTCAGGGTGGTGGGATTGCTTTTGCATGTGAAGGTACTTTTTCTAACCTAGCCTCTGGTTTTAGTTGTATTTGAACATATAATGCTTTACAAGATGGGGGTTGTAGTAAGACCTTTCTACCTTGATGGAGTATACTGAAATAGAATGAAGACAAGTTTTCTTAGCCAGTGTTCGCTTCCAGGGACACTGCCACCTGGGAGACCAATGGCGATCTAAGTGGCTCTAGTGATGTTCACTTCTGCTTGGGTTTGTCATCCTTACAGACAAACCTGCGTTAAAAAGTATTGGCTTAGCTTCAAGGTCATCCAGTATATACAGGCTTTATATGAGCTTGGTCTCAGCATCTGTAATATCTCTAGGGACCTTGTCTTTGAAGTTTATGTCAAAATTTTACTGCTTAGACCATAGAGCCAACCCAGCTGCAATGTCCAGATCCTGTAAAAACCTGTAGCGCCAGTCTGTAACTACTTGGGGATTTTAACAATGATGATAGATAATAGGCAACTGATAATAAAACTAATAAATAATAGGTAATAATAGGTAATACATAATCTATAATAGATTGTTGGTAATTGATAATTAATAAATAATAATGTGAAACTGAACTGGACAGTGAGACAATTTTGTTGAAGAGGCAAAATTCACAGGCTACCAGGAAGGGTGGACAAGGTATACAAAAATGCTAAATGTTTACCCACAATGCTACCACCTCATCAGCCCACAGGAGATTATACAGTAAATAACCAATTGTGCTATATTTCAGCCTAAGATATCTCTAATGTCTGGGTCTGAGGTGAGCACTTTATGACTACTCTCTTCTTTTTTCTAGTCCTCATTCCTTCCTTAAATGAGAAATCTGGTGTGTTACTATATATCCTATCTTCTGGATGCTAAGAGAAAAATTTCCTCTTGGTTTTGCCTTTATTTCTTTATGAAAGAGACTGTCTGTCCCTTCTGCACTACTTTCCACCCCATTTAAAGTTCACCCAGATGTCTGCCCAAAACCACAGCACTCAGAGAAGCCACAGGCGCACCCTGTAATGATGCAGATGTTTGAGCTTCTCACTCTGCTGGTCCTTGAGTGCTCTGCAGTATGACTAAGACACAGTCAGCTATACTTATGGATTAGGCTGTATCACACAGCCTTCCACTTCTGGAGTGTGTAAGGTGCTAAGTTGGGGACTGCTAGGAGGAAGAGGAGAAAAATGATGAGAAGACGAAGGATGGGAAGACTGTCTAGCCGAATATTTGTTCACATGGCCTGAAGTCAAATAATCTTCTGTCACACTGCTAAAGGATAGGATTTAATGGGCCTTTAGATAAAATGCAAGTATAATTTAGTTATTACAAACATAAAGAAAAGAAAGAAGACTGAAAAGCAAAAATACACAAACAGACAAAATGTAGGTTTTTCTAGCCTGAAATTTTTCTCTGAAAGTAATAAAGAAGAAAATAATCAAATTAGGCTAGAAAGGTGTGAGTGTCTGCCTTTCTTAGCAGCCAGTGCTTCTAACAAGGGATACAGAGGCAGCAGGTGAGAAATGAACTAGATTCACTCAGCAGTAAATCCATGCTTGGACACTAGCAATTTTTTCTGCCTGCTATGTGGCTTTAGAAACAGAGGTGGAGTGTGAACTATCTGGAACAGTCTGGTAGACATGCTTAAAAAAAGAATTAGAAGAAACAAGAAACAGTCAGCGCAAAGTCTTTTTCCAGACTCTGAAGAAAGAGCTTACAAAGACTTCTATCTAGACTGTGCTGAGTGAGGAATCATTCTTCACAAGCTGCAAGACAGAGCAGTTCCTGTGGATATAGATTGTGGGCATGGCACAAGTGATGGAGGAAAGTAAAGGAATATGCCGTTTTTGACTGAAAACTAGACAGGATTAAGGCCAAACTGAGTAACAGCCCCTGATGGAACATGAATGTATTCCATCCATGCAAAACCTGTTTTGTGTTTGAAACAAAAACACATATAAAAGAAGAAAAATAACAATTGTGGGGTTGTTGCTCTTCAGTTTGTAGCCTGAAGGACCAGGCCTGTAGTAAAGGCCTAATTGGCTTTCTTACTTTTTATCTATTGTTTAACATTTGTCAGGAAGACAGCTAAACCTTGAAACTACATCATAAATAACGGTAGAGAGAAAACAGTTCAGTAACTGATCACTTCAAGGCCTGTAAATAAGTGAAAACATAGGCTTAGATGTAGAAAGGAGGCGCCTCCAGGAGCACCCCTATCTTCCTCAGGAATTTGGCAAGCAGCTAATCAGCAGATTGGTTTCCTGAAACGACTCAATACCTTAAAAAGATAATATGAGGAAAGATATTTCGTTGCCCACAAGCACCAGAGACCACCAGAGACCACTGAAAACTCCTGCGCATGCGCAGAAAGGACTGCTGACCTTGCAAAATAGACCACTTGCAACTGGATAAGAATAATTTGTCATAGTAATGTATATATGATTAGATAGGTGGAAAGCTCTGCATTTGTGTGTATAAATGACTGAAGAAGGTGACCGGTGGTTTACTGGCTTTGTGCTGAAATACCCCTAGCACCCAGGTTCCAAATAAAGCAATATTTCCTGTCTAAACTCTGATAGTTTTGAAGGTCTTTATTTCAGGTAACAAGTTGTTCAGCTTTTTCAACTCAGGAAATGAGGACTTCTGAATGCCTGGCCACCATAGAGTACTCCATCAAACATAACCCATCTCAGATCTAGAGTTGCTTCTTTACCTGTTTAACTCTCTATACAAATATCCCTTCCATGTCTTCCTTGTCCTGAGTGTCCTGTGCATCCTTCCTCGCTATGAAAGGGCCTGACTGGCATAGGTGTGAAAAGAAAGGCAGATGGGTAATTTACAACCACTGACTGACTAACTTAGGGGTGACTTTTCTGGGCCCAAGGGAAACATTCAGTTTCATTGTATCCTTTCTAATGATGTTTGTACTTTATAATCATTTTTATTCTATTCTTTATTATATATGCTACTTAGCATGTAACATTATTAAAACAAGATTTAACCAAGGGAAAGAGACCCCTTGCTTCAATGGGTTTTGTTTTATTTTATCTTCAGCAGTGAAATAGTACATGAAAGAGAAAATGAGATAAATCACATTCTTAGATTTACCAGACCAGTCTTGGTGTTTCACCTTGCTGTAGTGCTGGGGACTTGCATTGAACCCATTAGATATAGCTAAGATCCAAGACCAAGCATGTGCTTGAAAATTAATGGTCTTCTCATTTAGTCTGAATTTGAAATAAGGTTGGATGATACTTAAGATACTATTTTTTTACAATCATTTTAATGTTTCTACCTTTTATCTTTTTCCTTTACCAAGCAGTACATTTTACCATGACTCAAAAATAATTAAACTTGTAGTAAATTTAAATGGAGAAAATTCTATATTATTTGTTTACACTTCAATAAAATATTGTGGTTTTGCTCAGTGGGAGTGAATGTACCATGTAGAAGTTTGTTCCATGGTTTGTAACTGTGGACATCGCATTCACAGTGTGTCCCTTGACTCACAATAAGCTACAATACAGGTCAGAATAATCTGCTTTTTTCACAGCAACAACCGATAAAAGAAGGCTGTTTTTGCTTGAGAATTTCCCTGAGATATGCCTCTGAGCAATAGGAGTCGATGTTTTCTTTTTCCCTAGCTGATTTGAAGTTAATTACTGGCACAGCAACATGCATGAATTGACTGTGACAGCCAATAGTGTCTTCAACAGCTAATGAATGAACAGAAGAATTTAGTTTGGTATGTTTTTAAAGTGTCTTACATGGCATTTAAGTGCCTTTTTACAGAATACAATTTTCCTTGAAATATTAATTTTCTCTTTTGTCTTTATAATGTCTGTGCTCTGCAGCCTACCATATTTACGGATTTTTTTATATTGAACATTTTATATTATACGAGTTTTATAATTTTCTGAAATACATTTCAAATGGGCAGCATTTAGCTATCCATGTTGGAATCAAACACATTAAGATATTCAAAGGCCTGTACTGTAGAGAGCTGTTTCTAGGTCATAACATTTTATTGTGTACAATCAAAAAATGTGGTGTGGTTGGCAAACCCTGCATTGGTTTTTGAAATTACTGTGCTACCAGTATGTTCCAATCAATGAGAACCTCTGAGCCATGAACTTTTATTGATTTGTATTCTCCTGGGTAACATGAATGGCCTTCCTTAAGTCTTCCAATTTCACTATTATGATTTTTTTTTTTTCCTGAAAACACAGCTGAAAAGAATGACAGGTTTATTTATGCAGTTGCTTTGTTGTCCAGGTCTTCCAGGGCCTCAAACAAAAGTAAGTGCTAAATAGGAATAGAAATGCAATAGTAACCGTACTTTTGATTTCAAGACCATTGGTTAGGACACCTATGCAGTAGTGCCTGACTGTCAGAAATACATAATATCACATTAATCCTGTTCAGCCTTTTCTGAAATGTTTAATTTTTCATTATTTGAATTTCAATATAATGTGTAGCAGCTCTGTAAGGAGTAAAATTTAACCAGAAATACCATCTGGATTGTTTCTGAATCAGAACGATGGAAGTCTCTTCAAATAAATATTTGGTTCATGTTGAGCAGAAAAGAAGCTAATTAACTTCCTTATTTTTTCATTAAGAAAGATCTCATAGCTACTAAAACTGAATTATTTTAGATATTTTCAGTCCTGGAATCTGGCTGATAAGGAAATACTGGAAGAGAAATAGAGTGAATTAGCTTCCAGAGAGCTCCGTGAGTCACAGGTCTGTCTGTGCGTATGCAACTGCGCTGCTTCAGAGATTTACACTGATTCATTTAAAAGAAAGCTGGAGTTAGCTACACATATAAATAGATGTATCCAGCAGGACTTGGTGAAGGTCACAGAAAGTTTGTTACGGAGCAGGGAATTAAACTAGACATTCCCTTGATTCTAGATCAGGTCTATGATCATGAACTGCCTTTGCTTCCACATATCCACTCAGTCCCTGCCTCTGCCAGAGATTTTCTGCATCACAAGTCAGTTAATAAATTTGGCTCTGATCCACAGAAGGATTTATGTGCGCGTGTAAGAAACTGTGATCATCAAAATACCTGTCTTGGCACCAACAGTCACCAGAATGTTTAACTGGGAACCAGAAGTTGTGCTTCTGTGCATAGGCAAAATTTTAGGCAATTTCAAGCTGAGCAGCTATGTGATTATCTCATGTCAAACCCGAACAATGGTCATTAAATTAGATTTTCTTCTCAATAAATCCGCCGCAGGCTGTATCTGAAGGCACATTCTCAACACACCCATCAAACACTTTCTGAATGAGATCCACGCCTAACCTAATAGTGATCGCCAGTTTCATTTTTAAAAAAGGTGGTAACTGCCACTTGCTCTGTTAATTCTCTTAAGTAATTGTTCCATAGCTCAGTACTGTAATGAAATCCCATTTCTAGTTTGGGAATAAACCATGGTATTTTCCCCATTTGATGTTATAGCTTATAACATCTTTAAGCAAAGTTCAGACTTGCTTTATTTTTTATGATCTGTATAAGAGAACAAAGACCCAGTCTGCATTGAATTATTTAAGGTGCTCTAAATGCTTTGCTGAAACACATTATGACAGTAATACTCAGTCTGAAAATTACTTGCTATAAGATGTGTAAGGCAGCATATATACAAAAGCCTATACAGATATACGTATCAACAAACAGACAGATAGTTTCTGTGGCTGAACATTAACAAGCCTGAAGGGAATGTAATAAAAGTATAACAATTTTTTAATTATCTGTAACTGTAGACTTGAAATAATGCCACACATATATATATATCTTTCTCTAGCTTTTGGAGAAAAAAAAAATTAACATTTTCTTTATTGATGCCATGTTTTTTCATGTCTTCTAATACTATTTTCCAGTATAAATCACAGCTGTTCTCATATTCGTATCTCTCTTTGTCTTTTGAGTTCTTATACAGAGCAACTTTGCTTCTATTACTATTAAAGTTTATATTTTAGATTTTCTTTTAAAATAAAAATTTAAATCATACAGTTGTCTTTTATTTTTACCTGTTGGTAACTGTATTGATAAATCCTATATACATTTTAGAGTTCATCATACCATAGAAGAAAAATGTATTATTCCATCTCTATCCTCATTAGTATCTCAGCAAAATTATTTGGTTCTCATTTCAAATTGCTTTTAAAAATATTTTAAACTGAAAACACAAATCTACCTAGAAAAGGTTTTGCATCTATTTCTTCCTTTTTCAACCTTTTATTCTAGCATTTATTTGAACAAGAATGTTTCATTTATATATCTGTTTTCCTACCTAATAGTCATAGCCTGCTCATAGACCTAGTGCAAGCTTTAGAAACACATGAACGCATGGAGCCAAGTTCCTTTATACCTTATAACTGGTTCAGCCAAGCAAATAGAGTTCTGCTAGATCTTCGTTATATGAAAGTGTGTAGAAGTGGAGTGGCATATATGTAACACATGGTGTTGACATGAACTACAGTGGTTGTACTGACAGTAGATAAAATTAAAAATTCAGGAATCTGGGGGAATCAATTCGTTGGTCTGTAAATACCATGATACTGTGATGATTTTTTTCCCTGCATAATATATGGTTGCACTTTCTCTCCTCACTTGAATCTTTTTATTACAATAAGTTATTTTGACAGCAAAAACGGATTGCTGAACTGCAACTCCTGTACTGATAGTAATGCCTGTCTTTTTTATCATAACATGCGGAACGCTTGCATTTCCTTCAATGTGATTAATATAATTACATATTCTAGAGTGTGTATTGGCCACCCTTTGCTCACAGAACTATCAGGAAAATGTCTTTTACTTGGTAGGGTAAGTCACAGATGAGAAAAAGAGACTTTTTTCCTCACTTATTTTATGTATTTTTACTGCTTAGTAAAAGAAAATCAGACATGTAACCTCAGAAGCTCCCCCAAAATAGCAGTGTACCCGGTGTATAGGGAGACATCCATTTGGAAGAATGCTTAAAATGTGATGATGCCATATTCTTTCCTAAATTACTGTGGTGGTTTTGTGTCTGACAGGGTTTTGGCATGGTTTTGATAACGGGGGAGGGGGCTACAGAGGTGGCTCCTGTAAGAGGCTTCAAGAAGCTCCCCCGGCTCCAAATTTTGGACCTGCCTCTGGGTAAGGTCAGTCCAATGGCGCCTCTGAGAAAAACTGTTTAAGAGTGAAAGAAGCGGTTGGTTTCGTCTCTTTGTTCTGTTTGTGTTGGTGAGTGAAGGGGGATGGGAGAGAGACAGCCATGCGGACACCCAGGTCAGTAAGGAGGAAGGAAAGGGGGAGCTGTGCCGGAGCAGAGGTTCCCCTGCGGCCCACGCTGGGGTGGCAGCTGAGCCCCTGCAGCCCCTGGAGCCCAGCGGTGGCCCAGAGGTTGGCCTGCAGCCTGCGGAGGGCCCCGGGCCGGAGGAGCAGGGACCGGGCCCGGAGCAGCCGCGACTCCGAGGCAGCCCGCGCTGGAGCCGCCCGTCGGTGGGAGGGCGGCAGCCCCGGGAGGGACCCGCGCTGGGGGGTTCTGGGGAGCTGCGGCCCCGCGGGAAGGACTCCCGTTGGGGCAGTGGGTGGAGGGCTGTCTGCCGGGAGAGGGACCCCGCGGTGGGGCAGGGGAGGGCTGCGAGGGCCCCTCTCCCTGAGGAGGAAGGAGCAGCGGAGACACCTTGTGCCGGACGGACTGTAACCCCCATTCCCTGCCCCCTGCGCTGCTGGGGGGGAAGAGGGAGCAGAGCTGAGCCCAGGGGAGTAGGGGGTGGGAAGGGGTGTTGTATTTAAGACCCGGTTGTATCCCTCATTCTCCTTGATGGTGGTCGTTGTTTTGTATTAAATATATGTTGTTTTCCCCAAGTCGAGTCTCTTTTTTGCCCGTGACCATAACTGGTGAGTGAGCCCTTCCTGTCCTTTGTCTTGACCCTGGAGCCTTTTGGTTGTATTTTCTGTTTTCTCCTCCTCGTCCCTCAGGGGACAGGGTAGGGGTGAGCGAGCTGCGTGGTGCTTTTGCGGCCAGCTGGGTGGGCTCAAACCACGACAATGAGTGTACTGTATTGATTAAACCCACCTATGTGCAGTCCCTGAAATCCTATTAGGCATGGTGCTACTTGAAATCCAGTGACCTGAATCCTGAATATCTCATTTGGTCCTCATTCATCAAGTCTTAATTAAAAAACTTGCCTGTCTCCTAACAAGGAGTGTATGTTCAGTGGTGTCAGAGTCCCATACTGTCTGACCAGATATTCCACATGACGAGGTTTAATGTTCACTATCAAATGTACTTATTTGAAGATATTTGGCACTACATGGAATTTTGATTTAATAAAATGATACAGTAATACTGAAATCACAAGCATAGTATAATGATTGCAATATGCAGCTGAACCGTAATACAAACATGGTTTCCGTTGCTGGTCCCCATGTGCTCCCTGTCATGACATCAAGTGTCCCCAGTCACCAGAAAAGAGTACATGGATAAAAGCCAACTTTTTCTTCAAAGTTCCTTTCATTAATTGTCCAGTTTTTACACTTTATGTTGAGTTGAACGATGTACACATTTCTCTGTCACCCCATGCTGGTCTGGCTAGCTAAGGAAGATATTACTCTACTAATTATCTCAAGGAAGGCTGTTTATACAACTTGGTACAGCTGTATATCTGCAACAAAGGTTACCCTTCAGTCCCCTGTGTTAAGTTCAGCTTTCTTTACAGTGACTGGTGACCATTTCTTACCTTCTTCCCTGAGCTCATCTTTCTTGCCTACATCTCCTCTGAGTCTTCTTCCATTGCAGGGGTGTGTTGGTCATCACAAGTAGAGAGACAGAGATACTTGTAAAAGCTGAATCAAACTTTCATGGGGTAATTTTGCCTTCAAAGTTGCCTCTGTCTCTTCACTGACTACAGAGGGACTCTTGGGCAACAGGACACATAGCGTTAGAACTTTTAACCAATTACTTAGTAAGGCAGAATTAACCCAGGCCTATGTACCTCCAGATAATGACATCCCACTGGAGAGCTGTCTAATAGCTGATAATGCCAGTTTTTTAAGGAGATCAAAAGTCTTTTTTTACTCTGTATTACAATCCCTGTTTGACTGCTTTATTCTACATATTGTTCTGTTAACAATATATTATAGCAGACTAACGCAAGAAATGGTGTATAAAATCCCACTTTAGGGATTTGATCAATTGCCATATTTTTATGTTAGACATATGTGTCGGTTCTTGAATATATATATGCATTCCCCAGGTATATACATGTTCGCTGTATTTCTGGGTATTGGACAAATTGAGTATATGCTAGATGGTGAAAATATCATAAGTTTACATCAAAAGATATCAGAAGCTTCGCTGTAAGAAGTTTGTGAGAAACGAAATTAATTTTAATATATGTCTGCATTTAAATAGATACATATTTTTATTTGGTACATTTCCTGGGATTATTCACTTAAATATTAGTCAAAATCTGGTGGCATTTTTTTGCCTACTAAGTGTGAAGAAGTTGATTTGCATAAACTTACACAATTTTACTTAAACATAAGGAGCTCTACTCAACTGGATGTTGATAATACAAAATCCGCAAGTGTTATAATCAGTGGAAAAAGAACACAGTTGGTTGTTTATTATGTTCTTTCACATCACATTTTAAAAAACTTTTGTATTTTGACTTTTTGACTTCATGCTTACGTAAGGAAAAAAAAAATCTTTTGCCATTTATTCCCACTACCCAAACATATATAGCACCAAAACAACAGAGAATAGGAAAACCGCCTCTTTGTATGTAATGGAAGTGGCAGCATCAATAGAATAAATATTAATGAAGTTCTTAACTGATTTTGATTAGGTTAGATAGAACTAAAAACTTTTGCTGCATTCATCTTATATCAGTCACTAAAATTATTGTAAAATGTCACAGGTTTCTTACTGCAGAAATGAAAAGCCATGACTTAACATTATTTTGAGTGTCAAGCTGCTATTTTCCATCAAAAAAAAATGAACAGCAACAGACAAAACCTTCTGAAATCCTGTTATTTATGCTTATATACAAAATCTTGTTTTCTCCTGTAATGTGGCTTGACAAAATGCGTTGTCATGATGGTCTAAATATAATTTCTAATAACTGCCTATGTAATATTTTATCTCCTGCAGATTTTTCATTTTCTGACCATTTGTAAACTATATAAGTATGAAATTAGGGAATTACATTCTTCTAGTTACACAGGTCATTCAAATATATTTTTTGTCAAATCTATGTGAAATGTTGTCTAATCCAAGTACATTATTGTTTTAAGTTAAGTGGCTTCTAAAATGTCTGCTTGTGAAATAATCCAGATATCAGGTCCATACATTCTAATGAATAAGTATTTTTATCTTTGTACCTCATCCCCAGCTAACATAGTCTCTCTGGGTAAAACAAAGCTGTATGTATAATTCTTATATCAAGTAGACACTTTACAGTTTCCTAGATCTCACTGGGACTTAATTTTTCCTTCTTGCATTTCTGTAAAGTTAAAAGTCTTATTATGTCAACAAAGGTCTCATGATAATATGCCGTATTTATTCAAACATTAGCCACAGATGTTTTCGTAGATTTTGCCCTTCAACACTTGGCTGTGCCAGATGTGATCATTTTATGAAGTGTGGGGATCTGGCTTATTGCAAGTCACAGCATATCTTCTTGGCCTTTTGCAGAGAAACCTACACTCATTTTGGGCTCAGAGCTGGCTAAAGGCCAGCAAGCTTCATTCTGAAAGCTGTGCATCTTTGTTAGCACAGTGCTGTACTCTCATTAGGATTACCATATTAGCTTGAGCTCACAACCCTCAGATCAGGGCTGGCTGGCATCCACCCAACTTGGAGCACAGGCAAAAGAGGTATGCAAGACCCAGATGGTAATACTGAAAACTGGTAAAGTTCTGATGTGAAGGTTACACAGATATTTAACAACAAAAAAAAAAAAACCCCAACCAAACAAAATCAAAAGGGTTAAATTTCTGTCCAATTTATGTCAAATTGTTATTTGAGTGCGACCTTTATATAAATAATAAATAAAAATCAACTATCAAGTTCAATATAGACATTAGAAACTGCTGAATACATTAATGTTAATATTCTCTGATTAGTTTACAACTACTGTTAAACATGCCAGGTTTTCCCACTGTAGTTTAGGGATTTATACTACTGAGTTTTGTTTAGTAAGGTACGATGCTTGTAGTACTCTATTTGCAATATCCAGAATAACTAAGATGATCTGCATGGAGCAGGTAGATGTACTGTGGGAGATCTGTACAGTTCTGGAGCAGCGGTTGTTGACCAGATGTGATACCTGACAGCTCTCGAATAGCACTAGACACCCATGTTTAGACAATTCAAACAAGTCCCTACTCAATACAATCAGTGATGCTTGCAAAGTGGTTCAGCTGATGAAATACACTTTGGAGGTATGTTGCTTTCTTGACTCCACAGAGGGTGTCACTAGATCCCCAGGGTGTGATTTTTTTTCCTCGGCAATATGATACTGGAGGCAGGCACAGGCTACCAGGTATGGCACAGGGCTTATAAGGTACTTCTATATATCTGGAGCAGCAGCTGGAAATAGTCTTCATATCTAAATTTGAGTGTCTCAATCAGGAGCTAACTTCCGTCAAAGTATTTTAAAACTGCATTTTAACTATTATATTACTATACAATGTTTACTTTCATTGAGATAATTTGTATTATGGCTTGTGTTTTCAGTGTAAATCTGTTGGTCCTAGTTCAAAAGATTGACTGAATTGATTAAATTAAGGACCATTTTGGATTAACTTGGACTCCCTTTAATGAACTAATTTCTTTGACTCTGTCATAGGTCATGTCAGCTCAGCTTCAGACACTTGAAATATCTATGGGGTAGGAGTTCAGTTGAGACATGTAAGCGTGCATGGCACAGAGACTGTTAAACTCAGGTGTCTCATGCCTTTTTGACATCTTTCCAGTAGTCTATTACCTATATTAATGAGATCTACAAGGCTGTCATGCAGGGCTTGCTTGAGATACCTAAACATTGGTGCCTTGCACTGTTGGAGGCACTCTGGGTACCCTGCATCCATGTGCCATGCCAGAAGGGTGCAGGTCTCCTCTAGCACCTCTGTCAGATCTGAAATCTGGTCTGTCTACCTAAGGCATCCTAGGCTTTCACAATGACACTAGGCACTTCTGTGTGAGGATTTGAACTGCATCCTAGATGTCAGCAGCTGAGCTAAGGCACCCTAGGTTGTCCATATATATAGCTAAGGGAGAGAACTAATACTTCTGGACATGGTCGAACTTCTAATTAAATGGAAAGGAAATAGTTAAGTTAAAAGATCTGAGAGCTTTTCAGAAAGAGTTTAGCTCTTTACAAAGTCAAATCCTAGCCCCAGATGCACCGAAAATTATGATGGCATGATCCATGCTATTTGCAGGATAAAACTGTAACTGTTAACTTCAGAGACTGCAAAGATCTCAGAACTCTTCCATTCCTTCTTGATTTTCTTTTCCATAGATCTGTGCTGGTTGACCTTAGCTGGACATCAGGTGCACAGCAAGCTGCTCTCTCACTCCGCTCCTCAACTGAACAGGGGAGAGAAAATATAACGGAAAGCTCATGGGTGAAGATAAGAACAGGGAGATCACTAAGCAATTACCATCACAGGCAAAACATACTTGACTTGGGGAAATTAGTTTAATTTATTGCCAATCAAATCAGAGTAGGGCAATGAGAAATAATAGCAAATCTTAAAAACACCTTCCCCCACATCCCTCCCTTCTTCCCTTCCTGGGCTAAGCTTCACTCCCAATTTTCTCTACCTCCTCCCCCTGAGTGGCACAGGGGGATGCGGAAGTGGCGTTGCAGTCAATTCATCACAGGTTGTTTCTGCTGCTCCTTCCTCCTCAGAGGGAGGACTCCTCACACTCTTCACCTGCTCCAGTGTAGGTTCCCTTCCAGGGCAGACAGTCCTCCAGGAACTTCTCCAACGTGAGTCCTTTCCATCGGCTGCAGTTCTTCGCAAACTGCTCCAGTGCGGGTCCCCTGCTGGGTCACAAGTCCTGTCAGCAAATCTGCTCCAGTGGGGCCTTCTTTTTCCGTGGGTCCACAGGTCTTGACACGAGCCTGCTCCAGTGCAGTCTTCCGTGGATCATAGCCTTCTTTGAGCACATCCACCTGCTCTGGCGTGGGGTCCTCCACAGGATGCAGGTGGGTATGTTCGCTGCCATTAACCTCCATGGGCTGCAGGGGCACAGCCTGCCTCACCGTAGTCCTCACCATAGGCTGCAGGGAAATATCTGCTCCGGCTTCTGGAGCACCTCCTTCCTTCTCCCACCATTTTCACTGACCTTGGTGTCTGCAGAGTTGTTTCTCTCACGTTCTAACTCCCCTGTCTGGCCGCTGTTGCGCAGGGCTTTTTTTTCCCCTTCTTAAATATGTTATGCCAGATGTGCTACCACCATCAATGATTGGCTCAGCCTTGGCCAGTGGTGGGTCCATTTTGGAGTCGGCTGGCATTGGCTGTATTGGTCATGGTGGAAACTTATAGCAGCTTTTCACAGAAGGCACCCCTATATGCCAGCTGCTACCAAAATCTTGACATGCAAACCCAATGCAAGCTCACAATGTGGGCTGCAATATAATAAAGTGACACAAGTGGCTGAAACCATTCCAGAAGCAATTAAAAATTAATGAATAACCACAGATTAGAGAAAGGCAAGCAGAAATGCTCAATCTGTGGTTGAGAAGCAGAATCCATGTTAGTAAGCACTTCATTGTAAGTTTCTCAAGTCATTCCCTCAACAATCAAACTTTTCAGGTTTCAAGCTTGTTAGGGAGAAATACAGCCTGACCTTACCTTTCCATCAGTTTCTATCTTTGCTTACTCCTGTGGCAGATCTCCTTCATGTACAAATTTGCAGTTGGCTCGGCTCTTGACAATGTTGCAAAATATGTCTCCTGGTACTATTTATTGATCACAGTCTACAATTAATACTTAAACAGAATGAAGCACAAACTAAAAAGAAAAAAATGTTACATTCATTAAGCTGATGTCATCCTTAGGATCAAACTGGCAAAGAAAACTAATATATAGTTAATATTATATGTATGATACATTCCTGCAATTCAGTATAGAACTTGACTTAGTTCATATTTAGAAATTATATAAACATATCTATGTAAATTTTATTAAAGATGGCGGTCAAGAAACATTATTAAAATCTTGATCCTTTTTTATTATTATTATTTTCTCAGGGCTTGATTATATTAATCCAGATTAGAAATTTAAAAAGAAAAAAAAAAAAGAAAGACAAAGTTCCCCAAAGAAGATAGAAGAAAGAAAGCTAGGACACCTCACTTACTTTGTAATAGATTCTGTTTCCATTTACAAAAATAAAATGAAAACCAAGTGAAAAAGTAAATTTAGTGTAACCATGCTTGAGAAGAAAATCTTGACCATACACCTAACTTTTATTGAAGGTCCGATTTTATCTGACTATTTGGTAAATAATTGATGTAATTAATTTCCCTTTTTTCTCTGGGGACAAAAATGTTTCTGTTGATGTTCTGATTTCTGTCATCTCATACGAATTTTAAAATTACAAAACCACTTTCCTGCAGAGAAAAAAATTCCCTTGGTGCACTAGCCAGTAGTTTTAATCTCTTTCTTTTTCAAAAACCTGGTGAAATCTCAGATAAATAGAGGGACAATTGTCCAATGTTTAGTTCACACTTGGGAATGGAGTAATTTTAATTATTTGCTTTGTTCTGACTTACTTTTAATTCCATTCTTCAAAATAGTAATTTTTTAAATGTATGCTTCTTTCTTAAACATGCCATATTGAGTTAGAGTGTTCAAAAGCACTGGTAGTACTCTCCCTGCCTGTCTCTGCTGAGGATTGGTAAAGCTCTTGGAAACATAGTGAGGAGGAAGATCTAAAGCAGGATGTCTAAAGGAGTCTGAAACTACTTCTCACCATCTGAACAATGGTCTTGATTCCATAAATTTGGGTGATACCTGTCAAAATTCACCTAAGACAAAAGAAAGCTGGGGTCCCAGGGCAGAACATGCATACACCTGTCTTGGTGGGCAACACACTAATTTATTATCAGAGGCTGTTTAGGAAGTCCCTGTTATATCTTCTGTTTTATAATGCTGCTATATTTAAAAAAACCACAAATACATTAAAAAATCAGGATATATCAGCACCTGTTTATTTCAGTATTTGTCTAAGACGTACAAAACAATGACATTAGAAAAATAATCCTGTTTGCAACTGAGGTCTGCATTTTCCACTATGTGCCTGGAGAGAAGCCTCTTTGAATAGACTCATTGAAAGATCAGGACCTTCTTTTCCCAAGGTTGAACAGTCCCAACTCTCTCAGCCTTTCCTCATAGGAGAGATGCTCCAGTCCCTTCATCATCTTTGTGTCCTTCTATGGACTCTCTCAATTATGTCCATGTCACTCTTCTACTGGGGAGCCCAGAACTGGACCCAGTACTCCAGGTGTGGACTCACTAGTGCTGAGTGGAGCGGAAGGATCACCTCCCTCAACCTGCCTACACTCTAGATGCAGCCCACTTTGCAGCAAGGCTACATTTCTGTTTCATGTTCAACTTGGTCTCAGCGCTCAGGTCCTTTTCAGGGAAGCTGCAGATACATTATGTTTAGTTAAGAAATATTTGCTAACAAAAAGCAATGTGTTCCTAAACAGTTGGATGTTCTAGACAGATTTGGAAGTGTTACTCAAGATGCTGATGGTCAGTTCAGTTTATTTCAAGATAGTGAATATCTGCCTTACAGTGTATTGTACATCTCAGTGAATTCTATAGATGGCTGACTTAGTCACATCAGACTTTCAATAAAATTAAGAGAGTGCTCCTTGACATTATTATCACTTGGATTCATAGACAAATGATATGTTCATTTTAAGCACTATCCAAATAATGAAAAAGTTACATTCTAATTTGGGATGCATGTGTGTTATTTGAAATGAGTCTAAAGTGGCATTTATCAAAAATCTAGAGTAATAAGGTCATCTCCTTTAGCAATCTCATTTTTTAATAATAAAAAATTGCTGCTGAGCCATATATTACTGCTAACCCATCTGTTGGCTACTGAGCCAACAAATACATGGAACTACTTATCTCATTGTATAAGCTAGAGACTTGGAGCAATATAAAGGATATTTGCCAGGAACACAAACTAAATATGGTTATATTTGTGCTCTGATAACCTGAATACCTTATAGTAAGGACTCAAATTTCTGCTTTTCCTTTAATTTTTACTTTTTAGATCCAAATCCATAATGATGAAATGTACCATCCTGGTTTTCAAAAATCTCCATGAACTTAAATTTGTCTTGTTTCTTTGATGCAGCCTAGTCATTCAAAGCTACTCTGTTTTCTTCCTCAGTTTCTAGTTCAGCCCTCTGTACAGAAGTTTGCATGGTTCTTCATGCTGCTTCATCTATTTATTGCTTGCCTTTATATGGCACTTCCTTTTTAAACTGTTTGCCAAGTTCTGTTTCATCCTTGGCTCTTAAAAACTTAAGAGTTGTGGAACAGCTGAATTCCAGATCAATCACCAACCTCTTTGGGCTTCACAATTTAAAAGATTTGGCTGTTTTATATGCAATATGCAATCTCTTCAGTGTTATCGGAGCACATGTAACTGATTAGGATGCATTTAAAAAAACCCCACAAAACAATAAAAAACTGAGGAGGCTTTGGTAGGGAGTATGAGTCATTTCTAATGCCTGCAGGTTCAAGGACACTGCTCATCTCAAAATCCACAGGAATATAGGCCATAGCAGGCATCAGAAAAGGCAGTTCTCAGTCCTTCCCACTGATATTTCTTCAGTTTGTATAGAGTAATTTGAGATTCATGAGTTGAAGAAACATCGCAGGAATGACCATGGGCCTCTAGCCTAATGATTAGGATGTCTTGCTAGGAACTAGATGTCAAAGTCACAGTTTCTGGTGTCATTAATATTTCATCATTTTATCCAGTAACTGCAAAACGAAGAATATGTACCTTTGTATAAAGATATGGGAACTTTTATTTTTCTCCATTTCCTCCCCAGCTATTAACAACAAAGCACAGTTCTTTTTCTCTCTGGCCAGATTAGTCTATCAATGAATGACAGACTGCTGTGACTGACTGACTAACACTCTGTCAACAGAGAGGAGAGTTTCCTGTATCTAGCTCTTTCTTGTGTTACAGCATGGAATAAATCTGAGGCACATCAGTCACCTGAATCATTACGTTTAATCATCTCAGTTGGCAATCAAGTAAAGTAAATTCCACAGAATCAATAGAATTTATATAAAACAGCCCAGTGAAGAGAAATATTTTTAGGTGGCTTGAAATTTGTGTGTATTGATAAAGACAAAATGATGTTTAGCTTAAGAAAGTTATTAATTTCTTTTTATCAAAACTGACTGTGCTGTCCCTTGTGAATCCTTTTCTTAAACCATCTCTCTCCAGAGATTTTGCATAAGAAATTAGGCTGTGGCTTTACTAACATCAGCCAGTGACTTAAAACTTATGACTAAAATGTCACTGCAAGACTCTTGTAGTGTTCAAGACATAGTTTCCAGTTGCTTGTCCAATGTTAAATCAGGAATATGTAGAGACACAAGCGAAACCCTGCTTTCCCAAGTCCCTTGATATGGAAGCATGTTTTTTTTCTCAGTGAAGATCCTCTTTATTACAATATTTTTAAAATCCAGCCATTGTTCATAAACATTCTGATAATTTCATTAGGGTCTATGATGCAAGACAAAGATACTTAAGTTTGGCTCAGTATGTAGATCATAACAGAAATATACACATCTGTACATGCACATATGTATACACATACACATACAAATGTATAACTATGGACATGAATTACATGTATTTTTGCAACACAAGATTCATTTAATATATTTAGACATGTAATACTTGCTGCAGGGTGCTGTTTCCCTGAAGAACATTTTTGGCAATACTTTGACCCCATTTGCTTGTCACCTTTTGACAGCTTTTCCCATAGGGAAGATAGCCTGTTTGACTTACATTATCCTTGAACCCCTTGTTACTTACTTGACATTAATTTCTGTAACCAATGCAGTACCACAAGTGAAGTTAAAAATCAAATCTCTGAGAATAGCCTTGTCTACATTGATTCTCCCTTCAGGCTGCGTACTAAGCAGTTACACAGAACGTCCAGACTTACAACAGACAATGAAATTAATATGCTTCCAATCCCAAAGGAAGAAAGTGGAACCCTTCTTTTCTTAGGAAAAGCTTTAGTTTACAGCAGTCCATTATAATCTGTATAAAATTCTCACAAGTTTTGTCCCTCAATTTGTCAGGTTCTACTGAATATTTCAGCAAATGAAATAGAATCATAGAATGGTTTGGGTTGGAAGGGATCTTAAAGATCATCTAGTCCAATTCCCCTGCTATAGCAGGGACACCTTCCACCAGACCAGTTTGCTCAAATCCCCATCCAACCTGGCCTTGAACACTTCCAGGGAGGGGGCAGCCACAGCTTCTCTGGGCAACGTGTGCCGGTGTCTCACGATCAGTTTCTGAGATCAGCCTTTGGATCCGGACCGTCCCTGCAGCAGTTCGTCAGAGTGGCAGAACTTGGAGTGCAGGGTCTTCTTTCCCTGAAACCAGGAGACACGTGGCCAGTGGAGTTGTCCCCCTCACCAAGCTCTTGCAAGGCTTGGGTGAGGCGTGGATGGAACCACAGTGGGCTATTTAAAACCCCGCTGGTCAAACAAGAAGGGGCGTGGTGAGTCAACTGGATGTATCCTGGAAGCTTGCGCAGTTAGTCACATGGGCAGGACCAGCCATGGTTGCAACCCAGCCAAAAGCTGTTGTCAAAAAAAATGTGGTGACCCAGACAGAGGTCTCATGCAGGCATGTAGGTGTCCAGGCCTCCAGCTGCAGAGAGTGCCGGAGCCTTGCATTTGCAGTGGAAGACTGCAGGGACAACACCAGTGTTAGATGTGAGCAGGTGAATGATTTGCTCAGCCTTGTGGCTGAGCTGAAAGAGGAGGTCGAAAGGCTGAAGTCTATAAGGGAGTGTGAGAGGGAGATAGACTGGTGGAGTCAGACTGCCTTCCTTGGAACAGTCCCAACAGGTGCACAGTGCTAAGGGCACAGAGGGTTCCCTATCCTCTCTCCATCTTGCTGTATGTGATGACTTAGAGGATAGAAATCAATGGTGACAAGTTCCTGCCAGGTGCGGCAGGCGTGGAACCACAGTAGCTACTGCACCCCCCAGGTTCCCTTGCAATATAGATACACTGCTCTGCAGGGAGAATCAAACATCAGCAAGGAGGAAGGTTCACCTAACTTAGTGGTGTCACCAGTACAAAGTCAGACGAAGCCAGCCACAGTAAAGAATACAATGCGTATACTTGTCCTAGGGGACTCACTTTAGAAGGGAACGGAAGGCCCTATTTGCAGACTGTACCCACTTCTTAGGGAAGTCTGTTGCCTTCCTGGCGCCAGGGTCAAGGAAGAAAAAGAAAACTTCCTACCCTGGTTCATCCCTCAAATTACTACCCATTATTAATTTTTCAAGTAGGTAGTGATGAACTTAAATCAAGAAGTCCATGAGCAATGAAGAGAGACTTCAGGGCCCTGGGACAGCTGATTAAGGGATCGGGAGTGCAAATAGTGTACTCCTCTATCCCACCAATTGCAGGGAGTGATGAAGGTTTTGTTAGGAAGAGCCATCAGATGAATTCTTGGCTTTGAGCCTGGTGTCACCTGCAGAACTTTGGGTTCTTTGACCATGGGTTGGTCTGTAAGACACCTGGCCTGCTAGCAACAGATAGGGTTAACTTGTCTCAAAGGGGGAAAAGGATCCTGGCACAAGAATTAGCAGGGCTTATAGGAAGAGCTTTAACCTAGCTTCAAAGGGGGACTGGGATGAAACCAGGCTTGCCAGAGAGGAGACTGGATGCGGCATATCAGTGCTCGAGGGTCAGTGCACTGGTGTGTTCTTTCAGTCTGACATCTCAGTTGAGGTGGGGGATGGCAACCCATGCAGCAGCAAAAACACTAGGCTTGTTGATAAGTTAGTTATCGTGGAAGCGGCTGAGAATGGTCAGGTAGGAATTAGGGCTTCTCCTCCCAAAACTGTGGCAGGTTCATGAGCTCAGCTGAAGTGCATCTATACTAGTGCACACAGCATGGGCAATAAACAGGAAGAGCTGGAGACCTTTCTGCAGCAAGAAAACTGTGATATAGCTGCCATCATGGAAACTTGGTGGGATGACTCCCACAACTGAAGTGCTTCAATCAACAGCTACCAACTTTTCAGAGGGGGTAGGCGAGGAAGAAGAGGTGGTGGGGTTGCCCTCTATATTAGGGAGACATATGAATGCACACAAATTAATGACAGTGATGACAGGGTTGAGTCACTGTGGGTAAGAATCAGAGGAAAGGCAAACAAGGCTGATATCGTGGTGGGAATCTGTTACAGACCACCCAGCCAGGATGAAGAGGTAGATGGAATATTTTATAAGCAATTGGGAGAAGTTTCATGATTGCTACCCCTTATTCTCATGGGGGACTTTAATTTCCCAGGAATCTGCTGGAAATACAATACAGCAGAGAGAAAACAGTCCCAGAGGTTCCTGGACTGTGTGGAAGATAATTTCCTGACACAACTGGTAAGGGAGCCAACCAGGGAAGGTGTCCTCCTGGACCTGCTCCTTGTGAACAGAGAAGATCTTGTGGGGGAACTAAAGGTTGGAGGTCATCGAGGGCGTAGCGATCATGAAATGATAGAGTTCTCAGTCCTTGGGGAAGTAAGGAGGGGGGTCAGTAAAACTGCCATCTTGGATTTCCGAAGGGCAGACTTTGGCCTGTTAAGGAGACAGATTGACAAAGTCCCTTGGGAGGCAGCCCTGAAGGGTAAAGGTGTCCTGGAAGGCTGGACATACTTCCAGAAGGAAGTCTTAAAGGCACAGAAGCAAGCTGTCCCCATGTGCCGAAAAACGAGTCCACGGGGAAGAAGACCGGCCTGGCTGAATAGGGACATTTGGCATGACCTCAGGAACAGAAGGAGAATTGATGACCTTTGGAAGTGGGGGAAGGTCTCTCACGAGGACTATAAAGAAGTAGTGAGGCTATGCAGGGAGAAAATTAGGAGAGCCAAAGCCCCATTAGAACTTAAACTAGCTACAGCTGTTAAGGACAATAAAAAAGTGTTTCTATAAATACATCAACAACAAAAGGAGAGCTAGGGAGGTTCTTCCTCCTTTACTAGATAGAGGGGCAAACACAGTGACAAAGGGTGAGGAAAAGACTGAGGTGCTCAATGCCTTCTTTACCTTAGTCTTTATTAGTACAACTAGTTGTTCCCTAGACACCCAGCCCCTTGAGCTGGAAGACAGGGGTGGGGGGCAGAATGCAGACTTCACAATTAAAGAGGGAGTAGTCAATGACCTACTACACCACTTAGGTGCACACAAATCTATGGGGCCGGATGGGCTAGATCCAAGAGTACTGAAAGAGTTGGTGGATGTGCTCACCAAGCCTATTTCCATCATCTATCAGAAGTCCTGGCTAACTGGGGAGGTCCCAGAAGACTGGAGAGTAGCAAATGTGACACCCATCTACAAGACAGGCTGAAAGGAGGAGCTGGGAAACTACAGACCTGTCAGTCTGACCTTGGTGCCAGGGAAGGTCATGGAGCAGATCACCTTGAGTGCCATCATGAGTCATTTACAGGACAACTTGATGGATGAGGGAAAGGCTGTGGATATTGTTTACCTTGACCTCCGTAAAGCCTTCGACACTGTTTCCCATGGAATTCTAGTGAACAAACTGGCTGCTTGGATGAGCATGCAGTCTGCTGGGTAAAACACTGGCTGGACAGCCGGGCCCAGAGAGTGGTGATCAATGGAGTTAAATCCAGCTGGCGGCCGGTCACAAGTGCTGTTCCGCAGGGGTCAGTACTAGGGCCACTTCTCTTTAACATATTTATCAACAATCTCGACGAAGGGATAGAGTGCACCCTTAGTAAGTTTACAGATGACACCAAGTTAGGTGGGAGTGTTGATCTGCTTGAGGGTAGGGAGGCTTTGCAGAGGGAGTTGGACAGACTGGATTGATGGACTGAGGCCAACTGTATGAGCTTCAACAAGGCCAAGTGCTGGGTCCTGCACTTGGGCCTCAACAACCCCATGCAGCGCTACAGGCTCGAGGAAGAGAGGCTGGAAAGCTGCCCAGCAGAAGAGGACCTGGGGGTGCTGGTTGACAAGTGACTGAATATGAGTGAGCAGTGTACCCACGTGGCCAAAAAAGCCAATGGCATCCTGGCTTGTATTAGGAATAGTGTGGCCAGCAGGAGTAAGGGAGGTGATCGTCCCCCTCTACTTGGCATTGGTGAGGGCACACCCTCAAGTACTGTGTTCAGTTTTGGGCACCTCAATACAAGAAAGACATTGAGGTGCAGAGAAGGGCAACAAAGATGGTGAAAGGCCTAGATAAACAGTCTTATGAAGAGTGGCTGAGGGAACTGGGACTATTTAGTCTTAAGAAAAGCATGCTGAGGGGAGACTTTATTGCTTGCTACAATTACCTCTCAGGACGTTGTAGGGAGGTAGGTGCTGGTCTCTTCTTACAGGTAATCAATGATAGAACAAGAGGGAATGGACTCAAGCTGCACCAGAGTAGGTTTAGGCTTGACATTAGGAAACATTTTTTCACTGACAGGGTTGTCAGGCATTGGAATAGACTGCCCAGGGAGGTGGTTGAGTCACCATCCCTTGATGTGTTCAAAGGTCGTTTACATGTGGTACTCGGAGATATGGTTTAGGGGTGTCCTTGGTACCATAGTGTTGATGGTTGGACTTGATGATCTCAAGGGTCTTTTCCAACCTGAATGATTCTATGGTTCTATGATGCTCACCACCCTCACAGTAAAGAATTTCTTCCTAATATCTAATCTAAATCTCCCCTCTTTCAGTTTGAAACCATTACCCCTCATCCTATCACTATACACTCGATAAAAAGTCCTTCCCCATCTTCCCTGTAGGCCCCCTTCAGATTCTGGAAGGCTGCTATAAGGTCTCCCCTGAGCCTTCTTTTCTCCAGGCTGAACAACTCCAACTCTTTAAACTTGTCCTCATAGGGGAGGTGCTCCAGCCCCCTGATCATCTTAATGGCACTCCTCTCACCTCGCTCCAGCAGGTCCATGTCTTTCTAACGGTGGTGGCCCCACAGCTGGATGCAGTACTCCAGGTGGGGTCTCACCAGAGGAGAGTAGAGGAGCAGAATCACCTCCCTCGACCTGCTGGCCACACTTCTTTTGGTGCAGCCCAGGATGTGATTTGCTTTCTGGTGCAAGTGCACATTTCTGGCTCATATTCAGTTTTTCATCCACCAGCAACCCCAAGTCCTTTTCTGCAGAGCTGCTCTCAATCCCTTCATCATCCAGCCTGTATTGATATTGAAGATTGCCCTAACCCAGGTGCAGGACCTTGCACTTGGCCTTGTTGAACTTAAGATTTGCATGGGCCCACCTGTCAAATACTCTGAGCTTCTTTAGGAACATAAAGGAAGATAAAACTTGTCACTAGCTGCATTGTTTTCTAGAATGCACTGAACTGCATGTTTCAGAAAATGCAGAGCTCTTTGATGTCCTACTACTGATGCTCAGTTATCCAGTTCCTGTTACTGCAATAGCTAGACAAATCATAATATTGACTTCAGCAATAAGTACCCCAAGGTTAATGCAATCTCATTTCAGTTTAGTTATTTAAAAGTTCAGTATTGTGTCTAGAGTAGTTGTCTAGGAGGCATGTCCAATGGAGATGGCAAGTCATCATTTCATCCTACAGTAGGTGCTCTCTTTCCCTCAAGAGGCCTTTTTCTCTCTTTTCTTTCTCTTCCCTACTGTGTAGGGGAAGCTTAAGCAATAGATCCTTAGGTAATATATGCCTCATTTTTAAATAGATAAAGATAGGTAAGTAGAATACCATTGATAATAATTTTGTCATCTTCCTTCTTTTTATGGGGGCGTTCTCAGGGGAAAACTATTCATATGTCTGAAGTCTCTATTTTATTAAGATTTGAGTGAATGGGAAGAAGAAGGTAAAACTGAGTCACTGCCACATTTTCATTTTAAGTTTGTCACAACGGGGCAAAACAAAGAACTATTACAGAGATTCGTGTGAAAATAAAACTGAACCAATTATTTTTAGTAGGACTTGGAAATAGGATCTTCTCTATCCTTCTGTAAAAAATATTTTTACTACTGTTGACCCAGTTTATCTACTGAAGAGAAAATAAACACATTTACATCCACTCATGTCTAAAAGAAAATAATTTAATGTGGTAAGTGAAATGCGTAAAAAGGAGACACAAAAAGGGGTGACTGGGAAGAGAGAAGAAACCAAAAGTTTAATAAAGCCTTGAAGCCTCTAATATAATCCCTATCTTTAAAGAATTTAACATTAGCTATGAAGGCTTTCTTAGCTCATCTGTCTATTGGTTACACCCACAAAGGGTGAAGAATAAGTTCTAAAGAAACATTGAAAGATGGTGCTACATCATACATGAATGCAAAAACTATTGGGCTGAAATGTTGCAGAAAACACTGAAACTTTCTGAAATGTGTTTTTATCCCTTCTCATGTCCCCTGTACCATGATGTGCTTTGTATATGGTGTTTAAATTATTCCTATTCTGTCTGATATTAAGAATGTGCATCTAAAATATGCTTTTGTGGTACTGATATGATTTTGTCCAACTAAATTTGAAATGAAGAATACCTGTCTTAACAGGCCATTTCAAATACCTTCCTTGTGGTTTCATAGACAACCCTTCAGCCTTCTCCAGACACTTCAGTTGATTACTCTGCTGTGAGTGGCTTCTGAAATTGGAACTCTTTAAGCATATGCCACTATTTTTGAATATGACTTTATTTAAAACACATATTCTTTGTGACTTGTCCTGAAATACTTTAAAAATTATCCATCATGCCTTTCACGGAGGGTGAAAAGTGTCAAAGGTCGAGGCAACAATATTTATCTTTGGTATAAGGCTAGTTAAGGACCAGTACAGAATGAAACCTCTACTGAACTGTAATTGATAAAATATGGCATTCTAGAAAGTGCTTAATTTCCCATGAAGATTAAGTAACACTAGCACCTAACTGTCATTATACTGTAATGCTTGTTTCTATTATTTAGTAAAACACAGCATGCTATAGTAGAGCTTCTGATCCTTAACTCTGTATTTTTTCTTCACATGAACTGTTCACTTCCCTGAGAAGAGGCAATGCAAGTATTTTGCAAATCGGCTAATACACATGCATCCAGCAAAGCTGCTGTGAATAATAAAGCTGTGAAATAAGAAAACAGTTATGGATTAGTAGCTGAACAAACTTCTAGTTGCTGAGAAAACTCTTTTTCAGTAAAATACCTGCTATTTTTTGTATAAAAATGAAATCAATCCAAATTGTATGGTAATACAGCTGGGGACTGACTTTCCTGCCACACAGATGTACATGAAGTAAGAATGCTTGCGTGAGTGTAAAACTGGTTTGAATGAAGAAAGAATTAGACTGTGTATCTCCTCAAGATAATGTTCTCTAGAATCTAACAGTATTGAAAATGGGAACAGATTAGATTAAAGTGTTTTATTTGTGAAAAAAACCCTAACAAATCAAAACCAAAACCAAACCCCAACAAGCAACCAAAAGCCCCACCACCCTACACAATTAATATTAAGCGTATAGGTGTCATAAAACATTTAAGACAACATTTAAGATACATGTCATTGATTCCAAGTTTGCAGCATCATCATTCATGCACATTTAGATAAATTAGGAAGATATAATGAATCCAAAGCCACAGAGATGGATTGGCCACTTACACTGATTTATTATTAATCCACCAATTTTTTGCTAACTCTGGGTGTACTCTGACAACAGAGGGGGACAGTAAAAGGCAGCTGCACTGCCACAGGGGATTTCACCATTTAGAATGAACAGGAAAAGATCTGTCGAGTGGCTCCTGTCAGTGAATTTGCTGAAATCGCATTTCACTCTTGGCATTGTAGTGACTTAGGTTGATTCCTTTATTTGACCTTTATTTATTGAATGACCTTCTTTTCTTTTGTCAATAATCATAGAGTCATAGAATCATAGAACAGTTTCTGTTGGAAAAGACCTTCAAGATCATCGAGTCCAATCTTCGTTCTAGCTCTAGCCACACCACTAAACCATGTCCCTAAGTACAACATCTACCCGTCTCTTAAACACCTCCGGGGGTGGTGACTCCACCACCTCCCATGTTCCAGTGCCTGACAAACCTTTCAGTAAAGAAATTCTTCCTAATGTCCAGCCTGAACCTCCCCTGGTGCAGCTTAAGGACATTTCACCTTGTTCTATCACTTGTTACTAGGGAGAAAAGATTCGCTACAACCTCCTTTCAGGTAGCTGTAGAGAGCGATAAGGACTACCCTCGGCCTTCTCTTCTCCAGGCTAAACAGCCCCAGATCTCTCAGCCATTCCTCATATGGAACATGCTCCAAGTCCTTTAGTAGCTTGGTAACCTGCCTCTGTACCCTCCACAGCACCTCAATGTCCTTCTTGTAAAGAGGGGCCCAAAAATGGACACAGAACTCAAGGTGCGGCCTCACCAAAGCCGAGTACTGGGGAATGATCACCTCCCTACTCCTGCTGACAACACTATTCCTGATAGAGGCCAGGATGCCATTGACCTTCTTGGACACCTGAGCACACTACTGGCTCATGTTCAGATGGCTGTCAGTCAACGCTCCCAGGTAGCTCTCTGCCTGGTAGCTCTCCAGCCACTCCTCCCCAAGCCTGTAGCGCTGCTGGGGGTTGTTGTGGCCGAAGTGCAGATCCCGGAACTTGGCCTTATTCAAACTCATGGAATTGGCCTTGGCCCAGCAATCCAACCTATCTAGATCCCTCTGTAGAGCTTCCCTACCCTCAAGCAGATTGAGACTTCCAGCCAGCTTGGTGACATCTGCAAACTTACTAAGGGTGCACTCCATCCTGTCGTCCAAATCATTGATAAAGGAGTGGCCCCAGTACTGAGCCCTGGGGGACATCACTCGTGACCAGCCACCAACTGGATTTAACTCCATTGACCACAACTCTCTGGACTTGGCCATCCAACCAGTTTTTCACCCAGCAAAGCATATACCCGTCCAAGCCAAGAGCAGTCAATTTGTCTAGAACACTGTGGGAAAGAGTGTCAAATGCCTTACCGAAGTTGAGGTAAATGACATCCACAGCCTTTCCCTCATCCAACAAGTGGGTCACACTGTCATAGAAGGAGATCAGGTTTGTTAAACAGGACCTGCCTTTCATGAACCCATGCTGACTGGGCCTGTTCACCTGGTTGTCCTGCATGTGCTGCATAATGGAACTCATGACGATCTACTTCATCAGCTTCCCTGGCACTGAAGTCAAACCAGCAGACCTGTAATTTCCTGGATCATCCTTCCATCCCTTCTTATATATGGGTGTTGTATTGGCTGACTTCCCATCTGCTGGGACATCCCCAGTCAGCCAGGACTGCTGATAACTGAGGACAGTGGCTTGGTGAGCACCCCTGCCAGTTCTCTCAGCGCTCTAGGATGTACGCCATCCAGCTTCATAATCATATTCAGGTTTATTATCTGCTTGATAGTCCTTCACCATAACTTAACTGTCATTTTGTGCTAATTTGCCATAAATTACCTCAGGAAAAAACAAACCACTCAATAACAAAGAATGGATGTGAGAGTACACCTTTGACATGACTCATAGTGGCCTAGTCCCCATGTGGTTGTGAGATGAATATTGACTGTGCCAGCACTGTGTCAGGTATCAGTCCCAAAATTATCAGGTGCCTTCCAAGTCCCTAGAGGATACTTTGGCTTGTGTGTTGAAGCATTATGTTGGACAAAATATGAAATGTCAGACTTCTGTCTCCAAGGTTTGGCGTTCTACCTAATGTCATAGTTACATGACCCTTTTGCCATTTCCAAGCAGAGGTATTTTAGTGTCCTGTAGGGGAAAGAGGTTTCTCAATTTTGGACTAATTAAGCTTGACAACTTTCCAAGTTATTTGAACTGTTTTTCCAAGATAATTACTTTTGTTTTCCCAGCTATTTGCTATAAACATTTATGTGCCTGTTTATGATAATTAATTTCTCTCATTTCCTTGCTCCATTAAATGAAGGTACAGTAGAATTATTAAGGTTGTAAGAAGATTTCAAGAATACTGTAAGAAGAAGAAGATATTGTTGTCAATATTTATCTAGATTTAGTGTGCTTGCATATGTCTGCTGTTTAGTTATTTTCTAGTGTAATAAGAATTTATTTTCTCAATTTTAAGCATGTGACTTACCCAAGGCACCTAGTTTAAATGAAATATCTGTCTCAAAGCTCCTCTTCAGTTCTTTTCTCTTCAATGGAGCTTCCAATTACTAAAACAAATTTATTTGTTAAGGTGCATTACAGATTGATAGTAGCTCCCTCTCAGATGTTTTTTCTTTTGCCTCTGTGGAGAATTTGGGCATTATTGGAGTGAGGAATTCTCCCCACGAGTGTGTGATGCTTGGCAGAATGTAAGCTCTTGTTTGGCAGAACAGCACTGTTATCTGCGGTATTTTGTCTCGCTCATCATGGTGTTCATTTTGCATCACATATACTCTAGGTGGTCCTGCTTTGGCAGGGAGGGATTGGACTAGATGATCTTTTGAGGTCCCTTCCAACACCCAACATTCTGTGATTCTGTGATTCTGTGACAAGAATAGTGTCTCTGTGGAATTTAGCAGCATACTGCTGAGATACGTACACATGGATGACTATTACAGTGGTTACCATTAATTGACAAGAAGATTAATTTCCATGGTATCTTTCAAGTGATAATTCAAAATTTCTTAAGCTTTTGAAACTGTGTAAAGATTAAATTTTGAAGCAAAACAAAACAAAATTCTCTGACATTGATAACATGATATGGAATTTTTCTGTACAGTAAAATAACAATAGTTACAGGGAAATGTATTTAAGCTTTCATAACATTTGGGCAGAATTGTTCTAGAATTCATTCAGATGATGTCCAGGAAAAGGAATAAGGAAAATCAGCAGGAAAAGATAATATTTAAAAAACATTTTGTATAACCTTAGCTTGAAATAGATTACCTTAATGAGTTAACGCACACTCAGGCAAATTTGGTGTATTTCAAAACTGTTACAACTGTGCTACTGATTTTAAGTGTCCATTTTTAAGTGTGATCAGAATTTATTTGCTGTGCTAGAAGAAATTTTCAAAACATGAATTTTCAATGTGTAGATTATAGCATTTCTTCTGAAGAAGAAAATTTAGCTTTAGTAGTTTTCATTTCAGTAGAAGTTGCATTCTTTGCAAAGAGGATAGTCTTACTCAACAGACACACATCCTGTACTGAATTTCAGATGCTTAGTAATGCAATCCTTCTAAGTACATGTTCTGTACATAGCAACTGGAGAGAACCTTGTGCTTTTGGAAGCATCCAGAGGGAGACCTGTCTGCCTAATGAAGCCTTCAGGATATCTAGTTATTCCATTAGCACTTCTTATTGCTTATAAAGGACTTATTTTTGGAAGACACAGCTAACACCAAAACTATGATGAACTGGCTTCCAACCATTATATGTAAAATCTTCTTAAAAATTTTGGTGTTTAATTGAGATCATGAATGACTGTTGGGGTTTTTTTTGAGCTTTAGAAGAGCAACTGTAGAATTAAAGCATAATGAAAATTATTGAGATGATAGATTTTGTACTGTACAAAATAACAAAGGGTCACACTTGGAAATTAATTTAAAGAGATATTCTGAAATGCTCTGTAATAGTTACTTTATTACATACTTCAGTGTGATTTGTCTTATCCCTGTGAACCTAGTTCCAAACAAGCAAGTTTTTAATGAAATACCTGTTTAAAACGGAGTATTCCAAAGACACGTCCCTTAGTTTTCAATTGCAGAAAAGCCCAAAGGGTGGCCTGTACTTTTTCCTTTCACAAGGCAGGTCTGATCAATGATCAAAAATTAAATACATATCTTTTATTAGACATGTTTTAGCCTAAATGATTACAGGAATATATTGTCGTCTGAAGCACAAATAACACAACTTTTACTCAATTGATTTCGACACTTAATATTTTCTGTAAATTTAGCAAATGTATATGCAATCAGTTTTTTTCAAATATATACCAAATTACAGATCTAAAAATGAATTATCATTGAAAAATTCAAAGACATTTTATTTTCTTTCAAAATAAATGTTGATCAATTAAAAAGTATTGAAAATGTCTAGGAGAAATGGAATGTGTCCTAGAATTACTACAAGTGCTGTCTCAGATAACTAGGTGCAAATTATTTTTGATGAGATTTCTGAGGCTAACTATGTAAGACTTGGCAAAACCAGCCAACACACCTGTCCAAACTCCATGCGTTTTTTTATGGTTGCGGTGATTCTTTGATTTGTTCAGCTTCATAAATTAAAATTTGCACCACTAAACACTCTTACTCATTTGTTGCTGCACATGTTTATTTTTTACTAGTATTAGGTAATTGTTAATTTCTCAATTAACAGTTCCCAAGAATTTTGAAATGGCCAGCAGTGATGAAGATGCTAGCAATAGCAGGTGTAAAACAGCCATTATCAGCAATCATAAAGCAAGTAAGCTGAGAAGGAGTTATTAAAAATCATATCCATATTTGTTTTATTTTGAAATAAAACATAATGTGCTATTTTACCATTCTTAAACACAGTGAGACTATATAAATACATGTGCTTGCTGGCAACTTGTGTGAGCAACCTAAGCTGTGAAGTAATTTAGAATTCATTTAATGTGAGAAGCTGAACAAAACAAATCCCTTAGCAATGCCAGTACATGAATGCATACTTTTCCAAACTAGAACATACAAACAAGAAAATCCTGTTTGTGAAGGAGGAGCATATTGCGAAAGTTGCATCTTCATTACTGTATCAATGCCAGTTAAAGGAGTTGTATACAGGAGAGCAAATACAGTAAATAAATAGATTATTTTAAAAATTAAGTTATTTTGTCTCTTGTATATTATATTCTCTCTTTCTGGAGCTTCCCAAAGAACCCACAGGAAGTAAACACCTAGTTTCAAACTATTTCCCTAGAACTTCAGTGCTTACTTCAGTCAGCTGATAAAAATCAGCATTATTTCATTTACATCAAATTAGTTTCAAACACACAGACAATGGAAAGACTTGTCTACTGTTACCAGATGAGGAGTTAATGGCTGTTGTCTGCTTGCTTTCATGGAGATTACTGTAACGCTATCAGTTAAGATTTCATTTGAGATGAAATATTGCAAATGGAGGAGAGAATCCTATTGCTACAAATATGACAAAAAGAATAAACTTTATCAGGCAGTGCCTCTGTATAGCTGCTGCAGCTATGAACCACCCGAACTCCTACAGCAGTGTGACTACCTGATACACACGAGTATTTCAAAGGTAAGCCAAAGCACCCCAGTGATTGAGCCCTTCACAACCAGAGCAGTTGTCTCAATATCATGACTCTGTAACTTGACAACTAGAGATTCCTGAGTAGCTCTTAATAAAGTCAATTGAGACAAGCACTGAAAAGCTCAAGAAGAGAGTGGTAGCAGGAGATGGTAGCAGCTGGCAGAAAGACGTCAGGATGGGTTGAACAGCTAAACTTGCTGAAGTGCAGGACATCACCAGGTTTCTTGGAAGATTCTTGACTGCCAAGACACTTAGGGTTGTTCTGGAGAACAGCGTTCGCTGTCATAATACACCTTTTTTTTTTGTTACTTTAATCTCCCACTTGGAACATGGTACAGGTGCCTAAAAGAAACTCAATATCACTTCTTCCAAGCAGTGGAAGAAGCAGCAAGTTTGAATCCCACTCAGTATCCTCACTTCTTCTTTTTATGGATTTGCTTGCTTGATGTCCTAGTGAACCTGAAAATGTTAAAAGCAAAGTTAGTCCCTCTGTCCTTCACCTCTAATCTTCAGCATCATCATGGAGATGTTCTAACCTGCTTTTCAAGTGTTTCAAGCTTACATACGTAAAAAAATTAATTTCATTATTACAAACTGTTATTGATGTTAATTTTTTTGACAGTAACTGGAGGATGTGACTATCTTGACTTGTAACTACATTTTTGTCTGCAGAAATTCCCAGGACTATGAGGACATGCAGAAACATAATTTCCTAGAAATGCATATAGAGACTTCTGAAGTTCTCCAACAGTCTGATCTGTGATAAAATGAAACTTCAAGCCTGTAGTGGCTCTGGGTTAATTTATTTTCATTTAAAGGGATCATTTGCACTAAAAATACAAGAAACCATGGTGTTTGGTGGCATGCAGTTCCCCTGCAAATCTGTCATTGGTGGTATGTCAGCCAATGATTTCTTAATAGAAAAGTTTTCTAAAGCCGTAGGAAATTCTCTTTCTCCTGATGAAGCTGATCTCCTCTGTAACCAGGAATATGAAAGGCATTAAAATACAACAATTAGACAAAGAGATCATGTATGCTAGACCTGTGTTCAGATTTTCATCCTGTCAAACCATCAGGCAATCAGCATAACAAGACAGTCCTGAGGGGGGGAAACTTGATGTATATTAATTTTAAATATACATACACTTATGTATACATCTGTACATTTTTTTTTTTTCTGGTAAAACTGCACCTCTTTGATCCTAAGTCAAAATCAGTTTCTTTAAATATTTGTCTATTGTGAGTATTCTTCATGTTTATTTAAGGATCTTGGTCCTCATTGCCATGACTAGACAATAGTTACTATTCTGATCAAACAATATGTACTTTTTCTCACATTTGGAAGGTATTTAGTAGTTTAAAGTCTTCCTTTTTTCCACACTTGAGAGGTTCCTACTGGTGCGATTTTTAGGAAGTGTCAGACTATGCCTGAGACCTCATCTGGGATTATTCAGAACTATGCCATCTTTTTCTTGGCAGTAAAAACATTTACGTCACTATGTCAGAAGTTCCTATTATGTTGGAGAGGGAAATGTACAAGATTTCTATTCAACCATTGGTTAGGTTTTCTTTGGTTTTTTTTTTTTTTTAAATGCCACTCTTCATAAATGATGACAATTAGGTACTTTATGTCAGGTTATTAAAACAAGTCTATCTTAACTGTATCTCCATCCTAATATCCCTTTACTAATGTATGTGCTTTCCATCTTTAGTGAATTATTGCACTCTCTGTACTTCCCTCAGACTCACTGTAAATATATGGTGTGTGTCCTCATTTTACTTGTGTTCTTAAGTGACAGGGCTGTGCCATGCTGCTGTGATCCAGGAGCCGTGCTGTTGTGCCTCTGTGACTACATTGGAAAGCTCTGCTCCTTGCTTCTGTGCTTAACTTCAGGTTGTAACTGGGCAAAACAGACAAATCAAACCAACCAAAAAAAGAGTCACAGATTTCAAAAAAGAGAACAGAATTCCAGAATGAGTATGTGGGAATGGATGTTGAGGATATTGCTGGGGCCTGTGTTGCCCAATGTTCTATCTGCACTGTGGGTTTGGATCATGGCCATCCTTACCACCTGTCAAAACTATTGACTCTTCAAGCTTGGGCTAGGGTCTTGAAACACTTCGTGAGCTCAGCAGACTCAATTTCAAGTAGGTCAGATTGTCCAGCTCTATGTGGTTCCCCAGGAAACATGTAAGCATTTTAACTAGTAGTTACAATGAGATTCAACAGAAATGATTGTATTGTTTACAAATATTAGTCTGGGTGAGGCTTTGAATTTAAGGTATTTCTTTTTCTGCCTGAATTCTCGTTCTAATGCACATCTGTATACCACAGTTCCACTTTCACAAATCACAGGAATTTCTATTTGAAAGCACTAAAATAAATTTTTTCAACTCAATATTTTCCCTGTTTATTTCCATAATTCGTGTTTCTTCTTTTTGTAGTTAGGTAACTGGTTTCTTAAACCCCATTTATTAGCTGTATGAAAGGCTGCCCTAAATAAGGTTGGCTTTACTTGAAGCTAATCTGTTACTAACGAAGAATTTGTGTTTTCTTCGTACTGAAGTAATAGCAGAGATAAGTAGCAGCAATTTTGAAGAGTAACAGGTCTGAAGCAAAACACTACTAGCACTGGGAGCTGAACTCTGAAGTTTGGATCTAGATCAAAACTTTATGGCTCAAGCCTATTTTTAGCATTGATTTCTGGCTCTATTTTATCTATTCTGTGTTCATGTTACTCTATAAAGCTAGTTTGAAGGAACAGAAAATCATTTTCCAGTACTGCTAAGGCTGGACCTCAGGAATCCCAGACCTTGGAAGTAGGAGATGAAGTCTGGAGGAAGGAAGACTGACCCTTGGTCGATTAGGATTGGGTTAGGGATCTCTTAGCCAGACTGGGCACTCACAAATCCATGGGCCCCAATAGGATACACCTGCTGTGCATGTGAAGTGCTGAGGGAGCTGGCAGATGTTATTGCTAAGCTGCTCTCCATCATCTTTGACAGGTCATGGAGGACAGAAGTGCCTGAGGACTGGAGGAAAGCCAATGTCACTCCAGTCTTCAAAAAGGGCAAGAAGGATGACCTAGGAAACTACAGGCCAGTCAGTCTCACCTCCATCCCTGGAAAGGTGAATGGAACAGCTCGTTCTGGCTGTTATCTCCAAGCATGTGGAGGAAAAGATTATCAGCAGTAGTCAGCATGGATTCAACGGAAATCATGCCTGACCAACCTGATAGCCTTCTGTGATGGCATCACTGGCTGGGTGGATGAGGGGAAAGCAGTGGATGTTGTCTACCTCGACTTCAGCAAGGCTTTTGACACTGTCTCCCATCACATCCTCATAGGTAAGCTTAGGAAGTGTGGGATAGATGAATGGAGAATGAGGTGGATTGACAACTGGCTGAAGGACATTGCTCAGAGGGTTGTGATCAGTGGCACAGAGTCCAGCTGGAGGCCTGTAACTAGCGGTGTTCCCCAGGGGTCAGTACTAGGTCCAGTCTTGTTCAACATATTCATCAATGACCTGGATGAAGGGACAGAGTGCACCCTCAGCAAGTTTGCTGATGATACAAAACTGGGAGGAGTGGCTGACACGCCAGAAGGCTGTGCTGCCATTCAGCGAGACATGGACAGGCTGGAAAGCTGGGCGGGGAGGAACCTGATGAGGTTCAGTAAGGGCAAGTGTAGGGTCCTGCACCTGGGGAGGAATAACCCCAGGTACTGGTACAGGTTGGGGTTTGACCTGCTGGAGAGCAGCTCTGCGAAGGACCTGGGAATTGTGGTAGACAAGTTGACCATGAGCCAGCAATGTGCCCTTGTGGCCAAGAAGGCCAATGGTATCCTGGGGTGCATTAAGGAGAGTGTGGCCAGCAGGTCGAGGTAGATTATCCTCTCCCTCTACTCTGCCCTGGTGAGGCCACATCTGGAGTACTGTGTTCAGTTCAAGAGGGACAGGGAACTACTGGAGAGAGTCCAGCAGAGGGCTACGAAGATGATGAAGGGACTGGAGCACTTCTCCTATGAAGACAAGCTGAGAGACCTGGGGCTCTTTAGCCTGGAGAAGAGAAGACTGAGAGGGGACCTTAACAGCACTTACAAATATCTAAAGGGTGAGTGTCAAGAGGATGGAGCCAGGCTCTTCTCAGTGGTGCCCAGTGACAGGACAAGGGGCAATGGACACAAACTGGAGCACAGGAAGTTCCGCCTCAACATGAGAAAAACTTTACATTAAGGGTGACAGCACTGGAACAGGCTGCCCAGGGAGGTTGTAGAGTCTCCTTCCGTGGTGATACTCAAAACCCACCTGGATGCAGTCCTGTGTAACCTGCTCTGGGTGAAGCTGCTTTAGCAGGGGGGTTGGACTAGATGATCTACAGAGATCCCTTCCAACCCCTACCATTCTTTGATTCTGTGTTGAAAATAAATATGATGTACCAGTGCTTGTTATCATCACAATATATATAGACTATTTGGGTCGGAGGGATACAAAGGTACCAATCTGCCTTAAGCACTATATCCAAAATTGTTGGTTCTTATAAGAGAGATTATATTCATTACTTCTAATAGGTTTTCCAACTGCATGTACCAAGAAATCAGTGATAGTCAATACAGCCTGATCTTCTCTTTTAACACAGATATTGACACAATCAAATGTAAGCCCCACCAACTCTATTCATAGATACGATAGAGAGTAATAGGAAATTTATATGAATATTCATCTATTGAGCTCAGAAAATGGGCACGCTGTTATTCATCACTTTAAAACATGTTTATAGAATACAAATATATTGGTGCTTGGTTTTTTTTTTTCCTAGTGTTGATGAAAATGAATAGTACTTGGGGACCAAGTCTGCCTATTAAAGTGATGTGATACATTACCATGCTTGTACAGAAATGAGCACAGATGGCGGGTCTATTACTTCTCTAGCAAGAAATTAGTCATATTTTTTTTTACCCAGGATTCAAATCTGAGCAACACTTGCTCAAGTCAGGCTACCTCTGTGGGGATCCTAAAAATGCTTTTTCCATTACATGTACATTAGGAGTAAAAGAAACAGAAAGTGCTTAATGCTGTATTAAAACTTTATAATGAACAAAGTCTCTCACACCAAGTCTGAGATTTTTATATTTTTCCCCTAACTAAAGGGAAACATGTTTTCCATGTAAATGTAAGTCTACAGGGATGAAGTTTTGTGTGCCATGCTCAGATTCCCAGTAGCCCATTTAGCTCTGACATATCATTTAGTTCATATTAGAATGTTTGTAGATGTTAGATTTATAGACATTTGTTAATTAAACACAATGATATGTGGAAAATAAAACAACAACATATAAATACGTTTATAACTTTTTTATGCAAAAGATACAATTTCAAGCAGCAAAAGAGTAGATTAAAGAAAAAGAGGTTGACTTCCATAATCTTACTTTTATGATAAGAATCAATAAAGAAATATGTCATAAGGCTTTGTCAATGCCTTATTATACACCTGAAGAAAGAAAAAGGGTTTTCAACCTGCCTTGTGACTTGTCAGAGCCTGTAATTACAAAAGACTCAAAGTTAAATGATAGTTTTTAATGTCAATTGATCAAAGCCAGATCACCTTGCAGTGAAAGCATATTTAATATGGGTTAGGATTTCCAATAACAGGAAAAAATGCAAACACATGCATTTATTTACTTCAGTATGTTGAGTGTATTCACATTTGGGGATTCTATATTGAAACCCGTCATTTAGCAATGCAACTTCTCATGAAAAATGTTGTTCAACATTTAAGCTGTGAACTGGTACACAAAGACAGTATTGTCAAATTTGGTGTGGTGGATTGACCCTGACTGGGCATCAGGTGCCCACCAAGCTGCCCTATCATTTCCCCTCCTCAACCGGACAGGGGGAGAAAAATATGAAAAAAGGTTCATGGGTCGAGATAAGGACAGGGAGATCACTTGCCAATTATCGTTACAGGCAGAACAGATTCAACTTGGGGAATTTAATTTTTTGCCAATCAAATCAGAGTAGGATAATGAGAAATAAAATCAAATATTAAAAAATCTTCTGCCCAGGCTCAATTTCACTCCTGATTTATTTACCTCCTTCCCTCCAGCGGCACAGGGGAACAGGGAACCGGAGCTGCAATCAGTTAATTACATGTAGTCTCTGCCACGCCTTCCTCCTCACACTCTTCCCCTGCTCCAGTGTGGGGTCCCTCCTATGGGAGACAGTCTTCCATGTACTTCTCCAACATGAGTCCTTCCCATGGGCTTCACAAACTGCTCCAGCATGGGTCCTTTCTACAGGCTACAGTCTTTCGGGAACTGACTGCTCCAGTGTGGGTCACCCATGGGGTCACAAGTCCTGCCAGCAAACCTGCTCCAGCATGGACTTCTCGTCATGGGGTCACAGGTCCTGCCAGGAGCCTACTTCAGTGTGGGCTCTCCAAGGGGTCACTTCTTGTTTCGGGCTCTGGCATGTGGTCTTTATGGGTTGCAGGTGGATGTCTGCTCCACCATGGACCTCCATGGGCTGCAGGGGGACAACCTGCCTTACTATGATCTTCAGCATGGGCGGCAGGGTAATCTCTGCTCTTGTGCCTGGAGCACCTCCTCCCCTCCTTCTTTCACTGACCATGTGTGAGAGAAAAGTCAGGAGTGAGAAAGAGGTTAGAAAGAAAGGTGCTAAACAGCTCAGAGCAAGTAAGGACAAGCAGTATGGAGGTTGTTACTACCAGTAATTTTTCAATGCTAATAGACTTAAATTTGTGGCATTATCAAGTGCTAATGTGCTGTTTGTCATTGCTTCAATGCACGTCACATCTGCTTCAGCTTCTTAGCCTTCCCCACTCAACTGAAAAAAGCAAACCCCACCTCTGAGCAGTCAGCAAGGATACAATTTGGGTAACTAATGCAAGTAGGTTCTTTGACAGGTAACCAACTGAGTGGATTTCCTTCCTGAAAGGAAGAAGAAGTAGCCTGGTAGTGACTGTAAAAGAAGAAAGTGCTTACGAAACTTTCAGTTTCTTTCAAAGCTGTAAAGGCAGGCAGAAGAATCTATGGCGGTGTTGCCAGGCTAGAGCATGCCCACTCATACTGTACATCTGCTTTCTGTGCAGAGATGCTTTTTCTCACCAAGGTTGGCAAAATAGGTGAAGGTTAAGTGAGATTTGCTACAGGCAGTGTTACTGCGTAAGAATATCTGGACTTTGTATAGAATTGCCTTAGTCATGAAAACTGAGAGAACATTCAAATGCATTTTAGACATGTTTCTGGGATAACTTGAAGCTTCCAACCAAAATGGCAAAGAGCCATTGGGCCACACGTGGTTGACAATGTTGGAAATGTGTAAATCAGAAAAAGGGTGTATTTTGTACCTGAGAAAGAAGACTTAAAAATTGCCTAGAAAGAAATTTTAATATTAGATAATAGAGCTCCTCTGCCTGGGAAGCAGATTCGGTTTTTGAGAAAATATGAAAAGAACGTGGATGCACCATCCTTGAAAGTGTTCAAGAACACTTTGTTTGAGCAACCTGGTCTAGTGGAAGGTGTCCCTGCCCATGGTATGGGTTTTGGAACTAGATGATCTTTAAGGTCCCTTCCAACCCAAACTATTCTATGGTTCTATGGTTCTATGACTATGACAGAATGACAGGAACAGAGAGAATCGAATTAATTGCTGTCACTTTCTATGTGTAAGTAAATGCAACTATTCCTTATGAACCACAGCTGGAGAGGAATTTAGAGCATGACAGCTCTAAAGAGGCTGGGGAACATGATTGAAACTCTTAATATCTGGTCCATTCACAAGACAGTATTACTTTCCCAGCTACTTTCCCTCATGTGAAAGAAGGGAGTTAGTCCTATGATAAATGCCAGCTGTGCAAAGGTGTGGATTTCGTTGTGGAAACAGCTGAAAAAGAAATGATGGTCAGCCTTGAATGAGTCATTGCCAGATAACTCCCAGATGAGCTAAATTAAAAAAAATGTAGCCTAGGCAAGTCTTAACTTCTTTATGGTTTGTTTCTTCCTGTATGGTTAAAGAAATGAGTATCATTGATTGAATTAAAAAAAGAGAAAGGGTATTCTTTTTCACATAGTTATGCAGTTCACAGGCAAATGTGTAATAGTTGGGTTGGGGTATTTGAAAAAAGGTGTTAATTGAAGAATTGTGAGTGACAGAAAGTGAGAAAATAGGTTTTGCATGCTGTGAAACAGAAAATGAGAGGACTGTATAGAAAGGATAGCCATAACCTTTAAGATTTTTTTTTTTATAGTATTATAACTTGAAGAGAAATTGCTGTGTTGCATTAAACCAGTGTGTTGAGTTAAACCAGTTGTCCCTCTGGTGATTGCAGTATTGTTCAGCTGGAAAGGGGAAACAAGGAATGAATTCCATATTGAATTATCTATTTTGATTTAGACAAATGACTGTGAAAGAAGGAATTTTGAGAGAAAGTTTTTCGGTTTGGTTGTGGGTTTTTTTATCCGTAGAAGCTACTAGATTTGTTGACACTACTCAAATTGCTGCATTAAACATTCCCCCAAGTCTAGCAGGCAGGCTGCTGATCTTGTACACACCCCTATAAAAAGCTTGATCCCATCACTACAAGCTGGCAAATTGCCCCATCACTACAAGACAGCACAAAAACCTGCCTGCTATAAACCAAAATACCACTTTGTGAAGAATATGACCCATTCATATATTCAATGTATTCAACAGTGCTATGAAGATATTTTTAAACTCATTTCAACTACCATGTTCCAGTGCACTACATTAAGTACATTAAGCCTTGCTGACCTGATTGTGCAGCATTAACATTCGTTCCAAGTAATATTATGGCTAGTGAATCAGTAAAGGGTTCCATAATGGCTTTTAGTAACGAGCTTATTATTTTTAGTATTTACCTTTAGCTGATACAGTGTGTCCTGAATATTGGATATAGCTGACTGTTTTCTCTAATGAAGAATGAATAAAGCTGGAATCTTTAACTTGTGACTAATCCTGGGTGATCATTGCTGTGATATCTTGATACAGAATTTAATTTAAACTTGATGTTATATTGAGTTCCAGTGAACCTGATTGCTTGCAGAAGAAATAGGCAATATATTTGCCCTAAATAGCACATGCAGATCTATATGTAAAAGGTCTAGAATTTTAGTATTTACTGTGTGAAACAATGTTTTAAAGGACTTAAGCCGTGAAAGACTGCTGGATCTTGATACCTTAAAAGTCTGGGAGAATTTTGCTAAGCCTTAGAATTAATTAACTTTTACAGAACACGTAGTCCAAAAAATGTTGTCTTGTAATGCCTAAAGGAGCTACTAATTTTTGTCACACATATAGCAGGTAAATTGTGCCTCTGGGTCCTCTGAAAACTTAGAGTTATTTTGTATGACAGGGTTAATTTATATCTGTGAGCATGGCTAATGTAATTTTAGGAATGGTACCTGGGTCTGTGGACACTTCCTTAGGAACATCCTCAAACTCACTGAAGGTGATATTTAAGCAAAGATCAAATACAAAATATTGTTGTTGTGGGGCAACCTTGGTTTAATGAACAGCATTCATTGTTTAGCGTACATGTAAGTTTTTCTGCAGAGCTAAGAGGACCTGCAATGTTTTTCATAGAGCAGGTTCTGCAAAATTTAAATATGCTGTGCTGCTTATGCTCGTATGCAGATCTAATAGGCAGAAATTAGGCATTTCCTTATCCATTCTTGATAGGGTTCTTTCCTTTCTTTTTCTTACAGCATAACATCTGGCAAAATATTTTTGAGACAGAGATATATAGAGCTATCCTCTTGTAGGGTATGCTGACAAAACCTAACATATGGAGAATATTTGCATAATGTACAGTATCTGGGATGAGAAGGTAGATACTCAGTTTTTCTTGCGTAACTCGAGTATTACACATAACATGGCAAGTTGAATGAAGAATTGCATCTTAATAAGGCACAGAATTCTGCTAAGTGGATAATTTTAGTCTCTGTATTTTGAGTTTTGATATACTAGAAACAATGTTCTGCTTACTACAGCAATTCTTTCTTGAATGAGCATATATCTGGTTTCTATTGCTTCTTTTTTACCTAGCTATCTATCTATTAAGTAAATTTTGGCCTACTCTGTACTTTTATCAGTTGTATAATGTTAAATAATGTATATACAATTTGGCTGTTGTCCTGCAATAAATATTCTATCTGCATGTGCATTCACAAAAACACTAGGAAACTCCAGGTGTAGATCTGAACATGCAGTGTGTGTAGAATCTGGAGGATTTTTTAAAAAACTGAAATGTCATGCATTTAGGCAATCACCATGTAGTTTGTATTTTGCAAAACAAAATGGAGGGCCGTCTTTGCACACACAAAAACACATGCATAAGGCTGAATGTTTCTTGCTTCAAAATGTAGATAACTCTTTTCTCGTTAAGGTTTGTAGTAAAATGAAGTTACAATAACTAATACAACTTTGTGTAATGCAGTAATTATACTATGCTGTATTTCTTTTCTGTGAAAAATATGTGCACAAAATTCATGCATCAGAATTAATGTGAAATATTGGTGCCATGAGAGTTAATATGAACTAGAAGATGACTCTCTGAGAACAGAATAACTTACTAAACCATTTTTGTTGGTGTGTTTGTGTATTAAACCAGCTATACTCATCGTGTGGTTGGCAGTGGAATCAAAGCTCAGTCTGCAAATCCAGAAGTAAAAGTGAAGGGAACAGATCCTGTAATAAGTCAAATTATTGACAAGCTGAAACATGTTATTCAGGTAAGCTGCTTTTACCTGTAGATATAGTATAGTACTAATGACCACTCTAGTAGTGAAAGTATTAAAGTACTTAAAAAAAGTAAAAATTGAAGGTTAATTGTTAATTCAACTTACTGATCAGTGCACGTTAACAGCAAAACACTACTTGCCTTCTGTCTCACTTCAATTATTAAAAATGATTTAGTTAAAAGGTTTGTATATGGTATGATAAATGTAGGAAGTCAGACTCTGGCAGCTGGGCCATCTGTACCTGTGAATACCACAGCTCAGCATTGCAGTAAACATACAGAAGCACAAAAAGTATAATTTGGGGATATTAGCTTATTAGCTGAGTACATATGTTTAAAAAAACCCAAAATCCATAGTTTCCTTCTTCCCCCTTTACTAAATCTAGGTCCTTTCTTAACTAGTCTTGCTGTGCGGTTTTTTGTTTAGATGCCAGATAGAAAAAGTAGGAAGTTTAAACAAGAGTAGCATGCTTGCTAAAGGAGCTGGTGTTCATTACGTGACATACATATCTGTGAGTTACTAAATTTAAGGCTTACAAGGCATTCAATTCCAATATGGTTCTGCACAATCATGGTATTTTAATATGTTTAAAGGATTAAAGTATCTTTTGTTACATGCTGTATCTATATACACTGTCAAAACTACAGGACAAAAACCTGACTCTATTGAAACTAGTTATTTTGCTGACAGCTCTGTATTGCAGTTCAAAAATATGATTCCACTCTGATCTGAAGACTCAGTGATAAGAAATGTTCTACTGGCATCCTCTAACCCAGTATCCTCTCATCTGCACTGGTAAAAGGAGAGACTACTTAGGCAGGGCATACAAGCTAGGCGTCTTTACAGTCTCCACTTCCCTTCCCTACTTCATTCCCCAAACATGAGAATTAGAGATACTAGATGGCGCTTCTTTGCCTATTGCATTTAGTTCCATCTAAGGACTTGCTTTAATTTTTTTTTCCATCATCGTGGCAGCTTTTAAATACAGTTTCCAAAATGGTTTCTGGAGTTGAAATATTACAGATAGCTTCATGATAAACTCTCTTGTTTCTTATTTCTCTGTTTGTGAAAAATAACTCTTCTCTGACAACAGAGGAAAGAGTGGTCAAATAGAAAAAAAAAAAAGAAAAAATTCTTTTTCATCAGTAGGGCTATTTTCTGTGAGAAGTGGCATCCAGATTGAAGCTTAAAGGCAATCATTATTCCCTTCTCCTTAAAGAAAGTATCTTTTGTAGCCCTCCAGCTTCAGCATGCTTTTGTCTCTCTTCATTAAAATGGTGAGTATAATGATGAGAAAATGAATACATTTTTCCCTCCAAAGAGATGCTATGACTTAATTAAGAACTAAAAATTACTGTGCAAAGAAAAACATTGCAAATCTTACTGGGTAAGTCTCAAGGTCTTTCATCTACCAGGAATTCCCTCCTCCTTTGATATTAAATCTGCACTGTATAGTTTATTGTGTTGTTTTCCTCTAGAGACTAAAAGTTGTGTTGTTTCCTCCTTGAGTGAGGATCTAAAGGAGTGGAATAGAACAATTCCATTATAAGGTATTTCATTTTGAGAGCTTATTTGTCCTTGTCCCAAAAGACTAGAGTGGGTCTTGGGGAGAAGGACATATAATTTACATACTGCAAGTCTTACTAACCTCCAAATATGTTATCTTTCATATAGTTTCCTTTCATGCAGCTCTGAGTATGGAAATAGGTCAGGGGATAAGAGAGCATCAAATTCCTTAGGGACCCGAGATGTAACTGCTTTTTTGTCAGATGCAAGGGCTGAAGAAACTGCAGAAAAGGCTTTCTTGTCTACCATTTACTGCTTCAGAAAGGAGGATGGGGAGCGTAAGTTAGAGACACGCATAGAAAAGATTACCTTTTTGTCCTTTGTGATAAGAAAAGGATGAATCACATATTAAGCTTATGATGGACAGATTAAATAAGGAGAGCTTAATGGATTGTGGTGTTGCCTCAGAGATAGGCAGAGTCATACCTAAGTCTAGCACTCTATCCAAGCAGTGTTACTGCACTGCAAAAGTTTAAATAGCTAATTTAGTAGAAAAAAATCATATTTGTCCTGTTTTTCAGAACTAATCATCCCTGAAATCTGTAAAAGTTTATATACTTTAATTTAGCTTTAAGGTGACACAGACTGGCAGGGTGATATATAACTTGCTATATATGGAGGCAACTAGATATGTATTTCTATATAAATTCCATGTTGCTGTAACCTTCCTTGCTTGCTGAACAAGTACATTTTTGTTATTTAGCTGTGTTTTGTATGTAGCCACTTGCTCTCTGTATTAGGAGAAAGGAAATGAGTGGTAATTCATATTGAGATGACTTTTCACATCAGCTTTTAAACTTCAAGATGCAGGACATTGAAGTAGGATTTCTCTCTGCCTCATGATGTCATGACAGGATATGGTCCTTCCTTCGCAACCACAGTCAGACTTCTGTGTAGCAGTGGTATGAATAGGCTGGTTTTCTTTTGCTTGTGCAGCTGTCATGGTACCAAGGCCTTCAGGACTGAACTCTAACTCTTTGAAAATATCAACACACGGGAAAGAATCAGAAGCTTTGCTTCTGCTACTTTTCACAGTAAAAATGGTGCAACTCACTGAAATGTAATTTAATCAGTGCAAACCTGTGGCATTTATTTGCTGCAGGGGTGGAATTCAGTTCTTTAAACAGACACCTGCATTCAGATGTTTAAGCTTCCCTTATATGCAGATTAAGTCCATGGACCTTGAAGAGCTGTTCATTTGGCCCTATGTAAATGTATGCTTCAGGATAAGAAGAACAGGAGTTCTTTAGTCTTGCACAATGTAAAAGGAGTTCGGGTATATTACCCACTTGTTGGTATCTACACTCTTGACACCTGCAGTTAGGTGGCTGGTCTGAAGGATTTCACCTTTGTGTCATGTTTCTGAGCCCTTTCCAAGAGATTGTCAGTTTGAACACAAAAATTAGAAATGTATAGTTTTCTAAAGAGAAATATTTAGCATGTATAAACATTCATATATACATATACATACACATACATTTGGGGAGCTCTTAAAAAAAATCTCATTTTATGATTATATATTATTTTCTAATGCTTAAAAAAAAGGATGTTTAAACCATAGAAGGACTAATTTGGAGAGGATGACAGGATGACCAGTCTGGCATTTAGAATACATAGTTTAAGTCAGACTGAAAAATATATCCTGATTACATTTTGTCCTCCCAGAACAGAAAAAGCAATTCTTTCTGGTAAATCCAGAGTACAAAAACTCTGTGAGAAAGCTTCATTGTTTTCTGAAATCTTCTTTCCTCAAAGCAGATGACCCCTTTTCTCATAAATTACACTAAATTTCCCTTCTTACTTTCAAGAATCCCAGCAGGAGGGCAAGAAGGAAGTGAATATTCTGAAATGTAAAGGGAGAGGTCATTTAAAGGAGTGAGCTCTCAGAAAATTAGACTATATGTATTTATTGTACAAATGACTAAATATTATCAAACAGCAAAAGAAGAACAGAAGAAGATACCTTCCTGCTATTCTTTACTGTGTACATAAGAAAACAGACCATTCTGCCCTGCATGTAGAAAAGAACAGATGTCTCCTAGAATGTCCTCTTTTCTTGCAAGGTAGATATACATATGCATACAATCACAAGCAAAGCATCGGCTTTAAAATATGTAAACATACAATCCTTAAATATATTCTGTTTTCTAGGCTCTATTCTGTTAAAAACATTAAACCACTGATATCAAACATGTTGCATAAGTGAGAGTATCTCTTCCCAGCAGGCTGTGGTTTCTGGGCACTTCTCTTTTGTGAGAGGCTCACAGTAATCCTCCTTCTTTTTCTGTAAATAGTGGATTTACTGAAAATCAATAGAACGTTTTGATTCCATTGGACCCTGACTGCTATAATCTGTGCTCTGGACTCCACAGGTTTGTATTCATGGCAACAAAGTGCAATTAGATGAACTAACACGAACTCTGCTGAACCAGTCAGTGCTGAAAATGGCTTGACAAAGTCACCTTCTTTTGTAAAAATCCTTACTTGTGCAGACTGGTGTTTGGGAGAGTTTTAAATGATGGGCTCTTCTGCATTCATTTATCTTCACCGTAGGCAAATAATGGGTTCAGTGCATAGTCTCTTATGTACTGCAATCTGCAACTATCACTCTAATAGGCAATCATGATAAGCAAAGTCAGTTGCATATGGCAGCAATAATAGTGGTAATTACTTTTCCTTCTTCCCCTGTAATTTAGAAACATGATACATTTGTCTTTCCTGCAAGAGCAAATACTAAGGTTATGAAGTAAGCATGATACTTTGGTGCTGTGATTACAGACAATTGGACCTTGGTCATTTCAATGTATTCCTTCTTTCAGAAGACAATCTCAAAAAGATACTACTTTTGAAAATAATAGATGTTACCTGGAGCTTGTTTTTACAGGTGAAATAAAGGCTTCCTAATTTTAGGAAATCCTGCCATAGTAGAAAATACTCCTATGTCTGTTTGTCTGTCTGTCTGAATTAGGCAGACCAAATCTCCCTCTGGAGATCTCCAGAGGCACCTGACACTCTACTGACTATACAGGAAATATAAATACTTCTATTAGGATAAATTATTTCCTGTTTCTAGGTGTGGCAAAAGATGTGCCTGAACGTATTTGGAAGGAATCTCATCTTATACTGCTATACCACTGGACTACTAGCTGATATGTATGGAATAATATTTACTTTCTCCACAAAAGGGCTGAAAATTGTCACTAATGGAAGTGGCAACTGCATCCTTTAAGTGAATAGATGCCACTGCTACTTCATAAGACACTAAATATAGGTGACAATCTAATTTTTCCTTTACCGCTGGTCATTATTATGGTGTGGTAAGCACTGTGTTTCACTGTGCCATCATTCACCCATTTACCTAGCTCAAAAAGGTTAGAAAAACAGTTTTGACACTGAGTTGTCATATTCACAACTAAACTTTCCAGCTGTGTTTTTTAAAGCTTTTATCAATGTACCACAGCATGGGCAAAATAATACGCATTTTCATAAGAGCTGTTCAAGTATGTATTGGAAATGGTGATGGAATATATTACTTGAGTACGTATCTGCACATACAAAGAACTATGTTTTTAAATTATTCATATGCAAGATGTGGTGCTTGCAGTTGTGCTTCGCTTTGATCACTGATAACAAGTCTGTGCCTTCTTTAGTGTTACGATAATCACCTAATAGTTAAAATCCTTCAGCCTCTTAGGATAGTTCAAACTGCTGTATAAATTGAACAAATTATACATTCTGATGACTCTGTTGATGACAAATGCAATTCTTTCTCATGGAATAGGTGAAATCTCAAGAGTACAGGATTTATGAGTGTCAGATACTTAGCACCTTAGTTTGATACACTCTTCAGTAACATGCTTTTAGAGACTCACTTTCAAAACAATTTTTTTTCATTTCTTTTCTTAAATGCTTTTTTGTTGATACATTGTATCCTGCACTTTGCACCATTCAGTAACAGGTACCCCACAGAGGTAATTTGGAACTAAAATTTCAGTGCACTTTGTGAAACAGCCATTTGACATTCACTGGTGTTAGAACTGCTTTCAGCTGTGTTTGCTCCTGAACCGCCTATTCATTATTTTTGTTGTAATAGGAAAGACTGCCTCAAAAGTTTTGTTTTGGTTTGTTTTTCATATTACAAATGTATATCTAAATGTTAATTTTGCTTTAGATTCCATTTTTACTGCTTTTTGCAGTTTTAAATTTCCTCTAAAGTTAGAACAATCCCGCAAGTACAGAATAGCTCAGTATCTTGATTATCTTAATTTTTTTCCCCAGTGATTTGTTGGCTGTCCCTTTCATATTTGATGTGTTGTCTCCTTCTTTTGTTTTATTTCTGGAATTAATACAATGTTACTGTCTTTTTGAAATCCATCCCTTGGAAAAAAATCCATCTTTGGCAAGGCATGATGGCAGATTGTGACCTGTCATATTAGGAAAGGGTGCAGCTCTGGTTAGGGGGTCTGCAACATCTGCTCCTGCGGGGTCTGCAACATCTACCCCAGCAGTGGCCGATGCCACCACCCAGACAGATCTGCTGAAGGGAGAGGCTGCGGTGCAGACCTCAGACCATAGGAGGTGCCTAGACCTTTTTCCTGGGGCAGAGACAGAAAGTAGACCTGCCTCCAAAGGGTGTGCCCAGGTAGAGGATCTCCAGCAGCAGGTGGCTGCAGGAGGTGGTGAGTGGACTGCATAGCACAGGGAGGCTGAGAAGGAGAGAGATACCTGGTTCCAAGCACAGTCTGCAACAGACCCACAAATCACTGACATCCAAAAGCTCCCCCACCAGCACCCACGGAAGAGAGAGGGGCTAGTAATGCTGAAGAATGGAAGGTTGTAATGGCAAGTACGTGGAGGAGGAGAAGACTTCCCCCAAAGCCTGAGGTGGCGTTGCAAAACCAATCAGAAAGAGGAGACCTTGCAGAAACAACCAGCAGGAGGAAAATACTTCCCCTGAAGCCTGAGGTACCCTTGCAGAACCGCTTCACTGCTCTGCAGACTGAAGAGGAAAGACCTGACACATTAGGAGAGGTGCTGGAGCTAAGCAAGGCATCCCAGTTTGCTCCCGAATAACAGCCAGTGCAACTAAGAAAAGGAGATGGGTGATAGTAGTAGGTGACACTCTACTGAAAGGGACAGAGGCACCCATCTGCTGACCTGATGCAATCTCCAGAGAGGTGTGTTGCTTACCGGGGGCTCACGTCAGAGATGTCACCAAGAGGTTATGAAGCCTCGTACAGCCCAGTATTATCCACTGCTGCGGTTTCGTTTGGGTAGCAGTGATACAGCCAGGAGCAGTCTGCGGATTATCAAGAAGGATTTCAGAGGCCTGGGAGCAACGGCGAAGGACTCTGGAGTGCAGGTAGTTTTTTCATCAATTGTCCCAGTCAAAGGGAAGGAGTTTGAAAGGGCCGGTTGAATCTAGCAGGTCAACAATTGGTTACGGGACTGGTGCCACAGCCAGGGGTTTGGCTACTTAGACCATGGTGCTCACTTTGAGAAACCTGGTCTATTGGGGGCTGATGGGGTCCACCTGTCAGAGAAACGGAAGAGCATCTTTGGTCATAGGTTTGCCAAGCTGGTGAAGAGGGCTTTAAACTAAAGTTGGGGGAGGGGAACCGCAATTCAACCTACTTCTACTAGTCTGATGCCCATGCCAGCAACAGATGCCTGGAGCCTGAAGAGGCGTCTCAGATCAGCCTGAGAGCACCTGAAGGGCAGCACAAAGGTACTCCAGCCCATAAGTCAGCTTCATCAGAAGCCCAACTTAAATGCCTGCAGGGCTACAATCTTATTGTCATCACAGAGATATGGTGGGATGGCTACTATGACTGGAGTGTTGGAATGGAAGGGTATAGGCTCTTTAGGAAGGACAGGCAGGGGAGACGAGGAGGGGGTGTTGCCCTCTGTGTCAATAACCAGCTGGAGTGCATGGAGCACTGCTTGGGAGTGGATGAAGAACTGACAGAGAGTTTATGAGTCAGAATTAAAGGGAGCACATGAGCAGGTGACATTATAGTGGGGGTTGGCTATAGGCTGCCAGACCATGAGGACCAAGCAGATGAGGCCCTCTATAGACAGATAGGAGCAGACTCACATTCACAAGCCCTGGTCCTCATGGGGGACTTCAACCACCCTGATATCTGTTGGAGGGACAGCACCACAGGGCACAAGCAATCCAGGAGGTTGCTGGAATGCATTGATGATAACTTACTTCTCCAAGTGGAAGAGCAGCCAATGAAGAGAGGTGCTGTGCTGGACCTTGTTCTCACCAACAACTAGAGGCTGGTGGAGAACGTGAAGATCAAGGGCAGCCTTGGCTGCAGTGACCGTGAGATGGTGGAATTCAAGATCCTTAGGGCAGTGGTGGGGACGCACAGCAAGCTCATTAGCCTGGACTTCAAGACGGCAGAATTTGGCCTTTCAGGGAACAGCTTGGCAGAGTACTGTGGGATACAGCCCTGGAGGGAAGAGGAGCCCAAGATAGCTGTTCAACATTCAAGGGTCACCCCTCCAAGCTCAGGAGTGATGCATCCTAACAAAGAGGAAGTCAGGCAAAAATTGCAGGAGGCTTGCACAAATGAACAAGGAGCTCCTGGACAAACTCAAACAAAAAAAGGAAGTCTACAGAGGGTGGAAACAAGGACAGGTAGCCTGAGAGTAATACAGAGAAATTGCCTGAGCAGCCAGGTTAGGAAGGCCAAGGCCCTGACAGAATTAAACCTGGCCAGGGACACCAAAGTGCAGCAAAAAAAGCTTCTATAGGTGAGTCAGTGACCAAAGGAAGACTAGGGATAATGTGGGCCCTCTCCGGAAGGAAATGGGAGACCTAGCTATCCATGATACAGAGAAGGCTGAGGTACTCAACAAGTTTTTTGTCTCCATCTTCACCAACAAGTGCTCCAGCCACATTGCCCAAATCGAAGAGGGCAAAGGCAGGGACTGGCAGAATGAAGAACCACCCACTGCAGAAGAAGATCAAGTTTGAGACCATTTAAGGAACCTGAAGGCGCACAAGTCCATGGGACCTGATGTGATGCATCTGTGGGTCCTGAGGGAACTGGCAGATGTAATTGGTAAGCCACTATCCATCATATTTGAGAAGCTGTAGCAGTCTGGTGAAGTTCCCGCCAACTGGAAAAGAGGAAACATAACCCCCATATTTAAAAACAGAAAAAAGAAAGACCTGAAGAATTACAGGCCAGTCAGTCTCACCTCTGTGCCTGGCAAGATCATGGAATGGTTCCTCCTGGAAAATATGCTAGGGATCATGAAAATAAGGACGTGATTTGTGACGGCCAACATGGCTTCACCAAGGGCAAATCATGCCTGACAAATTTGGTGGCCTTCTACAACAGGGTTACAGCAATGCTGGCTAAGGGAAGAGCAACTGATATCATCTACCTGGACTTGTGTAGGGCATTTGACACATTCTCACACGACATTCTTGTCTCTAAATTGGAGAGACATGGATTTGGATGGACCACTCGGTGGATCAGGAATTGGCTGGATGGTTGCACTCAGAGTCACAGTCAACAGCTCGATGTCCGAGTGGAGACCAGTGACAAGTGGCACTCCTCAGGGGTTGCTATTGGGACCTGTGACGTTTAACATCTTTGTTGGTGACATGGACAGTGGGACTGAGTGCACCCTCAGCAAGTTTGCTGATGACACCAAGCTGTGTGGTGTGGTCGACACACTGGAGGGAAGGGAGGCCATCCAGAGGGACCTTGACAGGCTGGAGAGGTGGGCCAGTGCAAACCTCATCAAGTAACTAGTGATAGGATGAGAGAAAATGGCCACAAGTTGTGCCAGGGGAGGTATAGATTGGATATTAGGAAAAATTTCTTTACTGAAAGAGTGGTCAAACATTTGAACAGGCTGCCCAGGGATATAGTGGAGCTGTTTAAAAAATGTGTACGTGCATCACTTTGGGACATGGTTTAGTGGGCATGGTGATGTTGGGTTGGACAGTTGGACCTGATGATCTTAGAGGTCTTTTCCGACCTTCATGATTCTATGAAGTTCAACAAGGCCAAGTGCGAGGTCCTGCACCTGAGCCGGGGCAACCCCAAGCACAAGTACAGGCTGGGCAATGAATGAATAGAGAGCAGCCCTGCAGAAAAAGACTTGGGGGTGCTGGTGGGTAAAAAACTGAATATGAGCCAGCAATGTGCACTTGCAGCTCAGAAAGCTAATCACATCCTGGGCTGCATCAAAAGAAGTGTGGCCAGCAGGTCGAGGGAGGTGATTCTCCCTCTCTACTCTCCTCTGGTGAGACCCCACCTGGAGTACTGAGTCCAGCCCTGGGGACCCCAGCATGAGAAAGACATGGACCTGCTGGAGCAGGTCCAGAGGAGGGCCATGAAGATTATCAGGGAGCTGGAGTCCTCCCCTATGAGGACAGGCTGAGAAAGTTAGGGGTTGTTCAGCCTGGAGAAGAGAAGGCTCCAGGGAGACCTTACAGCAGCCTTCCAGGACTTAAAGGGGGCCTACAGTAAAGGTGGGGAGGGACTCTTTATCAGGGGGTGTAGTGACAGGACGAGGGGTAAAGGTTTCAAACTGAAAGACTGTAGATTTAGATTAGATATTAGGAAGAAGTTCTTTACTGTGAGGGCGGTGAGACACTGGAACAGGTTGCCCAGAGAACTTGTAGCTGCCCCCTCCCTGGAAGTATTTAAGGCCAGGTTGGATGGGACTTTTAGCAACCTGGGCTAGTGGAAGGTGTCCCTGCCCACGGCAGGGAGTTTGGAACCAGATGGTCTTTAAGGTCCCTTCCAACCCAAACCATTCTGTGATTCTATGATTCCTACTTGACAGAGAAGCCTATTTCATATTTGTTGTGTGAGCTGTTTCTGTCTCGGCATATCTATGAAGAGCTGGCTTATCATACTGTATTGTCTTGAGTTCCCTCTGACTGCTATCTGGTGCCGAAAATATGTTAAATACTTGAGTATCACCATTGCATGTAAGAAACTGGCATAATTTCTGTAAAGGCATTAAGCAGGTAGAAATGAGATGGAAAATTATTTTCCGAGTTTTACCCTCCTGCTTTTAAAATACACTTCAACTTCCAACATCAAAAATATTCATTAAAGTGCAGGATCACTTATGCTTTTTGTCTCTTGAGAGTGAAAAGGTTTTCTTCACAGTTCTGTGATGGTAATGAAGGTATATGCCCTTTTTGTTCTTCACAAATGTTGTCTTTCTGTATTTCTAAGTCAAAACACTAAAAGTTATATGAATATTCTGAGATGATTGTATGTCCTGGAAAATTATTTGTAAACTCTAACCTAAATATGGTTTACAGGTGGAAGCCAGAGAAGAATCAGGAGGGCATGAAGTTGAGCCTATGTGTGTCACAGTGTTGGGATGCTGAGGGGCTAAATTGAGTACTGGTCACCAGCCACATAGTCCTTTTTGTCAGTAATTTAAATAAAAATTCAATAATCTTTTTCCTGGTTTGCTTTGTTTTTCCGCTAACTAGCTTACCAAAGTTATTAAAAGCTAATCAGAGTCCCATTCATTCATTATAAATGATCCTCATTTTTATGTAGTACCTTTTGAAATACAATTTGTGCTTAAATGAAAAGCTTTTGATTTCTCTTAATGTGAATAACAAATGGAAAAGAGTGTACATTATACAGAGCTTTAGTTTAAGGTTCAAATTTGTGTAAAACACTAAATGATGAGCTAATTAAAAAAAATTAAACCTCTAACATTTGTATTTTTGCTTTTTTTTCTTCTGTTGCTTATAAAGCACTGCACAGTACACAGTGAGAAAACATATGCATTGATGCAACAGAGAGATACTATCAATTCTTATCCATTTAGTGCAGTCAACAGTGGCACAGAAAGCAAGACAGCCTTTTCTAGCTACTTAGGTGGATAGTGACACTAACCGAAGAATTCATTATGGTGCAGATGCTCTCTACAAAAGCCTATTTTCTATTTTACACCTAAATTGCTTGCTGCTACAGCTGGTAAAAACTGCTTGTGTTGGGGTTCCTTATCAAAAAAGGAACATTGTTCTATCTTCTCATTTTGAAGTGCAATTTTAAGTGAAGGAGAGTTTTGAGATTTCAGAAGAGTTATAGCTATAACAAACAGTATGATCTGGGGCACAGACTTTGTGATGTTTACTTTAGAAAATCTAATCTACTTTACTATTTGCAAAACTGTGGAAGAGAAATTATTTTTTCATATTTATAATTTATCATTTATGCCCCTTGACTCTCTTAAAAATGGATTTTTATTTTATTTTTTAGTATGTTCTTTCAAACTTCCCATAACTTTGTCTATAGATCTCAAAGAAAACAAGCAGTATTCGTTCTCCTACCCCATAGATGTAATAGCAATTCTGAAAGTAAAAAGGAGCTTCTTATGCCCTTGATTCCCAGTCCCAACTTAGAAAAGGAGGGGAATATATATATTGATATGTAAGTAGAGAGACTAGAGAGTTCAAAAGCGCTTCAGGTACCTGATGCTGTAGTCACAATGGTATTCACTTAACCTCTCATTAACATTGTCGAGCTCCACAGAAGTGTAGGGGTCAGTCTATGAAGGCTGGACATTTTTGCTTTCTTCTGTAATTTCATCAGAGAATAGAAACCCCCTTCTTTTTGCAGTGAGGTAGTGCCCCATTAGTTGTATAGATTGATACAACATATTGCATAATGTATGACAGTGGATACATTGCCAGATTTTTAACTAGCTACCAGGTTTGGGAGGATCTCTCACCTGAAATGGCCTGGGATTTTTTGAGGGCATGTGTGCTTTTTTTTTGTTGTTATAAAAAAAGGCAAAACCCTCCTTAAATTTATTGTCTATTTCAACTGCACTAAAGGGAAAGGAAGCTGTCAATGCCTAATTTCATATTTTAGTTGGATAACTTATTTAACCTCTGTGATATTTTGTAAGGAGGGAGAAGTAGGTATAGGAAATCTTGAGTGAATGCCAGTTTAACAACTGGCTTGTCTGTGAGTACTTTCAATAGAGAACTTTTAGGGAGCAGTATTGTGGATTACTTTTGCTGTTGGCCTTCCCATTTAGAGAATCAATTGTTGTGCAACAACAATCATGTCACATAGAGTATAATAAACTAGAAATTATTTGAGGACTTCAGCTTGTAAGTGTCCTGCCTAATGGGATCTGGATTTGTGTAAAGAGTCTTTCTTCTTATGATTGAAGAACTATATCCTTTTTTTTTTCTCATGTGGAACAATGATTGAATTTTGTAGAGATGTATACAAGCCTCAGCTACTTGCAGTACAAACAACATTATTCATTCTGTCTTATACATTCACAGGTCAGGTTGGCAACGAACCAAAATGCAAGTGATATGTTTATAATAGACAAGAAAACACGAAGGATCTATTATACTAATAGTTGTGGTTTGGGTTTTTTTATGATACTAATATTCACTGGTATTTATCACATTAGAAATTATAAGAATATCACTAATCTAATTAGACTTTAATACAGGACAGCAAATCCCTGAAAGTGTTCAAGGCCAGGTTGGATGAGGCCTTGAGCAACCTGGTCTAGTGGAAGGTGTCCCTGACCACAGCAGGGGGCTTGGAACTAGATGATCTTTAAGGTCTCTTCCAACCTAAACTATTCTATGATTCTATGAAGCTTATTTAAACTAATAAGTTTTGGGACTGCCCTAGCTCATTTAGTGACAATCTTCTAACTACACTGGAATACATACATGTCCAGGTGAGTATCTGTTTGAATATCAAATTGTAGTCATACTGGCTCATGCTGGTTTTTGTACAGCAGTAGAACTACTATTTAGTTAGTTTCTTTACAAAATGTACTTTGCAGTGGGTTACAGTTTGCTGTAAAATATTTTTATCCTAAATGTCTTCTGAAATGTTAAGCTAGTTTGTTTTGCAAATATTTTATATGCAGCTTTGCATAAGCTTGATTATTATTAACAAGGTTGGCTTAATCCTATGAAAAGTGTTTAATAATCGATCAGTCTTTACATTTAAACAGTTTTTCCAGATTTGGACTGTGAATTACTCTAACACAAGTGAGGAGGAAGCTGCATTAATTGAAGCTGTTATTTACATCCAAGCAAATACCGTTTGCGGTGGGCTGACCTTGGCTGGCTGCCAGATGCCCACCAAGTTGTTCTCTCACTCCCCCTCCTCAACAGAACGGGGGGAGAAAATAAGATGAAAAAGCTCATCAGCTGAGATAGACAGGGAGATTGCTTACCAATTACTGTCATGGTCAAAAATTACTCTAATTGGGGAAAAGTAATTTAACTTCTTGCCAATAAAAAGTAGAGAAGGATGGTGAGAAACAAAGAAAAAAATAGAAATACCTTCCCTCAGGTCCCCACCGCCCAATCCTTCATCACAGACTCAACTTCACTCCTTTGTTCCCAACTCTTCTATCTCCTCACTCTGAGCAGTATAGGGAATGGGAAATGGAGGTTGTGGTCAGCTAATAACACTTCATCTCTGCTGCTCCTTCCTCTTCACACTTTTCCTCTGCTCTAGTATGGGTCCTTCCCATGGGCTACAGTCCTTCAGAAATACTAGTTCTGTGTGGATTCCTCTTCACCGACTGCAGTACCTGCCAGGAGCCTGCTCTGGCATGGGCTTTCCACAGGCTGCAGCTTCCTTCAGGGCACACCCACCTGCTGCAGCATGGAGTCCTCCGTGGTCTACAGTGTGGATATCTACTCCAGTGTGGTCCTCTGCAGGTCACCAAGGTCTTCACTACAGACTGCAGGGGAATCTCTGCTCCAGTGCATGGAGCCCCTCCTCCTCCTTCTTCTCCAGTCCTGGTGTCTGTGGGGCTGTTTCTCTTGCATTTTTCTCCCTGCTATCTCTCACAGCTGCTGCCCATTTTTTTCTACCCTTTCTCAAATACGTTCTGGTGGGTTGGTGTCTGGCATGGTTTTGAAAATGGGGCAGGGGGCTACAGAGGTGGCTCCTGTAAGAAGCTTCAAGAAGCTCCCCCAGCTCCAATTTCAGACCCGCCTCTGGACAAGGCCAGACCAATGGTGCCTCTGAGAAAGTGAAAGAAGTGGTTGTTTGCATCTCTTTGTTCTGTTTGTGTTGGTGAGTGAAGGAGGATGGGAGAGAGACAGCGCTGCGGACACCCGGTCAGTGAGGAAGGAGAGAGGGAGGTGTGCCAGAGCAAAGATTCCACTGTGGCCCATGGTGGGGTGGCGGCTGAGCCCCTGCAGCCCATGAAGATCAGCGGTGGCCCAGAGGTTGGTCTGCAGCCCGTGGAGGATCCCAGGCCAGAGCAGGGGTCCAAAGAAGAGCGTGACTCCTGAGCAAGCCCTCGCTGGAGCAGCCCATTGCTGGGAGGGCTGCAGCCTGTAGGAGGGACTTGTGCTGGGGCAGTTTGTGGAGAGCTGTGGCCCCGCGGGAAGGACTCATGTTGGAGACGTTTATGGAGGATTGTCTCCCATGAGAGGGACCCCTCACTGGAGCAGGGGAGGACTACGAGGACCCTTCACCTGAGGAGGAAGAAGCAGCAGAGACACCTTGTGACTGACTGTAACCCCCATTCCCTGCTCCCTGCATTGCTGAGGGGAAAGAGGTAGCAGAGCTGAGCCCGGGAAGAAGGGATGGGCGGGGTGGGAGGGTGTGGTATTTTTAAGACCTGGATGTATCTCTCATTATCCTTGATGGTGGTGGTTGTTCATTAAATTGACGTTGTTCTCCCCAAGTTGAGTCTGTCTTTTGCCCATGACCATAACTGGTGAGTGAGCCCTCCCTGTCCTTTGTCTCGACCCTGGAGCCTTTTGGTTGTATTTTCTATTTTCTCCTCCCCATCCCTCAGGGGATGGGGTAGGAGTAAGCAAGTGGCTGCGTGGTGCTTTGTTGCCGGCTCGGTGGGTTCAAACCACAACATACGTTTTCCCCAAGGTGCCATCATCTTGGCTGCAGGGCTCAGCCATGCCCTCTGGTTGGTCCATTGGATTTGGCTGGAACCAGTTGTGTCTGGCATGGGGCAGCCCCAGCCTCTCCTCATAGATGCCACCCTGCAGCCCCTGCTCCCAACAACTGGGCACTGCACCCAGTACACCATTATTATACCTACTTCTGAAATCAATATGCTTATTAGGAAAATGTTCTTCACTGAGAGGGTGGTCGGTCATGACACCTAGCCTCTCAGAGTTCAGTGAGCATCTGGATGGTGCTCTTAGTCACATGGTTTAGTGTTAGGTAGTCCTGCAAGGAGCAGGGATTTAACTTGGTGATCCTTATGGGTCCCTTCCAACTTGAGATATTCTATGATTCTATGACATTAATAGAAGGTAGAGCAATATTCCCAAACTGGCACACTTTGAACACCATATTTGGTAAAAATGGAAGAGAAATGTAGACTTTGATATCAAATGAGACTTGAAAAGATTTAAGTAAAGCAGGATATCAACTCTGTAGTCAGAAATGAAAATCAAATTAGTGGTTCTAACTTATGAAATATATCAAAAACCCATCCCATAGTCGGCTTCATTGACAACCTTTTCTGAGTAGAGGCTCAGCAACTAATTATCATATCAGGATGGAAGGTATCAACAAAAATTTGAGAAGCAGCTTACTGTTCCTGTTACTACTAACTAATGACAGATACAGTCTGTTAATATAATAAAAACATTAACAAAATACTTCATATGCAAACAAGCACATTAAAAAGGAAAAGAAGGTGTGGAGCAGTGACTGGAATTACAATGGGTACTGTTAACATCTAAGTGGCATTTAGAAGGTCTCATAGTACTGGTCTCACCAGTACTGCGGAAATTACTGAGTAAGCAGTTTCTCTAAGCTGATATATCAAGGAGATAAGCAAGACCACTGCACTGCATACATTTGTGTGTTCTGGCTGATCTGTTCATTGCCAATGTTAGTTTACTGGGTGTGGATTCTGTGCAGCAGCAGAGATCAGTTCAAAGATAATGACATTTCTGTAGGTGTTGATAAAATAGAAATGCATTTCCTCTTGTCAGTCCAAGTGTCACAGCTGAGGAAAACACTACTGTGTGAATTACATACTTTATTAACACCAGGTAAGACACATGGGAACAGTCATTGTAAATGCTATGGCCTCGAAAACAGGTTGTCATCAACTACAAAACCAAAAAGCATTAGGAAACAGGCTTTATCATCAGTGATCATAAGACCATTTCTTAGAATATGTGCAGCACTCGCTGTGCAAAAACATGATGTCTAAAACAAAACAGATACCACAGTAGTACAAAACACTGCAAAAAGGAAATGCAGCAGTATTTCAGTGGTATGTAATTAACTGCTGAGAGAAAAAGGTCTATGTTTACAGACTTTCTGGCCTGAAAAGTGATGCATCCTTTTTGAGCATATTGAATGTTTCCTATTTGAGACAGTCTATTTCCTTTCAGTCTCAGTCCGGGGAAATTCTCTGAGTCAGTGGTTTGTGGACAGCAATACAGAGCAAGTCATTTACTGAAAGCATCATCATAATTTGTTCTCCTTGTCAGTCTGTACAATAACCAATGCACTCTGCAGGCACAAGAAATATCAGTCTGGAAAATAATCTGTTGCTCTGAAGTCTTATAAACAGGAATCCCATGTTAGCTATGAGGGCTATTTGTTGCCTAAAGAACTCATCTGCCTAGTCTTTTGCTCTCTGTAGGTGTAGGAAATTGTAAAAAACCAGCAGCATAGGATGGTGCATTAAACCGCTTTCACTCCTGTAATGTGCATGTGAAATCTATGTGGATAACACAACCCGTATTTGAAACTGTACCATACATTTTAAGGGCACAAACTTTGCTCAGCAAAACCCTACTGTTGTCTTGAGGGAGTGTCGTGGTTTAACCTCAGCCAAAACTAAGCACCACACAGCTGCTTGCTCACCTTCCTGCAGCGGGATGGGGGAGAGAACTGGACAAAGAAGTAAAACTTCTGGGTTGAGATAAAGACAGTTTAACAGGACAGAAATGAAAGAAAATAATAATAATGGTAATATTATTATTAATAATAAAATAATTAGAATATACAAAACAAGTAATGTACAATGCAATTGCTCACCACTCCCCAACCAATGCCCAGTCAGTTCCCGAGCAGCAGAGCCCCTGGCCATCTTTCCCACCAGTTTATGTATTAGGCATGACATTATATGGTATGTAATATCCCTGTGGCTGGTTTGGGTCAGCTGTTCTGGCTGTGTCCCCTCCCAACTTCTTGAGCCCCTCGAGCCTTCTTGCTGGCAGAGCATGTGTAGCTGAAAAGTCCTTAACTTGCTATAGGCACCACTTAGCAACAGCTAAAACATCAGTGTGTTATCAGCGTTATTCTCATACTAATATGATTGAATAGACATTTATGTATCTTTTACAAGGCAGGATAGTTACTACTTTTGAAAAATCATTTTCAAATTTTGCCTTTAAAAAACCAAACCAATCTTGATATACTTCATTAAACAGATGGTGCAGACTTATTTAAATTTACTTCAATGCATTAATTTCTTTAAATGACTTTCCAAGACCTTACATCCTAAAAGTAATATCTTATTTGTTGGCTTAAAACCAGAATACTTCCCAATTCCATAATGCTTATAAATTTTCCTGTCTTTCGCCCTTCTTAACTTTGTCTATTTTTGATGGGCCTCATCTTTAAAGATCTAAAAGACAGATGAAAGTTTTGGGGAAGATCTAGACATTCTGCTGTCAAGAGCCCACCCTAAGTTGCTGGCAAAGGTTATCTCCTTCCCTGTAGGTCAACTTTTGTAGAGAAAATGGAGATATCTCTTTCTACTTCCTACCCTGGAGCTGGTGATAATTGTAGGAAGTGTTGTTCTGGTAGTGGGACATTGATGAGGCACCTCTGCTTCCTCTTTTCCCTGGGCTTTTTTTGTCTCCTGGACTAGTTCACCTTGATCTATAGACTGCCTCACTGCACTGACACGAACAGCTGTAGGGGAAAAAACAACAATATGAACTGGGTCTGTAAAGAGAGCCCTAAAACAATCCTGTTATCTATAGTTTCTTAAACACAATATATAGAACCCAATTTTTCATGTATGATAATGTTTTGATTAGAAGGCTCTCTTGCTTATCTCTTCAATTGGGCAAAATCATTAAAAGTAATCACTATGCATATCTAGTTTTACTTGACATCTGATGGCTGTACAAATATGCTCATATGTACACTGGCCCATAATCCAGGCTGTGCAAATCACAAAAGAAATTTTGTGGGGACTAAAGGCTTTTACTGATAATAGTGCTGTAAGTTAATTTTAGATAAAAGACTTTCTTTTCTGCCTGTAGATGGGATGCATATTTGCAGTGAAGAGATAAAGTGTCCTACTCTTCTTTCATATTCCTTAAAGTACTGTTTTCTGAGGTCTGGTCTCTTATCAGCTTCTTGGTTTTGTTTCCTGCCCCCTCCCCCCCATCCCCCTCCCTGCCGCCACCCCCCACCCCCCCCCCCCACCTCCCCCCCCAGTTCTGTTTCCCATCTTCTTAAAGAATCCCATGTTTTTCATCTCATTCCATAAAATGTTTCACTGTCATACTCAACATTTCTTTCAATAGATTTCTGCCCTTCTGTGTTTCCCATTGGTATGCCTGTCTGGGACAGTGACAGCCCAGCTTGAACACAGAAATGTTGCTTCTCAGTCAGTCATGACTGTAACAGAAAGAACTAGTTTTAAATATCTGAATTTTGGTCTTACTGTTAGCTAGTAACTATTCTTACAGGAAAGTAGGGCAGAAAGTGTATTATAGCCTCTGTGAAAACTTTTGCCTTGATTGTGACGGAGATAGGCAGGCATTTGAAATCACAAATAACGAACAACTATGATAAAACCACAGTGATAAGGTTGAAAGACATCACAAAGTTCAAATTCTGTTACCTTAAACTGTAATTTCCTTCTTAACTTAGCTGCTTTGCCCTGACTCTGCTTTTCAACAGAACTATTTACCCAGGTCTGTGCTAACTTTGTTGTGTTTGAGCATTAATGTCAAAGAACACAGATCTGTGCAAACACAAAATTGCAGCACAATATGTCAATAAATATTAGCAACATTACTTTTTAGTGAGAATATGCAAATTTCTATATCAGACCTCTATCACAGTAAGGCTACTGTTCATTACTTTATTTCTTCATCCCCTGATTTAACACCCTTGTAATATGCAGAGATGGAACAATCTGTTTTCCATGTCTCATGCTGATTTTGAACAGTTAGCTATCATCATATCCCTGGAGCATGACATTCAATAGTGTCATGGAAACACTTCAGGAAGTGCTTTTATTTAGTATAATAATTTGATCCATTCCATCTGTTCTCCACTTTCAATTGGACTACTGCTGTCCTCTATCTTATCCGTCACTAGAGGTCCTTCTCTAAACCTCTGCACCTCTGTGCCATGGTTCAACACTCTGTATCTAGCACATACTTTATGTCGGCTTTTCCCTATTCCACTGTTTAAGAACTCCTTTACAACCTTTTTGAAACCTTGTTTGAAGTGCCAGCCATCTGGTTGCCTTACAGTTCAGCTGCAGTTAATCCCTCCTATAACAGCTCCCTTAATTTCTGAAGTGTCTCCTGTTCTTGATTAATCTGAGTGTTTTTGACTTGCAGTCTTTCTTCAATTGTAGATTAAAGCTTTGCCTCTGTAATTCTATTTTTGGCCCTATGTATGATACTGAAAGTATGTTAGTAAATGCTACTGCTACTGTGAACGGCTTGGTCTTCAGTTTTCTTCCTAACTAAATGTCTCCAGAGCCTTTTTTTTTTTTTTTTTTTTTTTTTTTTTTAATCTACATATACCATTACTACTTGTTCCTCTCCAGCAATTTTTAGATATCTTATCTAGACAACTCACAGGGTTCACCACAGCCAGGTAATTTAGTGTGCTTTCTTCTCTGGCATCACACACTGAGCTATTTGCCCATCGTTTCAGCCTACCTCTAGCCCCTGTAGGGATCCCTTCTTCCAGGGAGAGGATGACTGCAAGAGGATGAAGAGGATCTATAATTAGTAGTTTTCCCTTCAATAGCTCATTGCTGTTCTGGTTCATTTCTGGTGTCGCTAGCTCAGAGATAAGATTGCTACATCCTGGTGTTTTCTGTGGACTTCCTATGAGAATGTGCTCCTCAGCAACACTGGAGATGAATGTCCAAAGAACACTGTTAATAAGCCTCTTTGTATCCCTGAAATTCTTCAGTCCGCCAACTTGGTCTCAAAAGTCAAGACTTTGCGCCTCAGGGCTATGGGCTGCTTATGCACTGCACCCCCATGTGGTTCCTGCCCCAAAGCAGGCAATCACATAAATCACACAAATCACACAAAAAGGCAGTTCTTTGGGAACTCTACTTCACGTTGGTGGGGGTCTGCCTCAGGGCATGAATGGCTTAATGTACTTCTATGTCTGATTGATTCAATTGACTTCTTTTTATGTGATTAGCCTTTGAGTTTAAAGAGAGAGAATGTTTTTGCTGAAATTGGCCAATACCTGGGCTCTGGAAATGCTGGAGCACCTATTACTTAAGGAAGTAAGAAGGCAGGTTCTTTTCCTGCCTTTACATTTCCGGCAGCTTGTCAGAGGAGGATCAATCTGAACAGCTAGCTCTCATGCATCCTTGTTGTTTAAAATGTTCTATCTTCCTTAAAAGTTTTTATGAAATGGGCCACTATGGCTGAGAGTCAAATGATCAGTCAACCTTGCTTGGAATCCTTGATATGTTTGGGGTAAAGAATATGAACTTACTGAAATTTGTAAAACAACTACCAGATAAGCCAAAATGTGAATGACAGAATACTTAAGATCCTTTTGGAGACAGTCCACATTTTGTTCATGCACAGAATTCCACGCATTTAGTCAAAGAGACTAAGGTCAGGGTGTTCAAATCTATGGAGCAACTCTTAGAAATTTGGTAGCTACAGGTTGTAGCTGGAAAAATGCTAAGAAAATCCAGACATGATATTCTAATTCCAGTATCACAGTGCAAAAAAATAACATTGTTTACCTAGATGTAACTGGAACACTGGGGGGAAAAAAAAAAAAGCTAAAACTTGTGAAAGCCTTGATTGACAAGAATCAATTAGTTACTGCATATAATATTAAGATGGCATTTGTTATTGCTTATGTTGCTTACACTGGCATTCTTTGTGCAGGTCCTTCAAGGTCACTCATTATGTTTGTTTGATTTTCTTTCACCCCTTTTAAGGAACTCTAGTTTGAGGAAGTTAAGATCAGAGCACAAAGTCAGGATTTAGCTAGTGAGGTGCAGACATCTCCATTTAGGTAGTTTCCAGAACATTCTACAATAATCAAGGAACAGACTTTCCTCCTTTGGCAGTTACAGGGCACTGATTTACTCAGATTAAAGTGTCTTTTTCTCTTGGATGACCATAGTTAAACTCTAAAGACGTTGTAGAGACAGACACTTGTATTTTCACTGTCTATTAATTAAGTGAAATTAAACCTAATATAATAGTCCATTTGATATACCTTGAGGGCATATATGTGAAGAGGTCACCTCAAAAAACTTCAATTGTAAGAAAATTAGTTTCATACACGTGAGTAAAAAGATTTGTATATAGTTATATAGCAGGACATCTCTTCAGTTAAGAGAAGGACAACAGAAGATTTATCAAGAAGTGATGGTGTGTGAAAACCTAGCAAATAGTTAAAATGATAGTTGTGGAGAATTTTGAGGAAGCTTTTTGGAAGCTTTAGAAAGAGAAAAAGTATTGGTTTTAAATGACACTTTCAATTGAAAAGATTGGTTTAACTTCATCTACTTTTCACTGCCGCCTTCTGTTTCCTGTTTAATTAATTTTCTAATTTTTCTTAATATTGGTTTTCAACATGAAGGAAAAAAAACAACATAGAAATGAATGACTGAACATAAATAAAAATCTGTTTAATATTATTTAATATTTTTCTTGAAAAAATGTAAGTGAAAGTGCTAATAATTGAAAAATATTAATAAGAATCTGTGAATATTTAAATTCTACTTTATTGTTTATTTGATGTTTGTATAATAGTATCTTTAAAAAAATTTTTTCCCTCAGCCATTCTTCTGATTTTTTGATTCCGTATTTGGTTTTAAAAAAGACATAACTGAAGATTTTTAATTGTGACAAATTTGTATATCTTAGCCCCATCTTATAATGAATACATGTCAGTATAATTCTATATTTTGTGTGTGTTTTGGTTATTATTTCCAAAATAGCAGTAGCCTGCATTTTGTTGGACATTCCAGAACATTCATTTGAAGGCTATTTGAAAAAAAAAAACTTCCTGTGACTTTTCTGGGAAAGATTTCAAATAGTTATAGTCGTCGTCGTCTTTTTCTAAACAAAGATTCTTGAGAAAGTTATTACTGCTACCCATTAGGAAATTTTATTTGATGCTGAGACTTCACTAGTGTTGTGTGCCAAATTCACAGAATATGCTGTCAGGATATCTTATAGTACTTTTGAAATTCTGAGTTTTAGTTTTCTTTCATGTGCTGTGAATTATTTATCTTTTTAGTTTGTTCATAGCTTAATGATCTGTCCTTTGTGTTCTGCCAATTTTTCTGTCTACTCAATTCATATTCAGACTTTTCTGAACTGCCCAGCCTGCATATCAGGCCCTTAACCACACTCTCTAGGTCCCTTGAATGTAAAAATCTGTGTTTACCTGCCTCCTTACAGCCCAGGTATAAAATTTTCCATCTTAAACTTTACCTTAGACTAATGGGAGAAGTGATAGCATTACCCCCAGTGGTACTTCTTCATAGCCTTCTGAAAATGCTATTCAGAATCATCCCCCATCCCCTGCACTCCAGTTACCACCAGATTCTCGTCTTCAATAAATCCCGTTACTCTTCATTCCCTCCCACTTTTGTTGGGAGAGCATCATCGGTGGGATGAAATGCAATTTTCTGCATGACATTAGTGAGCAACTGCTACAGAGTACTCTCCTGGCTCAGATAACTTTTTGAAATTGTGGGCAATGGAGAAGTAAGCAGAAAGAAGTGTTTCTTAAGAACCTAGAGGAAATGTATCTGGGTATGAAGGTCTGTAAAATAAATTAATAAGTAAATTGTAAATAAGTAAATAAAAAAAGTGGAGCAAGTGGAATATATTCTTTATTGTCTTTAGTAGTCTTAGATGTTATTTGTAACAAAAATTCTCAAACAATTTGGAGAAAATGTTTTAGCATTTTTAACTGATGATGATTCATATGATACCAAAAAAGTCTTATTCAGGTTTTTTTGGCTGTTATTGTTACTATAGAGGTTAATTTTGCTATCCTTTGTCTAAATGAGCCTGAAAATATTCTGACAAAATGGAAAAGGCCTGTTTCAGGAGTAGAATTCATGGGAGTGTGTATATTTTGGCGATTCTGATTGCATAGTGAAATTTAGAGGATATATCTTGTAATACTTAAAAAAATATTTTAGAAAATTTTTCTGATATAAATAAATGAGTTTGTTTATAGAGACCAGCACCACAAATTACAGGAATTTTTTTTCATTACTATATATTATTTCTAAAATTTATAACTAAAACCTCATTTGATTACTTCCACAGCTATTGTCCATAAGATGTTCTGGTATTGTAGATCCACGTAGAATGTCACGTGTAGATCCTGGGACTGTGTTCTTCACCTCTGTACTTCTATATTGTACAGGAATGGGTGGCTCAGGTGAAAGGCTTAATTTTATAAAATTCTTTTTAGTGCTGCTCAACTTCTTTCTCTTTTCCCCTTTCTCTCCCTCCCTCTTTTGTTTGTCAATGTATTTAAAATAATAATAAGTTTCAAGCACTACAATAGTTATCTTGAGTCTTACCTTTATTGCTTTCTAACTTGTATGACAGTTCCATTATTCAGGGTGTGAATAATGGCAAGTTCCTTCAGGATAGGAAAAGAGTATATTGGTATTGTGTGTATTTCTATAAGAAAAAAAATTACATGAATAGCTATCATTACTTTGATATTGAAAGCAAAGTTGTAGCCTGGGCTCAAAACATCTTAAGTCATTTAAATTGATTGCTGAGACTTTCTCTGTAACAAAGGGAAAAAGGCACCTCTAGAGGCAATTCAGACTTGAGATGGTCTTAATCATAGTCTAGAATGTCTCATTTTTCTATTTTGTCATCCTAGAATGGCCACAGTCCAAACTGAGACATCTTTCTTAGATATATTTGGCCAAAACCACATAATTTCATTCATAAAATCATAGAATCATCAAGGTTGGAAAAGACCTCTAAGGTCATCAAGTCCAACTGTCAACCCAACACCATCATGCCCACTAAACCACGTCCCACATTCATTGTGGGCAACACCAAATTCTGTTTGCATCTGTTCAAGTGGACCTTGGGCAGCTATTTTTCAAGAACAGATTGACCACTTTTCAGGACTACAAAAATTTGGTAGGTTCTTAAAACCTATTAGCAGCTCCCTAGACATGTAAACTTCATTTAAAAAGCCTGATGAGCTGATTTCTTGGGAGTAATTTGAGTGTACTTAATTAACTAAGCATATATTGTCATAACACAAAGCTTTAGCAGAAATACCAATCCTAAGGATTCCCATCTGTAAGACATCTCAGTGCTTTTTTCCTCATTCTTGTTTGCAGTCTTTATAGCTGGTTTGGGGTAATTTGAAGAGATGAATAGGCAGGAGAGGATTGCTTTTGTCCAGCTCTAATATCACACTATGCATTACAGGACCCCAGTTATCTCCGGACTGCTAAGAAAACCATTTTTTTAAACCAATAATGTTTCATACTACATCCTGTGGTTGCAATGAATTATTACAAAGAAGAGGAAGAACAGGACTGAGATAATTTTCACTAATAAGTTGGTCATTACAGTGCTTCCCTAGGAAATGTAAAACCACGGTCCTAGGTGATTGGAAAGGTGGGAAAGAATCAACCTCAAAGTCATTCTATATGGAGTTTGGGATTCTGTAAGTCCCAAATGGAATTGATGGAATGACTGAGTTATTAAAAAAAAATAATTGTAATATTTATAACAACAAAAGTTTACAACAGTAATCCAGTAATATATTTATTATTTATTTATTTATTTAGATTGAGATGCGTCATCTGTTTTTCAAGAAAGAATAATTATGGACAAAGAGTAAGCAAAGAGAAAGTGTTATGTCACTCCACTAAGGTTTTTGTAGTCTAAACTCTATTCACCTAAAAAGATTGTACACAAATGGTCTCTTCTTTACTAGAAGGAATCTAAACACAGTCCTGTGTGTTTTGCTGGTATTGATATCAGGTGATCATTTCCCACGTTACTGAAGTGCTTTAGTCACCTTAAAAATCTTTTTGACTTTTTAAATTAACATATTGCCGAAAAAGATAGAAACCATTCATACGCAAAAGCTCTAACTAAATATTTTTATTTTTCAAAGGGCAAAATGAAAAAATTAGAGATGAGAAAGCAACTATGCTGAGAAGTTAAAGATTTCGAATACAGAATATATCAGAATTGTAGAAACTGTCTCTTATTTAAAGGTCAAGAAACTAGAGGAAAAAAAATAACTAAGTGGGGATTCAACCCAAAAGAGATAAATAAAAATGCAAAAGCCTACTGGAAATAAAATCTGATGGAAGACTGTTGTTAGAAAGTGCAGGGATTACATGGAATTGCCAAAAGTCAAGCTGACTTAAACTTGTGGAGAATAGTAGAACAGATAGTAACAAATATCCTCATCAAGATTAGTAAAAAGCCAATTTGAGAGAACTGAGCTTTGGTACATCCATTTCCACTAACAAAGGTGGTGTTGAATAAGGAGTGTAAAGGGGAGTGAATTGTGAGTGAATGAGGTCATGGAAATAAAATGTAGATGATCAAGATCAAATAAAAAAAATTAAGCCTCAGTTCAGGTTTCTGTATACCTAAAAGTTGGATCACACCACCATAAATCAATTCAGGGAAAAATGGAGAGGAAGAGAGAAAACAGAAAACATGCTAAGAGACAACATGAGTTTACAGGGAGCCTATTGTGACAGAGCAATACAGAATCACAGAATACCAGGTTGGAAGGCACCTTGAGGATCATCTGGTCCAACCTTTCTTGGGAAAAGCACAGTCTAGACAAGATGGCCCAGAACCCTGTCCAGCTGAATCTTAAAAGTGTCCAGTGTTGGGGAATCCACCACTTCTCTTGGGATATTATTCCAATGGCTGGTTGTTCTTGTGAAAAATTTTCCTCTGGTGTTCAATTGGAATCTTCCCAGAAGTAACTTGCATCCATTACCCATCATCTTTTCCATGTGACTCCTTGTAAAGACGGAGTCTCCATCTTCTTTGTGACCACCCTTTAAATACTGGAACATGGTGGTGTTGAGCCTTCTTTTCTCAAGGCTGAACAATCTCATTTCTCTCAGCTTTTCCTCATACAGCAGGCTTCGCAGTCCTTTGATCATCTTTGTGGCCCTTCTCTGGACCCTCTCCAGCCTGTCCACACCTTTTTTGCATAGCAGGGACCAAAACTGAACACAGGATTCCAGGTGTGGCCTGACAAGCACTGACTAGAGTGGGATAATGACTTTGTGTCTTGCTGGTGACGCCCTTGTTGATGCAACCCAGCATCCTGTTTGCTTTCTTTGCCACAGCAGGAGCACATTGTTCACTCATACTGAGCTTGTTGTCCACCAGGACCCCCCAGTCCCTTTCCACAGAGCTGCTGCCCAGCTAACTAGATCCCAGCCTGTGCTGCACTTACGGATTATGTTTTCCCAGGTGCAAGACTTTACATTTGCCTTTGTTGAACTTCATAAGGTTCTTGTTAGCCCACTCTTCCAGCCTGTCCAGGTCTTCCTGCAGGGTTACTCTCCCTTCTGAAGTCTCCACTCCCCTACTCGTTTTGGTATCATCCGCAAACTTCATCAGGGTACACTTGATCCCATTGTCCAGATCAGTTATGAAGATACTAAACAGCGTTGGGCCCAATATCAACCCCTGTGGGACCCCACTTGTGATAGGTTGCCAGTTTGAAAAAGAGCTATTTACCACCACTCTCTGGGTGCGGCCTGTCGGCCAGTTCCCCACCCACTGCATGGACTACTTGTCTAGACCATAACGCATCAGTTTGTCTAGGAGGAGGCTGTGGAGAACCGTATCGAAAGCCTTGGAGAAAACCAGGTAGACAACGTCCGCTGCTTATCCCACATAACTGAGCGGGTTACTTTGTTATAGAAGGTGATCAGGTCTGTCAAGCACAGTTGTCCTTGGTGAATCTATGCTGGCTTTTCCCAGTCATGTGTTTCATTTGACTTGTGATAGCCACCAGGAGGATTCATTCCATAACTCTCCCAGGGACTGAAGTAAAACTGATAGGCCTATAATTTCCTGGATCCTCCTTTAAACCCTTCTCGTAGATGGTGGTGACATTAGCCTTCTTCCTGTCTTCTGGGACATCACCCTATCTCCACGACTTCTTGAAGATTATGGAGAGCGGCCTTGCAATGACGTCAGCCAGCTCTTTTAACACCCTTGGGTGGATATTTTCAGGGCCCATCGATTTGTAGGGGTCAAGCCCCTGTAGTAGTTGACATACCAACCCTTCTTTCAGTGCAGGTCTGTGTTTGCATCAACCTGGATTTTTGCTTCCAAGGCCTGGGGCCCAACAGCGCTGGTAAAGACAGAGGTGAAGAAAGTGGTGGCTATTGCTCCACAGGACTGCCTTTTGTGGGACTATGTGGGGATTGCAGTTGCCCTGGCAACACCCAGGCCCTGGCTATGCCTCCTGCGAGAGCTACCAGCTCCCAGTGGGCCCCTCTGTGCCCTGCGCTCAAGAGGAGCCGCCGGGCACCGAGATCTGCTGCTCCGCTGTGGCAGGGTCAGCCCTGGGGAGCTCCCCTCAGCACACGACCAGTACCTTGCCCATATTCCACGCAAACAACTTGTAGAACCCTTGCTTGAATAAGTATCGTAGAATAATTTCTGTGTGTCAGTAAGTTGGCAGCTAAAATCTTACATGAATTAAGTTTGGCCTAGTTGGAAAGGTAAGGATTATAGAATTTGTAGTTAAGAAACTAACTTTAAAAGAAAAAAACCCAACATCTGCCATCTATGTTTAAAGAGCAGTTATTGGGCTTGAGGAAGATTGCTAGGAGAGCTCCTCAGAGGTTGGCACTGCAGCCAATATTAAATGATCTTGGCTTAAAAAGGTGGTGTTTTACAACTTTGGAAATGACATGCTTTGGCAATCTGAAAAAAGTCAGATCATATAGAAACAATTAAGGGCTGTAATAATAGAATCAGGATGAAATATAAAAATGTGAAATGAGAACTTGTGCATAAGGGACAGCCTTCCACTTAGAGTTAAAAAATTCTATGAGGTTGAAGCACATCATCTGCAGGCAACTGAAGAGGGTAAGACCTGGGTCTGGTAACTGATCAGAAGATGAATTTTAGCCACCTACATTCCCCAGTAATTTCTATTCATATGAGGTTTCTTATTTTTGGCACAGCTGTAGATCCAGGGACAGATTCTTACCATGCATTCATTTCCTTCCCAGTTATTTTCTATATAATATTTAAATATGATGACATATGCATTCAGGGAATAATAGGACTTGACTGTTCTTTAAAGATACTTCAAGTTTAAATATTCTTAGAATTATAAACCATACAAAAATAAAATTTACTAAATTTTCTCTGCAAGTTCCACATGCTATTCCTTATAGCTTTTTATTTTTATGCCTTATTTTATAAAAGCTTGAATAGTATTATTAATAATATAGTAGCATATTTCAGTGTGATTATGAACCTTTGGGTAAGCATATTAACTGTTCATTTCATGAACCCGGTTATATTACAGAATTACTTTCAACATTTCCTAATTGTTTTTCAGATTCTAGGTTTAATTTTAGCATTTCATATTATTACAGGGAGATGGTAGTGTAAATTTGATGGTAGTGTAAATTTATATTTTCAGTTATTTCTCGTTCACTTACTTAAATATTTGAGTATTTCCAATCCATATATAAATATTAAACTGTTTTGTTCTAAAATTGGCTATGATAGTCTGAAATATGAGATTACAAATCTGCTTTTCCAGTATTAACAATGAAAAAAATGTTTTTGTGTTTTTTTTTTTGAAACTCAGGAAATTCTGATGGTGTTATTTTGGGGAGCTTTTCGTGAAACCAAGATAATAATGGCTGGGACTTAAAGAAAAATCAATACTACTTTTAAAATGACTGTTAATTCTATCTTCCACATTCTATTAAATGCTTTTGAGATGCTTTTGATGAACTGATTTTATTTCAGAATTTATTGCCTTGACAGAATCAATAATTCTACTATTAGTAAATTCAGTAAAATTAAAAGACTCAGATTATTCCCCAAACTCCACAACCCCCCTCAAATATATAAAAAGTTTTTATTAAAATTGAGTATCTGCTGACTCTTGAATAGGTGTTGTCATGGTTTGAGCCCACCCAGCTGGCTCCAAAAGCATCCTACAGCCGCTTTCTCACACCCACCCTGTCCCCTGAGGGATAGGGAGGAGAAAATGCAGCCAAAAGGCTTGAGGGTGGAGACAAAGGACAGGGAGGGCTCACTCACCAGTTATGGTCATAGGCAAAAAACAGACTCAACTTGGGGAGAACAACATGCATTTAATACAAACAACCATTACCCCCAAGGATAATGAGATACAACCAGGTCTTAAATACAACACACCTTCCCCCCACCCCTCCAGTCTTCCCGGGCTCAGCTCTGCTCCCTCTTCCCCCCCAGCAGCGCAGGGGGCAGGGAATGGGGGTTACAGTCCGTCCGGCACAAGGTGTCTCCGCTGCTCCTTCCTCCTCAGGGAGAGGGGCCCTCGCAGCCCTCCCCTGCCCCACCGCGGGGTCCCTCTCCCGGCAGACAGCCCTCCACCCACTGCCCCAACGGGAGTCCTTCCCGCGGGGCCGCAGCTCCCCAGAACCCCCCAGCGCGGGTCCCTCCCGGGGCTGCCGCCCTCCCCCCGACGGGCGGCTCCAGCGCGGGCTGCCTCGGAGTCGCGGCTGCTCCGGGCCCGGTCCCTGCTCCTCCGGCCCGGGGCCCTCCGCAGGCTGCAGGCCAACCTCTGGGCCACCGCTGGGCTCCAGGGGCTGCAGGGGCTCAGCCGCCACCCCAGCGTGGGCCGCGGGGGAACCTCTGCTCCGGCACAGCTGCCCCTCTCCTTCCTCACTGACCTGGGTGTCTGCAGGGTTTTCTCCCTCCTATCCCCCTTGGCTCACCAACGCAAAGAGATGCAATCAACCACTTCTTTCACTCTTAAATAGTTAACCGCAGAGGTGCCATTGGTCTGGCCTTGGCCAGAGGCGGGTCTGAAATTGGAGCTGGGGGAGCTTCTCGAAGCCTCCTAGAGGAGCCACCTCTGTAGCCCCCTCCCCCACTACCAAAACCGTGCCAAAACCCCACCAGACACCAAACTACCACAGGTGTGTCGATTTTTTTTAACCATTTTCTGCTCTATTGTTATTTCTACATCTTATTTCACAATTCTGTGGGTAAAAAAAGGCAGAATTTAACCATAAGGAACTTCTACCTCTACTGAACTTTTCATAGGAATGAATTGCAATCAGAAATATCTCATGAAATCTTTTTGTAAACATTTAATTTCTTTTGCTATCCTGATGGCCATGAACATTTTAAACTGTAGGAGTGGTGAAATTTGAGCCATATTTCTTATGAGAGTCTTATAGGTGATGTGAGACTTAGCAAAATGAAAAAGAAAAAAATTCATCTTTCTTTTGTGCCATGTCTTGGTAAGCCAATCTATAATTTTTCCTAGCTGAATACTGTCTAAAGGCTTCAAAATAAAAATCCTCTTTTTAATTTGTAGAAATAAAATGATCATCCAAGGAAAAAGATCTATTAAAATCCCAAGGTACTTTCCAACACTTAAGCAGTTTTGAGACGGAAAAAAGTGCAAATGGGCTTTGCATATGTGTCTCTTTCGTTCACATCAGATGATCAAGGGTTTGTCTTTCTCTCCACTTATTAAGTATAAAGCTTAATAACAATGAAAAGGTTTAATTACAGTATCTCTTACATTAGATATGGCATTCAGTGATTGTTTTATTTTTCAGTGGATTATAGAATTGTAGAGTCATTTAGGTTGGAAAAGACCTTTAAGATCATCAAATCCAACCATTAACCTAACACTGCCAAGTCCATCACTAAGCCATGTCACGAATCACCTCATCTACGCATCCAATAAGCTCAACCACTTCCCTGGCCAGCCTGTTCCAATGCTTGATAACCCTTTTGGTGAAGAAATTTTTCCTAATGTCCAATCTAAACCTTCCCTGGTGGAACCTGAGGCTGTTTCCTCTTGTTCTATCACCTGATACTTAGGAGAAGAGTCCAACACCTACTTCACTGTAACTTCCTTTCAGGTTATAGAGGGTGATAAGGTCTCATCTCATTCTCCAGAATAAACAACCCCAGTTCCCTCAGCCACTCCTTATAAGACATGCTCTAGACCCCTCATCAGCTTCGTTGTCCTTCTCTGGACCTGCTTCAGCACCTCCATGTCTCTTGTAGTGCAGGGCCCAAAATACTGCACACAGTATTTGAGGTGCGGACTCACAGTGCCGAGTACAAGGGCATGATCACTTCCCTGCTCCTGCTGGCCACGCTATTTCTGATACAACCGAGGATGCTGTTGGCCTTCTTGGCCACCTGTGCAACACTGCCAGCTCGTATTCAGCCAGCTGTTGACCAACACCCCTAGGCCTTTTTCCACTGGGCAGCTTTCCTGCCACTCTTCCCCAAGCTTGTATCATTGCATGCGGTTGTTGTGACCCAACTGCAGGACCCAGCACTTCGCCTTGTTAAACCTCATGCAGCTGGCCTCAGCCCATTGATCTAGCCTGTCCAGATCCCTCTGCAGACCCTTCCTACCCTCAAGCAAACCAACACTCCCACCCAACTTGGTGTCATCTGCAAACTGACTGAGGGTGCACTCGATCCGTTTGTCCAGATCATTGATAAAGATTTAACCAGATCTGGCCCCAGTACTGAGCCCTGGGGAACACCACTTGTGACCGGCCACCAACTGGATTGAACTCACTCACCACAACTCCTTGGGTCCTGCCATCCAGCCAGTTTTTAACCCAGCAAAGAGTACACCCATCTAGGCCATGAGCAGCCAGTTTCTCCAGGAGAATGCTGTGGGAAAGAATGTCAAAGACTTTACTACAGTGTAGGTAGACAACATCCACAGCTTTTCCCTCATCCACTAAGCAGATCACCTTGTCATCAAAGGGGATCAGGTGAGTCAAGAAGGACCTGCCTTTCATAAGCCTATGCTGACTGGGCCTGATTGCCTGGTTGTCCTGTATGTGCCTGTGATGGCACTCAAGGTGATCTGCTCCATAATCTTCCCCCACACCGAGGTCAGATTGACAGGCCTGTACTTTCTGGATCCTCCTTCCAGCCCTTCTTGCAGCTAGGCATCACATTTACTACATCCAGTCAATTGGGATCGCCCCGGTTAGCCAGGACTGCTGGTAAATGATTGAAAGTGGCTTGGTGAACACTTCCGCGAGTTTGCTCAGTACCCTTGCATGCATCCCATCTGGCCCCATAGACTTGTGTGTGTTTAGGTGGTGTAGCAGGCTGCTAACCATTTCCTCTTGGATTATGGGGGCTTTGTACTGCTCCCCATCCCCATCTTCCAGCTCAAGGAGCTGGGTACCTGTAGAACAACTGTTCTTACTATTAAAGGCTGAGGCAAAGAAGGCATAAAGTACCTCAGCCTTTTCCTCAGCCTTTGTCAGTATGTTTCCCGTGGTGTCCAATAGAGGATGGAGATTCTCCTTAGCCCTCCTTTTGTTGCTAATATATTTATAGAAACATTTTTTAATTGCCTTTTATGGTAGTAGCCAACTTAAGTTCTAGCTGAGCTTTGGCCCTTCTAATTTTCTCCCTGCATAACCTAATGACACCCCTGTAGTCCTCCCAAGTGGCCTGCCCCTTCCTCCAAAGGCTATAGAGTCTCCTTTTTTCCTTGAATTCTACCCAAAACTCTGTTCAGCCAGGCCAGTCTTCTTCCTTGCCAGCTTGTCTTTCAGCACATGGGGATGACCTACTCCTGCACCTTCAAGATTTCCTTCTTGAGGTATGCCCAGCCTTCCCGGACTCCTCTGCCCTGCAGGACCTCCTTCCAAGGGACTCTGTTGACAAGGCTCCTAAACAGGCCAGTCTGCCCTCCGGAAGTCTGAGGTGGAAGTTCTGCTAACCTCTCTCCTCACTTCTCTGAGAACTGAAAACTCTATTATCTCATGATTGCTGTGCCCAAGACGGCCTCCTAACATCACATTGCCCACAAGTCTTTATCTGTTTGCAAACAGTGGGTCTAGTGGGGCGCCTTCCCTAGGTGACTTCATCATCAGCTCTGTCAGCTCTTCTACACGCTCCGGGAAACTCCTGGACTGTTTCCTCTCTGCTCTATTTTATTTCCAACAGACCTGTGGTAAGTTGAGGTCCCCCACAAGAAAAAGGGCAAGCGATTGTGAGACTTCTCCCAGCTGCTTATTTCGTCTGCCTCATTATTCTGGTTGGGTGGTCTGTAATGGAATCCCATCATGATATCTTCCTTGTTGTCCGTCCCCGATTCTTACCCATAAACACTCAACCCTATTGTCACCATCATTAAGCTCTAAGCAATCAAACCACTCCCTAACACAGAGGGCTTCTCCACTGCCTCTCCTTCGTTACATGTCCTTTCTGAAGAGTTTGTAGCCATCCATTGCAGCACTTCAGTTGTGCGAGTCATCCCACCATGTTTCCGTGATGGCGACTGTGTCATTGTTTTCCTGCTTCCAGCTCTTCCTGTCTCTTGCCCATGGTATGTGCGGTGGTGTGGATGCACTTCAGTTGGGCTGCTGAACCTGTCACCTTTCCGGGGGGAGAACCCCCAATTCCTATGTGACCTTTCTCAGGTGCTTCCATGGTATCAAGCACATCAATAACCCTTGAATATTTGCTGCCACAGAGGTCTCCATTTCCTGTGTCCACCGAGACACTAGTCCAAAGGGTCTTGCTTGTGCACCATCCCTCAAATATTGATGTGCCTCCCTCAGGCTTATCTCTCACAAGCCTGGTATCATCCTCTTCCCCTTCAGGTCTAGTTTAAAGCTTTTTCAATGACTCCTGCTAACTCTTGTGCAAAGATCCTTTTCTCCCTCTGTGACAGGTATTCTCTCGTTGTGTAGACGAAGTCGTGGTCAAAACCCCTGAAATTCTGCCTGTGACACCAGGCTCAAAGCCAGATATTGATCTGCTGGCTCTTCCTGTTTCTTCCCTCATCATTCCCTGCAACAGGGCAGACAGAGGAGAACATCTCTTAACCATGTGTCCCAGGGCCCTGAGGTCTCTCTTGATCACCCTCAGACTTCCTACATTATGCTTAACGTAAATCTCGATTTCAATTATTTTTTTCAAAATCTTGTATAACTTTACTAACTATGAATTTACTTTTACAGAAGAAAATATTGAAACTGCAATTTTAAAGTAATTGTTTTGAACGATGAATTTCTGAATTGTTGGAAGTTCATTCAAATATTATTATGAATATTATAATGAAAAATATTTAGTAGTAATCTGTTTTGACTTAGTAGCAATTATTCCTTAGGCATAGATTTAGACAACATCACATATCAGCACTTATGAATGTTAACTATTCTTACAAACATGTTTTTCAGTGTTTCTCTTTTTATGTTTTTTTCAAACTGCTGGTGAATTATTTTGTTTATAAAAAATGTGTGAACTTCATTCAGAAATCCCTTTGCCATTGTGAACTTCGTTCAGAAATCCCTTTGCCACTGAGGGTTTCCAAACTGTTGGTTTGTAAAATTAGTGTAGCCTAAAATTATGGTTTTGCAGGCTGTTCTCAAGAAGAACCTTAAATCTGTAATAAAAGAAGAGAAATTAAAAACTTTTTCTTCTGTAATTTCTTTTTCAGTAAGTGCTAACCGTCTTGTACATATTGATACCTGTGTTGGAATACAAATTACTCAGATGGATCTATATAATCACAATCCCTTTATCATATTTTTTTCCTCTTGCAAAATAATATTTGATTTGATATTTCACTTTAACACAAGTCAGTTATTAGTAGAAAATCCAATCAATACTTTTTTTTATTTTAAAAATGTGACTATGAACCCAGCATTTACAAGAAGGCATGCAGTGTCTTCCTTCTTTATCACAATTAATTGTCTGTTGTCAAGAATAAACTCAGTTTGTCTTTAATTTCTGATTTTAACGGAAGTTTGAATTAAAGTGTATTCAGTAAGACCACATAATATGTGTGTGAAAAAAAAAGGCAATAAAGGACAGTCTTCATAACATGATCTGGAAGATGGGAAATTATGGGTTCCTAATTGTTTGTGGAATTTGGTTTATTGTCTGTCTGTAAAGTTTTGATCTCTTTTGCCATATATTTTAATTTAAGCTTAGTTCTGTAAGTACCATCACTTAGCTTAAACGTATATGGTCTTTACTTCATAATGATTTATATTAACACTTCTATCTCCTTCCTTTAGTTTGTTCATTGTTCTGAGAAGCTATTTTTCATGTTAAATGTCTTTGAACTGTGAATTATGTCTTTCTGCAGTTTGAAGTTCTGTTGGGGCTTTTGGTATGGATGGTATTACAGTTTGGAAAGCAGTTACTCCATTAACATAAAAGTAAAGGAATTGATGCAATGTGGATTACGAAGCAAATAAACCTTGATTTTCCTTCCCTGCTATATACTTAAGGTGGGCATGTACACACTAATGAGATAGTATTAGACTGAGCTCGGAAAAGTTATGAGAAATGAAAACCACAAGTCAACAGCTAAAAATGTGCTCTCACATATCACAGCTGTCCTTCAATCTGTATTGCAACAGCAGAGCAACATACACAATCCAAGTTGAACTCAGGCTAAAAACATTGGAGCCTGATGACAAATTGTCACAGAATCACAGAGTGCCTGATGTTGCAAGGGACCTCTGGAAATCATATGGCCCAAACCCCCTGCTCAAGGAGGAACACCCAGAGCAAGTTGCCTAGGACCATGTCCAAATGACTTTGGAATACTCCAAGGTGGAGACTTCACAACCTCTTCAGGTAAACCTGTGCCAGTGCTCAGTCACCCTCACAGTAAGAAAGTGTTTCCTGATGTTCAGAGGGAACCTCCTGTGTTTCAGTTTGTGCCTGTTGCCTCTGGTCCTGTCACTGGGCACCATCAAAAAAAGTCTGGCTCCCTCTTCTTTCAACCCTCCCTTCAGATATTTGTACACATTTATGAGATCCCCTGAGCCTTCTCTAGGCTAAACAGCCTCAGCTCTCTTAGTCTCCTTATATAAAAGATGATCCAGTCACTTAATCACCTTAGTGGCCCTTTGCTGTATTCTCTCCAGTAGCTCCCTCTCTCTTTTGTACTGTGGTGCCCAGAACTGGACCCAGTACTCCAGGTGTCACCTCACTGATATTGAATAGAGGGGAGGATCACCTTCCTTGATCTGCTGGCAAGGCTTCTCCTAAAGCAGCCCAGGAGGTACTCTTGGTGGCCTTTGCCACAGGGGTGCATTGCTGACTCATGTTCAACTTGGTGTCCACCAGGACCCTGAAGTCCTTTTCTGCCAACGTGCTTTCCAGCTGGTCAGCCCCCAGCATGTACTGGTGCCAAAGGTTACTCCCGCCCAGGTACAGAGCTTTGCACGCCCCTTTGCTGAACTTCATGAAGTTCCTGTCAGCCCATTTCTCCAGCCTATCGAGGTCCCTCTGGATGGCAGAAAAATCCTTAGGTACATCAGCCACTCCTCCCGATTTTGTGTCATCAGCAAACTTGCTGAGGGTACATGCTACCCTGTCATCTGAATCATTAATGAAGATGTTAAGCAGGATTTGATCCAGTATTGACCCCTAGGGTACACCACTAGTTATTGGCCCCCAACTAGACTTTGTGCCACTACCCTTTGTGCCTGGCTTTTCAGCCAGTTTTCAATATTCCTTGATATTGAATCTGACAGTGTAGTTCTGTCTGACAGTGTGGTTTTCCTGTTTTTATAGTGAAGTTCTTCTGGTTTAAGTGTAAAGTGTTCTCACCAAAAATTATTGCCTTTTACTATCGGTTTTCTTAGATTTTATTTTTTTTTTACTGTAACTTTCATGCATGTTTCAGAGCAGGGTATATGCTGTGAGTTCATGGGTTCATACGGTCATGTCTTGGCAGCGTGTTTAATTGCACTGTATTATTAGAAATGCGTTCACATACTTAGACAATAAATAACATGAACAGTAAGTGTTACTCATTTAAAATGTATATAAAAATATTTTGGAAATGGTGAATATAGATACTGTACTTTTAAAGAGGAAAATGTCTAGGTCAGTCTTCAATCCTTAATCTCCAAAACCAGTAACTGATTATAACAATTGCAGCTCCACCTCTCCAAACCATCGAGCTCCCGTTTCTCCAAGACACAAAAAAAAAAAAAAAAAAAAGAAGAAAAAGTGTCCCATTTTCAGTGCATTAGTAATAGAGAATACTGAGAAGTGTCCTCAAGAAATGCTTAGTAAACCTGCAATATGCTTTCCGACATGGAGAGGAGAAACAATGCATGCCCAAGTGTTTATAGCACAGTTCTCTCCTAGAAACATCCAGATAGAATTAAATTCTTATCTTAGAAAAACCTTTATTGCAGTGGTCACAGAGAACATCTTTGCAGTATTATTGGCAGAAAAAAAATAGAATAAAATGAACAGTAGAAAATAAAATAGTGAAGCTACTATTAAAAGATCTTTGAAAGTATTCAATTTGAAAAATCACTAGTTAAATACTTCAGGCTCCCAAATTTTCGTAAATTGTGCATTTGCTTCAGCAAAAGAAGGGAATTTGATTCTTGTGATGCCATTTTTCTATTATTTTTAGCACTGGTTTTATGCTTTTTTGATAATAAATACATCTGAAAGCAATCAAAACATAGGTTTCATTTTGTGTTTGTTGTTATTGGGAAACCAAGCTATAGTGAGTGAATACTGAGGATTATATCCAAGTTAACCAAGATACCGTCACCAGTGGCAGCTTGCCGAGTAGTCTGCAAGGATAAGGCCATGACGTTCCCAGTACACCCTACTGTCTATGGAGTGCTACACAGCATAAAGTCATGGGGAACACACGTGACAGAATATTGAGAGGTGGGAAAAAGGATGCCTGTCCCGACAGCATAACTGATAGTTCACCAGCAATACTCTTTGATCTAGAGTTTAGAAGAGCCCCTAGACTTTGTTTTCTCAGCTGTCCTAATGACGTAGTTTGACAGAATAGCAGAGATCTACAGGTACTTGGCAAGAAACCTGTTGGACCCTTAACTGACTCCTCTGTCTCACCCGCCAGCTCTCTATAACTTTTTATTGCTATTCATTGTGCAGTCTATACATAATTTTTTCAAACTGACTTAGCTGACTGATTTGTAAAATACACTGACAGAGTAGAATAAAGCACACCATGATCCTCATATTGTTCTTATGTTTTTGAGGAAAGCAGTTACAATAATTTAATTGTTGGGTATATATATGTGTTCCAGTGCATTTAGAAACAAAGAATGTTCTACCATTTATATTAGTGTTTTGTAATGATTAATACTGTCTTTAATGCTACCTTGTAAAAGCCCAAATGTATTCAAGCTTTTTAAAGAAAACTTTCTAAAGATCTCTTCCTTTTCTTTTATAAGCATCTGCAAATGATTCTCTTGTTTTAAGCCAGAACATTTTCTAAGTAGGTCAGCTGTGGTGCCAAATCCATGTAATGATGAATTTGGCAATTATATGACATGTTCAAGTGAAAAAGGAACCATTTTCATTTCTGCGTGTGTGGTTGCCTACAGAAATATGTTCTTTTAGGGTGCAAAGAACTACACAGGGTTCTTTCTGTCTCTTCCTGTAATTTCTCACGGTACATTGGTGAGAGTGCTATTCATGACTTTTACCTCTTTGGAACACAGGAAACAACGATCCGTTGTCCAGAAAAGTCTCATGCCAATGTTTCTTTGTACTTGTTTATGAAGCTAATTCTCTATCTATCCTGTTTCATTAGATTTTTCTATAACATATCGAGCTGACTTGGAAGGCAGCAGCCAACCTAAACAAGTTGACTTCCTCCAGGCTGCCTAACTATGACCTATTTAATAGAGTGTAGAAAACAAAACTTGTAGTAACTATAGAGCAATCTGGAAAAGCAAAAAAACCACCCCCCCACCCCCCCACCCCACTCCCCCCGGACATACTCTCTGCATTCAACTGAATAATTATTCTCATCCATCTTTCTTATTTTACTCTATATCTGATCTCCATTACAATACAGACACAATGGTTGTTTTTTCTGTGTGATGTAGGCTGTTTGCCAGGATCGACTTTTCTGTTCAGATGCTCTGATGTCACAGTGTCACAGCTCGAGATCTTGAAGACATATTTTACTGTTTTTCTTAAGCTATGTTGTCTTAAAGAAGACTAATTTCTAAAAGGGCCTAGCTGTTCATTATCAGTTAAGTCAGGTCCAGGAAAGAGATGAAATAGTACCCATTTGAAAGCCATGAATTCATGAATTGTTACAATATGTGCCATTATTAACAAAGGGTTGTGATACAACACTATTTCATGACTGCTTTATTCTCCATTTAAACTACTTGTCTCACACATATAGGAGAAAATACAGGGTAGTATCTACAAGCATAAAAAACCTCTAGTTAATGTCTGTTTCTGTAAAGGTTATCTTCTTATTGAGTTACTTCTTTTTACCAAGTTGTGTATATATATGTACTTATATACATGCGTGCACACAGAGAAATATTTATCTTTAGACACACACTGATGTATTCTATACAATCTGTCTGCTTCTGTGGCTAGAGATATATAACTATGGTGGAACTGTCCTCTGCTTGAAGGTTGCAGATAACAGGGGCTTCATGTCTTTTCCCTAAGGGAAAAGAAATCAGCATTTTTTTGAGTTTTATGTATGCTGCTGTCCTGTAATAGTGACAGTCCAATACCATAAAAGCAAATTTGTTTTCAGGAATTTTGGTACAAAACTGGTATCCACTTTCTATAGTTCAATTTTTCCCCAATAATTATTTTTAATCGGAGAAGAGAGAGAAAAAAGGTCTTTGGCTACTTGTTCAGCTCAGTATCCAATAATCTCCGTTTCAACCACAGCTTTACTTAGCAAGCCTGATAGTATTTTGCACCTTGCCAAGATAACATTTATCTACGGTGGGGGAAAAAAAGAAAATCAAAGGCCAATAGGGAATAGCTTTATATTGTGACTCTTGTCAAACCAGTACTACGTACAATGGAAGTGTGTCATTTGTTGGAATGCCTGTCACAAATACCTCAATACATGTATTTATGTATTGCTTCCTAAACCATTCTTTCTCTTTCTGAAGTTTGATGTCTGAAATAGTTTTGTCTGTTTTCTGAGCTGCTTTGCCTCAAATGGAAAATGTTTCTATTTCTGCTTGTTTACTGTATAGGTTCCTGCAGACTTTCTTAGATTAAGTTTGATTGTTACATTTAATTTCAGGAAGGCTTTAATTCTTGTGAGATGGCCTCACTCTTCAGTCAGTCCCAGTTACAGTCATTTAATCATTGACCTCAATGCAAACAGTCCATCAGGTCTTTAACAACAGAACAATGACACAAAAAAATGGAAATCCATATTATGAAAGAGGTCCTAAATCAACCCTTACTGATTAATTTCCCCTTTATTCACAAAGCCTAACTCATCCTGACTGAATCAATCAAAAAGCTATTACCTTCATACTTGCAAGTGTTACTTTCAAAATCAATAAAAACTGAGTTCATTTTTAAGATGGAATATATTACCAAAATAAAAGTTCTCATTTACTCGGGCTAGAGATCTATCAAAAACTGTTGTAGTTGGTAAAATCCTTTTTGTTGGCCCTGTATATTTTTTAGTATTTTGTAATTTTCAGCTTTGCCCATTTCTTTGAGTTTCATTTACTCCAATAGCTGGATTACTATCAGTTTTGTGAATGTGTTTTTTCTGCTTCTGTACATGAAAGAACTCTGTTTCTGATTTCACAGGAATGCTTTCTGCCCCATATGCCATGTTTTCGTTCTGTTTTTTGACAAGGCCACAGTAAAAGTAGGCCAAATTTGAGGACTGAATGGGTAAAGACAGGACCCCCCTTGCAAAGCAGAGCAAAAGCATCTTTGCCAACAGGCTGACAAAGCTGGTGAGAAGAGCTTTAAACTATGCCCAGTGGTGGAGGGAAATTACAACCAAGTTAGGTGTGGAAGCAGCGGACAGGGGTGGACAGCAAAGGATGCAAGATGACAAGAACAAGAGATGCTCCAGGAACAATAAAACAGGGGAAAAGAAAGCCCTCCTGAAATATACAGAAATGCATGCAGCCTTGGAAACAAGCAAAAAGAACTAAAATTTCACGTACAAATGCTGAGCTGTGACATTATTGATGCTGCAATGACTGAGACGTGGTGGGACAGCTTGTATAACTTGAGTGCTGCAATGCATTGATACAGACTCCTCAAGAAGGGCAGGCAGGGACTACGTGGAGAAGAAGATACCTTTCACATTAAGGAGCACCTTGATAGTATGTGACTCTTGTACACAGCAGGCAACAAGCTGGCTGAGAGCTTGTGGTAACCTGGAATTAGAGGAGAGGTCAGTGTCTATTACATTGTGGTGCGAAACTGTTCCATATCACCTGATCAGAGTCAGGAAGCCAACAAATTCTCCTTTAAGTAACTAGAGGAAGTTTCTGTATCACAGACCATCACTGTTGCAGGAGAGTTTAAACTCTTTTCCAGCTGCTGGAAGGGCAACACAGCAAAATGCAAGCAAGACTTCCAGAGGGTGTCAGGGATAGCTTCTTGGTACAGGCACCAAATGGACCAGCTAGGGGATGACTCACAGCTGGCAATGATGTTTGGTAACGACAGCTTCCTAGGGATATGGCAGTCAGCGGTGGCTTTGGCGGCAGTCACCATGAAATCACAGAGTCCAGGAACCTGCAGGGAGTAAGGAAGGACAGTAGCAGAGTGTGAACCTTGGACTTTAGTTGAACAGACTTTGGTTTATTCACAAAACTGTTAGGTGGGATCCCATAGGAGGCAAAGAACATCAGAAAACATAACAGAATTTAATGACAGGATCCTTCTAGCATGACAACAGTTCATCATGATACTCAGGAAAAAAAGTAGAAACATCAGGAGACTGGCTTAACTAAACTGGGAACTCATGAGAGCTCCAGCTTTCTGCAAGGCAGCACACTGGGGTGGAAATGGGCAGCTGAAAAGGAGAAGTTTACCCTTATACATCCTCGGGACCCTATAGGCTCAACCAAGAATGTTGAGAAAGTTGGCTGGAAGTTGGCTGGTGTCCTTGCAAGGCTGCTCTCTGTCATCTTTGGAACATCATGGAGATTTAGGCAGGTATCCAGTGAATGGAAAAAAAGAAAAGCCAAAACGTCAACCCAAGGAACTACAGGCTAATCAACTTCACTTTGTTCCCTAGGAAAATTATGAAGTCGTCTTGCCAGGAGTAAATCATACATTACCAACCTGATTTCCTTCCGTGGTAGAATTACTGCATTTTCATACAAAGGGAGAGAAGTTAATGTAATTTACCTCAACTTTAGCAAGGTATTCAACACTGACTCCTGCAATACTTTTGTATATGACTTGGGAAAATATACTCTATTTGGATACCAGAGGAGTCTTCATAGCTATTGACCTGAGCTTAAATGCAACAAATATATATAAAAAAATACTTAAAGTTATTTGAAAAAAAAAAAAAAGAAACAAAATGTTTAGAAGTTACCCTAACACAAGTTGAAAATTATGTTTTCATTTTTTGTTTGCAGAAGTCCTATTTGTTTTTTCTCCACTGTTGATAACAAAAAAGGTAGCAAAATACAAGAAATTCCTGACAAGAAGCTTTATATTTTGATCAGGTTTAGTCTAAGTTCCGGATCCTAACTCTTTTATCCTTAACTCACTAGTCACAGTCTAAAAAAACCTTCATATCTATGCCGTTAATTATGAAAACAGATTTGATTTTTGTTTTCCTGTCTTGTCGTGGCTGGAACACCTCCTTATGAGGACAGGCTGAGAGAGTTAGGGTTGTTCAGCCTGGAGAAGAGAAGGCTCTCAGGGGACCTTATAGCAACCTTCCAATACATGAAAGGGGTCTGTAAGAAAGAGGGAGAAAGAATTTTTGCTAAGGCCTGTGGTGACAGGACAAGGTGCAACGGTTTTAAACTTAAAGAGGGTAGATTTACATTGGATATAAGGAAGATAGTTTTTACAAGGAGGTGGTGAGACACTGGAACAGGTTGCCCGGAGAAGTTGTGGCTGCCCCCTCCCTGAAAGTATTCAAGGACAGGTTGGATGGGGCTTTGAGCAACCTGGTCTAGTGGAAGATGCCCCTGCCCATGGCAGGGGGGTTGAAACTATGTGATCTTTAAAGGTCCCTTTCTAACAAAACTGTGCTAAGATTATATGATTCTATTCTAGCTGTTGGTATTTTCTCCACTGAAATTATCAGAAGAAACAAAAAATAATTTGATAGCTCAACAGCAATAGAATTCGTAATAAGACAATTGTTCGATTGATTTGAAGTGAAGATGTTGGTTTTAGAGGTGTCTCAGTCTGTCCCTCCAGTGAGTTCAGCCTATAATAGCACAGTGTATTGGAGCATTTCTGAGATGAGACACTGTGCTGCAGATGTCTGTGTCCTAAATTCGTGCATACATGTGGTATAGTAAAGTACATGATCTGGCATGCATGACCTATTATGATTTTGTGAAAAAATAAGATGCTGTATTCAGCAAAAAAATTGTATGCATCATTTAAACTTCATATTCTGCAACCTTATTGCTTTATCAAGAATATATTTTGCTTATTTATTATGCTTCTTTAAGAGGAAAAAAGCTAAAAACTGAAAATAAGAGCCAAGATATTTTGTATTATCTCAATGCTGGATTTCCTTGCAGTGTTTAGAGACAATTTCGTTTCATGGTAGTAGGAAAAGCAGCTCATATAGTCTCATATAAGAGTATATGTGGACAAGCATCCCAGAGGAGAATGTGAGTAGGAGCTTCTCTTTGCTGGCCTCATGTCTTCTTTCTGCTGGGCTTAGACAAGGTGTTATAGTCTAGTTTCTCCTATTCCACCAAGTACACACAGTTAATTACTGTCCTTACAGGTCTATGTTGCACTTAAAGTCAGAATACTCTAGGCTACGCTGGCCTTACATGTTACTATTTAGGAAAGCTATTTTCTGCATTATAGTTTGATAATTATTTTTAGGGTAAAGATAATCTTTTAGCTGTTCCAGGGAATGCATATAAATTTTCTCTTTGCCTACTGTGAGCACTTAAGATCTTTAGTCGTACAGCTTACAAATGGCCACAAAACGTCAGTTTCAAATAAAATGAAATTCTGCTCCCTGGGATGTAAATGGATCATTTCTGCTGTGCTCTTGGGACTTTCTAGTTTGAGGAACAAGAAATACAGTCAAACATCCAAAATTGGTTTTCCTGCAGTGTGCTATGAAAAGAAAGCGCAATTAATATATCCTACACATTTTAAGAAAAAATCTTTGTGACTGTGGTGAGCAATTTCAGTGTATATTTTAAAATTAAAAACCTAAAATAATGGAAACTATAGCGTTTTTAATCTGATTTGATTAAAGGCTATAACTTCTCAAGGGAGGAAGTGAAGATGTTTTTGAGAAAGATGACGATAATTTTATCTATCTTGCTACCTCTCAAACAAAATTTAAAAATGTATAGGATGCCTTAAGGGTGTGCTAACTTTCTTGGGTCTCAAGCAGGGAGGAATCATAGAATTCACTAATGATTTCTGCTTCTTGTACATTAATGCAGCCAATGAGATTTTCACAAAGACTCACATCAAAAAACCTGTAAAATTGGAGTTTAGTATCCTTTTACCAGTTCTAAAAGCAAATGTTTAGAAGACATTTCATTTAATGACAGTACTAATTCTTTTGTAGCTGATTGTTAATATCTTCTTTTAACTGCAATTTTGAAACGTATGGCCTTACCGAAGGTTCAGGAATAGCTTTGTGCAATTGTATGGACTTTGTGGCTTCTTGTTTTCTTTCTGTTCACTTGAAGTGAGCAAAAAGCATACAATGAAAGTATAGTTATTAACGTTGCCTTTTCTCCTTTGTCAGGAACTGGCTTGTGTTTCTCCTGTCTCTACTGTAATGGAATCTTAGGGCTCTTAAAAGAAAGTAGCTGCTGTCTAGTACTCCGGACCCACTATCCTTGAACTGTCCTATGGGTTTATCTGGAACGACTGAAAAAGATAAGAGTATGACAAGGTTGACAACCTTACACACAGAAGTATTTTGGGGAAGAGGGGAAAGAAAGAGGGTATAGCTTCCTTGAGGATCCACACATTCTCAAACCAAATTACCTTAAATCATATCCACAAACTAGGACTGGCTTTATGGCCAGAGAATAATCCTGTCATTTCAAACTTGAGCTCATCACACTTCTTTCCTTCTATTTTCTTTAACAGTACAATATATTTTTTTTATAGACATGTATGTATATATACATATATGTATATAAGTATCTGTATAAATATATACACATATATATGTACTTACATCCCTAACTACCTCATCAAAACTCTTTTTTCATATTTTAAAGAGCAATGATTTATGTTTCTATCATGTTAAAGCAGTAAATCACAGAAATTACAGTATTATCAACTTCATTAGTATCCTTTAGACCTGCTTCTACACCCAGCCTTTATCCAGAAGTATAATCCTATAAAGCTGAAATGTATATATAAAGCTGAAACCTTACTTAATTCTCAGTCAATAAAACGTTCATTAAAATAAGTAGGGGTCTGCCCAGTAAAAACTGATAAGAACCTATGAATTTGTTGACCTGTGCTAGGAGTATTAGCATGATCAGAGCTTTGTGCAAATAGATGCAAATTAATTCCTTATTTTTTGGCGAGTCAACTGAAGGTATGTATGAATGAATACTTGTTTGCTTTTTCCTATTAAGATTTTCAATTTCATTTTCATTTTGTATTCTCAGTTGTAATTGTAATTAAAAAGAAAAAGCTTTTATTTTTCAGAATCCATATGTTATGTTCAAATATAGATGACTCCCAGGAGCAATAACAGCATTGTACATGAGCTGCTGTCTTATGCATCCAAATGACTTTATGCAGCTTATGGGATATAGAAACCATGTAGGGGAGAAAAAAAGTTGCAACATAGGAACAAACGTATGTGACATTGATGACATAGCTCATTCTGGTGTTAAAAGAGGAAGCGACAGAAATATACACCAGATGTTCCTTTACTCTACAATGAATCCCATGTTGCAGCAATTATTCTGTCACCTAACTGCATTCCTGAATACAACTGATGAGCAAGACCAGAACTTTTAGTTTTTTGAAACACTTCAGAAAACTGCTGTTCAGGTAAACAAAACTATCTGTTCCTTCTACTCAGTGAAAGACATGTCTGATTTCCAAACTCCAGGCAGCAAAGACAGATTTTTTTACTCAGCTTTGCTCAGGCATCTGTATATTTTTTACTGAAAAGCTCCTTTTCTGCATTGGTATGATAGATTTGTAAAGTAACCAGTAGTAGTATTATTGTTTTTGTAAAATTTCACATTAGAATTAAAAAAGATAAAAGTGAAGAAGAAAAGTACAGAATTTTGCTTTCTTTTTCACCTTGTGAAAAAATGAATGATATTTTGTGGCATGATAATGCTAAGCATGGAGTAATGCCTTTTTGGAGGGGCTTCAGGGAGTAATATTCCGCAAGGGTCATTAGGAGGCAATGTGGTAGAAGAGTATTTATGGGATACTGGAAAAGAGCTGTTGTGAGTAATGCACAGACAAAAAAAAGTATTTGAAGTAATGAAAGTATTTCAAAGTCCTATTCAGTCCCTTAGAAAGGGGTGGGGGGGGTGGGGGGGGGGGGTTGGGGGGGGGGGTGAGGGGCGACGAGAAAGAAAAAAAAATATTACTGTCTTGAGCTATGGGAAAACCAAGCAGGAAGTACTTTAGCACTCTCTTTCAAAAAACTGAAATATTTGGAGGGGTTTTCTTTGTGGTTGGGTTGGGTTTTTTTTAATTATTTAGCTCAGTTAGATTTGTGAAGTATAATAACCTCTGTATGCTCTAGTTTACTGAATTTTCCTGCAACAGCCACTGGCAGAATTTATAACCTTTCTTTGGATATCAGCATTTTGAGTGAAAGATTGTCATTTTGAAAATGCATTGCTAGAGCTGGTGCATGATGCAGTACCCTTCCGTGTTATTTTAGGTATATGTAAAAAATACGATCCCTCACACAGTGGTTTTGTACAGATGTTCCAAACATTTACTATGTTTCACAGAGAAAATATCTCCAAAAGATTCACTGCAAAATTTCTGCATGAGAAATTTGTCTTCCATAAGAATGTTTTTCTCAGAGCAATATTTTTTCATTAGCCCTTCAATTTCCTGTAACTCATTTCTAAAACAGATTTGGACATTACAGATCTCCCAAGTGACAATGATTTAAATCCCCAAATTGAATTCCTTAATCAAAGTGATCCTTAAAAAAAAAAAAAAAAAAAAGAAAAAGAAAATCAGCAGAAAACTGCCTGAGAAATTATGTTTTCCTTGTTTCTGAAATAATACATGGTGCCAATAGAAATAATTTTTCTTTTCCCATACAACCAAACCAAAAGCATTTTGTGGCACATAGCCTTAATGAAACAAGTAAAAAGACCCCCAACTCAGAATAAAGTTTGGCCAGAAGTTGAGAGGAATGTATGTAGTATGTTTATGGAATAAAAATATATTTTCCCTGAGGAAGGAGTTACTTTAAGGTACTCCTTTTTTAAAAAGGATTATTAAAGTCTTGTGTGTGTGTCTGAACCAGCTTATGAATCAGCTAACAGCTTTCAACTAACAGAGTTCCTTTTATCTTAGGCAGTGGAGTTCCTTACAGCATGCTAAACCCAAGTTTTCTACTTTTAAATAGACACGTCCAACATCCTTGTCTGTTATATATTCAATATAATAGGATTACACTGAATATATGAAATCACATCTACCTGCTTTTATTGCAAGAGGGTGGGGAAGGGCAGCTGCAAGTAAACAGTATCTCTCTCACTCTGAAAAAATCACTTGTAGCGTAAGCAAAATAAATTATTGTGAGCAAAGCTTTAAAATAGAGCAAACTCTTGTAGAATCTGAATTTCAGGCTCATCAGGAACGGATTTATTAGTGCTGTCATTCCCTGCCTCATCATTGGCACGCATCAATGTGGTACTTCTGCTACCTGGGACTTGGTCATGGCTGCTGCTGCTGCAGGTGTTCAGAAATTAATTTAAAGTTCTAGATTTGCAGCTGTATATCTCTACTGGTATTGCTCCAGTGAGGATGGCAGTTTTTCCTCCCTGTCCACAAGATATTGTGCAGAAATTCACTCCGCTGGAAGGAAACTGGAGGCCTCACATCTGCTTGTCCATTTATTCTAATGTTCATTGAGTAGCACTGAGCAGAGCATTCCCTACAGGTTTGGCTGTGTACTAGAAGCATCTATGGTCATGTCTGCATTCATACTCAAGGCAGCAGAAACATAGACAGCACTTGACTTACATTTTAAAGATTTTTTAAATTATTTTTAAATATAAAGTGTAGAATTTAGTGGAGTTATTCATGCTTATTTAGGAAAGCTACCTTTTAAACTCAAACGATAAGATCTTTCCAAGCTTCCTGGAAGACTTCTTAACAGATACTCAATTTCATTGCAATTTAGTCATATCAAAGTCCGACTGTCCTTTTGGTGGATTCTAATAGGCACCAATTAACATTAGAGACTTCACTAACGTTATTGCTGTTGTTTTCTTTTCTTGTTTCTATGAGTAATTCTGAGAAAAAAGAAGGTGCCTTCCCAGATGAATTAAAATTTAAGCATTCTGATACTGGATTGATGGCACTAAAGTCTAGTCTTCTTCAGAATGTTAGTCTGAAAATACAGAAAGGCTGACTATATTTATCGATTAGCGTTTACTAAAGTAATCTACATGTCTACATTCTACTTCTTGATCAGAAATAGTTTGAGTTGCATACCTTCAAGAATGGTCGCATTTTGCAGAGGGTGGAGGAGGGAGAAGGAAGGATAGAAGGGTAGGGATTTTGGTAAGAGATTTATGTTTGAGGACTTAATTTTCTTAGCTAAGTCAAGTTCTATATAATGAATGTCAAGAATGCTTCTGGATGTTTTAGAAGGTAACAGTGCTTCTTGATAAATTGAAATATGAAGAATTTATACACGATTCTTTTCTCTGTGCATGTGTGGTTTTGGGATTTTTTTGTGGGTTTTTTTTGATTTTGTTTAGGCATCTACTGGCTTAACACAAACATTTATGTAGGTTTGAAAACTTCATAATAATTCCCACTCAGGGAAGAATACTTTTTCTTATTTATTTTGCACAAGGTCTACCTTCTAGACTTTTTTATACCCCTAGTTATTTTGTCTTTCCTAGTTTCTTGTTTCTTGTGACTGTTTTATACCTCCTGCTACATTTTTTCAGTCAACATTCTGCAATGTATAGAGGAAATATAGAAAGTGATACGATGACATTATACAGTGATAAGGATGTATGTCACCTGTATAATAAGAACTGGGCAAAAATCAGAGCTGCTTTAGAGAACAATGTTATGTTCCTATTTGTGTGTCTATGTATTGCCGTAGAAATGTTTTAACCTAGAAAAAAATTAGAGATGAACCACATTAAATTTATTTCCATTCTGGGGTTCTTTTGAAAGAGAGCACTGTAGCAGAGATTCTCCTAAAAGGAATTAAATAGTTACTAAGGTTTGTTTTATTAAGTAGAGGAAACACAGTCATGTATGTTTTCCTTCCCATCCTAATGCTGTGCTGGCTAACTTTAGCTTTTAAAATACTGGATGCTGGTATGGTCTAGCAATGCTGCCTGAACAGAAACTGCTCATTCATTTGCAATCATTTTGTGCTAGTTTCTATTACCAATGTTATATCACATGCACTATCTATAAACAAGATTTGAATTTATGTTAAGAGCCAGCCAAGTCTTGGTCACTCTTTATTTATTAAAAGAAATGATTTTTGGACACAAAATGGCTTTGGGCACTTCTGTGGAGAATAGCGTCTGAGTGTCTTGGCTCTTGTTATAAGCCTGTGTAGAAGAATTATGGAATATGCAACAACTAGATGTATTCTTAGATAGTCATATGTTTCTACCAATGAATTAGCAGCAGCAAAAACACACATTTGGTTTGTGCATATGGGATTTTAGCCAAAATAAATGAATCAGAGTTTTAATTCACTTGGGTTCAAATTCATTTAGGCTTGTCATATTGAACAAAAGAAAACCATCAGCCATAAAGGAGCAGTCAGGCATGATATTAAACAGCTGAACTTGTCAAAATAATCAGCGTGTAGTTATGAAGTTGCGTTCAGTACATTACTGCTTTACAGTTATTGCTATTGTGTTTGATTTTTACATGCTTTAGACAAATTGATGTTGGGTTTTTTTCTTTTTCTTTTTTTTCCTTTACTTGTACAATCATCATGGAAAGCAACCTTTACTTAGCTTTTGTCCACTGAGCTAGGGTATTGTTAATTGTTTTAAATTTGCCCTGTTTGAATAGCTCCCCTGTTTCCCCAAAGGCAAACTGATGGAAAGATGCCCTTTTGTTGTTTATTGATAGCTACAGTCAGTAGATAAGGTATTTATAACCTGTTTTTCTGAGCTTTGTGTTTGCTTGACATAAAGCCGTATTACTCTGCTGAATTTTGAAACCAACTAAAAGCACATGTCTTACATGTGCATGTGCAATTCAAAATGAATGCTTTATTCTATGCAGCTGTGTGAAAAATAATTCAGTTCTAGGTCATTTATTACTATTCTTTTTTTATCTCAGTGCCCTGTTAAAACCTTAACATTAGAGTTTTCTTTTTAGTACCATACTGAGAATTTCATAAGCAGACAACTGTTATTACTAAGTTACTTCATGAATGGTAAACGACTTCACTACAGTTCCAAACCATGTATTTTCCTGTCAATACTGTTTACAGCATGTTGTGCTCTGCCTTATCAGAAGAAAGGACAGCTTATATAATATTAATAAGCAACTCATTTATAGATAGGAAGTTGGTAATCTTTGAATATTAATTGGAATCATTATAAAGGAATGGTTATAAAACAGACACAGAAAGAAGACTCCTTCCTCTGACTGTTGAATAGCGCATTATTTTTGGACTATAAATTATTTACATGGGTTTGCTGCTTAGAGCCAGGAATCTTTTATCTTTCAGTCCTTATTTTAAACCCGATCAAGAAAATGACATCTAACTTCACGTTTTCCCTAGAGCTTGACAGTCATGAAAGCACAGCCATTTTTAGGCAGATGTTTGCAGCTGATAAGATGCATTAAAGCATGGGCCATTAGCTGAACTGTTGTGTAAGTCATCAAAGATTCAGATTGTTTAACAAATTGATATCTATGCAGAAAACAAAAGACAGAGAATGCTGCAGTATGGAATGATGCAGTAGCTCTTATTGACTGTCTTTGAGATCAACAAGAAGTGCTACATTGGGCAGAGTACGAACAGAATGACAATGGGGCATGTTTCAAAACAAGCTTGAAACTGAATGAAATAAATCATTTATTAAAGTAATACATCCCCTCACTACAACTCCCAAATATGCTGAAGCAGATTTTTGTCTGCCTAGTCTTATCTATTGCTGTCATATTTAAATGAATTAGTGTAACTTAAGCTTTGCAGAGAAATCCATCCTAAAACTATGATGTGATGCTCGTATGTGTGTGCTGCATGCAGTTTACAACTACACAGGAAGAATTGCATGATCCCCCAAAAAAGTCTGACCTAAAGATAAATATTACAAATGGAAACCTGAATAATAATAAGATAACTGAACAGAGGAGAAACAAAAGGGAACAGAGGGTCTGGAAATTCATAAAAGATTAATAGAAGTGAAAAAGACTCACTGAAAGGTAGATAAAAAGTGTGGCAAGACTCAACAGACAATCTAAGGGAAAAAAGGGAAATAGGAGGTAAATGCTAGTAAATATTTAATAGGGCAAGACAGACAAGAAGAAAAAACACTGGAAAAAAATGGAAGACAATATATGCCCCAGAAAGAAAGAAAGGAAGGAAGAAAGGGATGGAGTTGAAAAGAGTAACTGTACAAGAGAGGCAGGGAAAAAAAAAGAAAAGAATAGTTAATGTTACTGTGTGAGCATGTGCCTGCAGAGATGAGAAATTTCCTAGTAACATGCAGAGTGTGCATATACATATACATGTACCTGTCACTTCATGACATCAGCTATGGCTGTATAAAGTTAAAGTTTTTAATGTCCTCATGCAATTGCTTGATGGAGCTCAAAGATAAATTTGTTCTGTTTTGACAGAGAAGTTATTTTCCCATCCTGGCATTTTTATATTAACAATCTTCAAGTATACTTCCAAGTTGATACTTATATGTAAATAAATATTTTCAATAAGAACCTACCTTTGTAAAGAATAGGACTGGGTAGGAGCTTTAAAAAAAAACCAAACCCAAACCAAAATTTGGAGAGGGGATCAAATGGAAGTTATTTCTTTGCAATTGTAGATTAATGGGGTCACTATAGTAGTCATGCTAAGCTCAGCAATACAGCTCAAAGTTTCCTGTTTATTCTTCTAGGCTTTGGATTGGAGCCTGTGTCTGGTAAATAATATATGTTACCTCTGGACTTATTCTTGTCTTATCTTTTAATACTGCATAGTTTTTCTTCCTTGTCTTTTTGCTACTAAAATCCATTATTGTAGATAAGGGGATAGATGTTTTACATTGGTTAAACATTCATTAGTGCTGACAACATTAATTAAAAACACTTTGAATTTTACTGCTACTTTCAGCAGGAGTAGACTGCAACCCCTTATGCTGTTGCTGTGAAGGCTTTGTTTACCATAATAGAAAAATATTTTTTAAAAGACCTATACGTAGCAGGTTGCTTCGTTCTAACTTAGAGGCAAAAGAACCTGATTCTACAGTGTAAACATTAGAAGAAAAACTCATGTAGGTATGGGGATGGGAACAAATTTCAGTTCAGGGTTGCAGAACAGTTATGTCCTTTCCTTTTTTTCTCTGTGCCCTTTCAAGTCTGGGCTATTCCTACACATATGCAAATGTGTAAATTTCACTCAAGCCTGTGTTCTCATCCTCTCCACATTATATGTTTTCCTATATGCTATATGAAAGCTTCTTTAGGCTGCCTCTAGCTGCCTGGCTGCCTCAATATCTTTTCTGAGGGAGTTCTTCCTCAGTTAAAAATAATACTCAGGTTTTATACCCTTCACATTGTTCCAGTCCATAAAAGTTTATTGGTCACAAAATCTAGTTAAAGATATCTGCTGTGTTAGCTGATTTTCTCCTAAATCCCAGATTTCTCTGAAAAAGTATTTTACTGATGTCAAAGGCAAAACTCTTATTAACCTCAGTCATAGAACACTCCATTCTAAATAATTGTGTTAATGAGTAATTAAATGGTTGGGTAAAGTTTCCTATACATTTTTAAAGATTTCTGATGTAATTTTCTGGTTGAAAGTAATTTGCTAAGTCAAATAGCTCTCAAACAAATGGTCGCACTAGACAGCTAATTTCTATAGTAAGAATCTTAAGGAAGTGCACAGAGGAACTTCCTGTCTAAAACATCATCCTTCTGGAAAATTTCAAAAGAAAATGAAATAACAGCAGAATCAGATGCAGAGCAATGTAGTTGTGAATGCAACTAGTGAAAACAGCCTTGGGGCAGATAATATGCAAGCCTATGTGTCCACACTAATTTTATTTGTATAAAAAACCCCACCAAACAAACAAAAAAGCCAAACCTTACACAAGTTTTAGTATATTTTTCTACAGACTTCAAGATCAATGACTGAGCATTTCGTTCTGTAACTGACAAGGGCTATACACTAGAGGCTATATATCAGGAATTAATTGTCACTTTGCAAGAAAATGAGATAACAGTCAGGCTTGCACAGAAATTACACTGTCTTAAAAAAATAAATGATTCCTTGGAAAGCATAAATGAACTGATAATCAGGCAGTTAGACATTAGTGTGAAGAAATAAGCTCCTTGAAGCATCTCCCTACACCCAAAGAGAATTTTAATAAGCTATTACAAGCTTCAGTAACAGAAAATCAACCACCAAAGGAATGGAATCTGCCAGAGTGATCATCTTAGCCCTAACCATGTGCAGAGAAAAGCTGTGGGGATTCCTCACAACTTTTCTTGTCCTTTTCTTTAAATACATATTTGAAAAGAGAGTAAGTTGCTTAGCTATACCACAGCAAGACTGTTTTCACATTTCCATTCACTGGAGTTTTTATAACTCTGGCCTAAAGTCATAAGCATTGCTAATAGTAGATGTGTCAGAAGAAAGGTAGACATTTGACAGTAGATAAAAGAAAATTTGCTTTTTTAACTTTTGCAATGTCTTCATGTAGACCGGCTTAGAAAGCAATACGATTCTATGACTACTGGAACTATTATGGGCCAGACTCAGCCGCACTAAGGCTGAATAGAAACTTTTCCCCTGATTTGATAGAAGATGTAAGAAGACTTTCTATACAGTTAGTTGACTGGAAGAATAGCAGCCTTTCCCTCCAAGCCAGGACAGTGTTACCTCCCATAATAAAGGCATATGCTGGCACTCATGGAAGAAAATTTTCTTTGATCATTTTTTTGTGGAGCTCAGTATTTCCCAGAAAAGAAGACGAGGACTGAAGAAAAGAGAAAGGGCAATAAGACTGCAATATAGAGAAAGCTAAGAAAGAAAGATTTTGGACCAAGTGTTGCCTGAAAGAGATTTGACACTAATATAGAAAGTGTCTCCTTTGAGTTCTGTTGTGTTCTGGGAAAGAGACGTATGTATATTCTTTGTAAATAAACAGGTTTGCATAGGGATGCCCACACAGCCCCAACGTCTGGGTAATCAAGTAAGTCAAAAGGGGCAATACCGATAATAACTTTAGGATTCAGTTTCCATGGAGAAAATACATGAGCTTGTACCTTGCTGAACCAAAATGAAAGAGAAAATGGAGGATGAAGAATTCAAGTATGTCCTAGAAAATTTACAATAAGCCTTAAAGTTAGCTGAAGCCTTCACAAATTGAATTAAAATGAGGTCTGGATGTTTTCCAAGAAGGCGGCAATAACTCCAGACAAACTCATTCTTCACACAATTTAAAAGGTCATTTCCCTCATCTCTCCTGCTGTATCTTTGTCAAGAAGTTGTCCAAATGAAACAGGAGCTGCCAGAAGCAAGTGCATGCCAGCTACTCCCAGTTCATGGCCTGCCATATTTATTTAAAGTAAAATCGGTGGCATAGGAAATGAATGTGCCAGGCTGTGAATTTGAATGCCTCAGCAACCAGCACACACTCTTGGATTGTCAGCAAATTAGGAATTGTAATCTCTTGCACAAAACCAGACAAAGCCTAGGGGAGAAGTTATTCCAATCAGTCAAATCAAAGCTTGCCTGGGAGAATTCTAGTAGGTAGCTTATAGTCAGAGATGAAATCTTTGTTGAGGCAACAGTTATAAAATTCCAGTCACTTAAGGACACTAGCTGCAACAGTGTCAACGAGGAAATCAGGGTTTCTGTAGCAGGGACTTACAGAACTGAGAGATTTCTGGGAGAAGAAATCTTAGAGGAAAAGGTCAACACAGAAATCAGTTTCAGGGTAAGAAATTGAGTCAGATCAAATACATGGGCAAGACGTCCTCATTACAGAAATTCATGTATAAAAAATACTAAACTCTAACTGTTAGTGCAATTTATAGATAAATCTAACCATTGCACTAAAAAGTACAGTTTTGGACCCAAAGTCAAAATGCTTCCATTTCTCATTCTAATTCCATTTTGCAGCTGAAAGTGAGTCATAGAGGTAGCAATCAAAAGACTCAAATATACATAATCAAAATTAAAATTGACTAATTAGTTTGCTTTCATTGTCATAAATGACTCACAAATTGCGTTAATACTGCAAAAAATGAATAAGACTTCTGAAATTAAGTTGTGATAATCTAAAATGCTTATTAAAATGCTCCTTTTTTTATGTTAGATTTTGTAAAATCTAATAATGAGGGGGTTATTAGTGGATATTTGGGGAAACAGATTAACTTAATCCTGGTTTGTTGTTTTCAAATAAATACTCAAAGTACACATGAAGCTTAGATGTTTAAAGTTATAAAATTTACAATTGTCTTTTTAAAATCCTCCAAATAAAAAATTGCTGTCATGTTAATTTATACCTGTCACATGGAAGAATTTTGTTCTTAACTTGCCCAAGCTTCCCAGCTGTAATAGATTAATGGCTGCTTCATGTAGTGTATGCAATATAATTCCCAAATATAAATAGCTAAAAACCTACTCCTGTATGTTCCAAATCATACTGCATATAATTAGAGTAAAACTAGTAGAAATAACTTATTTACTTACTGGACTAAAAATATCTTTTTTTGTAGTGACTTTAAGTCTTGTCTATGGTTTTGACTATTTAATTATCTATAATGAATATTTCTGCATCCCAAATACATTATTAATGGCTAGGAGAATGCTCAGACTAAATGTGAATAGTATCACTGACCTTGCTTTCTAAGGTTATGTCTAAATAGTGGTAGTTAGACAGTGTCTCAGTTTCATACAATACAGCCTGTTCTGGGACTGTAACCTGACTATAGTTTTTCTCCTTACCTCTCATACCCTGACTTGATGATGGTACTTGATAATGAAAGAGGGTCATTGTGTCCCCTAATCATTCAGTCTAGGTGATGGGGAGAGGAGAAATGTGAGAGAAATCAGGGTATGCATGGAATTCACCTCCTTTGCAATTCAGATACTCAGACAGTGAAGTGTCAATTCTGCTGCTCACATGCAGATTTCTGAAATAGCATTTCTCAGGCTCCTGCATGTGGCTGACATGGGACCTACAGGTGTCATACAGGAGCAACAGCTGGAGGCCATGCAGGACAGACTTTGCAGTCTCAGATGACACTAAATCACTACCTGCGGTCAAGCTAATTGAGTCCTTTGTTAGCACACCAATAGCGTCTAAGGAACCAGCTGATCAAAAGTCAGCGTCTGGTTTTACAGTGACACAAATAGCTCTGTAGACTCTGTTGATTGTATTTATTGGATCTTTATTGACTGTAATGATAATTTCGATTCTTAGCTTAGAGACAAACACATGCCTGTGACACGTGCATTTTCAGCTAGATCTGAATTCTTGCATAAGTGAATTTCCACATGTGCATGATGGAGTGAAGAAGAAGAACATTGCTCTAGCCGGAGAAGGTTGGTTTCTCATGTCAGTCTCCATATTTTGCTCCATGCTGTAGCACAAGCAAGGCTTCTTTTTAAAACAGAGTTTTAGAAATTCTCAGTGGCACCCAAAATCTTTTAGATTAAGTTGGGCATCTTGAAAAATTCTCATTTCTGACTGGGGAGTATGTATGGTTCTGTGGCAAGGAACTGGGAGATGTAGATAAATAGTTCAATAGTTCCTTTCATCTCCTCCTTCCTCTTACTTTGCCTGAGAAAAACCCCCTAGAAATTCATTGTGTGTTAGTTTGCAGCTAAGGTTTTGTGGTTTGTTGGGTTTTGTTTGTTTGTTTGTTTGTTTGTTTGTTTTTGTTTGGTTTGTTCTTTAAATGCTGTAGTGATGTAAGCAATTATGTATCCAATCACACACCCCTCCCCAAATAGAACCAAAGCATTAAACTTATCTTAAGAATCTTCAAAAAGGTGAGTTATTAGGACATTAGACTTAAAACACATGTCCTTATGTATTACTGCTACAAGTAATCTGTGAATGAAAAATGAATTGCAGTCTTTTCACTAGCTAAGGTTGTTTTATTCATTGCTAATAAGAAGAAAACCCCCCAAACCGTGCCCTGATGTATCTTGCTTTCAGTAATATTAAAGAAATGATTCATTTAAGCCAGTGTCTCACTTCTATGTTGCATAATATTGCAAAAAAAAAAAAGATAGATATGCATGTATTCTCAGGAAGTAGGCCATACCCACAGAGCAGGTGACTAAGCAGTACCCCAGGAAAATGTTTAGCGGTCTTAGATTACATTAAGTGCAGGCATGTTTAATGTCACCCTTGAAAGTATAAACAACAGTGTGTACAGTAAAGACAGGAAACAGTATTTTTCATTTAAATGTGTTGCTAAGGAGACCAACACTACAATGCAGAGCTGAAGTCAACATTTGAAAGGAGTGTGGAAAAGTACAGAAGAATACAGAGAAAGTTACCGTGGTTAGAAAAGATAACCCTCAGTTAGAACCTGTTATTTAAACATATTGAGCCTGTTACTTAAAGCAAGCAAATATGAGGATGATTTGGGAACTCTTTTCCTGGTTTATAATCATTTTCAGAAGTAAAATCCGGAAAATCAGCTTTAGTCTGGAATTTATGGAAGATAATGATGAGAGAAATGAGCCAGACACATTTGAGGGGAAAATAATGTTTACTAGTAAAGGTGGTTGACCAATGCAATGAAGTGAAGACTGATTCTTCATACCATGAGATCAGGAAGTCATGAGTAAACACCTTTTTGCATTGTATAATTCAGTCACATCAAAGTTAGTGGGTTTATTCCAAGCTCAAGTGGTTGAATCTTAAAAAACAGTTAAATCAAATTTTTACACACAAACCTGTGCATTATGATGATATTGGTTGCCAAAATTGCAAAAATGGCAGTGTGAAATAACTTCTCCAAAGAGATATGCTCTGTCTTGATTTTTACTGGAGTTTCCTTTCCTTGCATTTTAGTTCATTCAGTAGTGGTGGCTCATTGTCCAAGAACATTCGTTGTCCTACTGATAAGCCATTCAGCTTGCTTAACTTTTAAGTGGTGTAGTTAATTTTGAGGTCAATGATCCATGAGTTGGAGCTCACCCATAAGTTTTCTACATTTGGTACAGGAACAAAAAATGTGGGGTGTAAAAGGTTAATTTAAAAGCCTGGGCAGAGGGGATCGGTAAGGGAGCTTTGTGAGCTCTAACTCAGTGTTATTTTTCTTGTTTTGAAAGCCATTTCTCATACTTAATTTAAAATACAAACAACCTTCCCCTGCTACTCCACCCCACCTGCCACAAGAAAGCAGATCACAGCACTTTACAAAATGAAGTTAGCATTGGCAGTACCTCGGAAAATTTTTTAGCAATTCTCTTTCTGGAAATTTAAAAGTTCAGTATTGTTTTGCCTATAATTACCATAATATGTCAATTTTTCAAGGTATTGTCCACTTTCTCTTTCAAGTAATCTTTTTTAAACTAGTTAGGCTTCCCCCGCCCTTACCTGACAGCTACTTTATTTTGTTCACCTATATAGTTCACCTATCTTCTTCACAGATTTCTATGAAAAAAGTACTTCTCTTGAACACTGCTATTGACAAATTTCACCCTTCTAACATTCACTTCTCTCTGGCATTTGTGACATATTCACAGTTTCTCTTCTGTGTAATACCTGAGCTTGCACTTAATACTCAGATAGGATTTCACTAAAGTTAACATTTCCACAGCTAATGGCACCCTACAACAAAACCAGTAACTGAGCTCTGACGTGTAGCTAAAAGTTTCATTGTGTAAACTTGTAACATTGAACCACTTCATTTTTTTAAAGGTTCTCCTTCTTTTTGAAAAAACTCAGGAAAGAGATAAATAAAAGAGAGGGAAACTCCACGTTTATGGCATCTGCCACCTTTTAAAAGACTTTGTAAAGTCTTTTTGCCATTTTTTCATTCATCTAGTATATCAACTGATTGGTTCTAATTTAGCTGAAGTTAAAGTGTAAGTGTAAAGACCCTTGCAATTGTAAATTATTTTTCTTTTTTCCTTGAACATGCTATTTTTCTCTAGTTTGATTTTTCAGAAGGAAATAATTTTTTGGGAAAAGAAAGAACATAATTCCTAAGGAAATCTTCCTTCTCCTGTCACAGCTAACAAATTACTTTCCACATTCAAAGACAAAGAACAGTTTCACGTCCCTTTTTCTGTCATGCATCAAAGGCAAAATTTTTGAACTTTTCATTGCTTAGTCAAATTTAGCTTACAGTTAACTAGCAGCAACAGAACACCAGAAGAATAGGTTAACTTCTCTAGGCTACTGATGTTCTTAGAGCCAAGACATTTATCAGCAACTAAAATTCCACCCTTTTTTCCCCTCTTCTTTATCATTTTACTCATGATTGACTTTACCTAATTTTTTAATGTTGTTCTATTGATCCACAGTTTTGAGTTTTCTTTGGGTATCACAGTGTGAATGTATGCCCAAAGAGTCAAACTAAAAGGCACACACCACTTTCCTTTGCTGGTATTACATTTATTTTATGCATTCTTGCTGTCTTGACTATGTGTATCGTTAGCTTAATCAGGTGGTTTCAGCCTGCAGTACATAAACACAATGAGAGGGATCATAAATTAATAAAATCAATGCATCTCAATACTCTATACAATGAATAAATTTTTGTAAATTTTATATTAAAAATACGAAATTACTTCAAAATAGTTAAATTTCTTATACCATACACCAGATTTAATGGAAATAGTCCCTTTAATTTCACTAAGACCTAGACCAAGGCCATTGGGAATATATGAACACGAGTACTGTGTTTGTGTAATATGTATTCTGAATCTAATAGAAAGTTTTATTGTGTATTATACCATCTGTCAGCTCTTATTCATCCACACAAGTATTACAGGGAAATTATTCCCTTCCATGTTATAACCATGGGGAATTTCTAGTTGTAAAATGAGTAGGGATTTTTTTAAAGTAAATTGAAACAGAATATCATAGTGTTTTATTTTAAATTACAGTGATTTAATAAACATCCCTTGGTGATCCAGCACAAAATACATATCTGAAAATTTCCCTTCTTATTCACTGTGATGCAATATAAAAACAAAAGTAAACACAATAATTGCTTTTGAGTGATGTACGTTCATTTTTTATACCTTATCTGATAGAGTGACTTGTGACATACAGATCAAGCACCTCTGGAGGAGGTTTCAGCTTTCTTATAGCATGCAGATGAACCATATCATAAAACCCAATATGGCTAACCTGGGTCAGACCAAAAGGTTTATGCTGCCCCATATTCCACCTACAATATTAGCTAAAACAAATGCCTAAAGAAGAGCAAGGAAAAGCAAAATACATCTCCTTAACACACATTCAACTGCAGTGTATTTTTACCTATTCAATAACCATTAGATTCCACTAACTGGTCAAATTTTCCTGCTAAATCCATGTAACTTTTAGCATTCACAGCACCATATATCAAGTAGCTCTACAGTTTTATGCTTCATTCCACAAAGTGCCCCTTTTGCTCGTTATGAAACTGGGTCCAGCTAACTTAATTTGATGTTCCTGATTCTCGCTTTGGAAGAGGTGATGAATAGTCAGTTTTGAGCCACCACATCTATGCCAGTAATTTTTAGAATCTCTGTTGTATCACCTCCCCTGGCAGTATCTCTTTCGCTTATTGAAAATGCCTGCTTAAATAATTGTTTATACTACAACAGTCTTTGTATACTTTTGATCATGGCACTACCTGCTCTAAATCTTTTTGGTTTTGGTTTTCTTTTTCTTTTTCTTTTTCTTTTTCTATTTTTATTTTTATTTTTCTTTTTCAGTGAGAGTGACCGGAACTGCACAGAGGACTAAATATGTGTCTGACTCATTAATTTCAAAGTGGTGAACAGTGTTCTCTAAGGCTGTCTGAGTCATTTTTTTATTCTTTCCTAATAATTTATAGCATTTAGGATGTAATTTTGATTTATACTACTTATGGATCTGATATTTTGATGGAACTATCTGTCATAAACCTAATATACTAAATTGGTAACGATCATATCAAAAACTATTGACCTAGATATTATGTTAGAATTCTTTTTTCCACAGTATGAATCAATTTACATATGTCTATGTTAAATTCCACCAGTTATTTTATTGTCAAACCACTCATAAGATACTTCTGCAGGTCATTATAGTTGAGCCTTGACCTTATTTTTCTTTATAACATGAACAATCCTTCATCCTTCACTGCCCATACTGTTTTCAAGTTATGTATTCATGAAGGCATTGAAAACCATGATCATAATTTAGGTTGGCAGGGTACTCCAGAGGTCAACTCATTCAACTTCCTGCTCAAAGCAGGTTTAATTAGACCAGATTGCTCAGGGTAACATCCAATGGAGTCTTGAATACCTACAAGGACGGAGTGATCACAGCCTCTCTAGGCAATTTGAGCCAATGTTTAACCACCCTCACAGCAACTGTTTTTTCCTCTGTATCTAATCAAAACTTCATGTTTCAACTTCTGTCCATAGCCTCTTGACCTATCACCGTGGACCCCTGAGAAGAGTCCAGTTCCATTACCTCTGTATCTTCTGATCAGGTAGCTGTAAACAACAGTAAGGTTTTCCCTGAGCCTTCTTTTCTCTAAGCTGAAGTCTCCCTGGAACATCATGTGATCCAGCTCCCTGACCATGTTGGTGGCACTCTGCTGAGCCAGTACGTCATGTCCTTCTTATTCTGGGGAGTCCAAAACTGGGCACAGCACTCTAGATGTAGTCTTACAAATGCCAAGTAAATGTGAAGTATTAGTTTCCTGAACCTACTGACATTCTCACTAATACTGTCCAGGATGTATTTGGCGTTCTTTGTGTCAAGGGTGCACTGTTGTCTTATGTTCAACTTATCCACCAGCACCCTCAGGTCCTTTTCTGCAAAGTTACCTCTTAGTGTACCATGAGCCTGCACCATGACATGAGGTTATTCCATTCTATTTGAAAGTACTTGCACTTGCTCTTGTTGAACTCCACGAGGCTCCCATCAACCCATTTCTACAAACTATTGAGCCCTTTCTGAACAGCAGCTCTGCCCTCCAACATCTTGATTGCTGTCAACAGTTCAATATAAGCAATCTTGCTGAGTGCCCTCTGTTCTGTCATCCAGGTCATTAATAAAGACATTAAGCAGTAATGGTCTCAGTATTAAGCCCTGAAGGACCCCACTGGTTACTGGCCACCAGCTGGACTTTGCACCACAGGTCACAAATCTTTAAGCCTGGCAGTCCAGCAAATTTTCTGCCCACTTACTGTCCACTTATCCAGCCTGTATCTCACCCGTTTGATGATAGGGAGGCTGTAGGAGACTGTGTTGAGATCTTGCTAACCTCAAGGTATAAAATATCTATTGTACACCCCTTGTCTATAGTGGCAGTCACCTTGTTATAGAAAGTGTTGAGCTTGGTCAGGCATGATTTGCTCTAGGTAAACCTGTGCCAGCTGCTCCCAATCATCATGTCTTTAATGTGTTTCAAAATGATTTCTCAGAGGATTTGGTCTGTAAGTTTCTTAGGGAGTATGGTGAAGCTTATGCAGTACCCTAGATCCTCTTTCTTGTCCTTCTTGAAGATGGCATCTTTTGAATGATGAAGATGTGACATATGTTCTTCAGTCTTCAGGGACTTCCATCAATTGACAAGACCCCACAAACACGACAGAGAGCAGCCTTACAATGGCATCAGCCTCTTCAACACCCTCAGGTGCACCCTATCTGATCCCATGGACTTCTATACATCTAAGCATGTTAAGTGATCCCTTACTTTTCTTCCCACACTGTGGGTGCTGCTTCATTCCCACAGGCTCAGGGATACCAAGGAGGGAAGTCTTACCAGTGAAAACTGAGGCAAAGAAGGCATTTGGTATCTCAGCCTTTACCTGTAACTTCTCACTAGCTCCCATGCTGCACTGAAAGAAAGAAGGCTAAAGAAGAGTGCCCTTTTCCTACTAAATTTCTAGAAATCTTTTTTACTGCCCTCCACCTCCCTTGCTAGTTTCTGCAGCCTAGGTTGCCCTTTCACCTTCACATCTTCAATCAATTTTTCCTTGTTTGTCATTAGCAAGTCCAACAAAGCATCCCCCCCTGTCAGTTCACTGATTTCCTGCATAAATAAATTATCTTAAATACATTCCAAAATCTTCCTGGATTGCTTGCACCCAGTCATATTACCCTTCCAGCAGATATCATGGTAGGTAAAAGCCACCCACAAGTATTAAGGCCTGTGACAACGAGGCTTTCTCCGGCTATTCAAAGTAGGCTTCATCTGCCTCTTCTTCTTGATCAGGATGCCTGTTGCTTACTACAACACAACTACTACAACATCAGTTGTGCTGGTCTGTTCTCGAAGCCTCACCCACCCTTCATCAAGTGCTTCATCCCAAAGCAAAGCTACACACATTCAAGTCACTTCTTTGTATAAAGAACAAACCTTCCTCCATACATACCCACCCTATCTTTCATAAGGAGTTGGCATCCCACCATTGCAGTGTTCCAGTCATGAGTTCTCCTAGCATGTCTCTGTAGTCCCAGTGAAGTGATAACTCTGCAGATGTACATGGAATTGTAATTCCTTGTGTGTATTTCCCATGTTACCTGCATCGTTGTACAGGCAATTGAGATGGGTCAAATTGTGCTGCTTTTTACAGGAAAACTGTCGCATTGTCCTACACCTGCACCTTATACTCTCACTTATCTTCAGGTTATGGTAATCCTCCCCTACTGCACCTAGATAAAGCCTTCCTCATTAGGTTGCCAAGCCTAGTTTCTATAGAATGGAGTGGAATGGAATGGAATGGAATGGAATAGAATAGAATAGAATAGAATAGAATAGAATAGAATAGAATAGAATAGAATAGAATAGAATAGAATTTCAGTTGGAAGGGACCTACAATGATCACCTAGTCCAACTGCCTGACCACTTCAAGGCTGACAAAAGGTGAAGCACATTATTAAGGGCATTGTCCAAATGCTTCTTAAACATCTGACAGGCTTGGGGCATTGGCCACCTCTATCAGAAGCCTGTTCCAGTTTTTGACCACCGTCTTGGTAAAAAAATGCTTCCTAGTGTCCAGTCCAAACCTCCTCTGATGCAGCTTTGAACCATTCCCATATGTCCTATCACTGGATCCCAGGGAGAAGAGATCAGCACCTCCCTCTCCACTTCGCCTCCTCAGGAAGGTGTAGAGAGCAACGATGTCACCCCTCAGCCTCCTTTTCTCCAAAGTACACAAGCCCAAAGTCCTCAGCTGCTCCTCACAGGACATGTCTTCCAGCCCTTTCACCAGCTTTGTTGCCCTTCTCTGGATGCGTTCAAGATCCTTCACATCCTTCTTAAACTGTGGGGCCCAGAACTGCACACAGGACTCCAGGTGAGGCCGCACGAACACTGAATACAGGCAGGATAATCTCCTCTTTTGACCAGATGGGTATACTCTGTTTAATGGACTCCAGGATGGGGTTTGCCTTCTTGGCTGTTTCATTCTTTCAGATCTAACTGATGTCCATGCAGCAACTCTTCTTGCTCAAAAACGATCCCACAGTCACAAAAGCCAAAGCCCTGCCTGTAACACTGACCACATGGCCAGGTGATGACCAGGTGGATTAGTCCATCTCTGCCTGAGCCTTTCCTGCCTTTGCAGGAGGTTTAAGGAGAACATCACCTGGGTCCACAACTTTTCACCCTAGAGCTCTGTAGACACTCTTGATATGCTCTAGGTTACCCCTGGCAGGATGATCGGTGTCTGTGATAAGCAAGAAGCAACTGTCCAATAGGCTGACAAGCCTTGCAGAGGGACTGCAAGGGGCTTCACAGATTTTGGCCCTCACCAAGAAATCTCCCAGGACATCAGATCTGATTAGCAGACTGGTCCTTCTGACCCCTCTGCAGGAGGGAGCCTCCGTTAACTACTGCTCACCTTTTCTCTTTTGTGAGGCACAAGGTTTGTCAGCATTGACTGGCTCTAATGCATCCCCTGACAGGTGTTTGTCCTCACCAGTGGTCAGGGCACTCAACCTATTCTGTAGTTGATTTGCAGGTGGAGCAGGAACCTCCCTCCTATTGCCAGAAGTTACAAGCTTCCAGCCTCCCCCATCCTGACAGCTACCTTTCACTACCTGTGTGGCCAAGGTCCCCAGCTGTCTGCCTTTCCTTCCCTTCTTCCTTCTTTGCTTGCTTGCTTAATTTGTGTGGCTCGGGGTCTGGCCTCTGCAGACTTTCCACAAGGACCTTGTAAATCTTCTCTTCAGTTTTCTTCATGTGTGTGGCCTGCTCATCTCCTCTTCAGTGCCTTCATTGGGCAGCTTAGTATCTCAACTGGAGTGGAGCTCTCATCAGAGAGGCCACTACACCCCACCAGCCCCAGGAAGAAGCGCCAGGCCCTCTGTACAATCCCAGACCAGGGCAGTGGCCACCTCAACCTGGAGCTCCAACTGGGCTGAGGCCCACACCGTGCCCCAGGCACTATCCCCAGTTGGTGCTGAAGCTGACTGGGGAAGCTGCATACAATGAGGTTAAGCAACAGTGGCTCAAGCTCTGCAAACAGCTGAACCCACCAGGCACAGCCTCCATTATTATTCCATTACTGCTGATTTCCTTAAAAGCCTTTTTTGAGGGACTTGGTCAACAGCTTTTGGAAACCAACTTCATCTACATGGTCTTTGAAGAGACCTCTATTGAGTCAGTAAGATGAGGCTTCCATTTAAAAATGCCAAATTGACTTGTCTCATGTAGATGGATTTTTATCCAGCTATCCACTTTTTCTATTGTGTTTCTAGTTTCCACGGGCTGGAGACAAATTAGGATTGCAGGTTTCATGTTCTCAGATCATCACAGAGGGTTTTTTTAAACACCGGCATTACATTTGCCATTCCCAGTCCTTGGGTACCAAGGCTGTTGTAGGTAACAGATTACATGTGATTGCTGTTATTGCAACGATATTATCTTTTGACTCTTTTAGATCTCCTAGGTAAATACTATCTGGGGCTGGTAGTTTATAACTATGCCCTGAAAGTACCTCTTTTTTCCAAAGCCAATTTTGATGTCTAGCTGAAATATGAACTGATAATCCATCCTAGTATTATTAACAAATCTTTCTATCTAATGTAAATATAAAATATTGCTACATGCAGACTACAGTTTCAGCTGTGTAGTGACATTTGCGTTTTCAAAGGTATCTAGAAATAGTCCCGGTCATTAACATAGTTGCACGATTTAATGAATGCAACTTAAAGAGAGATGAGATATTTCAACACTAATATGCAAACAATCTCTAGGAGTTTGTAGAGGTCACCCTTTACCATTTAATATAGTAAAAATAATGCAATTCACAAATAGACCACAAAATGCACACAGAAAGTATGTGTGTTTGAGAAAAAAGTGAGAAATAAAGAAGGGGTTTTTCGTTTTTTTGGTGTGGTTTTTTTTTGTTGTTTAAGTATGTGTCATCCGATGTGTAACTGAAGCTTGTGACTATTTATTTATTGATTTTTACAGCAGTAGTCTTCAGTGATAAAAATGGTCTATATCAGCACTAACAATCTATATTAAATGAACACAGCATAAATACATCAAATAAGGAAAAGAACAGTTGATAACCTATCATCAAGAAGGAGGTTCAAATCGAAATCTGGAGAAACAAGTTTTAGCTCTATTTTGGCTGTCCAGGTTAAACTTTCTGTCCAATATAGAGCAGTTGAAGTTGATTCTGGCATAGACAGAACAAGTGTCTGTTGCTGATATTTTAAGGACTGTAAGGATGGAAAAAAAAAAGTCAGAGACATGGCAGAAAGTCCACTGATAAACGTACAGGTAGAACATTGTACTCTGTAGTTTGATTCTCTTCCTAATACTCAGGTGTTTGCTGCCATGGAAACATTTATAATAACCCCATTTTAACAAACAAATTATGAACTACTAAAGAAGAACATCAAAACAACATTTGGATGCTCCTTGAAGAATTATGATCATGTGACTCTATAAAGCTTGAATAAAATCAGTTCGGGATAATTTGTAGCTGTCCAATGCCCTAATAATACTCGTGTTTTATTAACTAAGCTTTATTACTTGCTGTATATAAGGAAGGAGAACACAAAATGGGTCTTAATTTCCCCTCCTTTGTACTTGCATGGGAATCAAGATGCATGATATAAACCTTCTATTTATGATAAGTATCTTGCATTATGTGTGCTATCTAATGCCTTTACCTATGAGTAAGATCAAAAGAGAAGAGGAATGGAAAAGAGAATGACTAGGATGAACTTGGTCAGTGTTTTATGTGTGTATAACAAGCAATAATATAGTCTTTGCCATTAAAGAAATTAGCATCTGAAACAAGAAAATCATGGTTAGTGTTAACTCATTTAAACAGCAGATTCAGAAATGACTGCTGTACAACTCCTCCCTTGAGTATGTTAATCAGTAAGAAACAAGAGTTGTGCTTGTTCTAGCATAATAAATACTTGTGTGTGTATGATAACTTTTGGAGGATGATCTTCCGCTGCAGAAGTACAAAGTACATTCCCTCCCACCCTGAATATTTACACCTGATCATTACAGCATTGTTAGGAGAAATGTATATTAGAAGACATAAGATGAAATGAAAGTGATTCAAATCTTGGAGGAGTTCTTCAATCACTTAATTCCTGCATTTAAGATAAAAATGGGCAATGGAGTTTCATACAAGAAATCATCCTGTGCTACCAGTTTGCTCTGAATGAAAGCAATGTTTCCTTTTGTTTTGTGAAATAAAAGGCTTAACCAAAACTCAACTAATGGCTTTGGGTTGAAATTTTCAAGTAGGAAAAGAATACCTTCTGGAGGCATTGGGGAATATGCCTTTGCTCAAAGACAGGACTAAATATGAGCAAGAGATCACTGTGACTGAGCCAAAGGGTTTCGATATAAGAAATTAAGCTCTTTGGTGTTCAAAGTATAGAGCAGAAATGCTATATTATGGAGGTGTCTTCTTGGCCATGTGGCCAAGATGAGTGGATTGAGAGCAGCCCTGCGGAGAAAGACTTGGTGGTGTTGGTGGACGAAAAACTGAATATGAGCCAGCAACGTGCGCTTACAGACCAGGAAGCCAATCACATCCTGGGCTGCATCATAAGAAGTGGGACCAGCAGGTCAAGGGAGGTGATTCTCCCCCTCTAATCTGGTCTGACCCCACCTGGAGTACTGCTTCCAAGTCTGGAGCCCTCAACATGAGAAGGACATGGACCTATTGGACTGAGTCCAGAGGAAGGCCACGAAGATGATCAGGGGGCTGGAGCACCTCTTTTATGAAGACAGGCTGAGAGAGTTTGGGTTGTTCAGCCTGGAAAAGAGAAGGCTCCAGGGACACCTTATAGCGGCCTTCCAGTACTTAAACAGGGCCTACAGGGAAGGTGGGGAGGGACCTTTTATCAGGCAGTGTAGTGATAGGATGAGCGGTAATAGTTTCAAACTGAAAGAGGGTAGATTTAGATTAGATATTAGCGTGAAGTTCTTTACTGTGAGTGTTTTGAGGTTCTGGAACAGGTTGCCCAGAGAAGCTGTGGCTGCCCCCTCCCTGGCAGTGTTCAAGGCCAGGCCAGATGGGGCTTTGAGCAACCTGGTCTAGCAGAAGGTGTCCCTGCCCATGGCAGGGGGGGTTTGAACTAGATGATCTTTAAGGTCCCTTCCAAGCCAAACCATTCTATGATTGTCAGGGACTCTCATTTTAATTTTTGTAAAATTATTATAATACATATGCAGTAACAATCTGAATTAAATCGATGTGGCAGCCTTAATTCTGTTTAACTTTGCACCTGTAATAGTTAAATAAGGTTTCTAATGTATAATTTTATATACAATACTGACTATAAGAGCAGGTGAAATACCTGACTGCTATTTCCAGAGAAGAGCTAGGTAGTAAAAATGCTAATTTGTAAATGTGAAATATTTATTAAACTTTCAATGGAGCCAGTCTTGAAAGAGCTGATGAATTGGCAAGAGTGATGCATTGAATTCTTTTAGCATTTTCCCAAGGATTCTGGAAATTTGCCAGGAAAAAAGCAAGTTTTAACTCCTATATAAAAAGTAGTCTAAAAATGATTTTGCTTATGTATATTGCAACAGCAGGTTCACCGTGCTCTGCAAATGTATTAGAAAATATAAGCTTCACTTGAAAGTGTTGACATAAATTATATGGAGCCCCAGAACTGGCTTTCATTTTTCACTGGAACTTTTTGATATTAAAAATATCTGTTTCATAAATGAACTTTTCAGGTTTGAGATTTTGGTTTTTGTCTTCTGGTTTTAATGTTAAAATACCACTTGATGTGGAACAGTTCTTATTCTATAGAAAGCCAAAGCCAGTGGTTGAAGGCCATAGTAATGGAAAAAAAGAGTCTCCAGTTCAGTGTATTTTGTACTGTAGAATGGTATGATGCATACTGATGTAGGTGCTCTTGGCAAGTGTATATTGAGTCTGAGATACTAGGCTACTGGAATTCAATCCTTGTTACATGCACAGATTAATTTTATTTTAAATTGACCTCATCTCACTCCTAAAATGTTATTGGTTTAATGGGCTAAGCCTATCCATTATAAGTATATCATTTATTACAGAGTATTAAGTGAATTTAAAGTATAATTAACTTTAAGTGAATTTGATAATTAAGATAACTTTAAATTCAAATTCAATTTTACAAATAGCATGTCTTGTCACCATTGACATCAGCAGTAGAAAATATCCCATTTTCAATGTTTTTTACTTGATTTTGGGCTAATATCACACTAGACTGCAGAATACTCTGTTTCGTCTCCTTGATTAGTGAAACCATTGCATCAGAATTGAATAAGATCGAAAATATTTAATGGAAAAATGCTTATATGCTAATAAAGTCACAGTATCATAATAGTCATGTCAGACAGAGACATCATCATTGTCTAGCAAGGAATGTTCAGCATTGCATGTTCATAAACATAAACTAAAGCACAGTAAACTGTAATAAAACATGCTTGGTTAAAATACTCTCAGTAGAGACTTCAATCAATCCACCAGTTCTTATCTCTCCTGGGAGTAGGTCTTTTCCAAACAGCATGACTGTGTATACAGAATGTTTTCTGGAGTGGTGATTGTGAAATGCAGGATGGTTGCTATAATGACCTCATTGTCACAAAATTATGCTAATCATGCACCATAGGTGCTTCTGCATGTACCATGTGTGCACAATGCATTGGTGCTTCATTCTTTGTTTTGACATATGACATTGAATTTATTTCTGTACTGGCACTACTAGAGCTGTTCAGGTAGAGGACTAACAATGTATTGCATAAAGGCAGACTGTTGAAACTCTTTTTTAAAGTGAAAGTCATTTGGAATAACACAGTAACACAGTGAATGAAAGACACTGCTGAAATAAGTTTGTTCCATCAGTACTCTGGTGTGATGCTGTTTCATATCAGTTTGTCCCTCTGGTTTTCTTAGAAAAGGAAGGTGTATAGGTAATAGCTGGTTGTGCTTCAGGAATTCCTAGTTGCTGCAACAGTGTCTAGGGATTTATTATTGGGTGCTGTAAATCTGAAGACTTTTAGTCACTCAGGTTGATGCTGGGCTGAGCTGCCTTCAGGTAGCCTCAGAATTTATGGGAACATAAACCTACCTTATATCCATTCATTTCCTCAGGCATGCCAAGTGGAATAAGTCACTTTTGCTTTTCTTGTCCCCCTGCTCATGTCATTCTCTACATTGTGGCAGAGTAGAATCCAGGCTATATAAGCTACTACAGAAGAAAATATGGTAAGGAAGTGAAGTACTATTGTCAGTTGTCTCTCTCAGTTATTGAGAATAGACCGGGATATTTGACAGTGGCCTGGATTATTCATAGTATCTTCCTGTGCATGTAGTTTGGAAGTTCTGATCTTTTGTACTTAAGGTTTTGCTGTATGTCTTTTGTAGAGCACAGGGAAAGACTAGATACTCTTATGGCACCTTCTGGATTTAATCTCTCCTGCATTCTTACTGTTTCAGAGAACTGGTGACGTTTGCTCAGGATAGACTCAGCTTGGTTATAAGTGTGCACAGCTGTACAACTGTGATAAATAAGTATTTGGTTTTGTCAAGAGGAGTTGAACAGTACTGTTTAGTGAAGTATTAACAATTCAGCTTATTAATGTTCTTTTGAAGGATATAAATGCATTAAGGCATATTTATACTTAAAAAGCTGGACTACTTTAGGCAAATGTACATATACAGAATTCCTGTTTAAATCTTTCTATCACTCAGTAAATATAATTGCTGCAAGACTCTTTCATTTCTGTAACTGTCTCACTTTTGTGCGCACTCTTTCTGTTTTTCTGCCCGACACAAGGAGAAAACTAAGGCCCCTTCTCCTATAATCATGTTGTTAATGAGTTTGCAATTATAGTCAACAGTAATTGGTAAAACAAATGTGTATAAGTCTCTTTTTTGCCCTTTTATGCCTCGACTCTCTGCTATTCCTCATTTCTACCCGAAATCAGTGATACATTTTCCATTGATTTACTATAACAGGGAAGAGATCTAGCTGCCTGTTAACAAAGTGTGGCATATTGAAACCAGGTGGGGGGAATGAATTGGTTGAAGAGACATTATCCAAAAAACCTCTTTATTTTTCTGTAAGATTTTAAAATGAAAAATAATTTTGTCATAGTTCTATGCCTATATTGTATTTTTAATTAAAATTTTAATTATTTGTTCCATATTGCTGAATTAAGAACTAACACTTTTTTGGGAAAAAAAAATCATCTTGTTGTTATCCAGAGTCTGATTTGAGCTCATTGAAGTTAATTGCATTTTTCCCATTAGCTAGGATGGTTTCAGATACATCAGATTTACGGAGTTTATGGTGGTTGTTAAGAATCTTGTAAATACCAGAAGAACTATATGAAGGAAGAGAGGAGTACTTTCAAAATATCAGTCTTGATTTGCCTAAGTTAAGACAGTCCCAGCTTAACACTCATTGCAAGCCACAGTGTACCTAATTGTCCTCAATCAGGTAAGCTAAAATCAGAAGATCACGACATGATTAAATAACATCTTCATTAAAAAGTGTCATGGTTTGTCTTAGAGAGAAACAATTGAGGTTAGGTTTGCATGCATATTTCTTATCTTCATATTTTTAGGGTGAATTAAGAAATACTATATTCATTGAAAATTAAAAGGGAATAATTAGTGGGTAAAGTGGTTGAATGCAATGTTCAGTGCATAAAATATTACATTACTTAACATAAACTTTGCAGTGCTTAATTGTGCTGATTTTTCACTTTTATCAATAAAAAGAGCCAGCAAATTCATAGTCTACAATACCACAATTAATTTTCAATCATTTGTTTACGTACTTTTTTTTTTTTTTAAATTAAAATAAAAGGTTACAAACAGCCCTGAAAAAAATGTAGTGGTTTTACAATTTCGTTTACATCTGTCTGTTGAAAGTGCACACTCTCTTTTCCAGTAAACATTTTGTTACTTACTGTGTTGGCAATGAGGATTTGTTTGTCCTTGTAACATAATGATCTGGACTATTTATTTAATGGTAATGAGACTTCCCTTGAGGATATATATTTTTTATTGCACTTCTTAGTCTCTGTCCACAGTCAATACAATACAGAAATTGTGCCTGAGCATGGATCATTTACTACATTTACAGTTTTTGTGGATCTGTCATGTTTTTTCTCCCCATTGTTGCTCTACCAAAATTTTCCTCACACCTCTGCAAACAGTAAAAAAAAAGGGGAGAAAAGAATGTTTTTGGGTTTTTTATAGTTGAGAAATAAAAAAATATACATTCATTTTTAATGCCTTTCATTTTGTTTTGTATACAAATTAAAAAGTTTGAGTTCTTTCAATCAAGTCCTAACAATATTTTGAGCAAAACTTAAAGGTTTGAGTTCTTGTCTGATTTTTTAATGATGACTGAGTACTGTAATATGACCACTTTGTTAACACATATTATTTTCACTGCCTTTTTTTGTAGCTGATATAGTTTTGGAGAAACTACTATGTGGGCTTCTTTAATGATGACAATATTTTTGAACCAGAAATTCTGCATCAAAAAGTTCCATTTTAAGTCTTCAGTAACCTTTATGATATGCAAAGGCTGAACTGACGTTGCTAAAACCAGTTGTAAATCACCTTTTTATAATAATGCCTATGAAATCAAATTTCCCAAGTAGCTCTGCATATAAAACTATGTGCAGAAAAATCAGAATATACTGATAGAATCACTAGTATTTTAATTATCCTCTTTATAAATCTGATATAAAAGAATACTTTAATGAGCCATCAAACTGTTTCTTAAAAATGTGATATTCCTAAGAATAGTGTCTGGTTCTCTACTTTTTAACCTAGATTCCTGATAAACACAATAGTGAAAAGATCGGCATTTCAAATATTATTTCAATCTTCACTTTAGTAAGGATGCCAATTACTAAAAAACCACACTGTCAGTGCCACTATATAAAGTGGTAACCAGAGGTTTCACATAGAAGCTGTCTCCTTTTTGCCATTAATTATTGTGATAAACAGTTGAGGGGTTTTTTCACTTGTAAAATAAATACGCTTCTTTAAATTGTAAACATGAACAAAATGATTGAACTCTGTTTAAAGTAGTTCTGTAACACTTACTAAATTACAAAATTAACTATATTATTAAATCTGTTTACTGCAGCATCTCACAATATATGTTATGAATTACACAGAATATAAACTAATGAAAATATATACTTTAGGGGGGACTTATATCCTCTAACTTAAAATGTCTAAAAATCAAATAATTGAGCTAGCACCTCTCAGCTTCTTCCATAACAAATAGAGGAAATGGGAACTTCTAGAAGACAATGTTCTGATTGTGGTGGAACATTTGTCCATTCACCAAGAGCTGAATTACCACCTGCGGATTCCTATTTCTTTCCATTGTCTACAAACAATGGGAATGAAAATAGAAAGAGAGAGTTAGAGCTAAGTTGGGATGAATGATGATATTGTTATCAAATTTGTGATGATTTATTTCTTTAGCAAAGTTTGGTAATTTGAAGAGCAAATAAGACAACACAGGCATGAAACATTGAAGTGATTAACTGGTTGGGGTTGAAAGAATTTGTCACTATAAGATAGTCTTTACTTACCTCTTATGTTAAATGTTACGTTACTTTTAAAGCAACTTGCTTGATGAGTGAAAGCAAGTTGTCTTAGCAAGAGCTTCTGACTACTGCTGAAATAGATAGGCTTTGAGGTTATTAAATCTAGTTCCTGTCTAAAAAAGGTAGGAATTTCTATTTCTCTGATAAAAGCTTGGGGTGAAAAGAGTGAAAGAGAAGGGGAAGAAAATAAAAGGAAAAGAAAAAGGAAAAGAAAAAGGAAAAGATAAAGGAAAAGAAAAAGAAAAATAAAAAAGAAAAAGAAAAAGAAAAAGAAAAAGAAAAAAGAAAAAGGAAAAGAAAAAGAAAAAGAAAAAGGAAAAGAAAAAGAAAAAGAAAAAGAAAAAGAAAAAGAAAAAGAAAAAAAAAGAAAAAGAAAGAAAAAGAAAAAAAAAGGCAAAAAAAAAAGCTTGGAAAGGAGAGGAAATTAACAGGTTTTTAAAGAAACTTTATGAAAAACCAAGAGATACAGAGTAAACTATAAGCTATATTTAGTATGCATCTCTGTTGCCCTTGTGACTCTTGCTATTAAATTTAAGGTAGTGGGTAATATAGCACGTGGAAAGAATCCCATCTTCCTTAATCTGTCTTCATGCTAAAGAAATATAGAATAGCAGAGAGATAGAAAAGAGATGAGCGACTTTGTAAAATAATCTGCAGATCACACAAATGGCAAGCATCAGTAAACAGTACGTTATGTAGTATTGAAGTGAAACTGAGGCCAGAAACTAGTACCTTTTTCCTTATTTCCTGAGGGCCTGATCTAGTAGGAATGTTAATAATACACATAATAGAAAAAAAAAAAACCAACAACCCAAAACACACAGATTCTTCCATCACTTAATTTTAAAGTTAAAGGGAATTGCCCATATTTTCATAAATATAAAAGTGTTTTGCAGACCAATGAAGAGGGTGGTCATCTGCTCAGTTTTTCCTCTGCCTGAAGAGGTTCAAACCCACCTGTCTCATCAGTCAGCAGATTTAGAGAAAGCCTTGTGGTTAGGACTGAGAGAGATCTCTGATTATACTGATTAAAGTGATTTACTGTCCCACAAGTGATAGTAATATAAAATGACTGAGTGAGTGAAAGAGGGCATCTATATCTATCCTAAGGTTTGTGTGTAGAAATGGGATAGGGCTTGGTTCCTGTCCCAATTTCATTTGTTTTAGATGAAAGATCCTTTTCATAATATAATGACTACTCTGTTAACGTAATCTGGTGTTTTGAAATCTATTCAAAACATCTAACTCTTAGCTAGATAAAGTGTTTTTCAAAGTTTACAGTTAGCTCAGTAGTTTTAGTGGTATAAATAGTATATTCAGTCATGTCTAAGATACAACTTCAGAAATGAAGCAAAGAACACCCTAAGCAAGATCCTCTGTTCACAACTAAACACAAGCATTATCCCAATTCTTGGTGTTATAACACCCCATGATTGTCAGACATTCTTACTGATGCGTTGTTTAATAATAAGTTATCAAAACAGCCTAAACAATCTGAAAATCTTGCAGGACTAGAAAGGGTATTGCAGGTTCTCATACCAAATCAAAATCTCACAATTGTGAGACTTTCCTTTTACATCTGCAGAAGCTGGTGCTGACTTGTGTCATAGCCCCAGGCTACGCTCAAGGAAATAAAAAATGAGAACATAAGTATTGTCATATTTTGTTGCAGTTGTGTAAGAGAAAAGTATTTTGCATGACATGTGGAAGACACTAGAGAGCTTTCAGATGAGTAGGTCTATGGTGTAGGTAAGGTATCAAGCCAAATATAATACCTGGTCCTGGAGTGAGTTGTAGCCTGTCTGCTCTAGAGGAGTCTAGCAACAGTTAGCATGGAAGGGGTCTGTACCAAATGAGCTGCAAAGAAGAGGTACTTCTATAGACGTTGCAAGAGAAATACAGATGGATCTAAAGACACTAAAAGTCAGTGGAAACCAAAATCAAAATTAGTATTTATTTAACCAATGTGGGTTTAATAAAGAAGTTCTGAAGTTCTGCTAAACCTAGTACTTTAGGTATTTTTAGATTACCTGTAATGATACTGAGAGGTCATTGAAGAGGAGGTATTTGTTTCTCACACATTAGGTAGTAGACAAACCTAAAGAGACTTTACAAGGCTACACAGGTCTATCTCATAAATGTTCTTCATTATTGAATGAGTTGAAGAACTGGACTTCAACTGAAGTTGTGAAAGATGTGCCACATGAGATTAATGTTCAACGTGTTTGACTGAAAACATGCTTGGAACTCTGTCACTCCATGACATTTGATTTTTTTCTTCCAAAAATTTCTTAAGCAGAATACTGAGATGTGAACTTAACAGGGGGGCAATTACACTATGCCGCAACTTTATATAGTGTTCAGTACACGTTTTGCCAGTCATTTCATGAAAGGTTGTAAAAGTAATAGCTACTTTTTATAAAAAAGGAAACATGTACACCATGTGAATAAGCCTTTCTGCTTTTTCTACATGTCTGTTGGTGATAAAGGGAAAATTGGAAAAGATTATCTGTCCTCCTGCCATTATGAGTGAGTTAAGGACCTTCACAGATCAGTTTCTCAATTCTATTTAAAAAAGTTTAAATTACCTTTTCAGGCAGACTGATCCATTATGCAAGACACTTCACCACTTGTGGTGAAGGGAAACAAACTACAGCATTCTACATGGGATTTTCAGGCATAAAAAGAAACTTGCAATGTAGATGACTGCAGGTTTTTGGCAGTTTATCTCATATTTGTAATTTGTCCTCATGTGATTCACAGGTTTCAGATATGAACAAAAAAAAAAATTCAAAAGGAATTAACAGAAACCAAAAACTTATTAAGAGACGAAGCATGTAATAGCCAAGATCACTTAGCTGATCTCTACCTAAGTTTCTTACTCAGGCTGCATTTCTTCCCCCAAAGCTTTACAGGTCATACTGGTAAGTACGTATGGTACGTACTTTAATGAGACAACAGTTTGGATCTATGTGAGGCATTTAGTGAGGGTGAGAAACAAGCCAGCTCAACATTCCTCTAAAAGAAGATTTAGTCCTAATTTAGGATTTAGAGGAAACTTAGAGAGAAGGAAATTAGAACCTTTCTTCCTCCTGCACTGACTTTGCTGCAGAGAACCACTGCTTCCTGAGTCAGCCTATATTTATTTCTCTTGAATTGATAATCTTTCTCCTTACCTTGTGATAAGTTCTGCACACCTTGCTGTCTACATTGACCTTTGTTCTAGCCAAATGCTAAGTTAGCTAGACTCTGCATTATAATCAGGAAAGTTTTCACCTGCATGTACAACCTTCATTCCATGTTCCTGCTTCACCTGGTCCTGGACAAGAAATTCCCCAAACCACTGCAGTATTAACTCTTTAGCAAGCAAATCATGTCTGGCCTCTGCAAAGCTGTCTTAAAGTTCGGTTTTTCTAGTAAATTTATCACGTTTATACTTTATTGTTTCATGAAAGCAAATAGGAAAAAGAAGGAAACAGAAGCCCATAACACCTTTCTCTCCTAAGAAAGAAAAAAATCTTCAAATAACTATCACAGAGGATTTATTTTTCTTGAGTTTCAGTAGACAGCTAAACCACTTTCCTCCCTGAGATATCAGCATAAGAACTTTTAATGTTATGTTGCTTTGTTTGAATAGATGATTCATAGATTTTAAGATGACAAAAGAATGATTTAGTATAAGCTTCTTATTATTATGTCATGAAAGGCTGAAAGGAATGGTAGGCAGGTTAATAAATACCTTTAAAACTTGAGTGGTTTCTTCTATGGAAATCTTATTTTGTCAGTAGTTTTCTTTGTCTTGAATGATCATCATGCATATGAAAATATGCACCTGTATAAATGATCATATGTGCACACAAACATGTGTGCATATCAGAATACACATATGTATGTCTTGTCTGAAAGACATATAGATGTAAGCTGTGTTAAATTGGCAGTGATTTCACTGCCATCTGTTAAGTATTTATAGACTACATCACGTCAATTTTTTCTTGAGGTTTTTTTTTAGGAGATTGATGTGAAGCTAACAGACCCATAGCTGCCTTGATCAACCAATTTCCTTTTTAAAATGTAGGGGAGAACATTAGCTTGTCCAAATTCCCTAGACCCTACACTGTAGTCTGAATTTATTAAAGAATCATCATCAGTCATCCAGACTGCTCCTTGATTCATAATGTTAATGTTCTTCTCTTCAAGTTAGTCTGATTAGCTTGCATATACATTTGACTTACCTACTACGGCCTTTCAGTTTGCACTATGATGATATTTAATGCCCATCTTTTATCATTTAAAATAGGATCTAAACTGGATTTAAACCATTTAACAGCTGTCACACAATGCCATTTTATTTAGTGATGGAATAGAGAATATTTTCTTATTACTTATGGTGGAATATTTCATCTGGCTTTGTTCCAAACACAGAAATACTCTTATTCTGTTTTGACATGCTGCATTATGATTGATTGATGAATTGGCCATCTGTGTCAACTTCAGGTCACATATCAGTGCTAGAATATTTTTTGTTTCCAATGTCATGTAGTACTTATTAGCCTTACTATTTGCCTTGAAGTTTCATGAATACATTTAGTTTCCTTTAGCAATTTCTTGTATTTCCCAGTTGACAGTGTATACACATAGCTGTCAGCTTCTCCATTTTTCCATTGGTGATATATGTGGTTGGCAGTTCCTTGTCATTAAGTCAAAACTGAATGCAGAGTCTGGAAAAGTGTTTATTACATGTTTCTCTGGTCATGTTTTCCCTACAGAAATCCTGGAGACCAAATATTTGTTCCTATAAATATTTTGATAACTCTTACCAGACTTCCACAAAAGCAAAGTATTGAAATGCATGGGTCACCTGCATGCCAAAGGAGCCTGCAGAACAGTTGGATGTAGGATCAGTGTTAAAAATTGTGGGTTTAAAGTGCTCTAAATTAATTCATCATCCCTGGTCTACTAAGATATCACTATTCCACATTTCCTTAGTTTCTTTTCAATTGTGATGCCCTGAATATTTTTGTAGAAACGGGTAAGATAAAATCAAATATTGTTATTGTAATTTATTAGATTTAAAACAGTTGTGGTTGTGGAAAATGTATGCAATCAATAGTAAACTGTAAAAAAAAAATTAATTATGATCTCATAAACTATGATAAATTCTATTTCCAATATAGACAAATGCGTATATTACCAAGTAACAGTCTGCACACAGTTTTAATGAGAGATGATAAGATTAGATACTTATTCCAGGTAGCACTTGACTCTGGAAGAAGTTCCAGAGGGGCAAAAATATACTGAGTTGTGATCACACATATTACAATCTTGCTTTCTGTTTTGATTTGCTCAGTTGTATGAAAGAAATAACTTTAAAATACTATTTTTTGAAATTTGTGAAAATATTGAAATAATTTTTGGGGATTTAAATGTTAGTAATGCCATAATGTGTTTATTCTGTGTACATACACATGCATATATTTGGATATATAAGGAAATTTAAAGTGAATGTGACAAGTAGACATGAATCATAGATACTAAAGTTATGATTTAATTTAATTGAATGTCTAATATTTCTGATTAGGAAAAAGAAGCAGTAAAAAAATTCTGAGTCCAGTCATGTTAGCCTTTTGTGCACTGAACTTATATTGAAACAAAGGGAAGCCTAACATGAGAGTTTGAAAAATCACCAGAAGCTCTAGCTGTTAAGAATAGCATACAGTGTTATTATTTCTTTATTTGAATATTCATCCCATTAATGATTGGTGATGGATTCCTGCAATTTGGGTAACTGGATTATTTTTAACAAGTGAAAGACCAGGCATATTTGTTATTAGTTCAATAGCCAGAGCATTATATTGTGCAAGAATTAGGTTGTTATTGTTTTTTTCTGTTTGAAATCATAGTTGTCCCATAAGTGATGGAGAACAAAGCAGTTTAAAGTAGGTTAGCTAACAGAATGGGAAATAGACATGACAAGTAAGGAATTTAAAATGCTTCTGGAATATTACCAAATGCATTTTGGGCAATGTGAAGCACACTAGCAGAGGAAGACAAAAAAAAAAAAAAAAAAAGCTCAGAAACAGCAGTAGTTGTAAAACAAAGAGACAATAGATTTTCATGTATATTCTTGCAAATGAAGTCTTATGTTCTGCACCATGATGTCTTCCATTGGGATTGATCTGGTTGCCTTAGCATAAAATATCCAGTGTCAACTGGGATTTTCTGCTGGCTTCCAGCTCTTTCTGCAATAGGTTGCAAGTCTCATTTTCCTCCTGTCATAGCTCCCAGCTCAAGGTGTATGTCTTGGATTCCCTGGGACTTCTCAAATAGTACCGGACACTTAGTTTGGATAGCTGACCCCAAAACACTGAACTGAACAACACTACAGGTTTATACCTTTTTAGTTATGTCTTATGAAAGATTTTATTCAAACAAGAATAAAAAAGAAATCAAGGACATGAACTATCACATTATATAGAAACAATATTGATGGGGGCAGTTCAGAAGGCAGTAGTGACCTGCAAAAAATGAACTGTAAATCACGAAAAAATCTTTAGCTGCAAAGGTCAGTCTAGGGCAGAGTAAATATAGCGGTGAAACACTAGCCAAAGAGAACAAGACAAAGAAGTATGCTATATTGTCCTCAGAACCATCTGGAAATTGATTAATTCAATTCAAAAGGAATGAGTTTTTAAAGGGGAATTGGAAGGATTTGATTTTATTTCTTAGTTTATTTTCATAAGATTACAGAAGAGAATGTACAGAAAGTCAACAGCAACAAAAAATTAAAAGAAACTTTTTACTGTAGGTAGTGAAAACCAGGATAGCTGTGAGTTCTATGTATACACCCAAGATCAAAACTTTCCGCAATGAGTGATGTCAGAGCTACCCAAGTCAGATATCAACACAGAAAATTTCCCATTGCCCAGTCTTTTCTCTCTCTTTGTCTATTTACACCACAGTTTGTTGTTGTTCTTGGGGTAAGAAAATGTTGAGAGCTGAATGCTGACAAATTAAGTCTTCAACATTGTGTTTTAACGAAAGTTGTATTATATTAGTGCGCCTCTTTTATGCAGGTATGTGAAATAATTAAAAAAGTTTTATTTGAAAAGATTTAATTCCATGCTTGCAAGTATCTGACATAGCCCACTCACTGTTGTTTTTTTCTTTTGAGGTAAAGCCGATGAAGTATATGGGCTGGTATGGTTGGGTTTTTGCCATGTCATTGTATTTTGCTGGATCCACAGTTACTACAACCATATCCGTAAAGCCCAATTGTTAACCACAGCGATAAAACACAACTACTATACAGGGCCACTCCAGAGGTAAAGCCTCTTCTGTGATACTTATGCCCAGTCAGTACCGCAGGTAGATTCTGCTCAGTGTCTTTTCCCCTTATCCCTGGAGCTCCCAGCCTCAGTTCCGTCACTTCTTCAGCTGTAGCTTATTTGCTTGTGTCAGGGCCCGTTCTACCTGCAATTCTAACCACTGAGAAGAATCATTTTTTTGTGGAGCAAACAGTAACATCTGCGCAATATTGTTGCAAGATCTCTGAGCCGGATGGTAAATCTGTATAGCACAGGGCTGTGCAGAGTCCCATAGAAGTAGTAGTTTAAGTCCCCAAATCAGAGTAGGTAACAACTTTCTTCCTAATACTAATATCGACGGCTAATAGCATGCAAAGTAACTTCAGTCAGCCAAGCTTGTATTAAAAAAAAACCCAAAACCAAAACCAAACAAACCAAAAACAAACAAACAAAAAATGCAGAGTGGCATTTTTAGTCTATAAATTTATCTAGATTCATTTTTAGTGTGTTTTGCTCCACTAGGATTTTTGAAAGCAAGGAATGGCTAGAAATTATGTGAGTACATATATGTGTCTGCATCCCAAATATATGCATTGGGTCAGAGACAGAGGAAAAAGGTTCTACCAGCCAGAAATTTGATCATTTACCTAGACAACATGAGACAGGAAACACAAAGATAAAGGAAAGACAGCACAGTGACTTTGGGATTGGAATTTTTTTCTAGAGAAGGAAAATGCTGGTTCTCCATTCAAATTAATTAGGTCATATCAAAACAGAGATTTTTAAATAAAAAATTAATTTTTAAATTTAATTCCTGAGCTAATGCTGCAACTCCTAAATTTTACATCATTGACTTCAAGCAAATTATATATCCTGTGGATACTTACGTGCCTCAGAATAAGCTCTGTTATACGCAGCACAGAGAAGTGCCTCAAACTACCTAGAGCAGAATATGTGGGCTGACAGTACTGTGGTTTCAGTCTAATCTTTCTCACAGCTGGGGAACCGTATTTGTGGGTTGAAAGTCTGCCTGGAGATAATGCTTATTCTGTCTTTCAAGTCAAGAAAGAGACTTCTGTGGAAGTCTCCTGTGGGGTTCTGTAGGCAAAGTTATTATTTAATCCTCTGGATCACAAAACACATTGCAGCCTGCGAAGATGAAAAGGTACATTTAGCTTATCTGCATTTTAATCATATGCATTTCAATCGAATTACTCATCTTTGCATGCTCTGGCATGCAAACTCTAGTATGTGACTATGCTTCTAAAGTCATGAATATTAATTCTTCTGTCCAGAGAAATGTGTATTATCTTCAGAGCTAGCAGTTAATAAATTATTCTCAAAGCTTCTTTATATCTTGAGTCCCAGACTTTTTCCAGAATTTCATGAAAGAGAAACTCCCAAAATGGAAAGGTCTTCTTGAGAAGTATTCTTTACTCTGCACGACTATGTTTGCAAAAAGTTGGTATCATAAGTTCCTGAGAAGTACTTAAACTGTACATGAACTACCAAAAATTCATTATACTTCCTCAGCAATTTTCCTATACTTTTCTATAGTACCTGCCAAGTAGTATGGGAAATAAGATCCCTAAACAATAGTAAAATCAATGCCTACATGCCTGACCTGAAAATGAATGGTGATGGATGTCAGTATATGGCTGTAACTATATCTGAAATGTGCTATGACTTGTAATATGAATTTCACTTTTCTGATATAAACCAGTTAACTCACTGATATTTCACAAGAACGAACATTCTACTATGAGCAACAGTTTTTCATAAATCTTGACTGGGTTCTGCTAAGTAGCCATTGAATAGCTTCCAGGCATCTGGCTAGCATCTCAGCTTCAATGAAGGCACAATTCAGTGTGAATGTAGGAGAATAACTACTCAAGAATTAAAGTATTAAATATTTTGAATATTGGTGGAAATAGGAAGTTCAGAAACTTTCAGTAAATCAAATATCTTTCTGTAAACAAGAAGCATTTTGTTATCAAAGAAACATCAAGACTTCCAGTTTTCCTGTTTAGAATCACACTGGTGTTCTTCAAGTGAAGACTTTTTTTCCAAGTTCCTAATTGTGGAAGAGCTAGTTACATAGACTGTATTAAAGATGCTCTACAATATTCAGATTATCTACTAGTGTTAAATTCTAAAGTAATAGGAGTCCTCTAATTTTATTAAACTGATCTAGTATTTTAAAACAGACCTCATGGGAGTGGGCTAGGACTTAAACCTGTTGTGGTGGGAGGTTTAATTTGCAGAGAAGAGTATTAAAAATCATTAAAATGCATTCAGTCTGGCAGCTATATTTGTTTGATGAAACCGTTCTCAGAATTATTAACCTGAAAGACAGTGAATGAGCAGCACCACTTAGTATCCTGGTTGCTGAGGAAAAAAGATCCTTGATGTTGATACAAGGTAAAGGAAAAGTGCACTCTGCAGTGTGCTTTCTTAGTTGGTGTGCTTTGGTTTTGCATACTTTTTTCTGTGTAATATATGTAAAAAAAAAAAAAAAAGTTACTTTATTTTCAGTACTACATATATATCTAGCACTAAGAAATGATTTCCTAGTGCATTTCAACCTTAAACTCATAATTTACCCTTAAAAAACCACTTCCAGCAATGGAATGCTTTATTACTAAACAAGAACAAAAGGAACATGGACCGCCCTGCGGGTTCTGTTTCCAGGTTTCCAGACATTGCAAGAAACTGAGCCTGGCAGCAGCAGGTGTGGGAGGCCAGAATAAAAGATGTGCTACCAGTAACACACAGATAATTTTTGGCCAGTCAATCAAATTCTCTTCAGACTTGTAATTATCTCTTTCTCTTTGTGCCACTGTCAGTATAGCTCTCACTCTGGCCTAATATTTCACAACATCTTTCACAAACTACAAGGACTGTAGGTCTAGCTTGCAGGTGTCAGAATGGATTTCTTCCAATGCATATAGATCCTTCATTTTGAACACCAAATTAAGTGCAGAAATGGAAAATTGGGACCTTGCTTTGTTCTGCTCCGATTCAATGAAAGGTGGTCCACTGAGACAGTTAGTCTTGTCGTCTGTGTTAAAAAACTCTTTTCAGCAGGAAGATATGTCTTGATTGTAATCTGTTGTTTTGGGTTTTGTTTGTTTGTTTCATTTAAATATCTGGATTAACACTTTAGCTGCTATATTGCCTTTTTATTCAAAGAATGACAGGTAGCTGAGATTGGAAGGAGCCACAAGAATTACCTACTCTAACATCCCTGCTCAAAGCAGAGCCAATTAGAATGAGTTGCTCAGAACTTTCTCCGGTTAGATTTAGTATATCTATGATGATGAGGACTCCAAACCTGTCTGGGCAACCTGTTCCAGTCTTTGATCACTGTCACTGTTAACTGGTTTTTCTTATACTTAGATGGAATTTACTGAATTTCAGTTTGTGCTTGTTGTCTCTCATCTGTCACTGGGTGGTACTAAGAAATGTCTGGCACCATCTTCTTTACCCACTCCCATCAGGTGTTCATATACATTGATAAGTTACCCCTGAGGCTGAGAACAATATGCTTTCAATGCACTAGGCATTTCTGTGTTTTCTAGGCTATAGGGATTGCTGCCATAAAAACGGTTTTATAAATTCATCTGGGCAGCATGTTTGATCATTTTTTAAAACTCCGTGACCAAATATTTTTAAAAATATAGGCCATACAACAAGTTAAAATTAAAATTTCTATAATATTTTCAAAATTAAACACATTAATGTCAGAATTTTAAAAGCCAAATTACTCCATATTGTTAAAGTTTTAAAAATGAAATGTTTGTTTGTCCTGAAATGACTTGATTTTATTCTTTACAGTTTTCAGAATTCTGAACATAGAGAGGTTCAATTACTACATTTTCTCCACTCCATACCAGGCAAAAAATTACAAAAACTGTTAAAATCTGAATCCTTATTTGCTTTATTAAAAACAAACCATACAGTGATCCTCACGTTCCTGGAAATCAGAAGAAAAAGATAAAGTAGGCCAAAGCTTGGGCTTTCTTATACCAGTAGGGAAACACATTGCAAATGTAGGAGTGGGTTATTATTATTATTTTACAGAAAATGCTCTTTTACAGTACCAATAACAGTGTCACAACCATGCTCAAAGGATGTAAAAACAGTGACAGACTGAAGCGTATTGCAGACATTTGAGGCTAGAGGAGAGGGATCAGAAGACTCATATCACGCAGTGAGTGATGCAGGGAGAAGACCAAGCTGAGGCAGAAATCCAATAAAGGTGTGCAGAATCACTAACATGTACCTATCCTGAATGTTTCCGTATCTAGATATATGGACTGTACTTCTTTGCATTATTTGTTAAATTTGCCTATGACATTTTCATTAGATTTTTATTACCACTTTATCAGACTGTTTTAACATTCTGGTGAGGCCTGTACCCTAAGTTTCTATTTTAATTTTATGTGCTTACAAAAGATTAGAATTTAAAAAAATCCACTTCAACATCGAAACACTGAACCTTTATCTATCACGCTTCTAGAAATTTCAGGTCAGTGATTGTAAGACTACAAAATATGGGAAATATAAGTAGGACATATAAGTGGGAAAGATATGCATCTAAGAATGGGAGCTGCTGAATCAGATCTGTAAGTGAAACCACGTAGCTATGTATACCAACTTATAGCTAGCTGTCTGAGAATCTGTTTAAGATTAGATAATTTAAACTGCAATAAATTTATTGTAGCATATATACGAGCAGCACTAAACAAATCCCATCTCTGTCCATCTTTTCTATAAAGCTCAAGCTTATAGCCTATCTGTATTCTATATTGCAGCCATGTGGAAAAGAAACGTTTTTAAGAAAAAAGCTGTGGGGTTTTTGTGGTTTCATACCAAATGACAGTGTGGAGACTGAGTGGATGCAGATACCTAAACACTTTCATCACAGATATACAGAATTTTACAAATAACATGACTTTCCTGTTCTCCATGAGAAAACATGAAGGCCAGGAGAGACTGTCGGGTTGGCACAGGGTTTCCAAATGTGCCATGCATCGTCCTTGAACTTCAAGTGCTCTTCTTCTTTCAGGCATCTCTGGAAGTCAGAGATGGTCCTGACCCTGTTGCAGGGCTGCAAGGTCCCTGAGCAACTCTGGACACTGTCCATGCTGGGGTGAAGTAGAGAATGCCCCAAACTTGACTGACCTATTCAGATTCACTGGATGCCCAACAAATGACTGGCCTGGCATTCAGTCTTCCTGTCTCAAAGGATCTCAACAGTCATAAATTTCACTCCAATTCGAAGTTTTTTGTTTAAGTTCTCTGCTTAGCTACTCCCTTATCTTACAGGGTCAATTAAAATTTACCCACATACGCTAGGACTGCTTTCAACTAGGCCTAACTTACTCTGCCTGTTACAAGTTTCCGCATCAAGCAATTAAAAAATGTCAATCATTAGTGTGGTAAGAACCCAGGACATAATTAATGTCAGTGTTAAAAACATAAAGATTAGCCATCTAAGTTGTCTTTTCAATAGCTATTTCTCTTCACTGACAACAAAATAAGCCTTGTTCAGGTATAGATAACATTTAGGTTACACAAATCCCACTTTCAGGGATCCCTTAAGCTCAAGGGAGAACTCAGTGAGGTTTTCAGCTAGTATCTATTTCTAGGTTTCTAAGGAAACAGCTAGATTTTCTTGTTCTTGACAGAAAACAAAACCACAGAATTACCATTTTCCTTTCAAATTCCACTGTTTTCCCTCCTATTTTAAAGCATATGTTTTATACAATTCATCACCTCTTTATATATTCAGCTATTGATTGGTTTCTAAAAGTCCTTTCATGTGATCATCCCATGCCTTCCCAAGTCATTTCGCCATACAATTACTTCCTAAGTCAACCGCTTACATGCTGCTCTTTTGTAAAGGTACTAACCTTCTGACAGCTTAGGACAGTAATAAAACATACATCATAATATCATAATTTGTCATTTGTACACATGCACATATTTGTCATAACCTAAAAAAAGAAGAGTATGATAAAGCACATGAGTTTTCTAATCACTGTGACCAGCGCTCAAGCTGTGCCATTACTGGTAGATATTCTTTCTCCTGAGTTGCTGAAGTCTTTTTTGAAGCTCTTTAATAGGAAATACTTAAAACGTTTTTCTTCTCTGGATGGAGGTATTGAAAGCTTATGCATAAGAGCTTTCATGCCATCCCAGAACCTCATTTACTAGGTTCTCCTGGGCATAATTCACATTGTAGTATTCAACAAGGACCTCTCTAGTTCTGCAGTAGTGCCATATTTTTGAACATAAAAAAGTGTTAGTCATTTATTTAAACAGTTTAAGGCTGGAAATGTCTGGGCTTATGTTATATTGCAAGTGCATGATTTGATATTGAATTCTTACCTTACTTCATAAGATTTAACCTTATACCTTGTGCATATATTATGAATTTACTGCAACAGAAGAGAAGTTAATGTCTTTATATATTTGATGTCTGTGGGTGTACAAAGTACAACTGCACACATTAGCATTTAATTTCCTCCAAATGTCTGCCAGTTAAAGATCCCTGAGGATTTTGTTTAATTTGTAAGTGAAAGCTGGAATCCATTCTGCTTTCTCTGTGCCTGTCCTCCACACCAGAGTTCAATTAAACATCTCCCCTATGGTTTCCTTCACCTGCAAATACAAAGCAAATGTACTAACAGAAAAAGGACCTGCATCTGAATTAGACAGGTGCATGTCGGTTAGGTGGATATATATGCAAGTAGGTAGCCAAGCTGTCATTCTTCACCCTTGCCTCCAGTGAAAATAAATCTCCTCTATTTACTTTCGCTCATTGAATCATCCAAACCAGCATTTTTCTGTTGATTAAAACAGCTAAATCTTTCTACTTCGAGTGTTGGAAGGTCACGGTCATTTTTTTTTTTCTTTGTATTTGTCACATGCTTTCTTAATCAACAGAAAAAGATAAAAACATTTTCAGCATGGAAGTACAGCACTTTCACAGATTAGCCTTTTGTATCTTTAGATTTTGAGATACAAGAGAAATTTGTTGTGATGAACAATGAAAAGGGAAGATAAAAAATACATATCTTGAACCAGAGATGTTCTAAGTGAAATTTTACTGATGAAAATTGAGCAAGAAAAGATGTAGGTACTTTTAAAATAATTTGAGAGCTTTATTATAGAACAGCAAATTACATTTTTGCAGGTAAGAAAGCTGCTTCAGCTAAAAAATAATCTGATTCTCCCAATAAGAAATAAAAATAAAACTAGCAAGATGATCAAAAATATGTCTATATGAACTGGTATGCCATGTAGCACTGACAATCACCCAAGGCACAAAATGACGGAGAATTGCTTACGATTCTGATTTGTCCTCTGATGGTACTACTATCATGCCCAGCATTTTGAAGTTTGACTTCAAAACCTCTGTATGTATGTACAAGAGTAGAAGCTTGTGTGTAAATACATAAAAGGAACAAAAGGGAGAAATTAATGTAAATCATGAGTTGAAAAATGTTGTTAGTGAGGTTAAAGATAACTTTCAGAAATATGTGTTCAATATGATGAGGGATAGGGACACTGAAACAATAAGCAGAAAAAAGCAAATTATGTTAAGAGTATATTTTTGTACTGAAAGAAGAAGGTAAATTAATAACATTGCACCAGTTTTTTTCAAAAACATAAATGTACTGTAGGCAACTGTCCTGATACTGAGTCTGGGAGCCTGAGACTTGAAAGACTGAAAACAGACATAGAAAATAAACTTTAAAAAAATAATTCCCATTTGAATTATTTGTAAGAATGAGTAGAGTTTGAGTAAAAAGAGTTCTTGGAAACAATCTTGGCATACTTTAGAAGATTAATATCACTGCTGGAGAAGGTTATTCTGTTACATATGCCAAACACTGGTTTTAGGTACTAGGTTAGAGTAGTAATATTTTCTTTCAAAAAAAATTGTTAGACGTGGCTTGAACAAAGCATCAGATTCTCAGAGACAGCATGCTATCCAAAGTTTATTGACACAAAATACCAGGAATCCAAGGCTAGGAGCAATTTTTTTTCCTGCTGATCAATCACTTCTCATTGTTCAATGGATACTTTACAGTGCACAGTCTTATTGTCCCCAACACTTCCTTAGACAGAGCTGCTTTTCTTTTGGGTATCATAATCCAAATCAAATTCCTATTCTTTTAAAAAGAAGAAGAAAAGGTGCCACCTCTCTCATCTTTTTTATTTGCCAGCAAATAAGCGCTCCAAAAAATCTTAGCATCACCATTTTTATGTTTGCTATATCTCTGCAGAGCCAGATAACCCAGTGCCAAGTAACTTGGTTTCCCTACCAGTTTTGTTTAACATTTGTATATCTGGTGGAGATTTATCATCATGTTTGCTAACTGCCCTTGACTAAGGGATACTTGATCTCTTTCTTCCCCTCATGTCCAAAGGAAAAAAGGATCTCATGCAGAGCCCTTTGCAGCTTCTTTTGTGATCTTTTCTACAGGAACCCATTAGGACAGTTCAAAGTGTGGTGTGATCAACTCTACCATTAACAGTATCTGACCTCAGTGTAAGCAGTATTGTGTTACTTCCTCATTAACAATGTCCCTGACAACTTTCTGTTTTTTTTACATTATAATTGCCCTTGCTAACTGTGGTCCATTTTAGCAATCAGCATTGGATACATCTCCAAAGCACAATCTGTATCTGAGGAGTGGAAATTACGTATGTTCTCAATAGACGTATAAACTAAGTGGCACAAATTCACCTGGTTATATCACATGCTTTGTTAAAAAAGACAAAAAACCATAAACAACAAATAATCTGTTTTGAATGCTGCTGTGGACATTACGAAATATTGTCTAACAGAAAAAAGTTATTATCAAAAATTACATCCTATATCCCATAATATATAATAGATGTACACTGGGAGGTAGGGTGAGATTCATCCAGAATGCAGATAGAGGTCTGCATAGACACAGAATCAGGATCATGGAGTGTTATCTAGAGCATGCACAACTCACTGTTAACAGGGGAGATAGGAGGAGGACATGATTTCAACTAGCTTGCCTGCAGCCTGTCTTCCTAAGGAGGAATTATGTGTAACTTTTACCTCTAAGCCTGGCAAAGTTACCTGTATTGGCTTTTATCCACAACTTCATCTAAACAAATTGGCACACTAAATCCCATATTTGCAGACATCACTTGTTGCTACAGCACTTGGGCAGGCTGCGTTATCTGCAATTAAGGCGTCAATCTTAAGCCTGACTTCTCTTGCCTTTTCAGTTCTTGACAAAGTTGCTCTGTAGCACAGTTATTTTTGAAAAAGAAAACAGAAACTGCTTCATTTGCCATCCCCTTAGAAATCACTTCAGATTAACAATGTTTGATTCTCTGGGTCTACATATAGCCTCTCATGCAGTGAACTAAATAAGTGACAGCAATAGACAGTAGGCTAACCTCTTCTCTGCTTAGTTTTAAGACTTCAGTTTTGTTAAATGATTTCACAGTTAATGAGTGATCTGGCAAGTAGAGGAACAGTTATAGCCAAGAATCCTGGTTTGAGTTGAGATTTCTGGAGGCGAAGCAGGGTCTCTGAAATACAAGTGTGGGAAGAGGAAGCTGCGGAGTTGAATGGCTTCAAGCACATTGCAGGCCTGAAAGCAAATGCATTGTATCAGGTGATGCCTGCAACAAAGGCTTCAGATGCCCTAGTTCCCTTTTTACTCAGTGCAGTCTGTAGCTAGAAGTGAATTAATAACTAGATTATTAATTAATATATATTTCCCTAATATATTATATATTATAATTTATTATAATAATTATTAATTATTATAAAATAAATTAATTAATAACCAGACTTAAATCCAAGACTTCCACTGTTAAAAAGAAAGTTTGAGAAAAGTGTAGCACATTTCTGATGAGCTGACTATGGATTTCCCATAGTTTTTTATTTTGACACATAATGTAAACACTCGGCATAAATTCACCTTGCCTTAGTTTGCCAGTTGGAAATTTCTTTGTATAGTACAAGCTAGTCATCTAGGCACAAGAATAGTTAGTGGTGAGAGCCAGGCATCCTCAGGAGACCATTCATTTTATTCTACTACAGATGTGGTTAACTGCGTTTGGAGGAGCCATCTTTTTTTCAGCTGAGATGATGAGAAAATATTAGGAGGCATGGCTGATAGGCTGGATGTTTGTGCTGCCATTCAGGAGGACCTTGACAGGCTGGAGAAAAGGACTGACAGGGCTTTCATGAAGTTCAACAAGTGGAAAGACAAATTCCTTCACCTGGTGAAGAATAACCCTATATACCAGTGCATGCTGGGGGAAGGCCATCTGGAAAGCAGATAGGCAGAAAAAGACCTCAGGGTGTTGGTGGACACAAGTTGAACATGAGCTGACAATGTTCCCTTGCAGCAAAGGCCAAAAAGCCTCCTGGGCTGCATTAGGAAGAGCATTGCCAGCAGGTCAAGGGAGGTGATCCTTTCCATCTAAGCAGCACAGCTGAGGACACATCTGGAATATTGTGTCCTGTGTCCAGTTCTGTACTCTGCAGTACGAGAGAAATACGGACGTACCAGAGCAAGTCCAGAGCAAAGGGCCATGAAGATGATGAAGGGATAGGAAAAATCTGTCATACGAATAGAAGATAAGAGAGATCGGACTGTTCAGCTTGAAGAAGACAAGACCCAGGGGGATCTTCTTTGTCTGTATGAATACCTGATGGGGGGGTTGTAAGGAGTCAGACTCTGTGATACCTAGCGATCGAACAACAGGCAATGTGCACAAAGTCAAACAGGGCAAGTTTTATTTAAACATAAGAAAGTTTTTGCTGTGAGAATTGTTGAACACCGTAACAGATTTTCCAGAGAGGCTATGGATTGGAATCCTTGGTATTTTTCTTAAGGTGGATTGGTATCCTTGGAAATATTCAAAACCCAACTGGATAAGCTACTGAACAACCTGCGTTAGCTGCCCCTACTTTTAGCAGTGGGGGACATTCCCAGAGGCCCCTTCCTGAATGATTCTATGATTCTGTGAAACCTCTGCAAGCAGCCAAATTTAAACACTTCTTCATGTCTAACATGCGATGAGACAAATTACTCCCTTAAAGGCTGTCATTAAATTTACTTGACAGAAGTTTATTAGTAAGTAAAACAAATAATAATATTTGCATATTAATTATGTATATCATACATAATTTACATAAAGCCATATAAAATATGTATATAAATTTTCTGTGTTTACAGAACTATAAAAATTTTATTTAATAAATAAATTATCTTCCTAAATTTTCCCATTTCTTTGGAGAACCAGGTAGTGTTTTATTACAGTTTGTCTTTGAGCAAAAGCTTGCGTCTGGGCCAAGAGTTTCACAGCAATTGTAATATGACCAAAATTGGCAGAATTTCTTGCTCATTCTCTGAAGTTGTTATGAGTGAAGAATTCCCTAAACTTTCTTGGCTCTCAGGTGAACAGGAGTGAGATTCGTGTGAGAGTTTATACACCTACAGTAAATAACCCTGTTCAGCTTTCAGCAAGTCATGTAAGCTAGGCTTTTGTGGCATTGGTATGTGTACAAGTTGTCAAAGCATATTTCATAGAATCATAGAATGATTCTTGAATTTCTTCTTGTCTTTAGTTCGGACAAAACAGAATACATGATAAGATCTCAACAGCAGGATTCATGGCATAATGAAAGGTTTTCTACCCTCCTCAGTTAAGGCAAAATATAAAAATCGAAAATCTTTAACTCTTAATGTATGCTTTTAGAAAAATTGTTCTGTAAGGTATTTAGAAAATTGTTTTCCATAGATAGCTTTTACATAGTATATAGTATTCTTCATTTGTCAAGATTCAAATCACTAATTAAGGTGTCAACAAATGCTTATACCTATTTGTTAACATTTTGCTGCTGTCAACAAGAAACAACAGACTTCATCTTTCAAGTTCCAATTCAGTATTTTTCATATGACTACATATAGAAACCTATAGTGATAAATTCATGCTTATGTTTATCTCCATGGAAAAATCAGGCTTTTTATGGCTCACTGGTTCATTAAAGTCACAGTTAATCACAAACCAGTGATAGAGATGTAGATATATTTAGAAAGGACAGGGGCCAGCTTGTTAAGACAATACGTAGCGTATAGAATTCAGTTATTCAACTTACTGTTATCTACTCAGAGGAGTAATTTATACTGACAGCGTAGAATTTCTGTTTGTCTGAAAATCCCATACAAACTTACTAAACACTAAAAATTGGTCTAGGACATCCTTCATAGATAACTTTAATTTTACTATGGTACTTCTAAGTGAATAGTCTCATAAACATTAATGTATTTATTGTCTTTTTCTTGTAGTATACTTGTAGTATATAAGAAGTTCCATCTTGATGCACACTGCCTTTGAAAAGACTTCTTAACTATGGAACAACATATAGGACATATGTTGCAGAAATAGCAAGGGGAAAATCAAAAGTTCCTATATATATAGAACCTGCAGCCCCTCAACATCCTGAATTTATGCAAAGGATTTTCTAGCTCAAACTGTCACATAAATACTGATAAGTCCTCCACTGGAGCATTGTGACAATATTATGACTATAAAGTATGTCTCAAAAACAGTAGTCAGAGTTCATTAACATACAATCTAAGAATGAAAAAGGCTGTTTGATTTACAAATGAAAAGAAGGTGAAGGAGAAATATAAGAATTTTCAGGTCTATAAGAAGATTATTGTAAAGAGGAAAGAAAATATTTGTTCTTGATTGCCATGATGGATAAGATAAGAAATAATGAGCTGTGATTCCTCTGAGGAAGGTTCTTATCACACAGTAGGAAAAGCTTCATGGTGAAGATAATGAAGTTCTTAAAAAAGACCGACCACAAGAGTTGCATGTCTTTATGACTAAAGAACCAGCAGTGCTAAATTCCGTGTGTATACATTATAATGTCATTATTCCCAACACACAGATCTTCATAGGAGACTGTGGATTGTTATAACTTGGAACAATATTGAAAAGCCACCTTTCATATATACTGACATTTTACATTTAAAAAATTGTGCATTTTCGAAGAGAACTATGTTTGTCAAAAGAAAATGCCTAAAAATAAAAGTATCTGGAACTTTCTCAGACCAGAAAATTATTTTGTTTTCTTGAAATTATCTTTTCAACCAGAGAAGTTAAATATGGTCTGATCTAGCGTGTACTGAATTCACTAGTTAATAAAGTGATTAGCCATTTAATAACAATTTGATATAGTTGAAAAATTTTCTATATAGTATTGGTGAAAAAAAAGTTGCTACCAACACAGATCCTGGGTGGGGCTAAGAACTAAGTTTATCATAGAACTAAGTTACTAAATATTTAACTCCTTAGCTAGATAACTAAAGTGTTAAAGTCTCAGGATTATGGAATAGCTACAGAATCTGAAACTGTGGGAGTTTAATCCCATTTAACTTCAGTTTTATATGATGGTGTTGTTTCCTGCTTTAGGAGTTTAAATGTTTTTAGGAAGTATAAGGATCAGATCAGATTGTTTGCCGCTAGTCCTTGTGTGGCTTTTGGAAAGTCTTAAAAGATCCATGGAGGTGAAACTGCCTTTGAAAGTTCCAAGATTAGGCAGCACAACAGTAATAAACATCTCCACCGCTTATAAACAATTCATTCTTTAAAGTTATAGAAAGCGCTGAAGATTGTACATCCTTTTCTGTATTTTACCTATTTAAGGTCCTGGCATAACTACCTGCAATGTCAAGCTAAGAGACAGATTTAATAATAATTTAAAAACTCAGTTCTTTTCTTGGGTTTGTGTAGGAGAAGAAAGATTGAGATATTTCTTGAGCTTGATCTGAGGGGAGGAACACATTCTCCTTGTAAAAGAAGTGTTAAAGGCCATGCTACAAATACTAATGCGTCCATTCATGGTGAACCTTTTCCTGTTCTCTGCCTTCCCTCACCGAAGTCAGTTAATGAACTGATGAGATGTCTCAGCAAGATACAAGGGCGGCCATTTTTCCTGAGAACAAGCCATGCTGATTCTACCTGAAAAGAAAACAACAATATTTGTCTGAAGTATTGGGGCTTGCTAGATAATATATCCTTAGATGCATAGAGAATGAAATATACAGCTTTTAAGGAATCATAAGCATCAAAGACTTTTAACACCAAGTGCATTCATTATCTGCAGAGTTAAGGCTTTATACAAAAAGGGAAGTTTTAATGTGAGTGACTTGTTTGGGTTACCAAAGTTAAAATTCACATTGACAAAGGCAGAAAGACACTTGACGTAACTTAGCTACAGTTTAGACACCTAAACCCAGGCATTTTCTTTTCAAATCCATGCCTAAATCTAGTTCTTTTTCTATGTCTTCTAAAACTATATAGATTTTGAATGGGCTGGATCCTCACAGTAAATGCCACTATAGGCTATTCTGATAGCAATCCTTAAAACATGCATGCCTAAGTACTTAGACCCCACAAAAGAATATCACTTTAGATAGACCTTTCTTCAACATTTCTTTGTGGCTGATTTCTGTGGCACAGAATGTCTTTGGTGATTTCCAACCTCTACGGTAAACCGAGAAACTAACACACAACTAAGTAGAAGTCATGGAATTCAGTACACCAATGCTTGACTCTTTGGATCCACCATCTAGGCCAAGATGATTGATTTTTCTGTTGCACTTACTGACATGAGTACTCCATTGTTGTTGTCCTATTCTAGTAAATGTTTAGAGGGTTACAGAATATCACTGGGTCTAAATTTAGGATTTCTGAACTGTGGATAGTAGTTCTTTTTTCTGTTCTTTTGCTGTTACGTGTACATACTTTATGCTCTTTGATGCAGGAACTTTACAGGATATGTGTTTTATTTTTGTGTCTGTAACATCACAGAGTTCCAATTTTGATATTTGAGGTCTACTTTTGCAAAAAAACTTGAATTTAAAATTTACCTTACTTTGTTTCATCATTTTATACCTTTGATATTTATTGCAATGGTAAGTGATTGGTTGAAGTTTCTGCATTATACTTGTAGCTGAGTTTGTGATTAAAGGAAGCTGGAAATATCATCAAACTTTTCACACAGACTGTAAGTTAACATTCTTAAGAACACCTATTACAAACTGTGGGTTGCTGTAGAATAAACCTTTTTAATACCACCAGTTGAAAGGGGCACAGATACAATTAAAATATCACTGAGCACCAAAACACCCTGCACTCCAAAAATGAAAATAAAAGTCTGTTGTTCACAGTGCTTCCTACCAGGCTGGTCTCTGTCACCTTCTGTAATGCTTCACAGATAGCTAGGCCACTTTCTGCACTGGGGTATGTTTTTCTTCTCAGTGAATTTTATCATTTTTAATAACACTAATAGGAGTTCAGGGTATGCTTTGGAAAGAGCCTGCTTATTGTTTGTGTTTTTAATAAGAACAGTTTTATTTATTTTTCTGAGTGTAAAGTCAAACAGAAACATAATATAATTCAAGGAGGTAGTTCAGAGTGTGTTTTATATTGTTAATGAATGACTGAAGGTTGAAGGTCACTGATTCTGTGTCTGATCTGTCAATCAAGAATTGAAATAATGACCTTTTAAACTATGCATTGTTATGCTTCTTATGTAAGTCGTAAGTCCCAAGTCTAATTTTTTTTTCTTTGTAATCTAATAGAAACTGATTATTTTTGAAGTGTTTTTTTTTTTTTTTTTTTTCGTTAGAATGGACTCTAAAGACAAGGAAACACAGCACTCAGTTATGCACAAGTCTGAAATATGTTTTACTAACATTTTCTCTTTCACAGTATCACAGTCTTTAAGAGTAAAAAAAATAGGCTTCTGCTATAAATTCTACTTATACTCTGAGGTCTCTAATAGAAGCATGCTGTGTAGAAGGGGGTCTCTGCAGAAAACTGAACTATCCTGAGGTAAAAACATGCATCTTTAGAGGATATAGTATGATATATTGACATCTCTATGAGACAGATTTATAGGCGTATCATTCTGTCTTTGAGCTTACAGGGACTAATACAATTCATAGAGAAAAAAAAAAAAAACACACCAAAAAGCATGAAATTGCCAATTCTGAGATCAAAAGAGAGACTTTGCACATTGTATAAATATTCTTTTTAAAAAATAGACTCTTAGTTTTCTCTGGTCATGAAGAAGGGAGTTCTACTTCCTTCCCCAGCCTAATTTACCTTCAGGAATTGGCAATGGTGATTTCAGGTCTCTCTGTAGCAATATGCCTTGAGAGCATTTGCAGAAACTACCACTCAAATCCTTAAAATATGTATTTTCTATTTATGAAACTTGTAGATTTCTCCCCTGCATTTTCCTTTCAGGTTATGTCAACAAATTTAAAATACAAAAATCTAAAATAAAACTAGAATTCTGACTTTTCCTGATAAACTCAAGGTTTAATTTTACTTTAGGACAATGCAGACAATGGCAGTTTTGCTGTGGATCATGTAGCAGTGTGCTGAATGGTGGGAGTGATGACAAAAACTCCTGTAAATGTTCAATTTCACAAGCCGTTTGTAACAGCAAGTGATATATGTATAGCACAGGAATAAAAGCCCAATTTTTTTTGTTATGCAGCAAGTCACTAAAAAAAAAAAAAAAAAAAAAGCTGTTGTTAAAGGCCACCTGTAGCTGGAACTAGAGAAGCAACACACATTTTATGAAAATGTATTATCCACTTATGAAATTGCATACCTTAATTTCTGAGCACAAAACTAAAAGAAGTATTGAACAACCCTTTTTCTAACTCTCAGAAGACGTAAGCTGCATTTCTGTTGTTTTGCTAACATAAAAACACACTCTTTGACGGAAAATTCTGGAGAAGGGCTGGAAATATTTTTCATCACTGTATTTCCAAGACAATAATTTAAAACCATCAAATTTAATAAATGAAGATACGTTACCTAATTTTGCTGTTTCTTGTAAGTTAAAATTCTAAACGACTGCCATTTTTTTATATGTGCAGAACTTTTCTAAGAGGAAAGTTGAACTAGATGGAGTTTGATCTCTTTGGAGTGCTAATGTTGAACATAATTTGAATATAATCTTCTTCAGATTAGAGGGATTCAGAGATTAGGTAATAGTTGAATTCTCATTTTGAACAACTGTTTAGTTTGGGAATTGGTATGTACCCAGAGTGAATGGAAATGGTAAAATGTACCACTTATGACTGAATTTTGCTTTAGTCTGGAGTGCCAACACTGTATCAGTATGGAGACAAAATCTGTAACCTGGATTATTTTTAATTCTTCAAGCAATTTTTTTTTCCTATAGATTCTTTTCCATTTGTCTGTCTGATCTACCAATTTTGTAATTGCAGAAAAGTATAGACAGGGCAGGAGACACACACTTCTGCTAAGGGAAGACTTTCACTAAAATCTAAGTGACTGAAAAACACAGGCAACACAGGCCCCATAGACTTTCGGTGGGACTTAAATTCCCACAGTCTGATTTCGAAAACTCCATGTAATATCTATTTTTTGTGTTTGTCAAAATCATTAACTTTAGAGTAAAAACAGTTAGTGGCTCTCAACAGCTTGATGAGGAAAACCAGAGATAAATGTTCTTTATTCCAAAAGAAACTGATCTGGCCTTTTGTTCAATACATCATTACTTTTTTTTTTCTCCTCTAGTCAAAAGGGACAGACTGTTTTTGAAGACTCTAGTTATTTCTTCAGTATACACAGAATTAAATATCTTTAAGTACTATTTCCTCTGGAGAGACTTATACTTGAAAATTTACTAGGTGTACTTGGGAATCTCTTCTTGTAATCATTTTGAGAGCGCCTATATGATATGTGTATTTCTTCCTTATATTCAGACTTCATTTGTGCAAAAAGCTCTTGTAAGTGAATGGGACACATTATTTTTCATGCTAACATTGTTAGTTTTTGACTAACTTGGAAAAATCTCTCTTGCCTCCAAATAAATGCAATTACTTTGAATTTTGAAATATCTTTTAGATACATTTTACATGACATTTGTTAATTTATTAATTAAAACTGTGGAGTCTGAGTCCCATCTGTCTTTAGCTAAGGAGTTGTTGTAGCTGACTGCTTCACTGCACTAATTGGTTTTAAAGGAAATGTTTTGTTATGATTTATTAGTTGTTAACTATCATTTAGAGAGAGACAAAAATGTTTTGTGAGCTAATGAGCGAGCTGAGATTTTATTGTGGGTTTTGTTATTTTTGTTTGTTTGTTTGTTTGTTTTTTCCCAAATCGAGACTTTATTCAAAACACGAGGCAGGAGAATTCTGCAGTAGAAATAAGTGTCAGTTTATCCTCCAATATACAGCTGAAATGAACGGCCTATTTGGCCTATGAAGTATCGTACAGGCTAGCTTTTACCTCTACTGCCTTCTAGATGATGGCCTCTGACTATTTTCCCTCTTATCACAGATGTGAAGCCCATGGTGATTACGAGTACCAGCATATGGTAATCTAAATTGAACTTTAAGCCACTGGAAAACCTGCAAGAGTAAAGTACAGAACTGTAGTGAAGTTAGAAAATAATTAGCAAGAAGACAAGAGTAAGAATTCAGAAGCTTAACTGTGACATTTCTCTCTGGCCGCCAGCAAACCCCTTGCTGCTCTGTAATGTCATTCTGCTTTTAGCTTCCTTGTGATTAAGGAATTTTACATTTTTCATACGTATAGGCTGATAATGTAGAACAGGTTTGAAGGCTATAGGTTGTGGGAGGTGAGTTCAAATTATGCTATAAGTAATGAGCTTTCATCCTGAAAAGTCACATCCTCAATCGCAAGGTACTTCCCCAGGTTTCCCTTTTTTTTCTGCTTTTTGAAAAGAGAATTGTAATATCGGCCTGAAGTGTGGTGCTACAAAAATAAAACTTACTTAAAAAAAATCATTATTAATGACTAGTAATCAAGTAAGTGCTATATAACATTTAGCAATTTAGCCTAATTTTCCTGTTTAAGTGTAGACATGTGATGACACCTGTAAATGCCAATTACATCACTTTAGATCTCCTTGTGTAGGCTGAATGAAGTCAGAAGGTTCTGCCTATTAAATTGGCGGGGTTTAATTAAGAGTGTTGTAAGTAAATGTATAATTTAATTTCTGTAACCTACTTTCATATATCACACTCAAATTACAGTATTTTCCAAACAAAGCTTAGCTGATATGAATACCTCCAACTACTTCATAAGAAGGACTGTGATTCCCCAATGACACTGCTATAACATTGTAATTATTGTGTCCATTTGCACTGAACTATGTGTACCATTTTGTTCATTACAAATATGCCTCTGGTAGAAATCATTTTTGTACACCAATATAGATTAAAATTGGGTTTCAACTTAAATAATTCATCATTGCTCTCTTCTAATCTCATGTTTAGTGTTCCAGAACCGATAATGCAACATACACGGTTCAGTGTTTTTGTAAACTTTTACACTAAGACTTTGCGGTTGTAAAAGTCAATTAAAAGTGTTGTGAGGTGTTTGACTTAATTTCTTTTGACAAAATTCTAAAATTTCAGTGTCCCATATGTATTGCATGAAGACCAAAAGCCAGAACAGATGTATAACTTCTTTATTTGCAAGTAAATCTCTCCTGTATGTACTGATTTAAAGTGTTACAGGCCTTTCATATGTGACTCTATTCCATTCCCTATTGATAGCCAAAAACTGCATCTTTTTTACAGAAACTTCAGCACTATTACATGATATTTGCTCAATCTTTGACTGTACAACTGCAATTATTGTTTCTGTATGAAAATACAGGCTAGGAAGGTGTCATGTGGATCACTGAGTCCTAATGCCCATGGGCCATAACCGTACAACAGATGCCTAGGTTAGAAGCACCTCACCGAGCATCCTTTCTGCTCTCCACAGGACGCCAATACCATATTAGAAGCGAATTTTTTCTTCCCTAAAACTCTGAGTAGCACTATTAAATCATTAAAAACAAAAATCCGTTCCCCGACAGCTGGAAGTGGACCAGGTTTCTTATGATTGACTAAAAGTTTCCGTCATTTCAGGAAACATACTTCTTAGATCTTCTGATACTTGTCTTCCTTATTGTTAACTAAATAATACAAATCATACAATGTTATACTGGAAGTATTAGTGCAGTATTGTGGTGGTTTGGTCCTAGCCAGATGCCATGTGCCCACCAAAGCCACTCTATCACTCTCACCCCCTCAGCTGGACAGGGGAGAGAAAATATAACAGGCACTTGGGTCAGATAAAGACAGTTTAATGAAGCAAAAGCGGCACGCGGAAGCAAAAGTAAAACAAAAGATCTTATTCTCTACTTTCCATCAGCAGGTGATGTCCAGCCACTTTCTGGGAAGTAGGGCTCCGGTACGCATAGCGGTTGCTCTGGACGAGAAACGCGAAACAAATGTCCCCCCCTTCTTCTTGTTTTCCCCAGCTTATATTGCTGAGCAGACGTCATGTGGTATGGAATATCCCTTTGGTCAGTTTGGGTCAGCTGTCCTGGCTATAACCCCTCCCAACTTTTTACCCACCCCCAGCCAACTGGGGAAATGTTGGGGAAACAGCCTTGATGTTGTGTGAGCCCTACTCAGCAGCAGTCCAAACACTGGTGTGCTATCTAGCTACCACTGCACAGCACGATGAGGGCTGCATCTCAGGCAGACCCATTACAAGTATGAATAGGTGTGTTCAACAGCATGGAACCTGCCTTGCAGCTCTGCACACTCTAGAGAAAATCTTTAACTGAGGCATTGCAATTTGAGAAAGCTTTGATCATTTTTGTTTTAATTTTTGTCCACATATGTTCAAACACAAAAAAGCAATGTGTGCACAAATATATTGATGAACACAGAGACTGCCTTATTTCTCTTTAAAGTGTTGCTTTGGCTTTTTTTCTTCACTGTCGGCAAAGAATTTAATAAAGGCTTAGCAGAAATTTCTTGTTTCCAGTGTTTCTAAGTACGTGAGTGCATGAATTTATTGCAAAGTGTTTTATGATCTAAAACAGGCAGTATATTTAGTACTGTGCTTCTGTCATTTATTCTGTTTTTCTTCATTTGACGTCATTATCAGAAGTTAGGAGATAGAACTTGTTGCAAAATACAATACTAATATATTGAATGCTCTGAAATGAGACTTCAGAAAACAAAAATCATGTCTCAGAGACGAACGGACAGGGCAGAAGCAGGGCTTTCGAAATCTTCTTTCTTTCATGGGAGCAAATCGTTAGCTCAGACATATCTTGTACCTTTCTTATTTTGAGTCTTGAAAGAAGAGAAGCTGAAAGGCTGTCAGAGCAGCACCATGACCCTGCCTGTGCGCCTTCCTGTTTCCCTGGCTCTGGAGCTAATGATCACAGGGCTGCAGGGAGAGTAAATTCATCTGATTAAACCCTCATCCCTACCTCCCTAAAAAGATGCCTGTCAGCATGGTCCAGCTCCTCCCAGGGGCCTGGCTGCCAGGAGTGGCAGAGTCCCCCATGGGTTGTCAGGGCAGGGCCTGGCAGCCAGGGCCTGTCCCACCACCCCAGCCAGGACCAGGGTAGCCACGGGCACCGGGAAGCCCCAGCCCTTGGCATTGGGCACCTCGCTGATGCCACTTCCACTTGCAGATGGAGAAAAGCTGCCGTAAGATCTCAAAAATCAGGAAAGGAAAAAGTGAGGTGAATAGTCATCAATACCTGTTTTTTTTATAATAAAATTATAATAATGATACAGAAGAAAAGGTCTTTTGTTAGTTGGTTCTAAAGTCCTCTGTACGAGCTTACTTTGTCATCCTGTATCTTAAACTCATTTCAGTATATACTTGCATTTGTGACTTTGATTAACTTTTCCCACAGACAAGGAAAAAAATCCTGTTATCTTCTTCCATTTAATTCAGAGTTTTGTCACATTTTGTGGCTGTTCTCAGTATGACCTGAAAGGAATTTCAGGTTTGTCATGTGACATTGTACCATCACAATCAGGGAAACTTGTGTTTTTGTCAGCTGTGCAGAAAGAAATTGTTTCTCATTTTCCCCATGTATTTGAAAAGCAGATGAAAACAAGGCCAAATAAGTCAAAATCAACCCATTCTGATACTAATTATGAAATAGCTAAGCTTGGTGTCCTTTATCAAATTGAACCTGCAGGTTTTATTCTGTGCTGAATAAAAACAGCCATATACCTTGAAGCTACCCAGTATGAAACAAAACTGTCCCATCTAAGCTAAGTTTTAAAAAAGCTCAGTGATCATAACACAAAGATATAATTAGTACAATTTTTAAAGAACAAGTAACAATCTTTTAAAGATTTATTTTAAAACTTAAGTGTTTTCATTTCATAGAATGGCCAGTATCTTTGTTCACACAAATATGTGACTGATGATAGGCTTATCTATAAGCACTATAGCAACATAGTGTCTTTCTATATTACTTTTAATTACACTTATTTACAGGCACTAGAAGCAAACAAACAAAAAAACCAAATCATCTGTTAATGGTGATTAAATTCCACTGCAGAGTTTTTTCAACTTTGTAAAGAAAAAGTAAATGATTTATCAGTTCCTTGCCATCTACAGCTTCAGAGATTTTGACAGAATGAATTTTTACATACTGTGTCTAAGATTTTTATGGAAGTCATACATATAGGTTAAATTACAGGATCCTGGTGAAGAGAATCTTCTGGTTTGGGGATGTCTCTTTTCTGAGAAATGAGTGATAAATAATAATTGTAGAAAGTAGAGTAGACTGCAATATATAGGCTCTGCGATCACAATGACCAGTGCAATCATGGGCCTTTGCATATTTGAGATTAGAACTGGTCTGGGTTTAGTGTAAAAAGTGCAATAAATCAGTTTTGAAAATGTCAGGCTAAATCATCTCTGGCAATGATTAAACAACATTTACTTTGCAAATAACCAGGAACAGAATTACAATATTTATTATAGACAGCATCATTTGAAACGCCATAAAAAGGAAAAAGAACTAGCCAGATGTTAGGAAGAGCTAGTATACTGGGACAGAGAGAGTGTGACAGGGAAGGAAGGGCGGAAGGGCAGAAGGGCGGAAGGGCGGAAGGGCGGAAGGAAGGAAGGAAGGAAGGAAGGAAGGAAGGAAGGAAGGAAGCATAAGATGATACCTTTTTTTTTCTGATAAGTCATCACATCTCAGGGACTTTGTGGGGTCAGACTTAGCTGAAGTTCTGAATATGGGGCTTACCCATCGATCTTTCCTGTAGATTTTCAGGTTAAGTGGCTAAGGGTTTGAGAATATTTATTGCAAGTTGGATCACTTTCTACTTTACTTTTTGATGTGGGGCTCAAGACATTCACCCTACATCTAATTTAGTTGTCTTCCCTGACTCCAATCTGGAGTGGCTATTTAATTTCCACATTGAGAAGACCTTGACTCAACAGCGCCATGGTAGGGAGCAACTGCTGAGGCCCAGACAGGATTGAAGCACTGGTTTCTACAGGGTGAAATATCACGCTTCCCCACGCTTACTGTCATGGATGATTTCCTGGCATCTGGAAGCTCAGCCCTGTCCAAGGGACAAGGTATTCCAATTCCAATCTATAGAAAGTTGAAGGCTGCAGAAAAAAAACCCTAAAAAATTTCTATTTGGTATAGGTAAGTATACATGATACATCAACCTTTATCAGCCTTTTGACTGTAAAATCATTGCCAAAGCCCTACCAATGCCTAGAAGCATCTGGGATGTAAGTGAAGTATCACAGGAGACCCAGAGGCAAGACAGACATACGGATACTATCACTCTCCTCCTTTCAGCAGTCAAGCTGAGGTATCATGTGCCTAATGCTGATAGGCAGACTGTGCCTTCTTTTCCCCTCCTTCCCCTTCTTTATTTTTCCCCAGTCAGGCTGGCTGATCCTACAAGTCAATGACAGATTAACTAGTGCCTTAATTTTAAGATACACTAACCTATTAGAATGGTTTATTGTAAATCAATTTGCATTTTGATACTATGTGCTGTGCTGTCTTTTTCATCTCTGGAAACCGTGACTCATTTCTTTCTCTCCCTGCAGTTATAATTCTCTGCATGGATGAGCAGCCTTCTTGGAAGGCATGAGTCCTCAGGGGCTCATAGCTACATAGGTGCATAGATAGAAGATGTAAGCAGCAACAGAGAAGTGCTGGTCACTTGTTTTCAGAATTTTATGATTTGGCATGTTGCCATTTAACCAACATTTGTCAAATCAGACTGGTCTGAAATCCACCCTCGATCTGACTGGGTCAACTTCTGGGTGCAGCGGGGAGGCCAAAGTACTATTGACCTTTTCCCTTTGAGAGCTTTTGAGGGTTTGGTGGGAGACCCCAGCTTACATTGCATGTATGAGGAGATTTGAATGACCTACCGGTGTGTACGCACATGTGTGCATTGTCTTTTTTAAAGAAAGGCTGTTGTTTCGTAGATGCAGGGGCCAGTTCTATTAACCTGGTTTTGTTGCCCTTTTTTTTTTTTTTGGTATGGATGGGAAAAGCAGAGTGGACTTCCTGCTCTGGGGAAGCATAGCAGAGGATAAAGTTTCAAGGCCATTGATGTCAGCTTCAGTGGTGTGGCCTCCAGACTACCACCAGGCCCAGGCTGAATTTGGTCACATCAGAAGGCTGTCCTTGCCCATGAAGAATCTAAGTCTGATAGATTGCAACAGTGGGGATAATTTTCTCAACAGGCAAAGGTTCTTGGAAAGTAGATGTTAATGCTAAAGAGTGTGTATTGCCTCGTAGAAAAGGACGTTGAATGTTGCTATTGCTAATTTAAAGCCTTGCATTTGCTACTATTCTCAGAATAGTAGGACAGGATAAGATTCTACACATAGGTACAAATGTCCCTTGTGTCAAGTCTCCTGTCAAGAATAGAGGGAGCTCCTGGCAGGGAAGGTAGTACTCAGCTGTGCAACAGGGACACTCCAATTTCTTTTGGGGAAGGCTTGGGGAGTAACCATCATGGGTTGAGGAGATAGATGTGTGGTAGGACAGTGGAGGTGGAAGGCTAGACATTAAGCTTTAGCATATTTTGAGAAGAAAATGATGTGTGAAAATGGGATGGGTGATGTGAAGTTCTAGATGGAGCTCAGATGTGATTTTGAAAGGAAAAGAGGAGGCTAAGTATTTCAGAAGGAAAAAAGTAGAGCTTTATTAAAGCTCTTGGTTGCGGCCTCATACTGTCTAATATGTGCCCTGATTGCCATGGTCATTTTTTCATTTATGTGGCCCAGAGCAGTTTTGCTGCAGGAAGCTATGATTATATATCAGCAGGAGAGTGTAACTTTTCCTTTTCTCAAGACCACAGAGGGAAAAACAATAAAAAAAAAAAATCAGATTTGCCTCTGATGACTTATATTGTTTTAACCAAATGGGAACTACTTATGGCAAGAAAATGCTATATATTTTTGGGAGCAGAGTTCTAAAACCCCTGTTGTGATAGAGGGAACAAAGTGTATCAATAACAAAAAGTTACTCGCTTCAAGCATAAATCATTTTAAGATCATTTTTAGTTCTTTATAAACAATTGTAGCTCTGTTGTGTTTCTTCAAAATGATTACATGATGGGTTTTTTCAAATCAGATCTGCAGTTTCATTTTACTGCGTATTGAGAGGATGCAATCAAACATATAATATACAGTCTGAGATTCATGTTAATGATGATCCAGCAAATTAAGGCATTTTATTCTGTGTTCAGTTGTGTTTTGTTGTTAAACTGTAAAGCCTTACTTGAAATGGTAGTATTTTCAAAGCTTTCTTGAGGATTTATGTCTTTGCCGGTAATCTTGGCTAAAACAAATATCCTGAGAGCTAAAATTAGTTAAAGCTATTTATATATTTATATCTATTAATTTAATTTTATGCATAGTGAACTAATAGAAAGGTGTTCACAGAACATCAGAGAAAATACTTTTTACAACAATAAGTAAGAGGAACTGAGAGGGGCAAACATGACTTTAATTTACTGAATAACAATCTCGGGAGAAAATCTGTTCCTCTGCAGTTCTGGTAATGTGAATGGGAGTTACTTACATGTATTAGGCAGCCTGTTTTCCCCAAAGAGATCATACACTTTGTATCAGTTTCTGCTTAAATAGGCATCTTAGAATAGTTCTTTCTCCTTATTTGGATACAGGAAGGCAGAGAGGAAAATTAATTTCAGATGGCTTTAAGCAAATGTTAGAAAGGTTAATATTCACAGACTTCCAAATATCTTTTGGGCAGCTGGCATTTTCAAATACTAAGCTTTTTCCTTTAGCTGAATTACAGTGCTGAGCAGAAACCAATGGATGTGTGAAATGAAATATGTCATTCAAATACAGAAAAGAAGGGGGAAAGTGCTTGTAACTATTATAGAGAATAAAAGGTAAAATGAAAGCCTCTGCTACAAGCTGAGTGTTCAGTTTGAGGCACTTCATGTGGACTTGATATATTTTATGTATGAGAAAAGCTGGGAAACTTTTTTCTTTCACCAAAACATCTCAAAGAGTAATTTATTTTCGATAAGGAAATTGCCTATTCAAATGAGAGAAAGATGTGGTTTAAAATTTAACACCCCCCCCCCCCCAACATATTGCAAGCTGAACCTGAAAAGCAGACAGTGTTACTAACTGGACTAACATGTGTGAGTACAAGTTTGGATTCAAGACAGAGTTGATCAGTTAACTTTTTTGCTTTAAAACTGTAACATGCATCCCTATAGTATGGAAACTGAATATGCATCACCAACATGCATATGTGTACATATATGATTATTGCTGGTATTAAAAAAAAAAAAAAAAAAAGAAAGAAGAAAAGATATTTCTGACTACAGTACAGAGACATGCCAATCATTGACCCAATTAAATATGACGTGATAAAGAGTTTCCCAGCATCAAAATATTTTGAATTAATCCATTTGTACCATTTGTACAATGAGTCCAATGTACCTTTGCAACTAGAAAATAGGTTTTACCTAGAGGAACATGAATACACAAATGTTAATGCCTGCAGTAACATTGATTTGCTAATCTGTTATGAATATTTTTGCAGCCTCCTATTGTTCCTAATAACTTCTTGATTTTGTAGACTTTTTCAGTCACATTTAACAAAGGAACAGACCTCATTCAGCTATGGGACATTGCAGTTATTTTGACTACCTTTGTTCACATACCAAAAAATGAAGGGAGGGAGCTAGTAGTACTGAAGCCAGAGGAACTACTGCTAGAGGAAACTGAGGGTATTATAGGGAGGATTTGGTGATGAAAACCTGCTAAATTATGACAAGCAGGGGATGTGGATGTAGGGAGAACCTGATATTACTGTTATAGGGTGGGGAACTGCCAGAGGACAACAGAATTGCAGTGGGGTTCCTGTAAGTATAGGGTGGAGGTGAGATCTTGGTTTATTTAAATTAAAATAGTGGGAACATACAGGAAGGTGGTTATAAGTCCATGGCAAACCAGGTTTAACCATATTTTTTTTATGGTTAGTAACTTTATATGTTAGTGTGACAATTCAGAAGTCTTTAATTCATAAGATGGCGATAACCACAACAGCAACGATATCAACAGCAGTAAAATTTCCATCATTAAGATATTGCCTTCTGTAAACAAAATAAAGATGAATTTCATGCCTACATTCATGCATTTGGCTATAATATACATGTCAAATCTGAGAACCATGGGCAGTTAGTTCGTAAGGACCACAAGATCAACAATTTAAGTCAGCATTTTATTTCAGGAATTAATAGTCTTTGTTTTAAACATCACTGCATAAAAACATACACATAGCCCTTGCAGCAAGAACTCATATCAAGTATCTTCTCAGTCATAATTACTAGGCTATCAAATTAACTTTTTCAAGTGTTTGCTTACTCTGTTCCTCAAATTCTTTGCTGAGCAGTAAAAGCAGTTCCAAGAGGAGAATGAGGAGCACTGGTCACATAGATGTGGTATTGCAGTCACAACCTAAGAGTGGGTGGGTGCTTCGGTTACTTATCTGAAAGAATGGTTGTGATTCCTGGTGATGGAATCCACTGTGATTACCTAAACTCTGGAAAAAACAATGGGATTTCACACTCCCCCATTTTTCTCTGCACATTTCCTCCACAAGCTGTGCCCTCTGCCAATGTACATCTCCATGCTTAGTGTGTAAGATAACAAACTACTATCATGAGCTCTATAAAGAGCCCAGTTACCCAACTCAGTATTGATTCTGCTGAGGCACAGAGACCTTTGTTTGATTTGGCTCTGTATGTGTTTTCCAGAACTCCATTTCTAGTAAAATCAGAACCCTGTGGGAAGAGTTGTTTTTTATAAATTCACAAATTATTCCGGTTACTGTTTATAGGAACATGTTTAGACTGTTAACCTTATGAGACCAGAGACTTCTTTCCTTCCTTGTTATATGTACCAAAATTATATAGATAAATCATGGTGCCTGTAGGTGTAAGTGCAATACCTTTAACAGTTGTCCAGATTTAATCTTCATTCGTTTATACATCCCTTCTTTTTATGGATGATCGTGATCCAGTGTTTGTGTGTTGAATTCTTTGAGATTAAAAAAATCCAGGTTTTGCCTGTGATTTGACAGTATGATAGCTAGTATTTACTCTTCACACTTTCTTCTCAACAGTGCTAACTGAAAGGACAAGATTTGATGAATACACTTGTTCAAAAAGGCATGTATTTCATATAAAAGCTGAAGAACACTGTATAAAACCTGAGAAATATTTTTAAACCCGCATCTTCTAAGTTATTTAAGTACGTAACTGACGGCAATAGATTTAAATGTACACAAATATTTTGTTGAATTATGCTCTAAATATAACAACATATGTCTGGTTCTTGGGAGCAGGAGCATTAAAGAGTGACAGCAGGCTAGACTTAGAAATTGAATGCTAACTGCCTGAACAGCTCAGTGAAAACAATGTACATGTAACATTAAAGCAGGGTTGTGTGACAAAAGCCTCCGTGGCTGTTGTTGGGGAGTGAAAAGGAGAAGTCATTCTTCAGTATATTTGGTCCTATGGCAAATGTAGACTTTTTAATAATCTACTGGAGCTGAAATACTTAATGATAAAATGTCCAAGATGATAGTGAGAGTTACTCTCAGTTAATCTACTCTTCAGTAAAAAATAACCAAGGTAAATTTTCAACATCAAAACATTTTCTCATTCTGTACTGAAATAAAAATAATCCTTTCATGTGATTTGTTTTTAGTAATGTGATATTGAATGTTTGACGTGCAACCAGTTTTCCTAATTGTTAAAGCACACAGCTGAAGATGGACTGTTTACCTTCCTGACTGTGCTCTGGTCATCTCAGAGTAGTCTGGAACCTCAGTTCACATTCTAGCTAAACACCATCATTATCAGTTCATTGACTGTCATAATTTTCATTTTTAAGTTTCACAATGAAACAGGAAGAACTTAATTGTTGTAAATTTTTACATTTTTTTTCCATTTTTAAGAAGTTAATTTGATACAAATACGAATAAAAGGAGCTGCCAGTCAGGTGTCTACAATTGTAATTTTCTTCCTTGGCTCAGTTACCTATTTAGGGCTGTAATTTCAGTTCTGGTCTCAGAACTGTTGTTGCTAAAATAGGGTATGGTGTGGAAGTCTATTTTTCCATTTTGGAAAAGCAAATTTATGTCAGATGGTGGAGACATGAGGAAATCGAACTCTCTTTCTGATGAAACAGTGCTGCTGTATAATGAAACGGAAATATTTAAATTGTTCATCTTGCTTGATGTTCTTGGTCTTCTAAATATGTTTAGGGATTTTTTACTCTTTTAATAAAAAAATTGTATGTTAAAATGTATATTGAAGGAAAAATCTGAGGTTAGGAAACAGGACTAGAATCAGACATGAGGAAACAAAGAAATGAGGGAAGAATTAATCTAAAATCAAAACCTTCTGATGTAGTTGGAGATCTCTGCAGACACAGTTGGCCCAGGATCTTACATATTTTTTGTGATACCTTTAGAGATCCTTGAATGTACGTGTGTATGTGTGAGATACATATTCATTTCATGGGTTTAGATTATTTTGTTGTAATTTTTTTCTTTTTATAACTGAAATAGATTTGCCTACATTTTGTACGGGTGTAAGAGTGCACAGGTAGGATCCTATAAGAGAATGCTGTAAGAAATATCTTCAAACAAAAGTATTGCCATTGGATGCATTTCTTACGTACTCTCAAAAGAGCTCAAGAACTTTTATCCTGACTCTGCAACACCTCTGAGTCCCAAATCTCATGTGATCAAAAGCATCAATACTACTCTTTAAGAAATAGCTGTGCTGTTAATTTTGTGTATTATAGTATCTAGCTGCTAACAGGAAGACAGAAATTCCTCTTTTTGAAAGCATCAAGGTGGTCGTAGCTATCTGTTGAAAGGTCTGATGAAAAAAATCACTGTTCTCCAGCTCTGCTACCCAGGTTTATTTCTGCAGGTGAGTATGTGCAGTGAGGGCCTAAAGGAGGCATATGACCACTGAAAATCAACTGCCAACTTGTGTTTGTTTTCGTACAATTTTTTTACTGAAAGTTGATATTGTTATAAAGACAGCTAATATCACATGCAACATATCAATGATGTTATAAAGTCTTAATAAACATATATATCTTTTACAATGAATGATGTCTGTGACTCTAAGCTTTCCCCCTAAAGCAGCTGAGAAAACCTGCCTTTGATTTTTTTTTTAGGAAGAGTGATAACAGCTACAGGTATGCAAACATTGATAAGAAAAAGAGAAGTATTTAAAGTATAGTAAAGGAGAAGGAAAGGATGAACAGGAAATAAAAGAAAGCTAAAGGAGAAAATGTGGGAAGGAAGGAAGGAAGCAAGCGGAGCCACGTGGGGGATAAAAATAAAAATTAAAAAATAGAAAAATACAGACAATAGGGAAAGACAAGAAGAACAGAAGATACCAAAGACTTAGAAATACGTACCATTAATCTGAGCTGTTTGTGACAACTGGATCTTTCTGAGTGGTGCTTTGAGAAAGGAGTACAAAAGAAATAGAGAGGAAAGAAAATGAATTAATTTCGACATCTGAGTGCTGTGTGTGTACACCATTTTGCAGATTGAGAGCAAGAGGAAGCAGTAAGGACAAAATAGTTGATGGACTTTGATTTTTTTCTTGTGTAAGTAAATGCACATTTAGTAACTTCTGGGGACTTACAATGGGGTTACAAGCTGTACTTGTAATGCTAATTAAGATGGAGAAGGCAGCAAGGAGCAGTACAGTTCTGTGAAGTTCTCTAGTGGATCAGATTGCACTATTTTCAAAGTAATTTTGTCCCAGTACTAAGTTTGTGAGTTTTGCGATAAAGTCTTACATACGGTTTATAAAATTCAAGGATATGAAAGTGCTTGGTGATGGGAGAAGTCTAAGTTTTGAGCATAGTTTCTGAGGCTTGAGAACAGGGAGTTGTGAATTTTTCTTTCAGTCCAACAGTGGCAATTTTGTTTTCTTGAAAATTTCCTTTCCCTCTTTCCCTTTGCAGATCTATTTGTTTGCTTGGATTTCCTGAACTATAGTGACCTTACTTAATGCTTCAGAGCATCCTCTACGTTCATTTGTACTTGTACTTTGTCAGACATGCTCTACTCATCTGTAGTACTTGGAAACATCATATAAGGAAACATGGGGCTTAACTTTGCTCTACTTGTTTCTAAAATTCATTCTGAGATCAATGAGAACTGATGCATAGAGAATGCAGCCTGGGCGAGAAAGGACTTTCACTCTGCACTTGCTTTAAAGCTGTTTCACTGTTGCCGTAACTATGCTAAGATTATGGAAACGGGATACATGTTCTCTTATGCTGGCAAGAATGCACTGTCACTGCATATATATATCAGTATAGTAATTGTACAGTATATTCTGCACAGTTTTAGCACCAGACATACCGGTTTTTACACTTTCTGTTCAGCATATACCTGTCTTGCGCAGCCTTTCACAAGACTTTTTCATGTGTGGTAACCACTAGAATGTGCTTATAGCTTAGCAGGATACTATCACTTTTCAAATTTTCCCCTGCATTTTACTGCTATCTTTGCCAATGGCAGTGCAAAAATGCTGAGATTTTACAAGACTAAGGGAACAAAAGTTCTCTTTGGAATAGGTTTTTATTTTTATTTCTTGAAAAATATATTTTATCCAATTAATAATGTCTTGTCTGACAATCCTCTAGGTGAGGCTGGTAAGGAATTGACATAAATGAATATACTCTCTTATTTAATTTTGAGTTGTAGTGCATTATTAAAACAAATTTAATTCACTAAACATCTGATACAGGATTTCTTCTTGTCTTATTTTACTTAATTTGATTTTTATAATTTTATATTTCAGTTGAGCTATTATAGCAACTTTACACTATCTAATCCCTTTCTTGCTTCTTGCCATTTCTAATTCTGTCTAGATTAATCCATTTGTACATGTTTTCTGTAACAGTTTGGGGACACTAGAACAGTCGAGATGCTAAGAACGAAGCATGACTCAAGTTTTGATTTGATAAAAAGACTGCAATACACAAACCCAAACCCCATTATTTTAGAAGCAGCAATGACTTCAGATTGATTTCCTTTAAGAATATCCAAGATAATTTTATTCCCTTAATACGTGCTTTCATAATTTTGCTTGTCATTAAAAATTGTTCTGATGTTTGCCAGGTGGGATGTGAATGGCATTAGTCAATGGGCTATAACACTAGGATGTATGGAGTGCCTTTGAACTGTCACAAAGTATATATGCCTGGAATGCTCTGTGTGTGTGTGTGTGTGAATAAAATCTATCTGTGAGAGGAAAAAAGAACAAAAGACATTAATTGCCTCAGTGGGAGTGTTACCCTTTGTGGTTTAGAACATAGAATGTTGATTAAGTGGCTATACTAGCTGCCATTCAAGTCAATAAATAATATTCAAGGAAATTTGTATTTTGGTCTAATTGCTGCTTAGGGATAGGCTAGAGACCCCACTAATTCCAGTCCTGATGTAATATGACTTCATTTTACACGGTCTTCAGCTCCATGCTTTTTTAAGTTATTACGGAAAGATATTACTATGCGTTCTAATGTATTGTTGACCAAATGTGATTGGAAGGTCTGTTTCAACTCTCACCAAAGATTGTCCCTTGTACAAAAAATGCTTATGAATCCATAAGCACAGATTGTCATTTCTGTCATTTAGTTTGGAGTTCAAAGTTGGGAACTGACAGATTGCTTTGCTTTGGTATATGCAATTGCTAGCACTCTCTTAGGTTACTGACCCAGATAGTATCATGGTTTTAATTTTGTCAGTGAGCTTGCCCGCACATTGACCCCAGGCTTATGAGTTTAGAGATTATATGTAACAGTAATTTACTCATTTTCTTTTGGGTATTTGAGCACTGCTCAGATTTGATTTTTCTGTCTTGATTGATTTCCAGTAGGTGGCATCCATGCCTAATAAAGCTCTGTGAGCCTTTTCTAGTCGGAGTGGTTTTATATTTCATTCAAGAGAAATGGTATTCCAGTACCAACTCAGACTGCTAATTAAAAAAATGAAAATATTTTACTTGAATTACAGCTTCTCAACCTATTTTTTATTTCTCTTCCCACTAGACTCCAATGGTTTTTTGAACAAAGACATTTTTTTTAAGAAAACCTTGTCATACTCTACATTTGTAAAACCAGATCTTCCTGTTCTCAAAGAATACTCTTGCTTTCACTTCACAAGTTCTAGATGTTATGCAGACATTAGACACTAAATTTAATGGAAAAAAGAAAACAATCAGGAGAGGTAAACATAATTTCTAATTTGAAATTAGACACATGGAAGGAATAAAATGCATTAGTTCATTAGGCTGGCTACAGTTTCTGATTATTTCTACACATTTAATTTGGTCCATAAGAACTTTTTATCAATAATACAGGCACAGTTCTAACCCACGACCATCATAGGCATGTTACTAGTGTATAGTGCAGACATGCCCTCTGAACGCTCCCACTTCCTTCACCTAACATCTGTGCTGTTAGATTGCTGTTTCACCAGCTGATTAGCTGATCACGGCCAAACAAAACTAAACTTTCCCTTCTGCTTTTTGAAATGGTTGTTAGGCATTGATTTCTAAAGAAGTGTACAAAAATGTTGGACTCCAGTCCCTCTATCAAATCTGTCTGGAATTCACCAATGCTTTTAGAAATTATTAGAGCTGTACTGGCAGACAGGCAATGAAACAACACAATCTTTTTCTTCCAGGACAACAGTTCTTCTGTCTTTGGGGAAAAGTTGAAATATGCAAATATGGTTCCTCATAAAACCACTTGCAAACTGTTATCTTCAGTATTCTGGGTTGTACTAGTCTGGTCCAGCCATGATTCTCAGGAACAGTATCCTGATTAGATTTTGAAATTCTGGGAAATGAGAAGAATATATGGCACCACTGATTTACAAATCTTTTATAAAAGGTCATGGTTTGGCCACCCTACAAACTTCCCAGCCTATTTGAGCATTGAAATGGTATTACAGGAAACGTACACATATGATCCCACTGCCTATGTGGAGAAGCTCACTTGAGTTGCAGGGTAAATCCCTTAGATAATAGAGATATCAACGATTAACAATTGCTTTTGTGGATGTCCTAAATCTAAATCTGAGACTCAGCAATCTCAGAGTAATAACCGACTGTCTGGAGGTGCTGACTTCTGGCTATGGGATTCCATACCTTCCCATAGATGATTACAGCTATCTGTGACAAGGATGCAGGCAGGAAGCTAAATGAATGGAGAGGGTACCAGTTTGAAGGAGCGTTAGGAAAAACTGGTGACATGGGGTTAAATTCCTACTTGGGGGCTGTGGAGGACTGGTTAGGGTCCTAGTGCAGGAATTGGAGAGTGTAGGGTATAAAGGTTATGGTTTCTTCCTGCATGGGAGAAGGGACTGATCTGGGACACATAAGATCTGTACCTCCCAGTACCAAGAGCTGTAAGCACCAGTGTTATCTAGGAATACTGTAGTATTTACTGTGGGTTTATAATTTAGAGGAAAACTTGGAAACATGCATTAAAATTATTTAATTTAACAAGCTTTTTTTTTTTATAACTTTTCTGATTACTTCATGGTTTGACACCAGTTTTTGACATGCTGAAATTTAATCCTTGCAGTTTGCAACTTTGCTAACCAAACAGAATAAAAAGTAAAGCTGCTGGTTACTTTATAAAAACTATTCTAAAATAAACTATTTTACTGTTATTCATGGAATAAGAAGAAGTTCTCAAGAACTGTGGTAATAGTAGACCTCTCTGTTTCTTGTGCTGAATAAAGACTAATGCAGCAAAGATGTCACAGGGAGTAAGATCTGGAATACAACCTGAAGAAAAGATTTGAAAGAGTGTTACTATACTCCTATATGCATATTCCTGTACACAGTGTGCCGTGCAGCTACCTTGAAAATTATGAGCATTTAGGAGATAAATTACTGTTAAATAACGAACATCCATCCTCAAGTGCATCCAAACTACTGAGTGTGATTAGGAATAGTAGTGGCACTGGTGAGAGACAAGCTAAAGTAAGGATATAAAAAGAAAAAAAATAAAATTGAACAGATATTGTATTATAAATGTAATGCAGTAGCTATCAGAAAAGGCATAGTAATTCTGTCTAGTGCCCTTATGTGACAATGATTCCATTTGAAAATCAGTCAAATGGGAAAATGTAAAGTGAATATGATAATGCAGAGACTGATTACATTGTTCAGAGCAAAAAGATGGAAGCATGAGAACCTCATTGAAAAATCTGCTGACTGTTTCTCCTCCCTTTCCTCCAGCTGGAATGGATTTTGGTTTCCATTTTGAATTTTATTTTGTATTTTTATTGTTTTGTTCAAGAAAAGCAGTAAGAACCCTTCTTTCATTTAGAAGCATGGAAGCTGTGATCATGCTGGTGAAAGGTTCCAGAACTCAGCTCCTGCTCATTTGAAACACTGGCTGATTGATTGCTCTTCAAAGTATCTGTATAATGGTGTTAGTCTACTGGTAGTACAGCAGACTAAATCAATTAAAATTCACAGGAGTGCTATCTGTTGCACATGGCAGTTTTCTGTATAAACTGAATTATCAGACTAGATCTGCTCTTCCATGTCTTTGAAGTTACTGGTAGTAAAATAATAATAATTGAAAAGAAAAAAATCTGCTTAGTCTGATACAGAACAAGTCATGGAACTGGTTAACGGATTATTTCAGATTTATTAAGATGTTAGTCTTGCTGTTCTCAATGGTGAGCAACATATGATTATATTAAGCTTTTTATTAAACTATACTTTACAGCCTTAAAGAACCCCAAGGAACATATGTACAGTCAGAGACATGTTGTCAGAAGTTCAGTCTTTTAATCATAGAGATTATTTGAAGTTTAAAATGAGCTGTAATATATGACAATAAAATCCTGATGTATGGTTGCTTGGCAGATCCTTGAACAAAATTCACATAGCATAAAGATTAAATTTGTAATCTGCCAATGAAATATGGAAACTCTTCTCTCCTGAAATTGAATATGTATGCAGTTTCAAGCAGGATATCTGGAAGGAGTAGTTAGGATGTTAAAGTAAATAAATGTTCAATGCGATTTCTGAATATACCTTACCAGAGTATTGGCATGTAGAAGGCTATCAGCACAAGTGTACTCCACTGAAACCAAGTCTGAGTGTATTATTGTATGCAGACAGCATACACATGCAAGCAGCATGATCACCTGTGTGAAATCAGAGTCTTGTGTCTAAAAGCAGAATAAAATTAAGGCTATGGCTGTGTTTATATGCTGGAGCTGGCACAGGCAGGACAGATCTTTGTCACCAGATGATTCCAAATAAATTCCTTTAACGTGAAAAGGTTTTCCTTCAGCTGCAGCATGATCTCAACATCAGATATCACCCCTTTTCATCCTCAAGGATGGAGGCAGTATGGCTGGTCTTACAGTTAAGTCCAGGAAATCAGAAATGCTCCCTAGACATGTTACTAGTCTCGATATGGCCCAAATGTCTGTGGAGTGTGTTGAGGAGATAACATAAATAAAACAGTTTTGTGCTCTTCACCTTGCTTATCTGATAAAGGACAGGTCAAAATTCCCTAAGTGATTAAAAAAAAAAATTACAGGGTTCAACTGCCAAGATAGCACATCATGCCATTTCGTAAGATGAGTGTATATGACATGTAGATGTGCTTTAATCTTTGCATATAATCAAGCATCTGAAACACATATTTGGAATACCCCATGCAACCTTCTTAAGTAGCTGTCATTCAATAATCATAACTTTGTCAGTGGTTTCTATTATTGTTTATTCTCATTAGTTGTTACTCCAGTAGCTTCAATAGGAGAACATGCCTTAGAGCATACTCCAATCCTTAACACTTCAGTTTCAGAGAGATCACTTCTCTGTTCTTTGACATCAGAAGTGTGTGCTTTTCATCAATAGTGTAGGGATGAGTGGCAGTCCTACAGCCTTCCTTGATCCCGCTGAGAAGTTCCTCAGCAATCTGTTCAAAATGGTACTGCCAGATGTCCTGGTCCCTGGAGCCATCCAAGGCTTCTCTGCAGAAAATGGCCAAGCAGGGAATCTGACAAGATGGCTCAAGCTCTGCAGTTCAGCCTCCCACATGTCACTTCTATATCGTCTGGTCACTGGTATTACAAGATGGTGTGTGTATGTCTCCATTCCCTACACTGAACTCCAGCTACTCCACTGCTGGGGACATCCCCTTAATGGAAATTCTGCATGATTTGAGACAGAGATACTGATATTTCCAAACCTCACAGCTGTAGTAAGAAACCTTCATGCCTGATACGGACTACATAAAGTGCTTCTCTGATTAACTTCTATCTGTTGCTTTCTTCGCCACTGTGGTGGGTTGGGTGGATTGGTAGCGGAGTAGGGGGCTACAGAGGTGGCTCCAGTAAGAGGCTTTGAGAAGCCCCCCCTGGCTCAAATTCAGACCCACCTCTGGCCAAGGCCAGGCCAATCAGCACCTCTGCAAATAACTCGATTTAAGCACAGAAAAGGTGTTGAGTGAGTTCTTCGTTTGTGAGTCTTTGTTGGTGAGTGGAACAGAGGAGGGAGATGTGAGAGAAACAGCCCTGCAGACACTCAGGTCAGTGAGGAAGGAGACGGGGAGCTGTGCCGGAGCAGAGGTTCCCCGGCGGCCCACGCTGGGGTGGCGGCTGAGCCCCTGCAGCCCCTGGAGCCCAGCGGTGGCCCAGAGGTTGGCCTGCAGCCTGCGGAGGGCCCCGGGCCGGAGGAGCAGGGACCGGGCCCGGAGCAGCCGCGACTCCGAGGCAGCCCGCGCTGGAGCCGCCCGTCGGCGGGAGGGCGGCAGCCCCGGGAGGGACCCGCGCTGGGGGGTTCTGGGGAGCTGCGGCCCCGCGGGAAAGAGCTCACATTGGAAAAGTTCATGAAGGAGGTTTCACCCCATGAGAGGGACCCCGCGGTGGGGCAGGGGAGGGCTGCGAGGGCCCCTCTCCCTGAGGAGGAAGGAGCAGCGGAGACCCCTTGTGCCGGACGGACTGTAACCCCCATTCCCTGCCCCCTGCGCTGCTGGGGGGGGAAGAGGGAGCAGAGCTGAGCCTGGGAAGACTGGAGGGGTGGGGGGAAGGTGTGTTTTTAAGACCTGGTTGTATTTCTCATTATCCTTGCTGGTGGTGGTTGTTTTGTATTAAATTGATGTTATCCCTAAGTTGAGTCTGTCTTTTGCCTGTTACCATAACTGGTGAGTGAGCCCTCCCTGTCCTTTTTCTTGACCCTGGAGCCTTTTGGTTGCATTTTCTCCTCCCCATCCCTCAGGGGACTGGGTAGGCATGAGTCAGTGGCTGCGGGGTGTTTTGTTGCCAGCTGGGTGGGCTCAAACCACAACACCCTCTAGCTCCTGCTTGTTACTCCATTCCCTTTTTGGGAAGAAGTAAGAGGATCTAGTGATATGTTGCCGTATTAGTACCTTTTGCATTCATCCCTGGCCTCAGCTTGTTAACCACTCCACTGCTGTCAGCTTGCAGGTAGAGGAGTTGACAGAAAACCATTTTTCTTCTTAGTTGCTGATCTCTTTTCTTTTTCTTTTTTTTTTCTTTTTTTTTTTTTTTGGATTAAAAAGGGAAAAAAACCACCAACAAGCCCACAACAGTTAGCTCAACATGGAAATCACAGATGATCAAAATAATATTTATGGTGTCTCCCAGCTCATTTAAAATTGTACATAACACTGTATTTTTGAAGAAGATAATACTTCCCTAACTTGAATGACAGCACTGGGTGTAAAGACACTTTGTCCTTTTCTTCTTTCACTAAATGGATGACAGATCTTGGCTTTAAAGGCTGTTGCAATTCCATTACAGCAGATGCCAACAAAGGCTTTTAATAAAGCAACTTTGCAAATGCGTTTGTTTTTGAACTTTCCAGGAGAGGACTTCTGAGAGTGCAGCATCTCTTTCCTGGTTAGATCACTGGTTATATAATCTGTTTACCTTGATGCCAGCAAGGTGTTCCGTTATGTGTGGCTTTAGAAAAAGCATACAGTCTCTTTAATGTTTTGAATGGATAAAGTGTCCAAAATGGTATAACTATTGGCTCTTTCTCCCAGGCTTGTGGACTCTGAAACAGCTAAATCAATGACAGTGAGCTGTTAGGCTATTGACAGTCTTCTACATAATCTTTCTATGTCTTCTCCTTGTCAACCTAGGTTTTTCATTGAATTGATCTAATTGTCGTTATTGCTTTCACATAAGAAAGTACCCTACTCAGAAAAAGAACAGAGTAAATACTCAAATTCCTCAAAGCTGAAAGAATAAAAATGAAGATTCCAATTGCAATGACTGGTATTACTTATACAGTAGCAGTACCTAGATTTTTACTTGATCATTTCCAATTGTAGAACAAAGGCAATAATTTCAAATCGACAGGAATGACAAAGACACATAATTAATGCATGAGGTTGAAATAATTAAAATAACAAAAATTAAAACATTCTGAATGTATCAACTGCTCACTGACCCAATGTTTTGCAGGTTGCATATCAAGAAGTAAGCATTACAGATAAATTTGAAGATTTTAAATAATGCTAGCATATAAAATGATGGAGGGAAAATTCTGGTGGTGTGTTTTCTCCAAGTTACAGTTCTTGATTCCATTTTTCCTGTATTGGTCTCAAATTGTTGTGAAACAGTATGTGATGTAAACAGAAAAAAAAGAAAAATATTAAATCTATTTCTAAATATATGAAGTTTTAATGTTCACATTTTTGGATGAATTTACTGTTTTAGAGTATTACTCTCTGAATTTTGATAAGGAAAGTTTCATGTGTCACTTTGTGACAGTCCAAAAACTGATGCCAGATTAAGTTTTCTTTCAAATTGACTACTGACATGCAAAACTTGAGCCAGATACTTTGTTTTTTGTCATATCATAATTTTTTTGACTTTTCAAAGTTTATATATCCCATATGGGAAACCATTAGCTAGGCTTTTCCTTGCATTCCTGTGTTTGATCACATTAAATGAGATTCAAAGTGTGTGTTCATGATACCTAGGAGGGAACCTGTTATAGCATAACTGCTAACACAAATCCAGAAATACTTTTCTTTTCCTGTAGTCCAAAAATAAGTAATTATTGAAAGCTAAATGCTAAATTTATTTATTAAGCTAATTTATAGAGTTGTCATTACGGAAAGCCACTGCAGGTGCCATGCATAAAATAATCCAGCTTTTTACTTGGACCCAGTAGCACAGCTGGTGACACAGAACATTTCTGTCTCATACCCATCTGGCAGCGAAGTAAGTCAGATAAACGTCTCATGAATCAATTATTTCAAACTGGAATAATGTAAAGCATGGCATGACTCTAAAAGTAGCATTTTAAAATGTCAGTAGAGGCTAGTTCATATATTTAATCAGAAAATAAGAAAGAAAGAAACACAGAATAGGTTATATTCTCTAGCATGGTTCTGCATACAATTTATTGAAGTGCTTAAATGATGTCATTTTCAAATCCCTTTTATTTAATTTTCATATCTTGTCAAGTCCTGTTTTCAAAACTCTGAGAAAAACTGTAAAATGACTAATTGTTAATAGCTTAACTGTTTTCCTTAATCTTACTATATTATGAAATTTACAGAATCTATTAGCTTACTTTCAACAGGATATTTACCCTATATGCTATAAATGAATGGAATATTATCACAAAGCAGTGTGTAACCATGGCCTTGTTAATAACTTTCTAAATTTTCTTTCCACTTTCTTAGAGAGAAAATAATGATTACATGGTTGCACTTCTTCCATATCTTGCATTTAAACAATATTTAGTGCCCTGTTTCTTCAATGGCTGTAAATCTGTGCAGTTAAAATAAACTCAGGGGATAATAGTAATTTGCACTGACTGAGAATCAGATTCAAAATATGTAGGCTATTCATTGCTCTGATTGTTCAGTAGTACAAAATGTTCAACATGCTTATTTCATCCTGAAAGCATTTGAACTATCTCATTGACTTTGATGGAAATACTCAAAAAGCTAAGCATGTAAATAGGTGTTTTGCTATAATAGGGTGTGTATTCAGGCTGTTTAAAATCAAGCCCTTTTAAAAGAAATACCAAGTGGTGGTTTTCTTCTGGAGTTGTTCTCTTTTCTGCCTGAAAGGAGAGTGGGTATTTGCCTTTTACTTGTGTTGTAACTACAGCAAAATATCACAGCAGACAATTTCTTTCTGGAAGTTAAGGACTCTAGCTGTAAGTATGCCTTCTGTGCTAAGTTCTGCATGAGCTACTAGCTACTGCATTTGTACCTACATGCTGCATGGCCCATGTTATATTAAGAATTAAAGCTCACAGCACCAAGGAATTTTAATAGAAACATTTTACCATTTCACTGTGTGGCTTCTGTCAAAATGAAATTGGGTCATATGTCTTTTTCATAAAAAGCCATTATGCACAAAAACTTTCAGTTTTAGGTGACTGTTCTTTTCTCGGTGTAAATGGCTTCTTGGTACTACACAGAAATGTGGCTGTCTCTATGACTGAGGGCCCCATTAAGCATCGTTAAATACAATGGAAGCTTTGTTGTGGAATCCAGAATATCATTCATTTGGATTGTTTTGGAAAAAGGCAGGTGATAACTACTACTCTAATGTTATGGACAAGATACCTGTTAGGGAAAATATTTTCGTTTATAAATGCCACACAAGTTTTAGCAGAAGCATAGGCATATTTCCTGTCTAGCATGTCAGGTACTGCCACCCAGCAGTAGATCTGTTTGAAAAGTCTACTTGAACTTAAAGCAGTACTTTATCATAAATGGTAGCAGCATGTTCTGTCTGCATTTTTAATATTACTATCAATATCAGAGGTTATCCTCCAGTTTTAAAAGATCTTTGGTCAGCCCTTACAGGTACCACCACAGTGGAAATAAGGCTTAGACTGCAAAGGTTTTTTTTTATACTGAAATGTTTTTTTGTTCTGTTATAGTTGCTGTATGTGATATGTGCATGTGACGATAATGACCAACAGCAAACCGAAGGATGCCAAATTCAGGATTTGAATATTTCCATTCAAGTTGCTAGCTTTTACTCTGGTTGAAGCACATTCGCATTATACTTAGGAAGAGTAAAACTTAGGATATCTGCTAGTGGATCAGCTGTAGGTGTGCTTGGCCTTGCAGCCTAATGCCTGAACCGACCAGAAGGAGTCTACAGAAAGGAGTGCATGAACCTTCATTATTTCCAATGCAGGGGAAGACAGGAATTGTAAATTCCTGATTATTGTACCATGACAATTATTTGTAGACGGGAGAAAGAATTCTTGTGAGGATTCTTTTTTTTTTCTTGATTATTGTACTATGTTAAATCATGGCATGTATGTGGGAAAATAAAACACGATTATTTTTTAGTATGACTAGTCAGAAACTTGTTAGAATAATCCCACTGAATCTGACCCTGTTTAGAAATTACAAGCAACTTAACCTTTATCCTGTTACTTCTTCTAGCCTTTAATTCAGATGTTTTGTGTAATGTAGGTGTACAAAGAGATGAAAAATGAAAAATGCTTTCTTAAAAACATTCTTGCAGTTTAATGCAGTTGTGACCACTATACAGTAATGAGATTTATTTTTTTGGTTTAAAAATTTGATTTAAAAACTGGAGATGGACAAATTAATATAAGAAAAAATGTGAAGGATTAAAATAATGGAATTCATAAGTTCTGATCTTTTCTTTCAGTTTTCTCAAGAGATAACATCTCCAGTGTAAATTATAACTAGAATTCACAAATGTTATAGTTATACATCTCCAGACATATTGCTGAAAGAAAACTGCCTCTGGTCTAATCTGTCTTCATCCCTCCCACTCAGCTTTGATTCTTAATCCAAATGCTCAAAAGCTATTTAAAATACAAATGTTCTTACTGAGTCACTTCAATGCAAATGTTTTCCTTGTATTTGTGTCCCCATGTGCTTATAATTCAAATGTCTGAATCTCAGTAAGGTACTTATACACAATAACATCTATGTCATCAGATGCTGTATGCATTTGGAGAAACACAGTATGACAAGGCTGTTTATATCCCCAGGCTGGGAATCAGAATGTAATGTTACTCAGGAATAGGCTAGTTACATTGACAACTTTAAAATATTAAAATATATGGAAATATAGCATCATCTTTATTCTAGCCCTAAATCAGAGCAGTTCAAAGCCTTTCAAAGTTTCTCTCTTCTACTTCTTTTTCTTCACCACAAACTAATACAATATTGATAAATCTTATGTACAGGATTTTCTGTTCTGTGTTCTGTAATTTCTCCCCAGACGGCTATTCCTTCAGTGCCAAATAATTAAGAACACCAGAAATGTCCTTTCCATTTAGACCAGTGATCCATTTAGTCCAGTACTCTATCTCTTACAGTAGCAATAAGAGATGCTATTTAGGGAGACCATGATTCTGGCCGTCATCTGTGCTCCATTTCTGTTATACTCTGCCAGCATCCACAATAGTGGTATTAGAGCTATTGGAAGATGCATTCTGCCCGTCACTTTTGAAAGGGGCATGTTGTCCGTTTCAGGTCAGCCACGAATTTGCTGAATTCCTCTATGAAACTTCTTATATTGTTCACCTTCACAATCTCCTATGGCAAAAAAGTCCACAAATTAACTTCCTGCTCTACTCAAAGTATGTTCTCTTATCTGTCTTAAATTACCTATTATCAGTTCCTTCAACTGCATCCTTGTGCAACTTTAGTGTTGCAGAATTTGGTGAGTAACATCTTTGCATTCAGCATATCCACCGTTCTTGTGCTTCTATCACCTCAGCCATATCTCTTGTCATCTTAATGCATCTCAATCACACCTATGCTCACCTGCCTTTCTTGCAAATTGTGCAGTGCCAGCTTATTCAAGATGTCTCTTGATGGGGCAGTCACTCTATCCTTTTTATCCCTTATTTGTCCTTATCTGTACATTTCTCTGCCTCTAACTTTTTTTTCTAGAGACACGAAGACTAGAACTGCACACATGTAAGATGCCAGAGTGCCAAAATTTTATATGGCAATAAAATGGCACCTTGGTGTCAAGACCCTTTCTGATGGTACTTGAAATAGCATTAGAATTTTGATGACTTTTTTGAGACAGGAAATTTTCAAGAATTATGAAATTTAACTTCAAAATCTTCTTCTTGAATTGTAACTGCAAGTTCTGAGCATCATGTAGGCATGATTTAGATGATTTTTCTCTAGTGATATTACTTTCTTTTACCTATGTTGAATCATACCTGCCATTTTCTCAGTCTTGTGAAGTCTTTCTGGAAGACTTGCAATTGACACTGGATTTGAATGCCAGAAAGAGTTTAGCATTATCTTGTGCTGGTTTGACCCTGGCTAGGTGCCAGGTGCCTACCAAAGCCGCTCTACCACTGTCCCCCTCCTCAGATGGACAGGGGAGAGAACAATATAACAACAAGCTCGTGGGTCAAGATAAGGACAGGGAGATCACTCAGAATTTACCGTCACAGGCAAAACAGACTTGACTTGGGAAAAATGTAATTTATTACAAATTAATTCAGAGAGGAGTAATGAGAAATAAAACCAAATCTTAAAACACCTTCCCCCCACCCCTCCCTTCTTTCCCAGGCTTAACTTTGTTTCCAATTTCTCTCCCTCCTCCCCCCGAGCGGAGCAGGGGGGCAGGGAATGGGGATTGTGGTCAGTTCATCACAGTGTTTTCTACTGCTCCATCCTCTTCAAGGGGAGCACTCCTCACACACTTCCCTTGCTCCAGTGTGGGGTCGCTTCTCATGGGAGACAGTCCTCCATGACTTCTCCAGCATTAATCTTTCCCATGGGCTACAGTTCTTCAAAAACTGCTCCAGCGTGGGTCTCCTCCATGGAGTGCAGTCCTTCAGGAACTGGCTGCTCCAGTGTGGCCTGCCACCATGGGGTCACTAGCAGCAAACCTGCTCCAGCGTGGGCTTCTTTCTCTCCATGGGCCACAGGTCCTGCCAGGAGCCTGCTCCAGTGTAGGCTTCCCACAGTTTCACAGCTTCCTTCAGGTATCCACCTCCTACGATGTGGGGTCCTCCACAGGGTGTAGACAGTCACCTGCTCCACTGCCCATGGGCTGCAGGGGTACAGCCTGCCTCACTGACCTTGGTGTCTGCAGAAATGTTTCTCTCACCTATTCTCCCTCCTCTCTCTTGCTGAAATTACTGCTATGCAATAAATTTTTTTCCCCTCTTAGATACGTTATCACAGTGGCGCTACCACCGTGGCTGATTGGCTCGGCCTTGGACAGTGACAGGTCCACCTTAAAGCCAGCTGTCATTGGCTGTATCGGACATAGGGGAAACTTCTAGCAGCTTCTCACAGAAGCCACTCTTGTAAACCCTCTGCTACCGAAACCTTGCCATGCAAACCTGTTCCATATCTACAGAACCGAAAATTACGTAGCTGTTCCATTATTTGTTTTTCTAGTCAATGAATGAAAAAAAAGGGAAAAAATTGCCATTTTTCTGCAGTAAGACGACATCTGCAGTGTCTTATGCCTTGATGAAGCAATATGATTCTGAAATACATAAATGCTGAATGCTGTTGAGTTTTATATGCTGGCAGATCTCAGATACATGTTTCTAGCTTTATATTTTAGGCATGAGTATAGACTCCCAAAGAATTTTAATTGCATTTAGAGTTTTAATTTTGAAAGGACCATGTTCCTTAGCAGTTTTCACAAGAATTGTGGTAGCTAGGATTCTGATTACGTTTTCCTTCAGAAATCCTTTCTAAAGAATTTTTTCCTTAGGCTCTTCATATTATGCCTGCTGGGTACAACAAAAGATAAGGCAATTCTGATTGGATCATGAGACATCATAGGGATGTGAATCCTACCAGGGTGTACAGTCATCTCAGGTCAGTTTTCTTAAAGAATGGATAGCAGTTGTGTTCTTCACACAAACCATTCATGATCTGTGGAAGTCCAAAAATACTCTTTCTTATTAAAGAAAAAAGAAAAAGCAAAACCAAAACCCCAAAACCACAATATGTCATGTATATGCCATCCAAGATTGTGCTGCCTAATGAAGACCAAACCCTGTTCGTTTCACATGGATGGCCTCTCGGTGACTGGTCTTGTACTCAGATGTCTATTGCACTGTATCGATTTATTATGAAAGCTCTCTGTGAGGACTGTTAAACATAACAAATATATGTGTAAATGCCATTTGCATAAATGTATTTCTTACATATGTAAAAACCAGTCTTTCTCCAATGCATAGTCTGATATTACTTCACTCAAGGCAGTGTTCTATTTAGGTAGTTCTGCTATTCATGTAAGTCTGGCTCCTTGGGTCTCCGTGGACCTTAGGCAGTGACTCAACAGGCTTCGCACCATTAGGCACCACCAGGCACCACCACTTAGTTGCATGCCACAACCAGGAACTTGCCACACATATTTGCTCTTTAATGCATAAAACCCACAAATCTGATGGGCTGGCACAGCTGCCTCATGTTATTCGATTGGTTCTTTGTCCTCATTTAACTAGCAGTACCAAGGTCATAGACATATTCCTTTTTTAGGTAATTTTTCAATCACTCCTTCTCTGTTCGCCTTTTCACGTGTCCTGTGGAAAGACATACCTCAGAGTAAACTCAAGGGAAGAAGTGCTCTCAGTCTTTTTAGACACAGCAAAGTAGGGTAGGAAGGGAAAGAGTTGCAGCTGAAATGCTGGCAAGGCAACTTATCTCACATGAGTTGCCTGCCTTATACTGAACTATCTGTGCCACGTGGTTCCCAGAACCAGGTCACTTCAGAATGGGGCAAGGAAGTAATTCTGTCTGCCTTGACATACAGCCTGTGCACTCTACTTGTGCCTCTGGCCTTATGCAATCACTTTAACTGGGGATTCTGAAAGTGTGGATAAACCAGGAAATAGTAAAGGTGGCAGTGACAGAGGTTCAAGTTAAAAATTTGTATCTCCACTAAATCATAATGTTAATTGCCCGGTCAGTTTGCCAGGGTGTTTATGCAGACATGTCTGAGTAAGTGATTAGATAGTTGTTTCGGTTGTCAAGATACGAATACATGTGTGTCCACTTTGAAATACGCATACATGTACATCATGAGAGTTTTTGGTTGATTACAGGGGATTTATTCCTGTCCCTCCTACCCCCTTGAGCACTAGCAGACATGTAGAAAAACCCCTTAGCATCTTGGAAGGCAAGTCAAAATATGTAGAACTCTGGAACAGTAACCACAGAGCCGGCTCTTATATGTTAAGTGTTTTTCTCTTTCCCTCTGCACTCAGGAGGCAAATTGCCATTGGAACATATGTTTCTCCTCTAAATGTTTTTTTCAGTAGTAACATCACCAGTGGTCCACACTTTTTCCTTAACTGAAGCAGATGGTTTAAAGGTCCTGGCATTAGCTGCACTGATTAAAATTAATAAATAAATACATTCTACTCTGCTGATTTCTTTGGCTTCATGCCTATAGCAATAATGGCTGATAAGAAAGTATTTCCCTGAGAACAATATGAATCATGAATTCAAAACTGAGTTGTGGTGTGGCTTACTTAGAGCTCAAACAATGAATTTGAAAGTGAAAAAGCTTATTTGAAAGTGAAAAAGATAATACCAGCTTTCACCGGCATTTCCTTGTGTTTTGCATAAACAAGTTTCACATAAATCAATTTTCAACTCTTCTCCGATGAGGCTGTTGCACATTTTTTAATATAATGCATGTTTCTGTGATTTCTCTCCTATTTATTGATTTTTATTTCACAACTACTTCTAGTCTGAATTCTGCACCCTAAATCATTCATTTGCTTTTACAGAGGATAGATTTAAAACAATTATGCTCTTCTACTTAAAACTTCCACTGTGTCAGACTACTCCTATTTCACATTTTTGGAGTTTGATTCACAAGCCTCTGTAATCAGATAAAGTATTTTCAACAAGCTTTGTATCAAGCCTTTTACTTTTATTTTTTTAGGAATAGATCCTCAATGAGACTAAGTATTGCAATAAAGAGCATCAAAATTTACAGTACAGTCGCAACTCAATTTTACTGAATCCCTTTTCTATGAATTTGAGATTCAAAACTTCAGGCAGTCTAATCCTGGGTATCAAGAGCTATGTGATAATTTCTATCTTACTCATCTGTTTGTCAATATTCTTTTTGTAATGGGAGATTCATATTGATATATGAAATGTCACCCTGATGGATTGGATGGCTGTATCCACTCTATGAAATTGCATAGGGACAACCTAAGCACTCACATGAAAACAATTACAGTGTTTAAATGTTAATATGCTCTTTGGAAGTTATGGCCCTTGTAAACTGATACAGTATGGAGGATAATTTCCAAAAAAGCAACATTCTGGGGGAAAAGAGCATGATTATGGCTGTGAGCAATGGCCACAGCTCATTTATTAAATGGTGTGGACATCCTTGAGTGGAATCTTCAGAATATAAGTAAATTAAACAAGTAAATCTTCACAAAATGCTGACTTGGGAGAAAATTCCTAAACCCAGTAGTGAAATAAGGATCAAGACAGTACCTATTTGCCAGTCTTCCAAATATTTTTTGTTACATCACAGAAGTTATTCACATTTTATTGGTTTCAGCAAAACTAATTTAATAGATTCCATGGTAGTCTTTGCAAGTGTTCTGCTTATTATCCGTGCCAGCATTAAAATGAGTCCTCAGTGTGTAAACTATTCAATATACCATTGATACAGGTAAAACTCAGCTTTGTCAATATGTGGTGAGTTTTCTTTTATATTTAGAATAAGAAATAGTATAATTGCTTAGTATCAGTGATCAAATACTAACTTTTAACAGAATTCTATACTTGCTGCCACTGTCTATACTTTCTAGTTTTGTCTCATATAAAAATGTGATAATTCACTTTTGTGCCCTGCATTCAAAGCAGAGAAAATAAAGTGGCTCTGAATTTGGTTGTAGTCTTTAATGATTTCCCATGATATCCTGAAAGAGTAAAATTAATCCTGTACTTACTGGTTTTGTTGAATCTCTCAGCATGCTGATTATTTTGCAAAATGACTTTTAAGTGAGTGTGGGTCACTTTCAGGAAAAATGAGATTTTGCTATAATGTTCAAATGTGTAGTTAAAGATTTTTGGTAAAATCTAAGAATTGTTTGATGTTAATGTGTTTAATTTGTTTTTTAGGGGTTTATGAACTATGAAACTGCCTGGCAGGAATGCAGCCAGCTGTTTTGTTTTCTGTTTTGTTTGCCAAGAGTTTATTCTGTTGTTAAATCAGATTCCTGGAATAAACACGGTACCCCAAAGGGGTATTTGCAAGGGTTAAGTCAAGGTTCTCTGTATATTTTGTTCTGGTAGCATGTCACATTGATATGTTTAGCTTTGTTTTCGTAATCCTGATGTTGCAAGAAGAAAAATCTGTAATGCATGATAGTAATTTGCCACAGAGATATTGCCAAAGCAAATTAATGGTATTTTAAAGATAGATAATTACCTAGAAATAACAGAATGAAATTAAAGTACACTTTCTTTCAGGTTTTGGGCTGCATTTGCCCTTGAAGTAGTACTATCACAGTTGAAAGAATTATTCCACTGATGTATTTAGCTGCTATTTAGATTTTTTTTTCTGTTTGCTTAATGTTTTCTTCAGTTTTTTGAATTATGAGGATTAACAACTCAAAGCTAATCACTAGACCTGTTTCTGTTAATCCATTCATGTCTGGGAACATTTTGTTGTCCTTACCGATGAAAGATGGCACTGATGTCACTCTGCAACTTTGGGGATGTAAGTAATGGCCCTTCCTCGATCACTTGCACTTGAAAGGAAATGTACGTAATTTCTGTGTGTCTTTCCCCCAATTGTCCACATCTACTGCAGACTGTGAGGGTACTAGTGTGTATCTATTACTGCTCCTAGAGCACTCTAGCAAACATTTAATGAAGCAAATGTGTAATCTATTAATATCAGCATTTACAATGTAATTAAGATAAAGTGTTTGAAAATGAATATCTTATAGTTTTATGTCTAATTAGGTTCTGCTGATTACCACAAAACATTTAAAACTGTAATAGCTAAACAGAATAATTAAAATCATAAAATGAGGCCCCAGTGCCTAAACTACATGGGTGAAATTATGTTCTAGATCATCTATTACTCTGAGGTCTCTTGAAAGAAAATATGTCTGCTGTAATATCTGGCCTTTGTTTTGATATTCCTGACTTATGCTACTTGCAAGTTGTGAATCAGAGAAAAATGATCTGGTAAAAGAAAATAAGATAATGACTCAAATAATAGAAGTAGTAATAGTGTGAAAGCAGATGGGTTTTATTATGCTAGAATAAACTGTATCTCAAAATCTGATGGGCTACTGCAAGCTGCATTCTTTGCCACATTTCTGATTACTCTGTTGGAGCTCAGTATTTGAAACTGCCCCAAATGAACAATTTTTCTGTGTATTTTACCATGTGTATCCTCATCATCTCCTGTGACTACAAATTGGAGAGTAAAGGCTTTTTGTTTAAACACAGAAAAAGGTGACAAAACAAATATTCATTCCTTCCAATTGTACCTGTTTTTGGAAGACAGGAAAGATTTGGATAACTGCATTTTCATATCATTCTCCTCCCTCTCTTGCTTTCTTTCTCCTCCAGTCAGTATTGCAAAACCACTCTCTACCAACATGGATAGCTTCTGTAAAAGTATACAAATATCTATTTCACGGCTACTGATGTTGTATTTACAAATAGGTGTACTCATGATGCTATTTTAAGGCTTTTAAAAGTGCTTAAATCTGTATCAGGAGTCCACTGAATTTGTATCAGTCTCCACTGAATGTGCAGAGGAATCTCGGAGCATCCAAACTTGATTCCTCTTAGATGCAATTTAACTGGAAGATGCACTCCTGTAGCAAACATAATGCAATGCAGCCACAAAGGGGAATCCAGTCCAAGGAACTATACCAGAGTTTCTCAAAGCAGAAAATTAACTGTGTGAAGAATGAGGAGCAGGTCGTCAACATCAATTGCTTTGCTCTTGAGGTCTTACGTGTGTTTCCATTGATCCACAGAACTTGCTAATGTAGATGCAGCCTTACAGCAGCAACTATAATCGAAGCTGGGGACCTAAGGCTCCAATACAGGATCAAATTAATATATGCCAACCGAACGACTTACCGTATGCAGTGATTATCAGCATACACATTCTTAATCCTTGACAAGAGTGAGATAATGTGTTAGTATAGCCTTAGTAATAGAAAGCTAACCCAATGCAAGTAATATCAGCTAAAATAATTCACATAGACACTTACCATGGATCTGCTGATACTTAGGACGGGATTCATCTCAATTCAGCATATTGCAATTGTTGTGAGATGGAGGCCTTAATTACAGCAGCAGTTACCATTTAAGAGAAACAGATGCAATCTCTTCATTTGTTGCAGCTCACGGTCTTGCTAATGCTATGATGTTTGTAATAGGGATACAAATCTAAAACATTCAGGTATTATCACTTTGCTGATCTGAATATGATAATTGCTCACAGTTTGTTGTTTTGTTTTTCTCCATTATTTGGTCTGTGATAATAAGGATAAACTTCAAGAAGCTGCTTTTTATTTATGTTCTTATTGAGCAGGAAATGAGCTGGCATTAACTCTGCCTAAGGAAAATGGGACAATATTGCCTATTTTCACTGTGTTCATACACGAACTGAAAGAAGCTCATAGGCATACTAAAAAGGTCTTGTGTTAATACTGAAAGCTGGGGAGGCAGATTGTAGTTTTCAAATCTAAGAAATGTTTAGGAAGAGTTCTGAAGATAAAAAGCTGACAGAAAAGACACTCTGGCTCTATGTACTCTAATAAAATTAACATGCTTGAGTTTGTTCTCTAGTGCTGAGGCTAGCTGCCATGGAACAAGTTGGTTTCATACAGATACTCTTGTACCCAAAACAGGGAGGCTACACCCAAACTGACAACTGGGATTTGGTTTCTGATTGTTCTAACTTCTGAACGAACCCCAGGCTTGATTCAGTCTCTTAGCAAAGAGGATACTTGGTGATTGTCATGAGCCAAAACCATACTAGCAATCACAATATACAGACAATTGAATTCTGATGCCCAAGATTGTGTCCTGGGCTGCTAAATATGCATGCTATGGAAGAGTACTAGCGTAGATGTAACCTTAGCGTTCCATTGTTCGCTTCTACGAGACACAGGACAGTGAGGCCACCAGGACTCGGGGGTGAGCCATGCAGTACATCTTCCCTGCATCTTAGAAGCAGTTACTGGGATTAGAGTCCTGATTTACAAAGCAGGATCTTTCAGAGCTTGTGACAGTTTATGAAGTATTGTCAACATTATTTCATGGTGATAATGTACTTTGAATTTTTTTTTTAAACTCAGTGTCACTATTTTTATGTATTTGCTTTGTAGTTATTATTTATTATGTGATGGTTTTCCATTCATAAATAGCAAATATGAAAGATGTCATGTCATTTAAAAAGGAATAAATGTACAGAGGAAAAAAAATTCATAGTATTTTGTCAGGTCTGCTCTGTGAAATCTATTTTCTTCGTATGTCCCCAAGTTTGAAAATATGCCATGCCATTTGTACATTTATAGGCATTTAGAGAGTCTTTTTTTCTCAATACCTTACTATGAGTAAGGGAAAGTACTATTTTTCAGGCCTTCTATTGTTTCATAAAAAACAATTCCTAAATCGCATATTAATGTAACCATTATTACGATGGTGATTTTATTTATTTTTCATTTATTTGTTCAAGAAACAAATAATAGTCTGGTTATTTATGTAAGTGGTGGATGAAGTAGAGGTATGATTAAGAAGCATGTTAGTTGGGTGCCTGATAAAAAGTTTAGGTTTCTTCTTATTGCAGACTTTAAATGGAGGAATCATTCTTTCTATGTCAGGATCTGAAGTGATCCATTATTCATGCTTGCATAATCAAAGGACTCTCCAAAGCAAAAACAATGCCAAATTACTGTATATTAAATTAATTTAGATGTGCAGTAATATAGATCAGTTCCTGAACTGAACTGTGGACACTGACAAAACTATAGGACTAGAAAGCTTGTGCTGAACAACACAGTTTCGCATCTTGATGTACTCTTTTATAATTAACTAGACAGCAAATGCAAATCAAAAGCCTCTGGGGCCCTTGGTAATTATTTTATTCTTAATTTTCTTGAATTAGAAACTGAATATGTATTTCAGTCATGGACAGTGAAGTGAATTTGTGCACTTGACTATGTGATCTTTAAGTCTCTAAATTTTATCCAGCCAAGGCTTTGTTTGATCATACCAGTAACTACTATTTAAGGACATTTTTATTATACATATGCCATTAAGTATAAAAGAAGTAACTACTTAATACAGTGATAACTGCATTTTATTTTTCTCTATTGTTAACTTATGATTTAACCATCAAACACACAAAATATACTTAGAGAACTACTTACAGTTAATTGATAGTCAAAGCTTTTAGGAACTGATGTGAGCACACCAGAAGTTTAAGAAACATTTACCTTAAGCTACATCTGTTAAACCCTTGTGTAGGAAGGAAGGGGAGGAATCTATAGCAAATTAGGAACTCAACTGTGAGGAAAATGTTCCAATTTGTAGACTGAAGAATAAATGTATAGCCACTGTGCACAGAAGTAGAATGTCGAGTAGACTTTCTTGTATATTATTACATCTTCAAAATGGTGTTAATGCTTGATTCTTAAAGAAATTTCTTGGACTGTTTAGGAATCGTGTCAGAACCTATGAGTGCATCCTGTCACATACATTTTCTAGAAGATAGCATTCCTAGAGCAACAAAAGGAAAGTGGTCTGTTCTGAAAACAAAGACTTAAGTCTGACTTACTTTGAAGCATCTGACACAAAATTTCCACCTAAACGATAACCTCCAGCTGTAATTAATACAAAGAAAAATAAAGAGTAAATGTTATAGAATGCTTCTTCCAAAAGTTGATAGGGCTTGAACCATGAAGCTCCAAGCAGTGAAGTAGAGGATCCCTTGTAGAAGTCAGAAAGGGCAAAACCTAGACTTTTAGAAGCAAGTAAACCCTGAGATATTTAGCTTTTATTCCAACAATGTGCTAATTCTGGAACTCTGCCTGTATTTCCCCAAGGAATGTGAAGAGCTACATATGGACTAGACTTGTCTCCTTCCTTTGAATCCTGTCATCCTCCACCTGCAGTAATGAGAGCTCAATTTCATTAACAGGAGAGGGAAAGTTGATAATGAAATCCTACTACACAAAGAAATTTGTAGGTTTTTTTTTTCTTTTATAGCAACTGCAAACACTTGGCCTTTTAATGAAATCACACCCTCACAGAAAATTTGTACAAACAAAACTAAGTTTAGAGAACTAATTTTTCTCAGGTAAGGGACAAATCTGCCAGGCTGCATATGTCAAGAATATTTTCCAAACAACCAGAGAAAAGAGAGTTGAAACAAGTAACCCATTAAACACCTAACTTTGACAACTATAACTTGGCCTACAGACACAGAAACACAGTTATGATATTATTTCAAGATTAAACACCTTTTTTCCTTTATTTCTGGAAAGTATAGCTAGAGTAATATTTCAAATGTTTGTGAATCTTTGAAATGTTTGAATGAATTTGTGCTGAATACGTGTAGGTATATCCTTCTCATATTTGTTTTGGTAAGACTCTTTCTAGCAAACATAGCAGAAAGAATATTAGGAATGACAGAAAATTATCTTTTACATGCCATATCTTCCTTTCTTTTCCATTTTATTGGGTCACACAGTTGATTTGGTCCATGGATGGAAGACACTCTCAAGCTATCCAGCTAAGGAAAATCAGCTTTGATGTTTACTTACTTTATAGCCTTGAATCATTAGCAATACTGTAGACTTCCTTACTTGGCACTAAGGGAAATATCTTCTGAATTTAATATCATTATGCATATGCCAACTATCTGTTGTCATTTAACCCCAGCCGGCAGCTAAGTCCCACACAGCCACTCTCTTGGTGCCTCCGCCCTGGTGGGATGAGGGACAGAATTGAAAGAGTAAAAGTGAGAAAATCTGTAGGTTGAGATAAAAAACAGATAAAATTTAATAGGTAAAGCAAAAGCTGGGCACGCAAGCAGAGCACAGCAAGGAATTCACTCACCGCTTCCCATTGACAGGCAGGTGTTCAGCCATCTCCAAGAATGCAGGGCTCCATCATGAGTAACACTTGGGAAGACAAACACCATAACTCCAAACATCCCTTCCTTCTTCTTATCCCCACTTTATATGCTGAGCGTGATGTCTTGTGGTGTGGAATATCCCTTTGATCAGTTGGGGTCAGTTGTCCTGGCTGTGTTCCCTCCAATATTCTTGTGCACACCAAGCCTGCTCACTGGTGGGGTGGTGCGAGAAGCAGAAAAGGCCTTGACTCCATGTAAGCACTGCTCGGCCATAGCTAAAACATCCCTGTGTTATCAACACTGTTTTCAGCACAAGTCCAAAACATAGCCCCATACTAGCTGCTGTGAAGAAAATGAACTCTATCCCAGCCAAAACCAGCACACTATCTGATGTCATGTTTAGCTGAGTTATAAGCAGAGATTTTACTTTACGATGAAATGACTTGTGAAGTTGGTTCAAATCTATGTGTAGATGATAACTGACAACAATGCTATTTCATTGACAATAATACAGTATCTTTGCTAGAAATAAGCTCAACAACTAATTTTTAGTGAAGAATAGATTATCTGGGTGTTATATAGAACGGAAGACAGACAAAAATCAGGAAATTCTCATTAACAAACTAAGTAATATATGAGTGTTTCAAGTTAAAAAAAGCTATGAAGAGTTTAATTTCACATAAGTAAAGCTGAAATGTAGACTGAAACACAAATATGTCCTTGGGACCTATGTAGTAAACATAATCTACTCTGCCAATATTTACATTTAAATTAATAAGGTAATGGGTCTTCTCAAAATTATATATCTAATAAATTATTAATTCTAAGTCTCAATTGGCCAAATAGTAACCATAATTTATGTTGACTTCGTGATCTGTACGAATTAGTGCAGCCTTGATTTTGCTTGGGAAGTAGGAAGAAAATGGTGAGGGTATGTTCTAGAAGAGACACTTTCAGAACTCTAGCATTAATTTATGCTGTATATTTCGCTGTTGTTTATACAAACAAGGAATAATAATTCTTCTCACACTAAGTGATAATACAAGAGTGATGTACTGAGTTTTGTGCATTTGTGAAGTTGCCCTACCGTGGAGAACTTTATGGTAACCACAAAGCTTTGCTAAAGATGAAGATAAGACCTCTCTGCATAATTGTCCTGGAAAACTCATTTTAGTAAGCCTTCTTAGAGACTGCTGAACACATATGGACTGAGAATAAGGTGTCCTGAAAAATGTGAATGCAACTACCTTGTGTTAGCGGTTGTCAAATCTGCTGCAGCATCATGTCCCCAGGTCCAGCCAGTACCAAGGCTGAGCATGTGTTCCCAATACACAAGCATGTGCATATACACACAACAGGGATATATGTAACATACCAACACAGATAGAAAACACAGTGCTCATGTAGACACAAACAGCACCAATTGCCTCATCCTGTTCACTTCTCTGACTGGTCAGGCTGAAAGCCTATGAATGGAAAATATGTACATATGTGTGTGTGTGTATATATATATGTATAATATACATGTACAATGTCCCTCCAAAAACTGGCCTTTGGACACCTAGCCTGTCCAATAACTAACCCTGGATCTCCTCAGTTGCTGGCACTTGAGCATGCTACCCCATCCCTAGGCTCACAGCCCCACCCCTGGCTGCTGGTTCAGATGCCCTTTGCCCACACACATCCCCAGACACACAGACTAGGGATCCCTTCAGAAACTACCGCTAGACACTCATCATCCACCCAGCAGCCTTGGATCCTCTGATCTCTAGTGGCCTTACACATTGACATGAACATGAAAATGGCCTCCTGGCACCTCCACTAGCCAGCTCACAGCTCTGATCTCTTCAGTAACCAGCCCAGACATGTCTGCTTCAATACCTGGCTCCCAGGCCTCTTATCTGACTCTTGAAATACTCCAGTCCAGCGATCACACACTGACATATGGACCCACACAATGTCAATGCACTCTAGTCCCTGCAGTTGCTAGCATCATGGACACACGGACCTGTGTGACCGATGGTCCCCATGTCAGCAGCTGGCCCTTAGACTATCATACACGCCCATAGACTATAGAGTCTCTCACCCTAAATAGTAGTTAGAGATGGAGTTGAATGAGAAGACAGGGCAAGCTTTTCAGGTCACGCATAGGGCATGGCCAGGCAAGTGTACAGACGAGACCCTGTTTACAAATCACTGGCCCTTTTCATCCCTTTATCCCTTTATTTTCCCATGCTTGTTCCTCCCTACACACCCTTGATCTCTCCCTTTCCCCATCTTTGGTTCTTCCCCTAACCATCCCATATTAAGTCTTGTACGGTCCCAAAATGCTCTTCCCCTGCATCCCACAATGTGTCCCACGCCCCCTACAAAGTCACTTCTTCAATATGTGAAATGATCTATGGAAATCCTCCCAAACTGAGACAGGTGACCCCTCAACCCATGGGGCTGAGGCTTTTATGGGAGGGCTGGATCAGAGGCTTGTGTTCCCCTCCAGCCATTGTGTCTGTGCACTCCTTTGTATTGGAGATGAGCATTTAATCACATATTCTAAACAGTATAGTCTTTTAACATCGACCTGAGAGAAGCAGCTGCTATTCTTTCCCTTGTTTCCCCTCAAATAACGGTTTGATGTTTAAAGTACTATCCTGCAAGGTGAGAGATCCTAGTTCAGTTCCGCTGAACTCCCAGTGAGTGCCTCTATGTCAAAGTTAAAGGATCTTTGAGGAGGAAGAACTTTATCCTCCAGTAAGTATAACTTTCAGATCTTTAACTATGAGGTTACAAATCTGTGACTTTTCTTCAGCACTTCGGGCCCATAAAATACTAAGAATTCATTCTTCCTATGCATTTTTGTAAGAATAGCTTGAGAAATGCCTTCCTTTTTCTTAATGAAACTAGACTATAGCATAAGAGTTAGGACAATAGAAAAAAATGTGTGTATGAATCACTGTGGGCAGGGAAAGTCCTTCAGTCTGAATCTCTCTTTTTTTTTGCATGAAACCTCTAATAATTAAGGTGTTATATGAAAGAAAATGAGCAATATCTGTCCTATTTACAAAATTTTAAGGAAGAGTGAGACATATAAATTCTTGATCTCTGAGCCATATCTTCTTCTCTAATGCTGTGCTTGTACCAATAATCTTGAGGACATTATGGGGGTTATTTTTGTCCCAAGCTGGAGCACAACTACTGGTAACACCCAGTACTGCACTGTACTGTACCAGCTCATGTTAGAACTCCTTTGTTTTCTTTGCAATTTATAGAGTAGTATAGCCCAGCCATGGATGTAAAAAAGCATTGCAATAAAACAAAAATCCAAATTTTGCTATATCTGATAGATCAGAGATCTGTTAGCAAGTGCCAGTTTATAAACGCAACTGTATTTTACTAACATCTATACTACGCATACCCAAGTAGTGTATTATTGAAAAGATTGTTTGCGAAACTCCTGGCTTGAACACCTTCTAGGATTATAATTTATTAAATATTCAATTTTTAAAAGATACAAAGAGAAATGGAATGCTGAACTCTAGAAACTAAACTTCAGACTTCACTTTTTTGTATATTTTGACTCATAGTTTATCAAAGGCATTCTGTATTTTTCTGCACTAATACTTGATCTCTTAATGATTCTTATTTCTGTATAAGTTTACATTACAGAACCATGCAGAAATGAATGCATTGCAATAATGAAATCCCTGTCAGGTTAACTGCAATGTATAAATTCTGCTAGCATCTGAAGCAAAATTCAAGCTCCATCTATCATATATTATCCCCAGAGCAGCTAGGACATGCACTTATGTAATTGGATTATGATAAATTGAAAAACACCCAAAATGTCTTATAAAAAGTCTTATTATATTTCTTCTAGACTTTAACAATGATTTCTTAATTTTGTATTGAAGTCTTCAATGTTAGAATTTCATGCTTCTAATAAAATGAAAAATATATAACTGCATTGAATAGGACATTCTAGTTTTTTCCCAATTAGATGCTGTATGTGAGAGAAAATGTAATACAATAAACATGGCTTATCTCAAAGGAATTCAAGATTTTTTATGTTTCATAAAAGCTTTAGAATGCTGACTCATCTGTTTCTGATGTTTAGTTGTTGGCAGACTTTACGTGAAATATTTCTGATACAAGGAAAAGAATTCCAAGCTTTCTGTTGCTGTGCTAAAGAAATGCATAACTCTTGCCATAAAAATCTGTATTAATTGCAGGGAATATTAATAAAAAAGTTCCTTTATATTTACTCTCAGAACTTTTAAAAGATTTTTTTCTCTATCTTTGAGACAGTAGGAAGACTGCCATCAAATGGCTGACATTTACTTTCTTTCCTTCCTTTCTGACCTCTTCAAGGAAGAAATTATCATAGCCCCTTGAAAGGACTTAGTATTCTATCACTTCACATTTACAGTCTTTCTAGTTAAATGTTAAGGTTTCTCATTTTCACTTTGGTTTTTAAATGGTCACCCCCTCCCTTCACTTTCTGAAGGAGAGTAATTTTTGCCAGAATGAGCTTTTAGTGCAAGAATTCAGGGGAAAAAAATCAGCCCTCTTTGGAATATGTAGTGCTAACTAATACCCTTCCAAAATCAGTAGTGCTTATGTCCGTGCATTCTTACATGGTTAATTTTAGGATGAGGTCAGTCTTCCGAAGATGCTTCTTTCCATTGACTATAAAAGGTCTAGTGACTCTAAAAGATCACTAGAATCACCTAACTAGCCTGCAGATGTCTGGAGTAGTCAAATCCTACAGTGAAAGAAAATTAAACCTCATTCATGCTCAGATTCTTGTTTTTCTCAAAACTGAGAATATGAGCAGGGAATCTGACTTTTGACTTAAATAAACATCTTTCAGTTAACTTTAGGCTGAGATTAATTACTCACTGGACTTGCCTGTCTTTCTGCAGAGAAACAGATGTCTAAATTTAGATTGCTAAAGCTACATGAAATGACTCCCACCCTAACAGCTGAAAAGATGTATAAACAGTTTTTGTGACTTGTGTGACCCCTCACATCCTACCCTAGGACATCCTTGAAAAGCTCAGGTAACTGAATCAATTTCTATATGGTACTTTTTATAAATGTTGACTATCTTCTAGTTGTTTTGAGTGTTTTTTTAATAACCAAGTTTTTCATTATGTGTGAATTAAACAAGGATTTCTAAGTTCCAAAAAAGAGGAACATGTGCACTAGATCCACATGTCAATAGATGGTGTTGCTGTATTGATCCTGTTTCTCTTCACTGTTCTTGGAGATTTGAAAGTTTCTGTTGATATCTGCTATGTAGGTGATCAGTGAAGACAGGGTATTATGAATAAACAGGACAATGGCAATATTTAATAACTGTGAGCACATGGGCTAACACAGCACAATGTACTGCTGAAAAAGTATTCTGATTTCCAAAGTAATCAAAACTGTCTGTAATTTATGCAGTATTCATTTCACTTTAAAAAGAAAATGGTCCTTTTAAGTCTTCAGATAACCTAAACAATAAAATAGTTATGGAAATCTTGAGTTTGCATATAAAAAGATTCAGAAAAGACAGGCTAATATACCTGGAATTTTTGCCTGTGCTATCTATGGGAGTACATGTGACCTTATAAATATTTACGCAGGGTTCAAAGCCATCTGTCAACAATTAAAGTATACGTCACGTTTAATAACATAGTCTGCATAGATTAGGATTACTATAATTAGAATATTGTGCACATATTGCAGCTGCAAAATGGATGAGCCAGGCTTTCTAAGAATTTCAAAAAAGGCTTCTTCTATTTGATAGTATTCTGCATGGTATTTGATTGCATCTGAATAACTAATGTTGCAGAAAAATAGCATATGCGGCTATTTGAACTTGAAGCTAGCTTTTCTGAGAAAAGTTATCTTATCACACATACAAAGACCCAATGGGATCTAAAGAATAGTTCTATCAAACCTTTCTGAGAAGGCTCTGATTGTAAATGGTCCACTTCTTTATGCACCAAGAAAGCTGTTCTCAACTAATATAAGCACCCCCTCTTCCACCACTTCCATACTTCAAGGATACCTTAATTTTCTTGAAGATTTTGAAAAACAGGCAGGATGCATTTTGACAAGACTAGGCAACTATTTTAAGAGTAGTTTGAAGGAAAAGAGGATTTAAAAATACAGCCCTTCATATATGATAAGTCTCAATTTATACAAAGCAGTCTTACTATACAACAAGTATAACCAGAGGAGTATAGTTACATAGAAGTCATGAAAATAAATGAAAACTCAAGAATGAGGACAGGGAGTAAATAGTGTGGAAGGAAGACCTTGTTTTAACCACATTGAGAATTGCCTTGCCTTCTGAAGATTGCCAGCACACAATCTCAGTGAACAGAAAACATTCAGTGTAAGGCTTAAGTGTGGCATAAATGATGTAATAGAGTTTGTACTAGCTTTCTGAAGGATATATGCTGGAAATTAAAAGAAGATATACTGGACCTTAAGAAAAACTCGGTAAATAATGCAGAAGACTCTGGATGTCTTTTTTGCTGTGGTGTATTGTATGGCTAACTCATTATAAGATTGGGCCAGACAAAGTCACAGATAGGGACTGGTGGTATGCTTTTGTAACTGATGTAAGGAGATTCCTGCTTATTAATAATTTTAAGGTCCTGACTCATTTCTTTGTATTATGGGGGGAAACTATTTTTGCACAGAGAATCCCTCCCCACCAAACTGTGCTATAGACAACATTGTTATAAAACTAGTACACTCCTAGAAACATCTGAAACCAAGATAAATACAAGAAGAAAGTAAAAGGAAGCCTTCCTTTTGCATTAGCCATTGTTCTGTAGGTAATTCAAGTTAAAAATGGTCCCTCATACTTAACAAAAAGTAAACATTAAAAATACATTTCCCTCTTCAGCAGCTGCATATGTACTTTTTCCTTAAGTCAGAGCATTTTAAATTGATCTAGATGATGATGTGGGAGTAGACGTCTATAAAATTTAATACAGAACTCAATTACTATGAAACAAAACCCTTCAGTATTCATTTATCTCACAATGAGTTGTGTTACCTACGGAACAATGGCTAATGCAAAAGTACAGGCTTCTTTCTAATGTCTTCTTTAATTTAACTTGGTTTCAAAAGTTTCTGGGTGTGTACTAGTTTTATAAAGATATACTATCTTTGAATTTATTTTTTTTCTCGCTGAAAGACTTACCTTTTGTTTAGAAGTCTACAAAAATTTGTCATAATGGAATGCAATATCATAACTTCTTAATAAGTTAGTGATAATTGTACGTAAGAGTCTCGGTTCTCTGAGTGCATAAATCACTTGTGGCAGCACCTTTTGTTATCTGTATATGCCTTAGTTTTATTGCAGATAGCTGAAGTCTACATGAAGTATTTTTCTGTAATCTCTGTCCTAGTCCTAGAGACTATAGGGATCAATGATTTACATGCAGATAGATTAGAAAAAAAAACCCAACCAATTATTCCCGATTAGGTGCAGGCCACAAGTCTTTGTGGACTTACCATTCTATAGCAATTATTAATTGGAAGATATAAGTGTCTTGGAGGCATACGCTGTCATTTATGCAAGATTTCTAAAATGCTGAGAACCCCACAAACATGGCTCCTGGTCCATCTGACTGTTGGTCTGAGCTGCTCACTTCCACTCTTCTGCTGTGGAGGTCAGTGGTGTGTATGCGTATCAAGTCTACTTTTCATATACCACTTGCTGTTGTAACATATTTCCAGTATGCATTACCTGAGGCTAAAAGCAAGATGTTTTTGCCTCCTTGAGGAATGAAAAGATTTACTATGTCCTGTTTGTCAATAATTTGCTGATTATTCCCTGTTATGAGCTAGGCACCAACGATAATGGTTCCTACCATGTCTTACTGATTCTACTGATAAACCATGATTGAATTATTTCACAATGGCATCATCAGTTCTCAGAGGCTTTATACCTATTCATTAACTTCATAACTGAACTACGTCAGGCAGAATACCTGTCAGAATAACTCAGATGCATAGAGCCTGCAAATTAGCATAATGTTAGATTGGCATGATATGTGAACAGAAACAGACTTACTTACTTTTTTCTGACTCTCTTATTTCCTGCTGCAATATTATTTTAGTCCTTTTTATTTTTTTTAAAAAATAATTGGAGAGATACAAAGTGAATATGACTGCCTTGTAAGATCCTCTTGTGTCTGAGACAGGACTACAGAGTCCTTCCCTATACTGTGTCTTAGGAAGAGCTAGCACTCCTCATATCTGCATCCTTCATATTATGTTTTGTTAACAGTCATGGTCCCAATGAGTTTGTCCAAATTCTAACATCAAACTTTCAGATGAGTGATATTTTTTTTTTGTTATTCAACAATCAGCTTCCTTTTCATTTTAACAAATACATTGTTTCCCTTACTTCTTGATTTCTTCACAAAAATCTGAGTAAGTGGTATCTCTGAAACTGTCATAATAGTGTAGAGAGAACTTCTACTTCAGAAAGTGGCAAAAATCAATTCTGTAACTGCTTCCTTAATACATCTCTACTTTCTTCCAGGCTGTATTTTTATTTTCCAGGCTCTAAGCACCTTCATGACTACTGTGTGTTACACATGATGCCTCAACTGAATGGAACATACTTTTGATCTGTCACAGAAGCTTATTCAACTTACAAAATGGTGTATGTGAGGCTCAATTACCATGTCAAAATAGATAGAAAATAATTTCTTTCTCAATCTGTATACAATAATTAAAAAAGATATTTAAAAGCTAATAGATAATCTAAATTAAGGTGCAAAGACTTCAAGCTGACCAAAATTCAATAAGGTTTTTATCTAAGGGGAACTGAATAATTCTATTGTCCTGAATTTATTTGTTAATTTTTCACACAACTAAATAACTGTACAGATAAAACAGAAACCTGAGGGCTTTTTCTTTAAGGCAACATTCTATGCTCTGTGCTACAATGAGGAAAGTCTTATTGAAAGCCTAGTCACCTCACAGGGCTTTCATGGAGTTTTTAAAGCCAGGAGCAAAATAATTACATCTTAGCAGTAGGTTTGGATTTCTTTGACTCCCCAGGTCAAACGACCGGAACTGACTTCCAGCTGAATCAGCTGTGGCTATCTTTCAGCATAATGGTACAGCAAAACTGCTTTCCTTATGAAATGCCTTAATTGCTGTGTACCCCTTCTCAACAGTGTTATATTTTAGGATGCATGTAGTCATATATCTACTCATATCTGAACTGGTCTTTCTTACCAACAGACACAAATAGGTGGTTCTAGGATGCAATACACTTTGTCTATAGATGAGTCTGAAGCAAGTCAGAGGAGCAGCCTTCAAGATTCCTGTTTCTGATGAACAGAAGATATCAGGATGAGCAGCTCAGATACAAATACCTATAATTCATTGACATGAATCCTATCCAACTATCAGAAAGCTCTTCCATTTTGTTTCTGAATTTCTGTTTGAATGATATAGCAGAAGAAGTTAGAGGCACGGTTATTAACATTCAAACACCTCCTTGAATGCAATATTAGCCCTGCTGTCAACTTAGTTTCCATGGGCTTTACACACCAGCTATTGCTTTTCCTCACTTACTCCAGAGCACTCTCACATGAAGGCTGGAAACGTTATTAAGCGAAAGAAGAAAGTAGCTTTAACATGCTGCTGGTGGATAAGAGAAAGCAGTGTGTGAGTCAGCACTGCTGATGAGTCACCTCCAGTGACCATCCGCTGAACTCCATTCACTGAAATCAGTTCTCTGGATACTCAGTATCCACTCAGTATAGGGTAGCAATAGGAGATGTAATGTACCTCTAACAGTCTGGTAATAATTTTGCTCATGGTGGCATCACTGATTATTGTAATGCAACTTTTTCTGTAATGGCTGTCTTCTGAACGGCCCTGCAGATGAAACATCATGTAACATGCTATGATTCTATGACTCTCATTTTATCCTTATAAAGTGAAAAGCATTCCAGAAGGTGTTGATATTTTTAAAATTCTTCCGTTAACTGGCTTAATATCATGCCCTTTCACTTGCAGATCTGTAAAGTATAAGGAGAAATCACACACAGAAATAATGTGACTGCAATTTTAATTATCTGTCATGATGTTTAATTCACTTCAACTGTAACTTTAGTCTTATGTTTGCACTGGTACTGAGAGGAAACTAGGGTTTACAGATCATTAACTCTTCTTAAGTAACAATCCATGTCATAAAAGTGAGGGAACTTCTACTTTTCTAGATATTACACTCAGGATTGCCACAGACTGGAAATACAGAGATGGACAAGTGATGTAGTAATTTGCTGTAGAACCCAATCCTAGCTTATTTTTCAGTAGCAATCTTACATAAACATGCTTGTTGATGCATTAAATACATATTTTACTTTTAAAAGAATAAAATAAACATTTACTATTTTGCTGATGTCATGATTTTTATTACTAAGAAACAGCTAGACTAATAACTGATTGGTACTGCTATCAGTACAAACCAGTGCATGATAATGAGCTAAAGTTCATCTGCTCATGGCCATATACAGGAATTCTTGCAGGTTGGTGAATTCTCTTCCATTCCACAGCTTCCTTGGTATGCTTCAGTTTCTTCTCTTATTTGAAAAATTGCCCTGTGTAATGATAGTCATCAGATTAATTGAAATGGGCTGAGTTCAATATATGTAATTGTGATTAATTCTCCATGTATTTTATAAGTTCTAGTTGTTATACTGAAAATGTTTGGTTTGAAACGTTTTTTTCGGAAGACTTAATTCTTCAGCTGATCTTTATTCCTGCTAGTAATACATTTATATTAAGAGAGAACATATAAAGAAATACTTAAATTTTCTACTTTATAGCTATAACATCTACTTAATGGTTGGGATCCTGTTGTGCTTTTGCCCTTTTGGCTGAGTTGTGCTAGGAGTTGTATTGTTACCAAAGAGACAAACAAAAAAATATAATATCTGGCTAAAAGAATAAAGAATTCACCTGGAAAACTTTTTGTGTAATCATTTCTTTTCTATAAATCTCAACTTAGACACCTGGCTTTGCTCATTTGTATAGCTTCTTGCTTTCTGTTGGCTCTGTTGACTAGGATTCTGGTTCAATTGGATGTACACAGATACCTGGAGCCATTCCAGCTGCTCAGTATCCCTTGGTTCCAGCTGCTGCTCCAGAAGGTCTTCTGCAAATTCTCTATCACACATCTCTGCCTATGTAGCACCCCAGAAACTCTAGGCCATCTCAAATGGCACCAGACAACCATGTTCAGAAAACTGAATAAACCTCTAACATGCAAATTACTAGTGAGGACCTTCGACACCTTACTTACTTACAGAAAAAACACCTGAACTTTTTGACATCTATACTGAGGTGCATGAACCTGGAGCCAAAAGCCATCCAAAATCCTGGATAAGCTTGTTTGAATGAGCTTTATCTGATCACAGTATGCCACGTTATTTAAATCAGACTTTTTATTTATTCTTATTAGACCTCAGTTGTTCATTATACAACCCGATATTAGCCTATCTAGTGTTTCACATATTCTGTTCCAGAAAGACAGGATTTCAGCTTCTGAAGAATGTTATTTCAGACTACTATTATGACAGAAGAAAATGATATGCCATATCTATTAGTATCCACCTTTGCCAAGGGAAAAAGATCTAAAAATGCACATGAGGATAAGATAAAGGATAAAATTATTTGCCAATTATCTGAAAAATTATTTCTAATGTCTAGTGGAGTAGGTTATACCAATAACTTTCAAAGAAATACAGTGAAACAGATGAACAGAACAGAACAGTGAAATAAAAAATCCAAGCAGATCTATGGTTCTAAAAAACAGACATTGAAGATGCTCATACTATAGCTTTAGAAATATTTTAAATGAAATTTTGCTGGTGCTATTTTTTTCTGAAATTTATATGTTTCTCTTTCATTATTATTATTATAATCTATTTCTGCTTGCTATGCTTGCTTCAGCTATGCTGTCTTCATGTATGGGTGAAATGGGCAAAGAACTCTAAATATTAATCATATATAATGTGAATTTGTTCTGTTATTTCAACTACCTAGACAGAAAGAGTACAAGCTATGATCCTAGGATTTAATTTTGCTATCATTTGTTATCTTAGAAATGCCTTACTTGTTTACTTAATTTTCTGAGGATAAAAAAATCTACAGTGAGACGTTAGCAAGACATGCTTTTTTTTAAGGCCAAAAATACCTAAGTATTTTTTAAACAAATCAAGTTGATAGTGTGCATAACTGTGCTAGCAGGGATTGCACCAAGGGGCAAGAGACAAGCTTTTGCATTTGTATTCTCTTGGAACCAGTAATAACTAGAAAGAAAAGCAATCACTCATGACAGAACTCATGTGAGAATTGGAGTTGAGGTGTTTTAGCTGTAAAATTCACTCCCAGATATAAAGCAAGATATTTAGAGCAGAGAAGATTTTGTCTTTAATAATGTAACAAAATAGGAAAAAGATATTTGTTGAGGGACAGTTACATTTAGGAGCTGTATCTATATTACTAAATAAGAAGAGAATCAAGGATGAGAGCACACAGTGCTTCATGTCCCCAGTGTTTACAATTAGCCTCTTTAATAAGAGATTTACCTTAGGGAGAAGTGGTTAGAATAATCCAAAACAGAAGTAAATTACTAAGATCGAGAAATGTTGACATTCAGTATCTATTGCTCTAGCTCATTCCCTGGTTCTCTTTTATTCAGCACTGTAGACATTCCAAAAAGTTGTATCTGTTGTATTAAATAAAATTGGTCAAGGACTGCATGTGTCCTACTTCCCACAGCAGAACAGACATATCTAGGCTGCCTTTTGGGAACAGTCCCTAGACTATGCTAAGGCTCAAATTGGGGTTAAGCATTTTTGTGGAGAGTGCTAGTTGGGTCAGTTTAAATCTCTGATGGCTGGGAAACATGATAATGCTGGAACAAGATAAGCAGTGCAGGGTCATGCATGGGCCCACAACCTGGCTTTGTTAAACTGTACCTTCAGTGAAAATTATTAGTCATTTCTACCTAATTCAGTAGTTAGCTCTCTGTGAAAATCTTTTTTGCTTAATAAGTGGTTTTGAATGCTAGATAAATAACTGCTGAGACGAAATGTCTAGATTTTTAAGTAGTTGTATAATAATAAGCTGGGCTGATTTCTATTTCTATTATTCAAGTAGGAACTGTTTTGATCCTGAGGTAGTAATGGTATATCAAGAAAGCACAGAGCATAGGTTAGAGCTGTGTGGTGCAGTGCTGGCTCACAGCCACCTTACTGATTCTTGCCTGTGTTCAGTAAGCAGAACCAAATAATCATCTAGGGTGGAAGAGACCTTTAAGATTATTGAGCCCAACTGTTAACCTAACACTGTCAAGTCCACTGCTAAGCACCACATCTATACATCCTTTAAATACCACCAGGGATGGTGACCCAACCACTTCCCTGGGCAGCCTGTTCCAGTGCTTGACAACCCTTTTGGTGAAGAAATTTTTCCTAATAGCCAATCTAAACGTTCCCCGGCACAACTTGAGGCCATCTCCTCTCGTCCTATCACTTGTTACTTGGGAGAAGAGACCAACACCAACCTCACTACAACCTCCCTTCTGGTAGTTGTAGAGAGTAATAAGGTCTCCCCTCAGTCTGCTCTTCTCTGCATTAAACAACCCCAGTTCCCTCAGCTGCTTCTCATAGGACCTGTGCTCTAGACCCTTCAGGAACTTCATTGTCCTTTGGACACGCTCCAGCACCTCAGTGTGTGTCTTGTAGTGAGGGGCCCAAAACTGCACACAGTATTCAAGGTGCGGCCTCACCAGTGCAAATACAGGGGCACAATCACTTCCCTGTTCCTGCTGACTGCACGATTTCTGATACAGACCAGGATGCTGTTGGCCTTCTTGGCCACCTGGGCACACTGCTGGCTCATGTTCAGCCGGCTGTCAACCAGCACCCCAAGGTCCTTTTCCACCAGGCAGCTTTCCAGCCACTCATCCCAAGCCTGTAGTGCTGCATGGGGTTGTTGCAACCCAAGTGCAGGACCTGGCACTTGGCCTTCTTAAACCTCATATGATTGGCCTTGTCTCATCAATTCAGCCTGTCCAGATCCCTCTGCAGAGCCTTCCTACCCTCGACCAGATCAACAGTCCCACCCAATTTAGTATCATCTGCAAACTTACTGAGAGATCACTCAATCCCCTCATCCAGAACATTGATAAAGATACTAAACAGAATTGACCCCAATACTGAGCCTTGTGACCAGCTGCCAACTGGATTGAACTCCATTCATCACCACTCTTTGGGTTTGGCCATCCAGACAGTTTTTTACTCAAGGAAGAGTACATCCATCCAAGCCATGCACAGCCAGTTTCTCCAGGAGAATGCTGTTGGAAACAATGTCAAAGACTTTACTACAGTCTAGGTAGACAACATCCATAGGTTTTCCTTCATCCACTAAACAGGTCACCTTGTCATCAAAGGGGATCAGGTGAGTCAAGAAGGACCTGCCTTTCATAAACCTATGCTGACTGGGTCTGATCACCTGGTTGTCCTGTATGTGCTGCGTGTGATGGCACTCAAGGTGTTCTGCTCCATAATCTTCTCCCGCACCGAGGTCAGACTGACAAGCCTGTACTTTCCGGATCCTCCTTCCAGCCCTTCTTGGAGATGGGCATCACATTTACTACATCCAGTCAACTGGGACCTCCCTGGTTAGCCAGGACTGCTGGTAAATGATTGGAAGTGGCTTGGGGAGCACTTCCATCAGCTCCCTCAGTACCCTTGGGTGGATCCCACCCAGCCTCGTAGGCTTATGTGTGTCTAAGTGGCACAGCACATCACTAACCGTTTCCCCTTGGATTATGGGGGCTTTGAACTGATCCTTGTTCCCATCTTCTGGCTCAGGGAACTGGGTACCTGTAGAACAACTGGTCTTACTATTAAAGACTTGAGACAAAGAAGACATTAAGTACCTCAGCCTTTTCCTCAGCCTTTGTCACTATGTTTCCCCTGGCATCTAATAGAGGATGGAGATTCTCCTTAGCCCTCCTTTTGTTGCTAATGTATTTATAGAACCATTTTTTTATTACCTTTTATGGTAGAAGCCAGATTAAGTTCTAGTTGGGTTTTGGTCCTTCTTATTTTCTTCCTGCATAACCTCATGACATCCTTGTAGTCCTCCTGAGTTGCCTAAGCATTCATTGAATGAATGTTTATTTTTCTTGTGTTCAGATGAGTTGTCTTAGACTGGAGAGAAAAGTTGTGTTACTGCCATCAGAAATTCAGGCTTCTGTTTGGCTGGTGACTTTATGCAGTGGAATGAGTCTGCAGGCTTGAAATGCAGAGTTTTAGCCCCGGATCTTTGTCAGAAAACAGCGGGTTTGACATAGCAATGTATGCATTACTTGTACTTTCTGCATCATCTCAAGAATGTAAAGGCTATAGCTGATTAGAAATCTCATTCTCTTTTTGAAAATTTCTTTGAGAAAGGAAACGAGAAAGGAAACAAGAAAGGAACTGATGTACTCTATACAAAGCTACAGCTTTTTATTAAAAAAATCCCACACGTCACTATCATGAGGGACTATAAGAGTTCTAATACTTGTTATCTAAATGCTAGTCTCCAATATAAGCTGGACTTCTAATTTAGAATACACATTTTTATTAAGGATCTTCTGCATTATTGGAAATGAAATCCTGCAGGAGATTCTGGCCTACAGAGGTATGAGTAGTTACTTAATGAGATCACTGAAAAGAGATGCTTTTTTTAAAGTATTTCGGCATTAATGCTAAGCAGAGGAATAAACATTAGCATACTTTATAGCTGTCTTTTGAAAGAGTTCAAAATAGTCACACTTCTAGAAATAATTCTTCTAGGTTTGATTTTATTGGGTAAATTGGATTCACTGCTGGGCTCCTTTGGGATTCCCTCCACAAGTAGTTATGATACGCACATAAATGAAAGACAGGAAATATTATGACTGAGCTTAGTTCACATCGACTGCAACAGGGTATCATCAAGATATTTTTATTGAAAAAGAATAAAATAAAATTCATAGAAAATCAATGTTTCCCCTGAAGGTATATGATGTGTAAGATAAGTAAATAGGATACTAGATTTTTGTTGAAAGAGAACCAATATCACATCAGTTTTGATAGTGTAAACATAAGTTCCCTTGCCTTCCAGTGTTCATCTCTCATGAGAGATGAAATTACTTGTAACTTCCTGCAAGCACAGGAAAGTAAAAAAGAATCCAGTCTTCTTATTTAAACCACATTTACTTACATGAATCCATAGATTTTGGAGAGCCAGAAGGGACCATTTTGGTTATTTAGTCTAAACTCCTGCATTCCCTGTCCTTGAACCTCTGAATTAATTCATTCTTTAAGACCAAAAACTGTTTGATCTAGAACAGATATATTTATTTTATTTATTAAGAATATGACCAGAACTGTTAATAAATTATTTTGATATAAAACAACCCTGTTTTTTTTTTTTTTTTATGTATGGTATTGATAATATAAATTTGTTTGATTCACTTTGAATGTGTAAACAAAAATTTTTGATTCATTTGCTTTGGCTAGCTACACAAATCCGTCAAATCTGTGTTTTCCATGTAGGCGCTTACAAGGCTAATTAAATAAATTCTTGAGGTGGGGCTTGGTTTTTTGTGTGCACTAAAAGATGAGCTCCTTGGTTAAAAACAAAAGTATTTTTTTGTTCCATTTTAACCACCGTAATAGAACTAATTTCTGTGCCATCCTTACTGAATAGAGGAAACAAGAACTAGATTTAGGAGTAATATAACATCCCTAATATGACTTAGTATTCCTATTTCTGTCCCCAAAGATAACCCATTAAAATCTTTGGCTAGAACACTACTCTTGATAATTCATAGTCTGCTGGCTATCCAGGACACCCACAATTATTTTACAGAACAGAATATTTTGTCTTCTAATATGCATGTAATATAATATTTAGACTTTCAAATTTACATTTATCTGTATTTTATTATAGTATGTGTTTAAAAATTCATTCTATTGCCTGGCTTACCAGATGAGGTATTTTCTTAAACAGTTTGTCACTTCTCTTTGTTATTTAGTAGTTCTCCAGTTCTTGTAGCAGTGAAAAGTTTATCATTACCAGTTTGTGTTTTATACTGCTTTCCAGGTCATTCAAAAAAATCTTAAATAATCTCAAAAAAATTACCAGACCCTATAGAACTGTGCAGAAACCATACATTCTCAGTGATAATTTTCCTAATTATGCTTACACTCTGAGATTTGTCAGGAATCTTCGAATACCCTTATACATGCCTCTGTAGCTGCTGTAAGCAGTTTATTTTCATAATGAAATATTATATAGTACCAAGTAATATATTTACAGAACCCTGTAAATACTTTATTACAACAGTGTAAATTCTGTCACGCAAACCTGCATTTTCATTATAAAAGACGAAATTTCACAAAATTTATTAATAGTGCTTTTTGGTATTATAACCTTTTCCAGAACTGCTATTTGTGTCAAAGAGAGCATTCCACTAAGCCATCAGTGAAAATCCCAAGGGGCTTTTAGGCAATTGGGCAGTGAAAGATCTAAGCTGGAGGCCCAGCTTCCCAAAGCTCCATAGGCAAGGTGGAGACTCCCAAGGATCTTTCAGCTGACTTACGCCCGAAACATTCACCTGTGCACATATACCACAGTAGTGGTAAGAAAATACAAATTTTCTGTGAAAATAAAATGCCACCAGCAGAGGACATGTTTTTGATATCAAAATCTTAGTTCAATAAACTTTTACCAAAATTAAGAGAAAGATCCAGCAAATCTAGCTTGGAATATTGGCGTGCCTACTGCAATTTCACAACACTGGTGACATAAACTTTGCCATAACTCAAACTAAATTGGTTGCCAATAATATTGCTGCTACTTTCGTTGAAATTGGAAGACCATGATGCATGATTAAACTCACAGTACTTTTTTTTTTAAAGACAGAAATTTGATAGAATGGAAAACCTTTCTGAACACCTAAAAGAAGAAGAGATTATTTTAGCCTGTGATACAAAGGGAAGAACATTTATTGTACTAGGTATTTTGGGCACACAGTATACAGCTAGAAATCCTCCTTATTCAGCTAAAAGACCTAGTAAGTGTATACAACAAAATTCTCCAGTTATAACATGTGTTTCTTTTCCTCTTAAATATAGCTTTGTAAAAATTACAGCACAACAGAATAATATTTGCCTTTTGTCTCTATTTCTAATGTAAATCAAGCTAGCTTTGAAAAAGTACATGGATTGTATAAATTTAATAAAGAATTTATATTAGATCCAAGCCATGCTTATTAGAGAACCAGTACTGAGGTTTGTGAACTTACATGGAGACCATATTTCTTCTTGTACGATTAAGGATATTGAAGAGAATAACAAAACCCAAATTACAAATGAGCTTGTTCATTCCTTAATCTCTGCTCTTTCAAGTACAATGAAAAGTTTGGGAAAAAAATGAAGAAAAAATTTTCAATATTGAACCTATGTTTAAAGCAATTTAGTGGTATTTTCTGGGTTTTCAGATTTCAGTCATAAGCCAATAATGCACAATAAGTAGAAAGGGGAAAAAAAAAGGAAGAGAACATAACTACTTTGGGCTGAAATTTAGAGAAGCAGCAAAATATAAAGACCTTATTAAGCCAATATATTTTTAAGACTGGGACAGAGATACAGAATGTAGGGGGGAATGCATGTTCTCAAGCTGAAAAAACTTATATGTGTATATATAGAGAGAGATATATACACACACACTATACTATGGAAACTTTGGCAGAAACTGTTGTTTGAAAAACTGTCTTGCTGGAGGTTCATTCCCACATTTATGCCATAAAGCTCAGGGATAGAGAGTACCCTATAATACAGCTGGATTTGGAGCTGTCTCATGATTTGAACAGAGCCAAAAAAATAGGAAAAGTGTCTTGTTTAACTGACTGTAGTTCATTAAACTGGCTGTGTTTTGTTTCCATAAATGTTGGCAGAAGTATGGCATGGATTGCACAATGAGCAGGGAGCAGGGCAGCTATACAAAGGAACTTTTTTTTTGTCTTATCTAGGTAGTTTGTCTTTCAGGTAGCCTATAACTGTCTAATAAAACTTTTGCATCAAAAGTGCTGCATAAATTGGTTCTGCTGATTCAGTGGTGAATGGTATTCTGCTGTTACACAATGTTGCAAGTGACTTTTAAAAAACTACTGAGATTTATCTGAGTGATGTCTTTGTAGTAGTGATTAAAATATTTTTGCTGGGCACTGTACAGCACTTAACAGATCAATTAGTCTGGGAAATGACTCGATACTCCATAAATAAACTGACTATATTGTCCAAAAATACAAACCCAATATATTGTTTGCACAACAAAGTAACCACATTTTTGAAGGTATAAAACAATTGAATCTGTTTCAGACTGGTTACTAGGTACTGCCAGGAGAAAAAAAATCTGATTATTAAATTAAAGAGTCTGAGCCAGCGAAGTTTTGGCCAGTGTAAAGAAGTCTGGCTAGATTGAAGCAAGTGTTCAGTCCCTGTACCCCATGGCGCAAGTGCTCCATCCCTGGAAGTGTTCAAGACCAGGTTGGATAGAGCTTTGAGCAACCTGATCTAGTGGGAGGTGCCCCTGCCATGGCAGAGGGGCTGGAATTAGATGATCTTTGATGTCCCTTCCAACCCAAATCATTCTATGATTCTACAATTCTACAATTCTATGATGTGTAATGCATGAGCCTGCACCAGCTGATATTTTGGGCTAGATTTATTTATAAGAATTCTTAACATTTGTAAGAACCTGTTTCTTTAGAGATTATGAAGTTTATATGTATCTGACATGTAAACCAAACTGAATCTGGGTATGGCAGAGGGCAATCATATATTTGAGGGTCCTACCACTTAGTATTTAAAAAGCTGGATGATAGCATTTGTACATTTGATAAATGAGAGAGATGAACACTATTCAGGTGACTGCTTAGCTCTTCTCAACAGAATGGAGAAGTGAGCTAAGCATTGACATGTCTCCCTTGCCTTGTAAACCATGCTGGCATCATTGGCCATGTCTATAGTGATAAATAAAAAGAAGCCAGAGAACAAGATTGTGTACTGGACCCACATCACCTACACTGCTTAGGCCAGTAACAGCTAACCCTTTGCTTTGTCACTCTTATTAGTTCTGTTAAAACAATGCCTGGACATGATTTGGGAAATAGTTCTCTCCAGGCCAGCGCTGGCTCTAACTGTACTAGCTTGGTCTGCTGCTCCCTGATCAGGCATTGGATATTGTCCACACACATTTTTTTTCTTTCAGCTTCTACCAGGTGCCCATATGACACACCCAGAGCACAGAACAAGTATGTTTTGGATTCCCCAACACAGAGCTGCAGCACAACTCTCATACTATTCTAGATATTTCAAACTGAAAAATTCACTCAAAATAATAATTGTATCTTAAGCCCATGCAGACATCACATGGGTCTTGAAAAGATTCAGGGGCAGTTGCTATGCAGCAGGGATGCTGTCTGTCGGCTCTAAAGGGGATTACCCTGAAGGAGTGAGGACGCGAGCCAGCAGTGTGTGCTCACAGCCCAGAAAGCCAACTGTATCCTGGGCTGCATCAAAAGAAGTGTGGCCAGCAGGTCGAGGGAGATGATTCTCCCCCTCTACTCCACTTTTGTGAGACACCACCTGGAGTGCTGTGTCCAGCTCTAGATTCCTCCACATAAGAAAGATGTGGACCTGCTCGAGCGCGTCCAGAAGAGGGCTGCAAAAGTGATCAGAGGCATGCAGCACCTCTTCTATAAGGAAAGGCTGAGAGAGTTTGGGTTGTTCAGCCTGGAGAAGAGAAGGCTCTGGGGAGACCTTATTGTGGTCTTCCAGTATTTAAAGGGAGCCTACAGGAAAGGTGGGGAGGGACTCTTTATCAGGCAGTGATAGGATGAGGGGTAATGGTTGCAAACTGAAAGAGGGTAGATTTAGACTAGATATAAGGAAGAAATTTTTTACAATCAGGGTGGTGAAGCACTAGAACAGGCTGCCCAGAGAGGAGCTAGAAGCCCCACCCCTGGAAACATTCAAGGTCAGGTTGGACAGGGCTCTGAGCAATCCGATCTAGCCAAAGATGTCCCTGCTTACTGCAGGGGGGGTTGGTCCCTTCCAACCCAAAATATTCTATGATTCTGTGTGCCTATCCTTTCCCGTTGGCCACTGGGCCAGGAATTGATGCCTGTTTTGTTTTGTTTTTTTTTTTTTTATCTAGCAATAAGGACACTGATATTTTATATACGCTTTTTTTTTATTTATTCAAAAATGAAGCATACATCTCCTTATACACTCTTTTAAGTCTGGCTGTAAGCCAGGAAAAAAAAAAAAATCAGAATTCTCATTCTGTGATTCTGGAGTTTTCCTTTTAAATCGGATTACTAGAGAGACATATATGAAATTTTGGGTACTCGCTGAAGTTATCCATCTGTACTGCTAACTTGCATACTGTATCTTGTCTTCAGCTGTTGCAGGGCAAATCATTTCCTAAACATGATAAATGGGATCTCCAACAAACAGGCAGTGGTGGAGGGGTAGATGAACAAATCAGTGGAGATTGTGATGATGAAGATGGCTGTGGAGGATCAGGAAGTGGAGAAGTCAAAAGAGTCCTGAAAAGTACAGACTGTAAGTTCATGATTCTGTTTCCTTCATGTATTTAAATAATGTAATTTTAGGATTTCTATGATTATGGTATGCATATCAGTATCAGTTTCATCATAACACATGTTAACACATATTTGGCATAACGCAGACTGACCTCAAATCAGTATTTTAGTCAAATAAAAGGTGTTAACAATGGCATGTCCCTGTGAGTTACTACTTTAACATAAATGGTCTGGCAGTTAAGCAGATAAATTATTCTAATTTCTCATGGAACTATGGCAAAATAGAAGGTTTAGTTGTGGTAGCTGAATTTCACAGGGAACTATTGGAACCAATGTACTGTAGCACTCAGTATCAATGCCATTATTACTTCTTACATGTCTTTCTGCTTTTCTTACTGTTTTGGTTCTTCTGGGTTTTTTAATTTTCTTTTCTGAAATGCATTTGCATGAGCAATTGGCTTGAAGCACAAGTAAGTTAACTACTTCTCTGAATCAGGACATTATTCGGAGTCTCTTCTTTCTCTTCCCAGCATAGAAATATAAGCAGAGACAATGGGAATAGATGCCTGGTATGACCAAAATTGTATTTCTTCATTCTGCATTTTTTTACCTGCATTTTGCATTTTTTTGTCATTATTTTGCATTATTCTGCATTTTGCACTTGCAAAATTCAATACTAACAGCTAAGAAGTCAAAGTTGATGTCCATCTCTGGATTTGCCTATATTTACTGAATTTGAGTGTGCTCCATGTTTCCAAGCTCAGCTGAGAACCCCAGGTTCTCCTTGACTTGACAGTGAAAAGGCAATTTAGAAACGTGGCTGTAGAGAAGCTGTAGTGTATGCCTGCCCAGTTCTGATTTGAACAACTGGAAAAATGATACTGAGCATTCTGAAGCATGCTTTAGCAGGTAAATTTGGAATCAGCCTAAGCTGCTTTTGTACCTAGTCTATACGTTTTAAAGTCCTGCTATAGCTTCTCTAGATGGGATCTTAAGAGACCTGCAAAATGGTTTGGACACTTACTTCATCAGAGTGCCTTTGAAGATTTAACTTTGGAAAAAGAAGTTAGCGATAAAATATTTAAAAACAGATGTACTTTGGAATACTGGATATATTATATCTATTTGATAATGACAGTCTATGGTATCGAAAGACTGTAAAATAGTCTTAGAACACGATTAGGGTTATTAAGAAAGTATTAAATGACAAAAGAATTGCAAAAATAGTACATTTTCTTTCACCCTTTTCTCCTGCATTAGAATTTTCTTCATATTGATATATTTAGTGTAATCTTTTCAAAATGTCAAAAATATAATTAGCCTTCATATTCTTTTTATACTACATGTATTATAAATCTCTAGAATTATAAACTATGTATTGGACATACTGAAGTTTGAATGTAATGCTGTTTCATTTGAACCTTTTCTAAGACATTTTAGAAGAAAAGTATGAGTCCATACTGTTCAATATTATGACTTGTGCATGTATCTTCAGTTACTAGTACCTTGTGATTTTATGGATTTATGCTGGCATGCATTTATTATTTGGAAAGCACCTCAAAAGGTATCTTGAATATACAACAGAAGCAACACTGCTTTGTTCTGGGGTATCACACATGCTTACTGTCTGTCCAATAGAAGTGTTAAAACATTCCATTTAGTAAGAATTTTGCTACAATATAAGTCAAGAAAATATTTTTCTTCAGAAATCACTTAAGTGTATATTTAAGATAAAGGAAACGAGCTTGAAAAATTCTTTTGCATCACTGTAATATATATAAGCAGGACTTTGGAAATTGCAAATGAAAAATAGTAAAATAAATATATTTTAGTAAGCAAACAAAATTACCTTCTCATGATCTATGATTTTATGTGAGAGCTAGAATTAAAAAATTAAAAGATAAACATCATCACAATTTAAGCTGGTGGAATTTTCTTAGCTTCAGGTGACTGGTACCAATTTCAAGCTAATTCAGATCCTGAACTCCTTGTTTTTAAGCTGAAAAGCTAGATTTACTCTGGTGATGTTGCTTACTGCTCTTTGAAAAGCATGACCGAACTTCAGCTCAGCCTAGAGGTTGACTACAGTGTTTTTGACCCTCAATGTTACTTTTTAGTTCTAGCGCTTTTTTGTGCATCCCAGTTTTTATAGTTGCATACAAGTAGCCAGAAATGTCTGAGTACTCTTCTGTATTTAGATATGGTTTCTATTTCTCATATATGTCACGGAAGACCAACTAAGCTTCATTTGTTACATAGAAATTTATATTCATAGTCCTGAATAAACCGATACAAAAAAAGAAAAAACCCCACACTTGCAGTGTGCGCAAGATCAAAAAGTTAGATCTGTTTGAATCCAACGCTTCATAAGCTTCTGATCTGCAGATGCTTGTAATCTTACTAGAAGTCAAGCTCAGAAATTTCTGTGCATCTGTACAATACTGCTTTGTTTCTTCTGGTATGTAACAGATCATTCCTCAGATTTTCCACTGCCACATGCTGCTTCTATGCATTATAAAACACTAGCTTATCAGTGTAACATGACCACATTCTTTAACTGAAAACCAGACCTCATCTGCAGTAGAACTGGACAGGTAGAGACGTAATGGACTGAATTGTCCAATGTCCACTTAGCAACTTTGGAATCATGGCAGAAGAAAAATGACACACGTTATAAATATCAGTGGCTGAGTATTTCATTGCTGTTAACTTTCAGTTTTGTGACAAACAGTAAGAAAACCATACAGACAGAAGGCAGAAATAAGGTGGGGCAAAGAAAACAAACGTGGGTCATACTCCTCTTTCTCTATAGTACAGAGACTTAGTCTTCTATCTGTATTGATGAATGGGTGACAGTAATATGTAAAAGACTCGAATGACACCAGGATTGAACTGAAGCACCAATTCATTCGAATGTGAATATGAATGCAACCTTTACCATTGCAGTTTTGAACACATACTCTTGTTACAGTCATTTTGTCTAAGAAGAACTTTTAAGTAAACAGAAATTTCAAGAAGTTTTAATAAACTCCAGAAATCAGATACTCACTTTCTTGTCAGAGATAAAAGTTGTTATATGCATTTACGATTTTTGAAGCTCAAAAAAGAATTATGAATTATACAATGGATAAGCTATTTCATAAACATTTGTTTTTAACATGTCACATGAAAACGATGAAAACGGATTATTTATGGGGTTTAGTAACATATACATTTTAACTGTACCTATTTTGCATGTGATTAATTCACTTTACCTTGTACTCTTTTGATACATGGAGACATAAAGATGGTATTATTTTTTCCTCACCAAAGAAACATTTTACAGTCTTTTTCTTCTGGACAGCTTTGTGTTCTCTCATAATCAGCCAGGAAAGAAAGGTGGATTATTGCCTATTTTGTACTATAATAGAGTCTGGAGGCCCTAGCCAAAGCCTGCGCTATTTTTTGTTAGCTGTTCCAGACATTTTAATCAAGAAAATGATTCTGTGTGCAACAAATTCATAATCTTAATAAGCTGATAAATTATGATACAGAAGTAGCCCTTTTAAGTACATTGCTTTGTATGGAAACAAAGTATAAAGACACATCTGCCTTTTTTTTGAAGCCGTGTCATTGCCTTCTGAACATGTGTATAATCCTCAGACCTGAAAGGAACATAGGGGAAGGGAGGAAATACGCTTCTGCTAAGACAAATCTCTAGCAATCTTATGTGAACACATAGCCTCTGAAGTCAAACATGACTTATTTCTACACTCATTGCTACAGATGTAAGAATTTTTTTCACGGTGTTGGAGACTGACAAATGTGTGGGGAAAGGCTTTAGGCTTTGGAAGATGGGTGAAGAGATTTGATATTTATGACTCGGAACTGATGGCCCTAGCATTACACTAGTGCTTAATATTTGTTGTATTTTGAAAAATTCTGGTTTTCATATCAAACAGTCAGTCCTTACATTATATTCAATGTTTCAAAGCCCTACAATTGTGCTGACTGATTCACTCTTCATAAGTACTTTTAAAATACAGCAAATAGGTGAAGTTATTTGAAGGAATGGGACTAGAAAGGTAGTGTACTTTAAACGTACAAAATAAACAGTAGTATGAAGTCTTGACACTCCATTTGCTAGTTTTATTTTACTCTAATCCTGGAGCTCCCACCGGACTATTTCATGCGTCACAATGAATTACCGCCTCAAAAAACCCTGCAGAATGCAAGAGATAATAACAACAAATACTTATCACCTGTATATTGATTTGAATCTGTTTTCAAATAGCTCTGTGAGGAAATGCTAATCCTGATATCACTCCTCTGAGGTACTAAATACAATCTATCAAAACTCTCATAAGACTTTTAGCAAGACCACTAATTTTCTGAAAAGCGCTTTGTCTTTCTTTTCTCGTTTTAACATGTAACGTGTGTGTTTCCTTACTACAGCCAAAGATCTCCCAGTTCAGGGCTCATATATGTAGAAACGTCAAGGGCATCTTTGTGCTTAAGGTATATACAGCTGCACCTTGTCTCTCACTTGTTTCATTTTTATCTCACCCAATATTCATCCTTTCTGAGGAACAAAGTCTCCAGAATGTTTTATATTTAGGACTACTTAATCTGTAGATTATCATTTTCTTATTCAGAATATGCAATAGAGGTAAAATAACTTGGAAAAGGCTTTATGTTGTGATTGCCATATAAAAAAGAGGGTACTCATTCAAACAAACCAGTCTGTGCCTCTTATCTGACATTCTACTGCATTCTCAAACATCATTTCTCCTCTTCCTGTTCCTTCACCCACTTCAGTATAGCTGCTTTTTGCTTTTTTTTTTTAAATCTGATTGCATCTTGTGTCATCAAAACTACTTAAAGCTGGCAATAAAATCTTGCCATCTGTTATATTGTTTTAAACTCTCATGTGCATTCTGTGTTATCTCAGTAAAGGAAGAGATCCCTCATGTCTGAGTATGATTTCAGGTTTTATTTTTTTTGCACACAACAGTATTCCTAATCTCCCATTGTTAATGTGAAGTGTTCTTATTCAGGTGTCTTTGGAAGGGCTACATGATTTCATTGTTTCTATGTTCAGTCAGTTCAGAACATCTCAATTCTATTAAAAATGAATTAAAAAAAAAGTTATTGCTGTGAACCCCAAACTTGGTCTAAATATTGCACTAACTTTTAACACTTCCTTTTATACTCAGATTTTTGATTGCATTTTGTGGAATGGGTATGATTAGCCATTTCTTGTTCAACTAGAAGAACTGACATTTAATGATGGTGCTTGATGTATTTTTTAAAGGAACCGAATGCAGACTTTTTTTAATCTTACAAAATTCTCCAGAAACAGACTGTGAGTGTTCCCTGTCTCATAATACTGTCTATAGTTGGTGGTTTGCCTTTGAGAAAACATGTCTGCAAGATGCTTGGTGAGGAGGAGCAAGAAATGAGGGGTCCTACAGAACAGTCCACCTCATACTGAAATGCAAGAAGAGAGTGCCTTGCCCCACTGTAGCACCCGCTGTGACTTCTGCACTAATTCCAGGCAAAAACATTCTTTCACACAGAAGCTGGTTTTACACCCCATATTTGATAGGAGTACCGTTCAGAATTAATTTTATAGTCCACAGTGGGAGACTTGACACTGTCAGATCTGATTGAGCAAGGACTGTATCTGTAACTGGCTTTCTGGTCATTTCTAATTGCTTCTGTACTTTTTGGTCTAAAATTAGGTGAAACAAGCAAATGGTATATTACTTCATTCAGCATGTAACTTATTGGTTCAAACAGCTCTGAAGTGCCTACATATCTCGAAGACCAATCAGAAGATTTGGGTTTTTTTTTCCTCTCTCTATCAAAGGAAACAGCTTGAAGGATGCCACTGCTGGTGAAAAGGAATAGTTAGAAGGAAGTGAATGAATCCATGGAGAGGAGCAAGCTTTCCTTCCTGCCTTGCTAATTGGAGCCCCAGTATTCTCCAGGCTGATAAATTACCCTTTCATTACTCCACTGCCACATAAAGTGACTATCTGCTCAAGGATGCCAACTTTATTCCTACGTATAGCAAATTAGTCTAAGGGCAGATGATACACAACCTGCATTATACCTTGACCACGCAATACCACATTCTGTGTTTCTCTGATTATTCCAAACAGAAGCTCATGAAGAGCAGTAACTTTCACATGAAAATCCAGATCAGAAAAGGACATACTGGAATATATCCTCTGTGCCCAAGCAGTAGGCAGGATTTAAAAGTTTCTAAAAACTGAGAAGTAGTAAGTTGGAATTTGTTCAACAGACAGGTGGTGTAGTCTAACACATTTGTAAGAGTGGCACTGGCTACTTTCTTTCTACTGTGGAAAGAAGAAGCATTTAGGCCATTCTCTATCTAGATAAATAGCTATAACATCTGCTATCTTACTCCTTTTCCTCAGGAAATATAAAAGAATGAGTGAAAAAGCAATGTACATTGGTATTTTGCTGGAAAGTTTGTTTCTTTACTCATGACTGTGACTGTGAATATTTATACATTGGTTCAATGAAAGAACACATGCAGTAAAAGGCTCCAATTTTCTGTTAACTTCAGAATTAGTGGTATCATTATAAGGTAATTCCCATCAAAATACAACTTCATGTTCTTAGTGCAGGTCATTTGTAATAATTACACTGCTGTGATGTGCTGTGTTTTAGACCAACGAGTATGCTCATTAAATGCTTGCTTTTTGATAACTTAAAATCTTAGAAGAGTAATTGTGCTTCTTCGCGTGTATTTGTGGTAGGCTCTGTCATAACAAACTTCATGTGGAGTGTAACATGTTAATACCAGGCAATGCACTGTCGAAAAGTATAAGATTTTCTATTAGCTGACTTTATTTCTGCCTCTGTGTGAATTCCCTCAGCAAATTTTATGTAGCACTTCCCCTTATTTGTTTCTGAATTAATGATCCAACCTGACAGTACAGCTTTAATCCATTACTCAGGTTAAATTCATCACTTAAGAAGTACAAATGTTGACTCCTGACAAAAGATTGTGTTCAAGAGAGAGAGCTGATATTCTTTAAATAGGAAACAACTAAAAATTGAAATGGCATAATTTGTTTTTTCCAATGTATAATATGAATATGCAGGTCATCCCTTTTTGCAAAATAAGATACAAGGAAGTTGTAACTTTTCTGTTTTCACGTGGCATTTCAAATGGAATTGCTTTGTTTTTTCACTCACTCCTGCATGTTATTATACATGCAGCAACTTTATCTGTGCATACTTCATAGGCTGGTGAAGGTCTATGCATGAAAGTCCACAAGTGACTTGTTTTTTTCTTTGTTTAAATCGTTGGAACTTGTGTATCGCTGTGGCTTTGTTTATGCTTCAATAATTTATATAATTATGTATTTCTGTGCCAACACTTGATCATGCATACAGAAAATTCTTTGAACTTCATATGTGTTGACAATATGTATCTTCTTGCTAAAAGAAAATATTGTTTTATTGAAATACAAATTTTCCATGGGAATGTACTGATTACAATAAATCTTTCTCTTCAAAAGATTTTCAGTTCACCAAGAGACAAGAGCTCAGATTATGACAGTCTTCCTGTGAGAAGGAAGGGTGACATACCCCTAGCCCCACAATTAATATTAGTCTATGTGAACGCTATCGATGTTTTATGTGGTATCATCAAAGTAGTGTGATTTACTAATCCAATCCCATCAAATGAGCCAGTGGAAAATTGGTTAAGGTTAGTCCTTCAGAAAGCAGCAGATCATGCCCAAGCACGTTGTCTCCTATCTTCAGCTATTAGAAGTCTGTCTCTCTCTGTGGTCCAAAGACTTTTTAGGTATTTGGACAGAGTAGGAAAAACTACAGGGAGACAATAATCAGGCTAAGTCTCTAGAGCTGCGGTTGAAGTCATTCAGCTATCATATGGCGGAAAACCAGCGTAACCACTTCACTAGTGTTTGATCTGAATTTAGGTCTTTGTTTTGCCAAAACAACTTTTAAAAGGTTTATATTTCATCCCATTAACAGATAAGAACTTTGGAAATTTCATCAAAGGAAAAGAAGATATTTTGTTTGACTCTTAAAAAAATAAGTGCACCTTTATGCATTTTTTTCATACAAGACATTCAAATTCCTTATCTACTCTAGATTAAGTTATGTACTATTTATTTTTGCATGTGCATCTGAGATATGCAAAACCAAGTCAAAATACACTGCTTGTTTATGCAAAGTTTGGCTAATTGGAAAACAGTAAGGCTAATATACGTTACTTTTTAAATGAGTTCTGATCAAGTTCTTTCTAAGTCAGTATGCATCATTTCACTGATTTCATAGGAGCTTTTCACGTTTTCCAGAGAGACCACATAATTACTTTAGTAGAAGTTAAAAAGTTCTAATTATATTTCTAAAGGAATTACGTTATAATAGTACCACTAATTCTGAAGTTACCAGAAATCTAGAGCCTTTTGCTGCATGTATTACTTCATCGAACCAACATCAAATATTGTAATTATATTTCTAATAATTTCTTATTATTCATTGATTATAATACAATCAATATTTTAATTATTTTAATATGTTTTTAAAATGTGCTTTATAATAATATATTTAGGATCTGAAGAGATTTTTCTTTACAACTCTTGTGATCACTGTATTCAAACCACCTTTACTAATCTAGCATATCCTTCCATGACTTTAGTGGGTGAGAATTTATATTGTTTCCATTTATACAAAATAAAAATGAAAATTATTTTTCCCACAAAAATATGTTCCTTTCAAGCAGTTGTGTTTAAATCAATCCCTTTCTTGAGGTGGTGATGTCTAATCCTCAAAAAGATGTTTTTGCTTCAAATAAGCATCCAAAAGTTAAGGTATTTTTGAAAAACAGGCCTTCTGAAGAGTCACTTTCATTTCAGTTGGCCTCGTGTGATTTTATTACCTGTAAGAGATTCTTCTTTAAATCATAATTTTGAATTTTACTTTTTAAGTCTGTCACAAATTAATTGATCTTTAAACTCTTCATGTTCTGGGGACACTGGGTTTGGAGACAAAATTAGCAAAGGTCTGAATAATTGCTTTGGAATTTTGGCCTGCTCTGTATTTTTATTCCATATTTTCATATGATTTTATTGGAGGTGCTGGCAGTAAGTGGCATCCCACAGTTGATGTCACATTTCTCATACTGTCTGTGATAGCTTTTAGTATCCACTTTTGAGGATTCTTTTTCTCTTCCAGTGTATTTCTACTCTACTGACATAAAGCCACAAAGAAAATGTAAGAGGGTTTCTTTGGTAGAAATCGACTCTTCTTATTACTTTGAGGGAAAGAAAATAAAAAGCTAACCTCTATGCAATTTGAAGGGATTATCATATTCTAGTAACAATACCCTAAAATGATCAATTAGCTACTTTAATGTTACAGTAAAAAAATCTAATTTTTCACCAGTCAAAATCTAAACATGAATGTTGCAAGACATCTATACACTACTGTTCATTTCTTTATTTTCCTCAGAATGTGATCTTACTTTAATAACAATAGATAAAGGATTTTTCTTCGTGTTAGCTATTCATAATATAAACATCTATGCTTGAACTAAGAAGTGTAGACTTCTTTTATAGTCACTGTAAACAAATAAACACGTATCCCTGGAAATGAATAAACACAGGAGGGCAGAATTCAGTAGGCCTACATTAAGCACCTCTATTGAGAAGAAGTGCCCTACAACCCTCATTTCTCTCAAGTGATTGTAAAAGGGCTCGAGGTTCGATAGCTCAAGTACAGATATATAAATGTGAAGTTCTTCCCTAAGTTAGTTTTTTTTCGCTTTAGCTCTGGTCTTGAGTTCATTTTGTGTATTTTTAGTTATGGGTTAAATATACTTCAATGTACTTCACTGTCTTATTGTCAAGATCACTAATGATTTGTAACAACACAAGACAGAGAGGCTGCTTGCAAATACAGCCAGTAAGGCCTGTCAAATGGAATTCATATTGTCTGAAAAGTCCTGTTTGCTAGGAGAAAAATCATTCCTTTTTTCCATCATCTATGATGGAGAAAATAGTTACTGGTACAAAAGAATGTGGGAATGGCTGTGAATCACATGGTGTGCTTCATCATCAAACTGTCTCGGTATTTGGTTTATCTGCTTCTCTTTTCATATTTGGAACACAGAAAATAAATTTTAAAACTACAATAAACCAAAACTTTCATGACTATTATACCAGAAATGAATTATTTCACTGAATTGAAAAGGAATTGTAAATCACTTTTTAATCCGCTTATGAAAGAATCTGCTTCTTTTTCAAAGTTGTGAATCACATCAGACCTTTATCTTTCAATCTATTTTTTAAGCAGATTGTAACCATGATAAATGCCACACTTCTGTATACTCAAAGGTAGTTTATAATCAGAGGTAGTTCTCTGCCTATCATGTGTCATCAGTCTTTATCATATAAAGGAAGAATCTATTCTAAAATACTCAGTTATGACCTGTATTCTCTAAAGCAAGGTATCCACAAGGCAGCAACTGAGTTTCCTTTTTCTTCTATTCTTCTAAAGGGAAGTGGTTAGATGTCTGTAAAATTCCAATCTGGCCTACGAATGTGATGCCTCTTTTCTAGAATTAGTCTGCTAATAGGCACAAGTACTGTTCTTTCACTTTCTAGGAAGAAATGTAATGCAAGGGAAAGAGTGTTCTTTGTGCCCTGATCCTTTTGTAGGGATTCCCCTCTAGATCAGACACCTAATAGTAAGGGTGGGACTCAGTTGCCTAGACATGCTGTTATTTTAGCAGATCATGTCAGAGTGTGTTTCAGTATGTTTTTCAGTATATTTCTTTTGACTGTATGAACTGTGTTTCCAGTGACTATAGCAGAAGCTAGCTCACATTAAAACTTGTATTGTAGATACCTACATTTAGCTAAGTATACATCTGGATATAAATTCCACTCTTTGTGTTTTCAAAGGTTGGCTAACTAGAACAACTCTCTGCCAGATGTTGGCCAGTAGCAGTGAGATTAGACATGCTAAACATGAGTCATTTTTCTTACTTGTAGCCCCATTAAGCAGATTCTGCCCAAGGCCACTAGATGTGCATAAGGAAGTAAAAATATCCCAGTTGCAGAAACAGAGGGTTATGCCACAGCTCAACAGGCACAGACTTCATCAAAAGCATCTTTGTGGCACCATACAGTCACTAGCATTTTTTGTGTCAAATCCATTAGGTCACTAAAACTTGGATCTTTTCTCGCATTTGACTTCCTTTCTCACAGGGATCACAGAATGTTAGGGCATAGAAAGGACCCCGAAAGATCATCTATTCCAAATCCCCTACCAGAGCAGGACCACCTAGAGTAGATCACACAGGAACGTGTCCAGGTGGGTTTTGAATGTCTCCAGAGAAGGAGACTCCACAACCTCTCTGGGCAGCCTGTTCCAGTGCTCTCTCACCCTCCCAGTGAAAAAGTTTTTCCTTATGTTATCGTGGAACCTCCAATGCTCCAGCTTGCACCCGTTGCCCCTTGTCCTATCATTGGGCATCACTGAGAAGAGCCCGGCTCCATCGTCCTGACACTCACTCTTTACATATTTATAAACATTGAGGAGGTCACCCCTCAGTCACCTCTTCTCCAAGCTAAACAGTCCCAGCTCCCTCAGCCTTTCCTCTTAAGGGAGATCTTTCACCCCTTTAATCATCTTTGTGGCTCTGCACTGGACTGTTTCAAGCAGTTCCCTGTCCTTCTTGAACTGGGGGGCCCAGAACTGGACACACTATTCCAGATGTGGTCTCACCAGGGCAGAGTAGAGGGGAAGGAGAACCTCTCATGACCTACTGACCACACCCCTTCTAATACACCCTAGGATGCCATTGGCCTTCTTGGCCACGAGGGCACATTTTTGGCTCATGGCCATCCTGCTGTCCACCAGTACCTCCAGGTCCCTTTCCCCTACGCTACTCTCAAACAGCTCAGTCCCCAACCTGTACTGGTACATGGGGTTGTTCTTTCCCAGATGCAAGACTCAACACTTGCCCTTGTTATATTTCATTGCATTTCTCCCTGCCCAGCTCTCCAACCTGTCCAGGTCTCTCTGAATGGCAGCACAGCCTTCTGGTGTGTCAGCCACTCCTCCCAGTTTTGTCTCATCAGCACAAAACATGTCACCAGAGTGCTGATAGTACACTCTCATCCAGGTCATAGATGAATATATTGACTAGTACTGGTCCCAGTACCGACCCCTGAGGGACTCTACTAGATACAGGCCTCCAACTGGACTCTGTCCCATTGACCGCAACTCTCTGACTTCTTTCCTTCCACCAATTCACAATACAAAATTCTCAGTTCTCGAGTACATATTGCACACAGTCATCCACAGGTAACTGCTTTTATAGCACAAAGTTAAATTAACCCTGAGTAGCCAGTACATTTCTCATTTAGACATATGATTTGGGCTTGTTAAGGATGTTGTGATCATGGACAGATTATGTGGAAAGGAGTCCCTTGTTTTTATTTTATTATCAATAATTCCCAAAGCATTATGGACATAAGTCAATCAATGTTTTAATGCCTGGTCTCATATCTCTGAGACCCAACCTGGAGGAGAAAAACTATAGCCTTGACAACAGTGGAAGACTGAAATAAAACGCCTAAGAATTAGAATCTAATGGCCAAAAAGGAATTATTTTAAGAAAAAGTCTGATTGAGATGTCTGAATGAGAACAAGTCTGAATAGAGAAGGAAGTATGAGAAATAGGCAGAAATTTCCTTGTTCACTGCCTTTATTGTGTCTGTTCCACCATTTTTTTTTTTTTCAACATTTATAGGCTTAAATAGAAATGGTGCTGTGTGTAAGACTCCAGCTCCAAGGCCAAAGGGTGGATCCTATCACCAGCTTTAGGCTGTGAGAAACATAGTTTGGGACACTCACACAGGTTATAGTGATATAGAAAGTATAATACCCTTAAGAGAGTCTTACAGACTGCAATGGTGACATTTAGAAAATACGTCAGTTGTTACACAGAGTGGAGACAGCTGGCTGTTAAAAATACTATTTCTGAAATACCAGGAAGCAAAATCAGAATATGACAGTTGTTCCTAAATGAAGCAGCTAGGTATGAGCTAAATAGCAGCAAAATAATCATTTAGTATATACTGTGCTGATACCTTACATAGATAAATTCAGCCATTAGCAAACAAAAAAAAAAAACCCTATTAATTAAGGTGAAGTTTTCCTAATCAAATTGTTCACAAATTGTTCAGCAAAAGCTAGTTATAGACAAACATATTGCTCATACATTGTGACTTGCAGAAGTATTTGAGCTTTATTAAAATATTTATTCTTTGTTAAATGTTGGCTAGTTAAAAGTGCATATCAGGGATTTTATATTCAATAATTAAACGTGTGCTCATACATTTAAATGAAGATAATATGGAACTTGAATAGGTTTCTAGTTTACAATGTGCTATTTTCTGGTAGTTCTAAGACTTAGACACAAGACACTTAGACACACTTTAAATACAGGCAAACTAAGTGTACCAACTATTGTCTGCAAATTGCTTTAGCTGAGAAGGCGGTCTCTGCTGCCCACCTTGCCTATCCTCTGGAGCTGTATCACCTCTAGCCAGCTAGCTGAACCATACATGATGCTGAACTTCCATCATAACTGCTTAGAGACCAACGCTTCAAGGCAAACTGAATGTCTGCTATATGTTAACACAGATGTGGTGGGTTCATTTGGCTGGTTGCCAGATATCCACCCAGCTGCTCTCTCACCCCACCTCCTCAACAAGTGATTAAAAAAATATAGTAAGATGAAAAAATTTGTGTGTCAAGGTAAAAACAGGGAGATAACTTGCCAATCACTATCACGAGCAAAAAAAGGCTCAACTTGGGGAAAAATAATTTCATGCCAACTAAATTAGAGTAGGATGGTAAGAAACAAACACCTTCCCCCATCATGCACCTTTTTTCACTCAATTTCACTGCTTCGTTCCCAGCTCCTTTACCTCCTCCTGCCACCAAGTGGTGCAGAGGTCATAGGGAATGGGGGCTGTGACAGTTCATAACAGTTCCTCTCTACTGGTCCTTCCTCACATTTTCTTCCAGGCTCCAGCATGAGTCCTCTCCATGGGCTGCAGTCTTTCAGGATAAGACTGCTCCAGCATGGGTTCTTCTCCACAGACTGCATCTTCCTTCAGGGCACATCCACCTGCTCCAGCACGGAGTGCTCCGCAGGCTGCAGTGAGGTTATCAGCTCCAATGTGGTGCTCTGTGTAGGCCGCAGCAGGACAACCTGCTCCATTGTGGTCCTCTCCATGGGCTGCAGGGGAATTTCTGCTCTGGTGCCTCGAGCAACTCCTCCCTGTTCTTCTTCTCTCACATTGATGTTCGCAGGGTTGTTTCTCCCCCCCGCCCCCCCCCCCCCCCGCCCCAATCCTTACTCCTCACACTGCCAGGTGGAATTTTGCCCTTTCTTGAATACGTTTTCCCCAAGGCACTACCATCTTGACTGATGAGGCTCCGTTGTGGCCTGTGGTGCATCCACTGGGTCCAACTGGAACTAACGGTGTCTGGAACGGGTGAGCCTTGTTTTTTCCTCTCAAAGGCCACCCCTTCAGCCCCCCACCGCCAGCACCTGGCCAAATAAACCCTGTGCAATAGCACACTGGGCAGTGGTGTGTCAGATAACACGGGGGACTCTACTGTCCTTATGAAGGGGGAATCACTTTTGGAAGTGGAGCCAAGAAGATAGGCTAAGGAAGTACTCAGCTCAGTGTAATCACTTGCTACTTAATCTAGCCCTGGTCATGAGCCAGCACTCTGGACAGCCCTGTGAGTCTGCTGTTGTACTCACACTGCAGAAATGGCAAAATTTGGAAGGTTTGGCCTGTCAGATGGCACACAACTTTGTCTGCAGTAAGTTAACAAGTGTATTGCTCCATGAATTCTTATTTTAATTTACTTCTAATTTGATCAGATTTTTATAAGTAAAAATCAGAACATTTTGCTAGTGGATCTGCTTATGTACAGTTGGGACTTCAGCTGCTCCCATTCCAATGCCAAGTATCTTTGATAGTTTCAGGACTAATTCTTTCAAGACAGTCACTAACTACCAAAACGTCTGTAGCTTCACATTGTGAAAAATGGTCCTGTGATTGATACCTTTGTTAACACCTCCCACAGAAAAGCGAAAAATTCAATAGATGCTAGAAATAAACGGTAACTTCTCATGATCTGTGCTGAGCGACAATGGCCCAGGGCTGAGCTGCCAGTGATTGCACTTTAAGGCTCTTGTCAGTGGACTGAGGAAGTTGCTGCTTTTGCTTCTCAAGTTTCACTTCTTTGAATGTGCTGAGCAAGATGTGTGATGTATAATGTCATAACACACATCACAAAAAAGGAAAATATAATATATAATTAAAGAGATTGTGATAAAATCTATGAACTCACTAACATTTTAATGAAGTTATAAACTAGCTTTCTAGTAAAATATCAAATACAATATTCAGTTCATTAACAACTCTCATTATCCCAAAATCCATAAACATTAATTTATTTTACTGTGCAGCAATTTCTGACATGTAAGTCATAAAATGTAAAAGAAACTGTTTAGAGAGATGGATTCAAAAAGAGAATAATCAGGGTTTTTTTCTCTTCTAGTCAGCCCTATCTGTTGCTTTTTTTCCTCCTTTTTAATTGCTCCTCCTTTTTCTAATTAACTACCATTTGTCATCTTATGTCAGCTGTTACAATTATAAGTCATTATTTAGGATAGTAATAGCCCTAGAAGCAGTTCCCTCATACATAAACTCTCATGCCCAAATGGCCACTTATCAAAGAATTAGATTTTAATTTCTCATCATTCATTATTGGTTCAATTGGTCTAAACAGAATAATTGAAGAACAGCAGGTGCTTTTTATTTCAGTTCTTTAAGGTTGTTTTTTAACTTACCCTTTTAATAGCAGTGTTCTTTCACAGCAAGAAGGCAATTAATTCTTCTGTATGCCAGAAGATGCCACTGTAGCACTCGCTGACAAACAGTAAAGACTGATGGCAGGGGAGAAAGGTATGTTACTAGGTACAGCATCTGATTGATTGCTCCTGAGCAGGCATTACTGTGAGTATCCTAAAAGTATGGGGTCTTAATTTGGTAAGAGAATGAGGTTCTGCACTATTTTTGATTTTTACAGAAAAAAAAAAAAAGAAAAAAAGAAATAAAAACATCTAGATATTGAGAATTGAAGGAAATAGTTATTTTGTGGTATAATTTCTTCAACAGAAATCCTGGTACAGTATTTGCCAGTTTGGATATTTATGTGCTACAACACTGTAACAAACACCAATATGACTACATGTTCATTCTCCAAAGGGTTTTTCTAGAAAGGATTTCCCCACTGTTTAATATACTGTATAAATCACTTTTAAAAAATAGTCTCCTTAGGTTACTATTTCATTTTCTTCTACATCTAGTTAATCGCAGAGAGGTTTGATATCATCTATCTATCTACTGCAGTGTCATGGGTCTTTTTTTTTTCTTCTTTCTTTAAAAAATGCTTGTAGTGAACAGTCCATCACTTGCTTTAGAAACTACTGTTTTCCCCAGGCAGTAAAAAAAAAAGGGCAGCCAAAAAACACTTTCCCCAAAGGTGTACCTAAAAAGATGCTTTATTTTATTTTAGGAACAATTTGAACATTTTACCTCTTGACAGCTGTGCTACTTGCTGGTGACAGGGGAGAAGAGGGAGGAAGGTTACTATGGAGCCCCATTGATGGTCAAAATGTCTCAAACTGATAAAGAAATACAATAGGAGGAAGCACTTTAAAAGCACTTCCTTTGAACAAGCTCTCAATTAATTGTTTGTCCTCAGAAATAGGGTGCTGCCTACATAAGAAAGCAAGCAAATTATTCAAAATGTGTATGCGTGTGTTCTTTCCAGTGGGACACTGTAATCCACTGTCAAACGTCTCACCAAATGAACAACCAGAATTTATTCTTGAAATTTAAGCTGGGCAGGGTTTCCTGCCATAAAATGTAGAAAAAATCATTAATCAGGAGCAATGTACAATGCAAATTCTATGCCATTTACTATCAGTGAAAAAAATATTTTTTTCAGTTATTACATACAGACTTTATGTCTTGAGGTCAAGCAAATTTATCAGCTTATGTTTAGAGTTTATGAAACTTCGGCCCAACTTAACTCTGTGTGGGGTTGAGGGAAAGAAGAAGGGGGTTTCAGTCAGTCCTAGAATCCTGGAACATCCTGAGTTGGAAGAGAGCCATGAGGATCATGGAGTCCAACTCCTGACTCCACACAGGGCCACCTAAAAGTTAAACCATGTATCTCAAAGCATTGTCCAAATAATTCTTGAACACCAACAGTCTTGAGGTTATGACCACTCCCCTGAGCAGCTCATTCCAGTGAACACCCTCTCGGTGAAGAGCTCTTTCCTAATACCCAGCCTGAACTTCCCCTAATGCAGTTTTAAGCTATTCCCTTGCATCCTGTTGCTGGACACCAGAAAGAAGAGATCAGCACCTCCCTCTCTGCTCTTGCTCATGAGGCAGCTGTAGATAGCTATGAAGTCACCCCTCAGCCCCCTCTTCTCGAAGCTGAACAAACCTAGTATCCTCATATCCTCACCTGCTCCTCATAAGTCATGCCCTCTAGTCCTTTCATTATCTTTGCTGCCCTTTTGGACAGTATTATTTGAATATTTTTATATCCTTATATTCTGGAGCCCCAAACTGCACACAGAACTTGAGGTGAGGCTGCACCAATGCTGAGCAGAGTGGGATAATCATTTCCTTAGACAGGTTAGCTTCACTGCGCTTAATGCACCCCAGGAAACAGTTGGTCCTTCTGGCTGCCAGGGCACGTTGTGGACTCACATTCAGCTTACCATCAACCAAAATTCGCAGATCCCTTTCTTCAGGGCTGCAGCCCAACCTCTTGTTCTTGAATCTATATCCCCGCCCCGGGAATACACCATCCCAGGTGCAGAATCTGGCATATGTCCTTGTTAAATTTCATACAGTTGGTGATTTCCCAGCACTTTATTCTATCAAGACGTCTCTGTAAGGCCTCTCTACCCTCGAGGGAATCAATGGCTCCTGCTAATTTAGCATCATCAAGAAACTTACTTAGTGTGCACTCAACTCCTATGTCCAGATCTTTGTTAAAAACAGTGAAGAGAACTGGACCTAAAATTTGAGTCCTGGGGAACACCACTAGTAACTGGCCACCAGCCAGGTGTTACCCCATCTACTACAATGTTTGAGCTCAACTCTTCAGCTTGTTGTTCACCTATCATGTTGTGTTCATGTCTATCCGTATGTTGGACATTTTATCCACAAGCGCACCGTGAAAGGCAGTATCAAAAGCTTTGCTAAAACAAAAAAGAAAGCCCAAACATGTCCACTGCCTTCCCTCCATTCACTAATCAAAAGTGATGATAAACATTTCCACATCCAGCACATCTTTCCAGTGTGCTTAGTAGCTCTGCTGTTAGAAACACCTTTCATCTCTTTAGCTGCAACAAAAAACTTTGTCATCAGAATTCTTAAATTACCATGTGGATTAAAAGCCTGCTCTCTGTGCCATGGTTTTAAAAGGCACATTGAGCCTGTCAGGTGGTGGGGAAATGGAGGATGCCTTTTACACCACTGAAATTTATGCATTCTTAGCCATCTTCATGAAACACTAGCTGATCACACTGTCCTTTCAAATTAGTGAAGGAGTATGTAGGGAAGAAACAGTGTCATGGTTTGAGGCTACTCAGCTGGCAAAAAAACACCCCGCAGCCGCTCACTCACCCCTACCTCATCCCCTGAGGGATGGGAAGGAGAAAATACAACCAAAAAGCCTTGAGGATCAAGACAAAGGACAGGGAGGATTCACGCACTGGTTATGGTCATGGGCAAAAGCCCGACTAAACTTGGGGATAACAACATCAATTTAATGAACAACCACCACCAGTAAGGATAATGAGAAACACAACCAGGTCTTGAAAACACACCTTCCCCCCACCCCTCCGGTCTTCCCGGGCTCAGCTCTGCTCCCTCTTCCCCCTCAGCAGCGCAGGGGGCAGGGAATGGGGGTTACAGTCCGTCCGGCACAAGGTGTCTCCGCTGCTCCTTCCTCCTCAGGGAGAGGGGCCCTCGCAGCCCTCCCCTGCCCCACCGCGGGGTCCCTCTCCCGGCAGACAGCCCTCCACCCACTGCCCCAACGGGAGTCCTTCCCGCGGGGCCGCAGCTCCCCAGAACCCCCCAGCGCGGGTCCCTCCCGGGGCTGCCGCCCTCCCACCGACAGGCGGCTCCAGCGCGGGCTGCCTCGGAGTCGCGGCTGCTCCGGGCCCGGTCCCTGCTCCTCCGGCCCGGGGCCCTCCGCAGGCTGCAGGCCAACCTCTGGGCCACCGCGGGGCTCCAGGGGCTGCAGGGGCTCAGCCGCCACCCCAGCGTGGGCCGCAGGGGAACCTCTGCTCCGGCACAGCTCCCCCTCTCCTTCCTCACTGCCCCGGGTGTCCGCAGGGCTGTGTCTCTCACATCCACCTTGTCTCACCTGCTCACCAATACAAACAGACAAAACAAAGAAAGCAATCAAGGAACCGCTTCTTTCACTCTTCAATAGTTATTCGCAGAGGTGCCATTGTCCTGGCCTTGCCCAGAGGCGGGTCCGAAATTGGAGCCGGGGGAGCTTCTCGAAGCCTCTTACATGAGCCACCTCTGTAGTCCCCTCCCCTGCTACCAAAACCGTGCCAAAACGGTGCCAGACGCCAAACCGCCACAAGCAGAAACGATATTTAATCAAGTGACAGAATATTGAACAGTTGATTACTGTGAGATACAACTACAATTCACATATTATCTTTCTATTATAACTTTCATTAAATATTCTTATTGCTTGAACAGTCAAATGACTTGAATACACTTAGGAAATTGGTCTAATAACAGCAAATGGTCTTATATGATGACAGTCCTATGGAATAAACCTTATCCTTCTTACTAGATTCACCATAAAAATATTATATAGTAGTTACATGTTGAGACTTTTTGTTTTGCGTACTGTCGTGGTAACTTTTTTATTACTTCATAGCATCTTATCTTTGCATTTTTTGATGTTGTGAATACTAAGCATAGAGCCTACAGCTAAGGCTATAAAATACACTTATATTGTTAAGTTATATTTATATAATTAAAAGGCAAAATTACAGCTTAAATGAACCAGCAGAAATTTTTTAATGCACAAAAATTCTTTAGATTTTGGCAAAGAAGGTAAAGTAAAAAATCATGTTTAAAATGTAGGGTCTTCTTACCAGTATCTACAATAATTTTGTCTGGAAAATAGGATTTATTCTACCTTATATGCAGCTAAAAATGTGTGTGAATAAAGGTATATTTGGAAGTGAAATCGAAGCCCAAAAAATAATTTTGATACTAGCAAACACCTAGCACGATTTCTACCATAGCCTATGGGATCTGTGTTTACTGGTGCTCAGTGACCCATGGATTATTCAGAAGCACCAAGTATTAGCTACCTGTGACTCAGAGTACTGTGTGGCTGAGGCATTTAGTACACAAAAGGGAATTTTTTGATGACTCATAGGTAAGGCAAGTGATATGGCCAGTGAATAATATGTCACTGTTCACATCAATTTTGCAATGATAATCTGCTTATTTCTGCTTTTACTGCATTGGTTTAATCTTCATACTTATCTACAAAAAAGTATAATGGATTCAAAATCATTTGTGATGAAGAGTTTAGTCACCGCTGTGCCCATTTCTCAGTCTTTTCTCATTTTGGAAAACAGCACTAGTAAATATTGTAAGAAAATGTTGAAAGTAATTAAAATTTAACACTTTGATGGACTACTCCTGAATATTCATTTTTATGAAATTATCTACATTTCACTATGCTGGGTGTCTACCAAACTGCTCTATCACTCCCCCTCCTCAACTGGACAGGGTGGGGAAAATATAACAAAAAGCTCATGGGTTAAGATAAGGACAGGGAGATCACTCAGCAATTAATGTCACGGGCAAAACACGCGACTTGGGGAAATTAGTTTAATCTATTACCAATCAAATCAGAGTAGGATAATGAGATAATAAAATAAAATAAAATAAACCCAAATCTTAAAACACCTTCCCCCCACCCCTCCCTTCTTCCCAGGCTTAACTTAATTCCCTGTTTCTCTAGCTCCTCACTGCCAGCAGCACAGGGGGATGGGGAATGAAGGTTGTGGTGAGTTCATCACACGTTGTCTCTGCTGCTCCTTCCTCCTCACACTCTTCCGCTGCTCCAGCGTGGTGTCCATCCCACAGCAGACAGTCTTCCACAAAATTCTCCAATGTGAGGCCTTCCCACACCCTACAGTTCTTCACAAACTGCTCCAGTGTGGGTCTCTTCCACGGGGTGCAGTCCTTCAGGAACATACCACTCCAGCATGGGGTTCTCCATAAGCTGCAGGTGAATATCTGCTCCACTGTGAACCTCCATGGGCTGCAAGGGGACAGCCTGCCTCACCATGGTCTTCACCAAGGTCTTCACCATGGACTGCAGGGGAATCTCTGCTCTGATGCCTGGAGCACCTCCTCCCCCTCATTCTTTGCTGCCTTTGGTGTCTGCAGGGTTGTTTCTCTCACATATTTTCACTCCTTTCTCTGGCTGCTGTTGTGCAGTTTTCTTCTTCCTGTTCTTTTAAACACATTATCACAGAGGTGCTACCACCATTGCTGATGGGCTTGGCCTTGGCCAGCGGCAGGTCCATCTTGGAGCTAGCTGGCACTGGCTCTATAAGACATAGGGGAAGCTTGTAGCAGCTTCTCACAGAAGCCTCCCCACTACGAAAAAAACCCTTGCCATGCAAACTCGATACACACGAGTATTATATTAAATTATAACAGAGATACAAAGCAGAAAGCAAGAGAACAGGCATGTATTTTTAGTTCATTTTGCAGTTTGAGTGCGAGTGAGATACAACTTCTTCTCACCTATTTTGATTTTGATAATTTTCAAAGGTCACTGGCAAAAAAAAAAAGTTCAAATTGAAATTGAAAGTAGAATAACTGAAGACCCAAGTGGTGAGCTTAAGGTGGCTAAAATTAAGAAAAGGAAAAAAAAAAAGCCTTATTTTATCAAGCTTTTTTTGTTTCTTATTCTAATGTATACCTATTACCTCATGGAAGGTGATATAGATGTGGGAAATAGGAAGCAGATTATTGTTGCAACCTCTTTAACTTCACAGTAGTCTGGTTTTAGACAAACAATTGCATCAGCCTAATCACAGTTCCCAAATGCAAAGAGTAATAAAAATTAATAGTTTGCCTGCACATTCTTTTTTTCGACCTTTTAATTCACAATAGCTACAATAGTGAGACATTTTACAAATGAACCAGTAGTTTATGTACAGGATGCCTACTGAAGTGTTAGTGTATTATACTCTCTAAGGAAGAGTTTTTCAATACATCATTGTAAAAATCCTACAAAAAGAAAGGGACACGTAGCGTATTTTATTTAGGGTTGCGTGAGGCAATATCTCATGGTATTCTGTAGGGAGACATAGTATTTTTCTCAGACTGTGGTCCTTCTCTTTTTTTTTTTTTTTTGCACTGTTGGATTACAAAGGGTTCAGTTTTCACCAAGAATGTAGTTTTCAGTGGAATTTTTCTTTTCACTGAAAGGTATCCTGTTAACATATACTTAGATTGTACTCAGTCTTTGTAATCCAGGAATTAACTAACACAAGATTAAAAATTGTAAATATCAGTGAAGTGATTGAATAGTATATTTAGTATTCTAGCAGATTTAGCAATTAGTAGGTCATATAATCCTCAGTATTGAGAATGGCTATTCTCATATTAAAATATGAAAAAAAAGTTTTCTCCATTTATCTCTTCTTGCTTGTAATGCGAATCTTTTATTTTTTCCTTACCATGGAAAACTGGAAAATTTCTCTTGCAATCTCTGACATGTCAATTTTCATTATGTTGTCTATGCTTCATTTTCACTGTGACCTAAGTATTTAGTGAGGCTTCAGATTTGTGTTAGTTCATTTTCACAAGGAAGATAAACTGATACTGAAATCAACTGATTTTTTTTTATTAATGGAAGTACATGTCTCATTGTTTTCCTGAATATAGTAAGAAGTAAATATCAGATTTGTTTGTTTGTTTTGTTCGTATTTCAGAATGTCTGTCTTAAAAGTACTCTATCCCTCAGTTCTTTTTCTGGAGTGTATTAGCACGTTTTTTTCTCAAAGTATCCTTTGCTTTCCTATTGCCTTCTCTGACTGTTCTTAGCACAAAGTGTTTCAGTTTCACTCATCTATCTGAAGCCAGCTACTAGCTCTCTTTTGCTTTGGACATAATCTCACTGCTGTCATGTTTTGAACAACGAGTCCCTCATGATGCTTTAACAAGTTTTCATTGAATATACATTGCAAAAATTAACAGCTCAAACATTGAATTTCTAATAGGTTTGAATTTCCTCCTGAGTATTTTGATGCATTTTGTTGTTTTTTATTCCACTTTCATTGTTTCAAGCTATTAAATTTTCCAAATTTTCTCCACAACTATAAGCAGTGCTGAAAATGTAATAAAAGACTGTTTCGTGTAATCCCATGACACATGGAGCTCTGCCTTTACAAGGGCAGCAAATATTCAGAAACTGTGATAAATTGAGACAGCTGACACAACTTTAGCTACCCTAATCCTTTCTACAGATTTCAGATTTGGGGATCACAGTCCTCGTCATAACCCTTACTGTATTTATTTCCATTCCCAAGCTTTCTTTCACAATGAGTGAGAGTTAGGGCAAGAAAGGAGGAAGGCGATATTACATACTATGGTATTACCATGCATTCATATGTGGGCAACAAGACCCATTCCTAAGCCAAAGAGACCATCTTCACCTTCAGTAAATATTGATTTAAAAAGTTAAGTTATATTGATCATATTGATGAATTCATTGACTATAGAACACACACATCTGCTCTCTTCCTTCTCTTAATCTATATAAACGAAATAACAGGTTTCTGCCAAGAGTTCAAGAAGAAATAGCAAATGGATTACTGCTCCATTTTTTCATACTTTTCTGAGGCAATGAAGAGTGAAAAAGCAGTTAGAGACTTGACTTCGTTTTTGTAAAAATGAACAGTTCTTGTATTTTTCTTCTATTAGCAGAATATTTGGCTGTGAGTCATACAGTATGGAGAATGAACATAGTTAGCTTGTTCGGTCTGAGTACACTTATTTGTACAAAAAAGAAATCAAATGAATTTTTTTAGCACATTTAATATCAAATATTGACTTCTCCACTAAGTTCGTTCCAACTACTAGGTTTTGATTCTTTAATATAAAGCCCAATAAAAATATAAATAAATAAACTATGAAAGATTTAGTTGAATAAACTGTATTTATTGGAATTATTTTATTCTTTACGTTGAAATTTATGTCCTATTGTAGACTAAATACATACACCCTTCTTTTTGCTTTATATAGCTTAGTGAAATAACAGAAATAATCGGTATGATGCCTTATAATAAAAATCAGACAATGCCTTGTTTTTTTAAGCGAAATAGACCCACACTGAACAGGAATATATTTTGTAAGGGAAGGCAGTCAAAGACTGAAAACAAGAGTTGCCTTTTCTGTACTGTAAAAATTATGTGGATTAGTTTTGATCATCTAAGAATGCATGGTGTCTGAAAAAGCTATATAAGAGGAAACTGATGCTAGAAATAGATAAAAGATAATTCTGTTCTCCTAGCTGTTTATTGAAAGGAGAACTTGTTTAGATTTTATCTTCTACAAAGGCATGTCTATCATGGTTATCAGCACAGTCACTAGTTATCTTAAGCAGCATGACTGATAGTGTGTTGCATGATATCTGTTTTCCCCTTCTCTCATCATGGAAGTTGTATGTGTGCACTGGAATTTTTAATTCGCTACAAACCAAGGTCAAAGAATTACATCTCACATCTGAAGTGCAAGAAGCTGTGCTTCTGATGACCTTTATATGGCTTGGCTAAGTAAGACCCATGCTACTGAGGATCAAACTGGAACTGCATATTTCCCTCTAACATCTCTCTCCCTTGACCAGAATAAAAAAAAAAATTAACTGTTGTGTGTGGGTTTTTCCCGGGATAGAGATAATTTTCTTCACGGTAGCTTGTATGGTGCTATGTTTTGAATTTGTGACCAAAACAGTATTGATAGCACACCCATGTTTTAGCTGTTGCTGAGCGGCACTTGCACAGCATCAAGGTCTTTTCTGCTTCTCACCCGACCCCACCAGCGGGCATGCACCAGCGTGCCCAGGCTGGGCCTGCACAAGGGGTTGGGAGGGAATACAGCTGAGACAGCTGACCCCAACTGACCAGAGGCATCGTGCATACCATATGACGCTGTGCTCAGCGATAAAAGCTGAAGGCACGGAAAGAAGACAGAAGGGGGTGACATTTGGAGTGATGGCGTTCCTTCCCAAGGAACCGTTACGCGTGATGGAGCCCTGCTCTCCTGGCGATGGCTGAAAGCCAGGCTGCTGTTAGGAAGTAGTGAATGAATTCCTTGTTTTGCTTTGCTTGAGCATGCAGCTTTTGCTTTCCCTGTTAAACTTTCTTTACCTCAACCCATGAGTTTTCACACTTTTACCGTTCTCATTGTTTCCCCCACCCCACTGGGGAGGAGTGAGTGAGTGGCTGTGTGGGGCTATGTCTGTTGGCCAGGGTTGGACCGCAACACCTGTATAAAATTTTAGCTGTTTACACCCTTAGTGAATATAATGATCTTCACTTATCTTCCACAGTTATCTACAACATTTATATGGATAATTTGAATGCTCAAAGATTGGTAGGAATGAATGCGTGGTTTGTAATTTCGATCTGGGTTGTCATTAAAGAGAACTTTTCAATGGAAGTATGTGCTTAGTGCAGTTCTCTCAGTTGAAGATAAAATTATACTTATCCTTAGAGTATGTATGCAGCACTTAAAATAAAAATACTTGAAGTATACTAAGACGTGCTACCCATCACCTCTTCCCAGGACCCTAAAAAGCTCAGTATATAGTTTAGCTTCCAAACAGAAGATACCCATATGTTTTTAAACTCTCCCATAGCAGAAAGATGATTAGAGAAAAAACAACATTCAGATGAGATCATTAGAAATTAGAATGGGTAAAAATGGATATGAGGTAATAGTAAGGCCACACAGTTTATTTCTGTGAAATGACTGTTCCTGCCAGTGATTTTCCTACTCAAAACCAAACCCAACCCAATTTGTCAAATGTAGTGTGGTATGTTCTCATCTAACCTACATAACTAAAGAAATACAGTCTTGAATAATATGGTTTTGATTTATTTTTTATCTTTTCTGAGCAGATCTGGAGAAATTTCAAGCCTTCACTTGCACCAGTGTTAACATTCCATGCCTATAAAATTAAGAGCTGATCTTTCCTTAGTGAGTAATTGAAATAAAATGCTTACGAAAGAAAATGCAGAAACAAAAGAAATTAAATTAAGTAAGTGTTGGACTTTTTAACCAAATCAGTGTGCATCTTTTCCTTTAGTGAAATTTATAAGCCACAATTGAGTTCTAGGAACTTGACGTGTTATCTTTTACCATCTGACTATTTGTCTATGTAGGCTCTAGTCTCTTCCCAATGACAAGATACTACAACTTGTTTTAAACCTAGACTAGTTTCAGAAATGTCCTTTCCCTGGCACATCTTCTTTTATAAGTCAAGAGGAATCTTCCAGGTGGATCTGCTATGAACAAGGAGTGGTAAAGACATTGCTCAAGACAAATATTTGTAGGCTTTTTGAAGACAGGGTCATATTTTGTTTGTATTTTTTTCCATTTTGCCTGGAGTTTAGCACAATGTGTATTAGCTAGAGGTGCTAGTGCAAAAGGAAAGATTTTGTAATAGCAGATGAAGAAATACGTGACAAACTGAAGTCAGTGACAGAATCACACATTTTCACTTACAAAGTTTGCTATAAGTAGATTGCTTGTCATTTGAAGTCATGCTGTTCTGTACACTGAGTAGACTTAAGCACCCTGATAGAACCTGCATTTTGCAAACATTGAAAAAAAAATTTAACTCTGATTTTTCAGAGGTTGTAATGGACCCATATAATTTCAGTATGAGTGAGATGGGGCATTTGTCATAGAGCATTTTGGAGTCCGAAAGGGGAGATCTTGGCTTAATACGGCTTATTTAATATCTAAGAGTGTTCAGCTTGTAAAATTCTTTTCTTTCTTTTTATCCTTTAAAAGGGTAGATGAATAGGTTATTCAGTCACTGGTAGAATAATTGTCTCAGATTCTATTATAGAGAGATTTCTATTTGCTGCTTGACATCTGTCAGGATTCTTTTCTAAATCCTTGTCTTTGAACAAACTAGTTATATTTTTTTTTAATTTTTACCAAGCTCTTAAAGGGCCATTAACTTGCAAAGAAGTCAAAATAATGTAACTATATTTGAAAATCTACTTTTCATGTAAAAGAAATATATCTGAATAAAATAAAAATAAATCCTTCCTAGAACAGAATTTTCTGGCTGTCAAATATCTTAGTATTTGCCAGTATATTATATTAGTCTTACTGATGGCTTTTCCTGTTTTTAGTTGCTGTCATTTCTTTCAACAATGAGTGGGTTGCCTAAAAGTTGAAATGAGAAAAAAATTGATTTACAGACTAGATACCCATTTAGACTTGTCCAGATGCTGTGTTCAAAGAAACCAGTGTTATCTATTGTCATTGCCTTGAAGCCCGAGCCTTCTTTCCTTCCTTCTGTTTTCTCTCCATCCCGTGGAAGGGGGGAGTGAGTAACAGGCTTGGAGGGTGATTTGCTGTTGGCTGAGGTCAACCCACCACCTATACATTGACACATATTTATACCTACACACAGTAGTTATAAATACTACATACAAATAAATTTAATCTCTAAAATCCAATCCAATGACATTTCTAATCAATTTCTTTAATCTACTTCTTAGCTTATAAGATCATTTGTCCCCCAGGAAAAGTTCTGACCTGCTTTGCATGATCTCAACACATTCTTATTGCATAATTTTTTGTATTAATACTGAAGCATAAGTTATTAAAGAGTGACTTAGGATCCCACCTAATGTAATGCTATGTTTTCGGCTACAGGGAAAAGATAATGTTCCTGCACTTTTTATTTGACTTATTAAGTAGATAAGGTCATGTGAGTTTAACTCTGTGTAGACGCAAGAGGTGACACTTTAAGATACTATGCCCTTATGAACACCTGCAATATAAAAAAAATTTTCACCGTGTTGTGGAAAAAACTTCCAAAATTGCAATGCACCACACTATAAACTGTCCAAAGTATTTATGCTCAGAGATAAATTTGAGTATTTTTCATTTACCAACCTTCTTATTAATCCTTTTTACAAATATATAACTGAAATCTATGCTCCAAATTTTATTATTAGCCAGTTTACAAATAATTAATCTTCAGTTCAAGTATGAAAGGTGTACTAACATTATTTTTTTATTTTCATGTCCAAACAATGAATATAAGTGATATAATGCAGGATTTGTCTCACTTTAAAACTTCTTCCCTAAATCTGGAGTAATCTTTATTCACTTTATAATCCCCAAATAAAGTTGTCTTGATCAAAACTTACGTAATTAAGAAAACCAGTGTGAATTTTTCTCCATATGCAGTTATTTTTCTATGATGACAAGAGAGACATTCTAGATCGTTTAGAAAACTACAGAATATCTAAATATATTCACAGGAAAATCCAGACTCAAGAATAAATGTGATTTTCAAAAAATAACTTAGGCACTTTAACCAAACTTCTCTTGATTCCTAAATGACCAGGTTTTTGTTTTCTTCATGGAAATTAGGATTCCTACAGACTACATCCTCAGAGATAATTATGTGCCTAAACATTATCTACTCTTCAGGAAAGGAATGTAATTTATTTCTGAAAACTTTTTTGTGAATTATCAGGTACTGTACAGCAAAATAATAGAAAGCACTGGAAATAATGTATTTTAATTTCTGATGAATGAAAAGAATCTAATAAAAATTTAATCTGTAATAAAGTTGAGTTTGAGTGACTAATAAACACAGATTATAGATCTATATTTATCTATATACATATAAATATGTGCGGTAGAAATGCATTTTTAGAAAATACTTGGGTGATTTGGACTTCCAAGTGTATGGGGTTAGTGATACATAGGACTATTTGTTTTGCTTTTGGTTTTGGTTTTTGTTTGGTTTGGTTTTTTGGTCAAAGGAGTTGATGTTGGTGAAAACTACCTGATTTTAAAGCACTGTCTACTGAGTCAGTGAAGACAAAACAGCTAATAATAACCTATGCTTTTTTGGCCAAAGACAATTCTTGTTTTTTTAAAGATAGTGACTTATATATACCTTGCATGCAGTGCATTACATAACTATGCACATGACATTTCAGTCTTCCTTTTTAAAAAAAAAAACAACTGCATTTGTGGCAAAACTATGACAGTAGGCATGCTTGCAAGTTTTCATTACTAACATCTGAGAAGTCCTTTAAGAACTCACTGTTTATGTAAATTTCCTTAGCAACACTGGAGAGCTGAATCTCTGGTACATTCATGAGGAAAATTCTAAGAACGTACATAAACAGATGGAAATTTATTAATATCTCGAGACCGTTTCATGTAATGTAATAATTACTGCATGTCGTTTTCTTCATACTTTTAGTATAATAAAGGCCTGAAGCTACTCATACCTTCTGAGCAAGTCTGTAGCATTGTTATGGGTCAGAACAACTTCAGTGACCTGTAACCCACAAGAAGCTGACTAGTTTTTGTGTGATGAACGTGTGGAGAGTGGAGATTATGGCTTTGCTCAGTCTATTGTCAGCACTGACATTTTTAACTCTAGTCAACAATTAACCTGGGAATCTTTTTTCTTTGTCCTGAATATTTTCTAGCTACCTGTAAGAAAAAAGCTTAGCAACTTAAATATATTTTTTATTTCTTTTGGAACGTCAGTGTTTCTTAATGAAATTCTGTTTGAAGTGATTCCACCTGTATTGCTATTCTCAAAACTTTTTATAGCTCATCAGTTTTGTGTATATTATTGTAAGGAGAAGTCTGATAGCATTTAATAAAGTTCTAAAAATCCAATCACATTTTAAGTATATTAATCTAAGGGTCTGTTCAACTGAACTGAAATGCTCATGCTCTCCAATAGTGTCCTACAGTGGATGTATTTATTACTAGAAGTATTGGTGCTCTGTAGAAAAGACAAGAAACTATATGGGGCACAAGACTTCTAGCTCGTCACCTGCTCAGTGCAGTACTTTATCTTCTGCATTCTTATACTAGGATTTGCTCTGTTCTGGTGCCTCTGGTTTCGGCTTGATCCAGCTGTTCTTCGCAAAAAATTTGTAAACAACTTTGATGTGTCTGTGCCTTGTGTACATACTCTCCCTGCACTCCAGCAGCATTGGTCTCTCTGTATCCATTGTTTCCATTTTGTAGCCAAGTGAACCTGCTGCCAAGAGCCCTCACAACTGTCTTGTCATGCTGTCATCTTTCCTGCTACTTGTAGTGACTGCCTTAACTCTTCAGCGGAGAAAGATATGTTTAGTTTTATAGTAGCTTGACACTTCTGGACAATGATCTGAGGCACAATGCACATTTACTGGTTGCTATGATAGATTTTAGTTGCTCTCCTCAGGGTTACTACTTAAGCACTGAAAAACAAAGTGAACTATTTTCTTTGTATTAAGTTAGCATCATCTACATACTATAACACTAATAATGCTACATAGCCAGATAGCAACAAGATTTCTTTCAGCCCCAAATACATCTGGCTGAATTAGTAGTTGTTAATCCAAGATTTCTATACCTCCAGCTGCTGTGGGAAAAAGGAAGAGTTCTTTTGCTGTAGTAGCTCTTTTACTGTAGTAGCTTTGCCAAGATGGAAAATTTGGCAAGTTGCCTTATTTTGTTATTAAATACATAACTCCGCTGCTTCCTTGTGGATATGTGCCCGTACTCAGTATGCTTGCTTAGTATCACTCCAAAGCTCAGTGCTTAACGAAACTGCATCTCTCCTGTCACTTCTAAATTATGTCATTAGATTTTTTTTTTAAATGCTGTTTTTCTTGGTTTCTTTTGGTGGAGTTGGTTGTAAGCTGACTCATATACTGTCAGATGCAGGTAGAGACTGCACTGTGAAGAGACTGACCTTTGGCAATGGACAACACAAATAGTGAAAATTAAATTACTTTTTCCGTTCTCAGTCTTACAAATCTAATGTTATTAGTAGCAAAGGAAATGACATCCACTTTTAAAATATTACATTTATCCTGCCAGTGTCCTTTTAACTTTGTATTTTACAACTTAATTTTTGTCTGTATTTCTATTAGAAAGTCTTGTGGCCTTCCTTTTGGGTGATTTTTGAATTGTTAGTTTAACACAATACTTCAAATGGAAACTTAGAAAGTAGCCTGAAATTAGAAATTACTCTAAGTAATGTCCCTTGAACATTTGTGAGGTGCTTAAAATATTCTTTGCTCTTATACAATGAATAAATGAACTAAAAAGAGCCAGTTTTTAATTGTGAAGCCCCTTACTTCTTTGGGGACAGTGCAATGTAAAACAAGTTGAGGACGCAACGACTAGCATATTGTTCATCTCAACAGAAATAAGAGCCTTCTCCATACAGGATATGGGACTTTGAACTGTGGGCAAAAAAATCTTGATGCACATCTGAAGTCCTGCAGCAGACACAGGTCTGTGGTAGCAAGTGCTTAAACAAAAGCCACAGACTCACCAGACTTTTGCATTAACAGAAGGACAGATGTGCATCACCCTGAAAGAAACTCCTCAGTGCTACTGACCACAACAGAGAAGTTACTATGCATTTTGCTTTGGCAAATTGTGTTCTTTTCCACAGAAGAGGTCCCTTAATAGTTGTCAGAGAGTATCGAATAGGACTAGACCTTTTATTTTAACCTCCTGTCCAGTGGAAGCCTTCTAGTACAGTCAAGGCACCCACTTCTTGGACTCAGTGAGTGTTCAAGGCCATAATCTAACTCCTTTTAAGGTAATTATTGACTTTACTTATGTTGAGTTCTCATCTATGTTTTGGTATATGGTACAGTTATTATATGGTGAAGTTTTAGCAGCTCTGTGAGTATCAATATGGCAAAACAACATTATTAATTTTGAAAAGCCAGTATTCCTTCTGTAAAGCATTACAACTTTATCTCTGCTTTTACTTAGTGTTATTCATCTTATTTTATGGATAATTGAACAAAAGATACAATAGAGACTTAAAGCTGTTATGGTTAACCTTGACAAAATACCCTTTGTACACACGGGCATTTATTAATAGGCTAAAAATCACTGCAGAATATTTGCTGACACAAAGTTGTGGACATGTGTAGAGGACTATGGACAACATAAAATACTTCTGAAAATTTTGAAGTACTATCACTCTGTCTTGATGAACCTATTTTTATTAAAAACCAGGAAAACCATAAAAAGGCACAATAAAGCTTAACATATTTCTTAGTTTTCAAAGAGTAAAATAATTTTTAGACTACCATACTTATCTGAAATCCTTTCCTTTCAAAACTTGAAACTGAATGAGCACATTTTTCTTAATATTTGAATTACTGTTTTCATGATCGCTCTTTGGTATGCTGAGCTTCAGTCTGAAGCACATGTTTACTATAGAGTTATGAACCCGTGAAAGCAAGGGTTACAGTAAAACTGCTGATGCAACGTTAACTACAGCAGTGTGAACAATTTAATTATAATTTTATTCATGATGAAATCCTCTAAAGGAATTCCTAAGACATTTGTAAAGGTACTGTACCAAGGACTGTGGGACAAGGCTATGAACTTAATGCTCTTGCAAACTGCAGTAACACCTTTACTTAAAAGATGACCTTCCTTATGCTGTTTCCTGATAATTGTTTTTCCTAATCATTAACTTTCTTGTATATTTTGACTATAAGTAAATTGTTATCCTATACAATGAGATTTTTTAGAGGTCTTTATAGCTGCTTGCTTCATCAGAATACCACAACATGTATGTCTCTAGTTCTTCTTGCCTTTATGGGATATAAGAAAAAAAGTTTTTATAGATGGTAACTTGGCTAACTTAAGGCATGTTTCATGGTAGGAAAGTTTGTTTTAACGTGAGATGTGTGTTTATATCATCCTGGATGACATATTATCAAAACTTGACTCATCTTTTGATTTGGACAAGGGTGAAGCTACATAACAGAGAGGTGGTGATATGTATTCTCAATGCCTAAATACAAAAAGCTGTACTATCCCATCACTACCCATGCTTAGTACTTCAGAATTTTATTAATTATTAAGTTACAGAGTTAATAACCTGTTTGGATTCTAGAATGTGGTATGCTATGTATACATTGTCAGTTGTTTCCAACCCTGGTTTTGTCCTAACTGCTTTGATTGCCTTTCTGTCACACATATTTTGCTGGTTTTCTTTTGGTTTCTAGAAGGCATGTCATTATACTAATCAGTCTGTACTGATTAAAAATAGATACACTAAAGGCAAATAAAGCTAAAATTAGAAAGAAAAGGAAAATGAGAACAGTACCAGGATAGTTCTAGAGGGACCTGTGTGGTCAGTAAGGTATTTGAGTGGGAGAAGGAAAGGAAGATGAGGGGAAATGAGCCATGAAGATGCAAATCTGTTTGATGCTGGGTGGGAGATTTTGGATATCCTATTAATCAGTCTTGGAAGTAAAAACAGAACTAATTTCCTTTAATTTTTCTGTGTCTCTGTTCCTGAAAGCACTAGATCTGGGAAACCTCATTGCTGCCAGATGATTTGAACTTGTTGTGGTATATATGTTCTATCACAGGACTGGTACAAAGCATTCCTCTCAGTAATACTTCAGTACTGTTTCTGTCTATATATTTCAAAGTAAAGTTCAAGGGATGTTGATGATCAGAGTGACACAAAGACATAGGTATGTAGAAAAAGGTACATTTAAGATATAGTCAATTCACATCTGCTTAGTGACTCTCCTCACAGGTTTTAAAATTTACTTTTCTCCCCAATTTCTGCATAATTTCTCCCAAGATAATTTTTGCCTTTACTCATCCTACCCCTTGCCAGGATTTTAATTTTGTTACTGAAAAAGTAGTCTGTTAAAGTACAACTTAGGCCACTTTGCGCTTGTTTGTAGTTCATTAACCTATGCAAAAGTATTTTAAGTATAGTTTATTTAACTTAATTTCAAAAGAAAAAGCATAATAATAATAGACTGCAGAAAGAATAACAGCTTTTTTATAGGTAGATACAAATATGTCAGTGGCATAACTATCAGCTATTCTTTGTATTGCTGCCTCAGAAATAGATTAACAAACCTTAAAAAAAGAAATCCAAACCCCCTGTTTTACTGCTGTGGCAAATTTTTACTGGTGCAGTCAGGGCCACCATATGTATAGGCATAATGTGCTCATGCTTATAGGGACAAGATGGATGTAGATTAGGGTAGCAATAATTATGTACCTATTTTGATGACTTTGTCCAGGGGAAGGAATACAAAGCATTTGTGGTCAAAAAAACCCAGACACACCCCTCCTGCATAAGCAGCTAAACACAGGGAAGGATTGTTGACTGGTTAGTGCTACTATGATCATAGTTTCCGAGCCCTGTATGGCTTTCATAAATCCTTTCACCAGGTCTTTGATACAGCCAATTCTTCCTTCTCATTTCCGTGAGTAGAACAGCTTGAATCAAGACTTTGCCTCAGTGTCTACCCCATGCGAGCAGCTCTGTACTGGTAAACTGAACTGAAAAATGTCAGTATTGTTTATTGGGCAGTTTTTGGAGAAGGGCAGGTTCTGGAGAAGAAGAGTAGGCTTTTGGGAGAAAGTGGATCTCAGGAGAGGATGGGAGAATCATATGCCTTGGAGCTGCAGGAGGAGGTGGAATAAGTCCTGGGAACTGGGCAGCCTAGAGAAAGAACTCCCATAGCCTGGGACCTGGCTAGTACCTCTGAAACATCTCATGGCCAACTGATACCCCACTTGCCTCAAGCAATCCTTAAGGGAAAATAAGAAGCACAATCAGTAGAAGCTACATAGGATGGCAGAGCTCTTAGAACGGGGATGCAAAAATAAACAAGTGAAACAAGCAGAGAAAAATGAAAACCAGAAAAAGATACCTAGGGAAACAATAAAATGTATAAATGCAGAGACTATAAAAAGAAAGGAATATGTCTCTAAAGAAAGTCAGAGATTCAAGCAGAGATTCAATTTGCATTTTGAAAAAAAAAAATACTTTGTATGTTTGAGACCCCTGTTTGTCCATGCAGATGAGGAAATTGCATGCTCAAGGGTGTGTTTATAAAATAACGACTGATTTGCATGCGGTTACACTGATTCTGACATACACCAGGTGGCATACACTTGTGATTATAGGCAATATTTTACCTACATTACTAGCTGGATGATGCACTTTTTGTGTTTTTCTGAACATTTTCTCTTGTGCAAGAGGAAATTATTTCATATATCATGTTTTACATCTATATTATACAAATCTCCTTCAGTTAGATATTACTGTGATTTTTTGGAAGACAGAGCTGGACCAAGATGAATAAAGGAAATTGGAGTAAAAGCAAAAGTGATTTGAAGTTAGTTTTTCATGGTTAGACATCTTTGTGCTTTTTCATTGTCATTTTATTTATTGAAGAAGCATCTGCTCTTAAACATGCCTGTCTTCTTGCTCCTCATATGCACAGATTTCACTTCTTCCATCACCAAACTCAGTAAGTAATGCCCTATGGTTTATGGTAGTTCCAAAAATACTGCTGTTCAATACCATCTCACATTCAAATGTGGTTTAGTATATTGTTATAGATTATGCATGTTTTTATATATTATATGAGATGTAAGCAAAGGCAAAAACTATAACAGAGTCCCAAACACTAATAGGCTAATGTAAATAGTGACAAAAAAAAAACCAATACAGCAAAACAAAAGCAGTAACATAAAGGAAAAATAAGTAAGAGAAGACAAGAATAAGGGAATTTCAGGTCACCTAGGTTCATAGACTTGCTGCAGATATCTCAGGTTGCAACGTATATTTTGTTCTGTCTTTTGGTATATTTTGTTCTGTCTTTTGACTATAATCATGAAGAAATATGAATGAAATCAGGACCACAATTTGGTATTTATAGTTTCAAAAGTCTCTACAGTGCTCTTCATGCACACTTACAATACTTGTTCTCCCAAAAAATCTTACAGAAAGCATTTTGAATAATTTTTGAATAGTGTAATATTTCAGTAAGAAACTGTGTACTGCAGAAGTAGATAAGATAGAAGGAAATGAAAGTTACTGAACACTGAAAATATTTACAGTGGATGGGGTATCAAGTTATTCGGTATTTCTCAATTGATGTGATGTAATAAGAAAATTCATTTTGTTCAGTGTCTCAAATGTCTCATTTTCAGTGTACGATGAGGAGTTATATTTTCTTGTCATGAAATAGTTTTCCAGTTTCTACTTTTTCCCATCACATGGTCCATGGTTTTATACTCTTTTGTCTCCCGCCATGCAACAACTTCCCCCCAAAAAACCCAAATAAAAACAAAAAATCAAAGAAACCCAACCTGTCTGTAAATGAGTTTATCATATGAGCTGATAGTGTAATACATTACAGTAATGGAAGTAATTATACTTGCCTGGATCTAAAAATAAAATTAGACAGCTATACCTTTGACAAGGATCAAGTCAAAAGTATCAAATGAATTAGACATGAGAAAAATATGTAGTTCTAACTTGTCTTGTCTATCCACATGCCAATGTGGGAATGTTTCTAAAGTATATATTAAATGATAAATCCTGTATAGCTTTAATAATTATAGTAGTGTAATTCCTACTTCATCGCTTCAGGGATCACAGTGTACCACGGGAAATCTCTTAGGACCTAATTCTGCCAGTTTTCCCCTGAACATTCACTTAATCCAGCATAATCCCATGGAAATAATTTTAAGGATTTGCAGAGGAAGGTGTCACTCAAAATGAAAAATCTGTCCTATACAAACAAGTTATGATTGCTGTTTTTAACTTTCTAAACAATTTGTTGTTTCTAATATATATTCTTAATTCAGAATATGTTGGGGGAAGAGGAAGAAGACAGTTTATTAACCTCAATTATTTAGAAATCTATATAATTTTAACTTTGGCAAATGGTAGGTAATCAAGGTTATGTAGTAATTTCTGTTATAAATCATTGTTCTTACCTGCTTATAGCTTTGCCAAACATTTTGCTTCTCTGATTAAGGTTTATTTTTTCTGTGTGTTGAAATTTGAAGGAAAAAGAAACATCTCAATCATTTCCAAGACAGTGAAAAAATAAGAGAATTTTTGTTTCCCTCATTTATTCCTTAAAGATGTCTTTGAAGTATCTCCAGAATTTGAAGCAGCTCATATGTTGATTATCAGCAGATTCTGTTTGTCAACCCATCCAGATCAGACCTATTTGAAACCTTAAACCCTTAAAACCGGTTGAGTCCGTAACCAGAAAATTTCAACACAGTAGTAAGAGTTTCTTGGTGGTGTACTGTTAATATGTATGTAGTTGCAAATCTAATTATCCACACACAACATGGTGCAATTTGAGTAGAAATACTTATAAATTTTGATCTATGGGAATACTTGTTGGATTAGAAGCACTAGACTGGAACAGGATACAAGATAAGAAAATTATACTTGCATTTCTCCCTTTAATTAGATCTATTTTGTAAGTTATTAATTAGTTTGCACGTGGGTGATAACATAAAAGCAAAGACTCAGCCTGTCACCTAATGTGTTTCCAAAGACTAGTAGTTTCAGATTTGTTGAAGCTAACACGTAGCCAGACCTTGGTACTATCATACTTGGTGAGGACAGAAAGTTTCCTTCTTCAAATATCTGTGGTAAGACAGGGGTCCATCTTACTACTAGATGTGTTGGTTTTTTTTTTTTTTTCTCTGGAGTGTGAGTGCCTGTCTTGCATTCAGATAATTGAGGGAGCAAACAGAGGTCAACATGCTGAACATGTGAGTCTAGTGAAGGCTTTATTTCGCTTAACGGTTCACTTGTGCTGGATCAGCATCCATCCAGAAGTCATGATTATTGCATTTTCTGTCTGAGAACCAGCTAATTGCCCCAAATGTGTCTATATATCTTGTTAGTCTACCACTGAAAAAGACTGGTCATTGCTGTTGTTGATTTTATTTCGGATCTCACAGAGCTCAGGAATTTTCCTAGTCTCGCTCTGCTGAGGATACATGAGAAAAACAGTTTTCATTTTAAGTGAAGGGGAGAGGGAATAAATCTTCAAACTGTTATTGGGAGAAGCTAAAAACATACAAAAAAAGTCATTAAGTATTAGAAATAGAAGATAACTAAGAAAGAAAACATTATATCTTTCAAATTTAAAGATTTTTGAATGCTTACATGACAATCTGATCCATTAAATTGTTCATAAATAATGAGCTTCATTCAGTAATAAGGTGAACTGTCCCTGCTGCTGTAATGAAAAAAAGTTAAATTAAACTACATCCACTTTTACATGCAAAGAGTGCCCAGGAGCAAACAAGTTGCAATGATGTAGTTATTAACTCCCTTCTGATGCAGTTACTTCCTTTATAATACATAGTATATAAAAAAGAAATTAAAATAATATAATTGAGATTTGTAAAGTCAAGCACCTGGAAGTTATGAAATAATAGAGGTGAACCTTAATTTTTGTCCTGTGTGCTTGAATGAGCTTGAATGTGCTGGGATCCTGTGGAGATGCTCATAAGGTGGAAACTTACTGCCCTGTGCTCCATAGCTTATGTAATGTAGATTTTTTTAGGACAATTTCTTAACATTTATTTTTTCAGGAAAAAAAAAGTAAACATTTCCTATGTGTAATTTAAGCATCCCCTTGCCCTCCACACCACGTTACTTTTTATGTATATAATAGTAATATCACATCTACCATTTGAGTATCTGAACCAAAGGCCTATCCTAGCAAAGGAAGAAAAACGGTCAGAAGAAAGTTTCACTCTGCCTTAGTTTTTTTCTCTGACCTAAGATTTAGAGGAGTTCCAGCTTCCCAAAATCCAGATGCATACTAACTGGGACCTATGACCTTTGGAAAGACAATGTTGTTCCTTTTGCACCTTGCTACCCTCCCTCGCAGTTTCTACTTTATTAGGCATTGCTACTGTTGTTTTGTTGGAAATGCAAATTGGACCCCTAAACCACAATGTATTTTCTGTTGCTTGGCATGCAGGTAGCTTTTTCTATTAGTACAGGGACCAGGAAAAAAGATGGCAATTTAACTGCTTACATCTTAGTAGAAGCTGATAACATCATGGAGGAAAAGGCATGTCTGTAACAAAGGATCTTCATGCAAAACACAGAAGACTTTCATAGTTGAGATGTGACATGTGGGTCTAAATAGAAAGCTCATGGTTAGTTCCCCATCATCATTGAAGTAAACTGAGGAAAATGTTATTGTGGGGTTTTTTTGCCACTTTCTAGAAAGAAACAGCAAAATGAGCTCCATCATTAGACTGAAAAAGAGAGGAAAAAAAAGGCACAGACTCTATTACGGTATTAAATAAGTAGAAAAGAAACATCTTTTATTCTTATTCCTGCTGGTAGATCTACTTGAAAACATGCCTTTGACTTCTCTAGAGTGCTTCTTAGGAGTAAAATTCCTAGTTCATACGAACAGTAAGACTTTTAGATTATTTATTTCTTGACTTTTACCCTATTCACCTACATTAAATTAATACTTTGGGAAGGAAAGGGTAGGAAAGCTGACACTACACATCTGTATGTATTTAACTGAGACACTTTAATTAGCAGCCTTAGTTTCTTGTAATTTTGATTGGGCTTTCAGGTGATTCCATCTGTGACTTATCATTAACTTTTTTTTGGTATTTCTTTCATACTGTGAATCTCTGTCCCACCCCAGTTACCTCTTCCTGCCCTTGCATCAGTTCTGTGCTAGCATGAGCATTTGTGTAGCTGTACAGAGATCAAGGTTTGGAAAATAAGTTGTCTGAAATGAAAATCGTGCAAAAAAAATGTGTTTTTCTATGCAGTCACATGAACAACTTTTCCAGGTAAAGACAGGACATTGCAGCCAAATAAGTAGATGAGAGTAAGGGACAACTCTTTAAACTGGCACTGAATGTAAAGCTACATTTTTGGAGTACCTAGGTTATATCTAGAGAATTCTGAATTCCTAGATTTGTAAAGCTAAAATGTGCCAATATCATGACAAGTGTTTGTTATTAGTGCTCAATTATTGTATACGTCATTGTTCTTGATATCACTTCTAGAGGCTCAGTAAAAAATGCTATTTTTTTTTTACACACAGAAATTTTGAATTATTTGTATTGTCACTAACTCCTAATATGGTGGAATGCCTAAAACTTCATTTCAGAAATTAAAAATTTATAATTTATCTTCTTAATTTAAAAGCAACATTTTGTTTAGTGTTACATACGCATCTTTAAACTCCCTAAATACTCTTTTGTTAAATGTTCAGAAAATGTTAATTTATAAAATTTCTGGTTAGAAAAAACTATTTTCTAGTACATTTCAAGTTTATTACACTAGTTTTCATCACTGATTTTTAAATTAATTCATCTTAATTGTAGAAGATTTGGTACACTAATTCTTATCTTTTCATTAACTGGCAACACTAAAATTTTCAGCGTCTGGTGTATAGTTTATTCTCTGTGATAATGGTATGATGTGAATATTCCTTTCCTGTAAGGAGGTTTTACTGAATAGTCTGTTAAATTGTCTTGCTTCTGTTTAATTCATATGTATTGAGAATGTTTAAAACTGTATTACTTGTAATTTTTCATGGTACTTCTATACCAATGCAGCTGGTAAAACAAATATAATTATCCTGAGCTTTAAACATTCTCATTTCTGTACTCTAATTTTATGATTACTTAAAAAAATAAAAAAGCATAACTCTTCAACTTAGACATTTATGTAAACAATAAGGTATTACGAGGAATGACAATAAGGCTTATCATATCTTCCTCGTTCAAGTTTGAATTACTTTGCTGTTATTAACCAAAATTATGTTGTGCAAAGAAGCAAAAATAATAAAGAAGATATTACTGTATGAATTGGAAAAGAAATTGAAATTAGCAATTCAGAATGCTAAATGGCATTAATGGTTTATATTTATCACTATTTACCTGCAAGAAAGAGATTAGAATATTTATCAATCCAAACACCACTGAAGCTGTGTTTCATTTTATGAATTGTTGCATTCTGAACAGATATATACAGGCAAGATCATTGAAAATCTAATCTAGTTAGAAATACCCATTTTAAATCTATGTACTTTTATCTATCTTGATACTGTATTCAGCAACTTTCTGTAAGTTCCAGAATATGAAGAACTTGAGCTCAATGTTTAATATATTGCAAATAAAAGTGTACCGCAACAAAGGAGGAAACAGGTCTTTGGCAGTATGAAACTGTACCTTTCAAAAATAATCTGTTCTGTGTTGATGCAGCAAACTAATGAAAGCAAATAAAAGTGTGACTGGTTCTGCTTACGAAGGCATATGGCAACCCTTATTTTTTTAAGTTAACAAAACTTGCTACGAGGTACATATATAAATAAAAACTTAATTCCAGGAAAATATGAACAGCTGAGCAGAAATAAAATATGGAACATGTTAGATTTATAAAATCTGATAAAGTATTATCTATATTGAAAATGTGGAAATGGGAACTATATCCCTTCCTCCCTCCGTGATTTATATACATTTACATGTTCCTGAATAAATGATGAGTGTATATCTTCTAATAACTGCTCACCTATTAATAAAATAGATATGCTGTGCAAGTTGAAATTAAAATAATTCATTTTCCATCTCACTAAATCTTTTTGCATATTTCAGTTAAATCAGTGAGGTATGTTAGCACCTGAATAGTGGAAAACAGAATATAGGTAAGCAAAAGCTAGAAAAGAAAAAGAGGTTGCTGAGATTAAATGCAACAAAAACCTTGGTACATATTTCCATCCACTGTGATATAGTGATCATTTTGTTTAAAGAACAAGCAAAACCTACATACCAGCTTGTACATATGCCAGCATTAAATGATGTCTTCACTGCTATGATTTCATAGCATTTTCAGCTGCAGTTCTGCAGGCTGACTTGTTTACCAGATGCCAATGGCTGTTTAGGCAAAGAGCAGCTTGCGAGAGGAATAAGGTAGGGCAGTGAAATTTCAGGATTACAATCTGTATTTAAAGATTTATATATGTGCTTTATAGACCTTAATAAAACTGTACCACCAGTAACGTCTGTTCTGGAAAAACCATGACAGTCAGAAACCATGATGTTTCCAAGAGATTTACAAAAGTACTTAACATCAAACTGCTTTATCTCAGCTTACTTGAAAAAAAAAGGTATAGTTGTGAGATTTGTTGTGATTAAGTCACATAGGGGCCAGCATAAAAAACTGTGTATTAAAATTTTTATTTATTCATGGAGGAGACTTGACTTCAGGTATGGAAGTGTCAACTCAGTATTTTTGGTATGTTAGCAATGCCGGATGAACCTTGAGATATTCTAATAATTTGGAGTTTAGAAGCTCAACAATTTATGTAATCTAAATATGAAGTTGGAGTAGACCTCTGCTTTGTAATGTGATACTTTGTAAATCCTGGCTATTTATATATTGCACTACTTTTTCTTACTTTGTATCTGAAAGTGCTTTAATGATTTTTTGAGTGGGGAGACCTAAAGAGAATGTTTTGTCTTGTGATTTATAAAGTTGACAAAATTGTGTTTTGCCTGAATGGAAATAGGCAGAGTTTGAGCTCATTTTAGAGCCATCTGCTTTCAGAGAACGTGCAAAGCAGTGAGAAATACGACAGTTCCTGACAGTCTTCCTATATGTTTTCAATAGTTGTCCTTTCTCCTTCTCCTATAGGACAGACATTTTATCTTGTAACTAATGTATCTTTTGGGAAAAATCCTGGAACATTTTAAAAGAGAGAACCTCAGGTTATTCTCCCTAAACATAAATATAAGCTCTGAAATTATATGGATTCAGGGAATGTATCTATGTTTCAAAAGAGGCCTAGGAAGTAAGCAATTGCCATACTCGCGAGTACCCCTTTGAGGCACAGTTTGGGCAGGGGCTGTGCTGGGCCTCCCTTAGGCAGTGTGAGCAGTGGAGAGTGGAGGCAAGTTTACCTCCTGTCTGCAATGCAGCCTACCCAGTCGCTCAGTGCTATGCCTGCGGGCTTTGCACCTTGAGATGTCCCTGCAAGTATTCACCCATATCCTCAGTTTCATGCTATGACAAAGCTGTGCCCATAGGCTTCAGCACAGCCCTCAAATTATTTCTGTCCTTTTTTTTTTAAAAAAAAAAAAAAAAAAAAAGCATACCAGAAGTTCTAATTATATGACAAATCTGAGGGGGGCACATAGGACAGGCACAGGCAGGATCAAGTGTAATGTGGACATGGCCCACTTAGGCCATTTGTTTGGCTGCAGAGTTAGAAAACGGACCTTGTACGTCTGTGGTTCATCTAGCAATGTAAGCTTGGCCACGTCTGTGGTTCATCTAGCAATGTAAGCTTGGCCAGTAAGGTGGGAAAGGGTTTTGCAGTACCTCACAGTCAGGGTAGGCCAGCTGGGCGGATGAGCACTAGTGACCTGAGATGACCTGAGGTGAGAGTGAGCAGATAAACTGAATGAAGAAGTATGTTACAGAATTTAGGACTGGAAGACTACTGTTTCTTGGGGGGGGGAAAATATTTAGAATGAAAATACTGAACATTACAGAATTATTAGGAGGGAAAAGTGGAGATTCAAAAAAGGGTGAAAATAAATGGGTAATATGTAGAATTTAGAAACGATTTCTCTTGCAAAATTTGGCTTTTTTTTTTTTAGTACACATCTATTAAAAATTATTCTCATTAATTTCTTTATAACAGTCACAGGTCTGGTTTACAATATTCTGAAAACAAATTCAAGTTTTCATATTCATCTAGTAGAATAGTACACTGGAGTAAGGAATTTATTAATATATTATTAGGTTATTGATATTGCAAAACGTAGTAGAGCACATAACAGGAGGAAGGATATCAAGCATCCCTTTTATCCAGCATCTCCAGTGTGCATTTTATCTAAGTCAGTTTGTTCACTACTTCATATTTCTTTTAATAGGGATTTTATTACAGCAACTAGAATGCTTATTGGGAGTACTTGCTCTAACAGAATAAGGGCAAATATTAACAAGGCAGGTAGAATTCATGGGATGCAAGAAATCAAAAAGAGATTTGTTCTTTGCTTTATAACAGAAGTAATTTCATCTGTAATGGAAAAAGTTGAAGTGGTTCATGTTCTTTGGAGTTGGAAGTTCATTACCTATACCATTCAACATGTGTTCCTTAAATAATACCTCACATTAGAATTCATTGTCAATTAAACTTTGCAATAACTGACTACCAAAGACAGGCATCCAGAACGTGTCCAGTGACAGAGGAACACAGATAATGTCCTTTCCCTTTTCACTGTTAAGGGTCCATCAACTCCTATCACTCATAGGCTTTACCAAGTTACCAGATACATACAGTAAATAGTCAGGTCTGACCTCTCCAGGATCTTCACCCAAACTATCCCAGGATTTCTCATAACATGAAACTAGAGGCCAAAGCTTAACTAAAATTTGATATGAAACTTGACTTCATATTATATTTAGCTACAGTGATATTGGAAAAGCGAGGATACGAAAGAGAATTGAGCTCTGGCTGAGCTCTACCGTGTGCCTACCTATTGCACATCTCTTGATAAAGTGATAGATAGTCTGTCACATTAGTATATGTGACAGGTTCCAGATAGTCTGAGGATGCTCTTCGTACTTAGACAAGCATACTTAAAACTTTGCTTCAGAGAGCTACAGATTTGCAAGTGTCTGATACAGACGCTCTAAAGTAACATGACTGAGCAAACCACATCCCTGCTCTACTATTTGGTGTGTACTACATCCCTCACCTTTACCTCATTCGGTCTGATGCAGATTCCTTAAGTATTGTGACCTGATTTAGACATCTACTGAAGAATGAATTGGACTCTAACAATACCTGTCTCTGGCTATGGATTGTACAGGGGACTATCACAGAAATGTCTACAGTGTAATATGGCCATAGTTGCTCAGATGAAGCATTTTCAAGATGATGACGTAAAGAGAATGCTCTTCCACCTATTTTTAATCAGAATAGAGTGAGACAGTTCTTTCCCCAAAGGAGCAATTTAGACATAAAATCAAAGAAAAGGTTTTAACTCAAATGCTGGCTAAGGGCTGTGAGTTACTAAGGGCAGGAACATGTGATACAGACAAGCAGTGACATTACCAGGTGCCTTTGTGGTCTAGACCTTAATGGAAATGCAAAATGAGTTTACAGGTACACTGCCTTCTTTCTACCTGAAGGGCAATTTATAAAGGAATAGCAATAAGTAAAGTAGGAGTCAGAAAAAGGCACAAGAATCTTTTGAGGTTCTTGAAGATAAGAGGAGACAAATTTGGGCAGTCAAACTCTAACAAAGTCAGACTCTAACAAAGTCAATGGCAACATTCCTATTTACTTCATTGGGAGTCAGGATATCCCCCATAAATATTAGCTGAATATCAATAAAGGAAAAATTCTTCTGTTTTGTGATACAGCATCTTATGTTTATGGACGACCTGTCTTCCACAGGGAAGGGCTTTAGAAACTTCATATGATAGAGTTCGCGTTTCACTGAAATGCAAGTGCATCAAAGATAAAAGGTATAAACTTTTCAACACAGCAATCCAGCAATACGTAACTGTTTACTACAAAAAACATACAGTTATTTCAATGACAAAACTACTTAAATCATAATTTGGTGAGGCAAACCATGTTTTGAGAACAGTGTCAGTGTCCTTAACAAACACAAGTGATCTCCTTTGAAGGACTGTTCTTGATATAGTTCATGATCTAATGCTATATTTTACATTGCTGCAACAGCAGATGCAGAGATAAGAGTCTACTGAATGTCAGTATCTCTTCCTTTATCTTGTATTTTCTACAAAAGATGTGATTCATTTTTTTTTCTTTATTTATTACTCAGAGCCATTTTTTACCTGGAGTACCTGAAGCCAGTAAGAAAATAGAGTTGTGTCACCAAAGAGAACTTTGTTTACTGGAGCTGTTTGCTTCACCCATATATATATATGTAGCTTGTTCATGCTGGATGTGTCCATACGTTTGTATGTACTAAAAATATTTTTTTTTCCTCTTTATGTGGGGAAAAATGTTGTCCTCATATCTTTGTTGGAAATATTCCAACTAATGCACTGGGGAAAAAAAAACCCTAAATCCTAGGCTGACAAGTGTCAGCAGTTGTCCCCCTTCCTTTACTTCCTCGCTGAAAAAAATAAGATTCAAATTGCAGAATAATATGCTCATATGAACAAGCAACCGGTAATCTGGGATGTGGAGCTTATTTTAATGAAAGTAGTTGGGGAGTTTTAAAAGACAACTAAAAGGCATTAGTTAAAAAACCCCCAGGATTACAAGATCTCTACTGCATCCTAAAAAAATTATTTTAAACTGTGACTAGATAAATAGTGAAATGCCTATGGTAGAGACTTTATCAAATATTTAATGAATGATAATATAACTGAACACATCTCTGAAAGTCAGCAGATTCCTAATGAATCAACATGTTGCTGCTGACCATTGCGTGAAATACATAACTGCTTCTTTATTAAATATAAAATTCTCCCAAAGTTGCTTAGATACAGTACATTTTAGGTAGGAAAAAAATGGTCTTGAAATAGACTTGGCAAAAAACTCAACAGCATAGCTTTCGGTACCTTTGCAGAACTATAAACCTGTTGACCAACTTAAAGCAGGGCTTAGGAAAGTACTGAAATTATGCTAAGGAGGGTACATGTTTGATAGCAAGATCTTCTAAGTGATTTCTGATTGCAAAGCTAACTCCAACCAAAATATGATGGGAAGCTTTGAGTAAGTAAGACTCACTACCTGAGAAAATCGTAGTTTAATTCTCCAAGCTGTTGCTTGCAATATAGAATATCAATATTTTAAATAAATTATATTCCTTTGTAATCTATAGACATAAATAAACAATTTAGAGAATCATTTATCTGACCTATTTAACGTCTTAAAAGAAAGACAGAGTTTTAGCACATTACTTGGAAACAAAGATCTAAAATTTCTATATACTGTGTGTTGTGGGGCAAACTACTTATTCCCTTAGTTTTTCTCCTACAAAATATAGCATACATCAATACTTGCCATTTAGTGTTTTTGTAAAATGTGCTATGTATTACTACTGTACTATTAAATACTCTAGCAAAATATGGGTTTGTTATTAGGATAAGTTATTAAAATACAACTGTTTACTGTTATCTTGCATTTATATCTATTTTCTCTTCACCCTACTTTATCAACGCCTTTTGTATTTTGTCTTTTGTAGAAAATATTTAGCTTACAAAACTATTCAGCTGTGCCTCCATTGAGCTATAATGCCAGTGTCCATGATCTGAGTAAGAGAGGTCAATTTATGATTAAAATATTCAGACCACCCCCTATTTTCTACACCACTGACCTGTTCATTAAGAAGTATATGTATTACATGTGCAGCTCCACAAAATATCAAAAATTTACATAAAAGCTACTAAGTGTCTTACGTTTCAGAGTTTGTAATTTACTATTATTACTAATTGATACTTTTGGATAAAAAAAATGTTTTCTCAACTTAGTTACTGCTCACAAAGTTGTTTGTGATTACACTTATACATACAGATATATAAATATTTATTTTGTATTCTGAAATTTTTAATATAGCTGTCTGAGAAAAGTTACAAGGAGTAAATGGCTTATCACATTCAAGTTTAACTAATTAATTAAAAAGGAAATGTTATGGTTCATCACCTTTGATTGTAGCTGTACTGTATCCAGTGTTGCAGAAAAGCTCCTGAAGTTGTTGGCTATAAAAGTTAAGATGTTATTGAACATCCACATTCTTCCACTCACTGAACTGTTAAAACTCAGAGAACTGGTAAAGATAAAATGGAAACCAACCACTGAGCATTATGGCACGGCCTACCCTTTTGCAATTTCAGATAAAACCAACATCAGCTTCCGTTTCAGAGAAAAACAGGCCTAGTTCCTTGATGCGCTGTGCTTCTGTTATCATAGCTGCAGCTCTGATTAACGACCGCTGTTTTGGAATTGTATGGCAGCTGAATGGTTCTGTTTTGAAAATTTTGTCTGTGATTGAACTATTTGAAAGACTTCATTGCAGATGGCCGAATTTTTGTGCCAACATAAAAATAAAATGAAATTTAAATTGTTTTCCAAATAAGTACTAATAAAATTGGTAGATGGAACACTTCTGACAGAAACCTTTTAAGAAAATCGTAAATTTATAACTTTCTTATTTGACTGTAGTTTACTCAAAATGTAATTATATAAATTCAAACTAAGTACAATTTTAGAATTGAAGATATAATTTTGTTTTTCTTTTCAACAAAGCTCAATTATTACTACCTTCCTTTTCTTCAGTGGGAGATAGTTTGTTTAATGTTTAAAATTATATATAAATTAAGACATTGAAACTATTCTAAGGAGGTTTTTATACATGACTTTTGACTTTGAAGAATAAACTTGCTACTTTAAAGAAAATAGACGTAACTGATATTTTTCCCAAGGCTGTTAATTGGAAATACGTTTTCACTGTATTTAAATGCTTGAAGGTGAATCTAATTTTCTGAAAGAGGAGATAGCAAAAATGACAGAAAAATGATTGTTTTCTTCAGGAAAGCCAGAAGTATTTGCATCACATGCAACCATTTAGTCCTTCATAGCGATTTTACTGAATATGAGCCAGTTAGTTGAATTTTTTTTTTTAAACTGTATTTGACAGGATGTTGTGTATTCCAAATGTATGTTTATACAGATTATGCCAGAATGACACTTTTAAATATTAATTAGCTGTTCAAACATGTTGTATATCAAAGCACATCTGGTCCGTGGCAAAATGGGAAAAGAAATGGCACATCAGCTTTTAAATTAGGTTGATAGGGTCACATAGCTCAGCTTGTTCCTATCTCCAGTCAGGGAGTTTCATCAGCATCTCATTTTTTATGATATAATTGGCATTTTAGGAGGCATTATAATGTATGCTGACATGTCAAAATTTTCTCTACAAACAGTTGTTATCTGAGTGGTGGAATAGAGCTTAGGACTGGAATACCTGGAACATTTTTCTTCCTGTACCCAGGGGGTTTGAGCTTGCATCCTCGTGAGAATCTGACAGTTCTCAAGCTACAGACTGTACAGGCACATGGTGTCTTTCTGTTGAAGTTATAACATTGCATAGCCAGCAATGTTAGGCAGAAGGGGCAAAACTGTAATCAAGTACCAATACTTCAGCTGGATAAAACAAGTGCCATGCGAGAAGGAAAAGCTAGGGTTTTGTTTCTTTTCCCATGATGACTTTTTTTGTCTTGCTCATCGAAAAGCTCCCCAATGCAGCACATAAAAGCAGGTGTAGACACCTTTTTTGTAGATGAGATGAACCATATACTCATGTTTTCAGAGGTTAGGTGAAGGTGAACTCTTGGACTCTAGTCTACTGGATTTTACATAAAGCCATTTCCAATTTAAGATCATGACATTTAGATGCCTTAGAGCCAAACCAATTCCCATAATCCTTTCACTTCCTTTGGTCTTGAGTAAGTTTTAAGACAGTTAAAACTTTTAAGTGAAGTCAGTTTTTCATGTAAAGTAAAATTGCTGGTTTGCAGCTATTTTTCAACTCTGGAAATCCTCATAAGTTATGGAACTAGAAATTGCATTAAACATAGGTCAAGATATGTTGGAAATAGGACTGCTAGTACATAAAGAAAGGTGGTAAATGATCATGCATCTTTTTGAGGTAATATTCTCCAAGATGATATGAAACTAGCAGATCTATTTCTGATAATGCCTTTATTAACTAAGAATCAAAATTAGGTGCTGAGATACTAGAAATAAAATACTGCCTTCAAATAATTGTTTCTTTTAAATTGAGATTATTAATATGCAATGCTAAGGAAATATTAGTAATTAATACAGATTATTCTCAACATTCATGGAGATTATACCAATTTCCTTGTGGTAACAGCTGAAAATAGGGACAGCAAAAGTGGCAAAGACAAAAATGAAAGAACAATAGTTTCCTTTACAAGATTCAGGAATAATAGCAGATACCAGAAAAGCTTCAGAACCTGATAGCTAATTTGCTACTGCACTAGTCCCACATTAGAAAATAGTTTTTGAATTATTTCATATTTTATCTGATTATAGTAAATTTTATGTATAATGTTAAGGTTTGTGCCAAAACTTTATTAAATCAGATTTATGTATTTTTCCTCTTCTTGACTGCATTAAAGTTCTGCTAGAGTAAACACCGATGGGTGACTTTTATAAATTCTTCAGTATGTAAAAGAGGAACAACGATACCTGTGACCAACTCTGATTCCTATAGACTCATAGAATCATTAGGCTGGAAAAGACCTCTAAGATCATCAGGTCCAACCATAAACCAAACACCACCATGCCCACTAAACTATGTCCCGAAGTGCCACATCTACCCGTTTTTGAACACCTCCAGAGATGGTGACTCCAGCACCTCCCTGGGCAGCCTGTTCCAATGTTTGACCACTCTTGAAGTAAGGAAATTTTTCCTATGTTCAATCTAAACCTCCTCTGGAGCAACTTGAGGCCATTTCCTCTTGTCATATTGCTTGTTACTTGGGAGAGGAGACTGACCCCCACCTCACTACAACCTTCTTTCATGCAGTTGTAGAAAGCAATAAAGTCTCCACTGAGCCTTCTTTTCTCCAGACTAAACAACCCCAGCTCCTTCAGCTGGTCCTCATAATACTAGCTCTCCAGACCCTTCACCAGCTTTGTTGCCCTTCTTTGAACCTGCTCCAGCAACTCAATGTCTGTCTTGTGGTGAGGAGCCTCACCAGTGCCAAATACAGGGGGATGACCACTTCCCTACTCCTGCTGGCCACATTATTTCTGATACACGCCAGGATGCTGTTGGCCTTCTTGGCCACCTGGGCACACTGCCAGCTCATGTTCAGCCGGCTGTCAACCAACATCCCCAGGGACGTTCTGCCAGGCAGCTTTCCAGCCACTCATCCCCAAGCCTGTAGCGCTGCATGGGGTTGTGGTGACCCAAGTGCAGGACATGGCACTTGGCCTTGTTATACCTCCTAAAACTGATCTCAGCCCATCGATCCAGCCTGTCCAGATCCCTCTGAAGAGCCTTCCTACCCTCGAGCAGATCAACATTTCCACCCAATTTAGTGTAATCTGCAAACTTGCTGAGGGAGCACCCAATCCTCTCATCCAGATCGTTGATAAAGACATTAAACAAGACTGACCCCAAAACTGAGCCCTGGGAGACACCACTTGTGACCAGCCACCAGCTGGATTTAACTCCATTCACCACCACTCTCTGTGCTCGGCCGTCCAGCCAGTTTTTAACCCAGTTTAGAGTGCACCTGTCTAGGCCATGAGCCACCAGATTTCCTAGCAGAATGCTGTGGGAAACAGTGTCAAAGGCTTTACTAAAGTCCAGGTAGATGACATCCACAACCTTCCCCTCATCAACTAGGTGGGTCACCTGGTCATAGAAGGAGATCAGGTTGCTTAAACAGGACCTGTCCTTCATGAACCCATGCTGGCTGGGCCTGAGTCCCTGGTCATCCTGCTCATGTCATGTGAGCGCCCTCAAGATGAACCACTCCATAATCTTCCCCAGCACTGAGGTCAGGCTGACAGGCCTGTAGTTCCCTGGATCCTCCTTCCAGCCCTTCTTGTAGATGGGCATCACATTAGCAAGTCTCCAGTCATCTGGGACCTTCCCTGTTAACCAGGACTGCTGATAAATGATGGAGAGTGTTTTGGCCAGCTCCTCTGCCAGCTCCCTCAGTACTCTTGGGTGGATCCCATCCGGCGCCATAGACTTGTGGATGTCCGGGTGGCAAAGCAGGTCATTAACTGCTTCCTCCTGGATTATAGGGTTTTATTCTGCTCTCTGTCCCTGCCTTCCAGCTCAGGGAGCTGATTAGCTTGAAGACAGCTTGCTTGACTGTCATAGACTGAGGCAAAGAAGGCGTTAAGTACCTCAGCCTTTTCCTCATCCTTCCCCTCCACATCCTATAGAGGATGGAGATTCTCCTTGGCTCTCTTTTCGTTGTTGATGTATTTGTAAAAACATTTTTCGTTATCTCTCATATCAGTGGCCAGCTTGAGTTCTAGTTGGGCTTTTGCCTCTCTAATTTTCCCCCTGCATGACCTAACGAGATCCCTGTACTCTTCCTGAGTTGCCTGCCCCTTCTTCCAAAAGTGGTAAACTCTCTTTTTTTTCCTGAGTTCTAGCAAAACCTCCCTGTTCAGCCAGGCCGGTCATCTTCCCCCCTGGTTCGTCTTATGGCACGTGGGGACTGCCTGCTCCTGCGCCTTTAAGACTTCCTTCATGAAGAATTTCCCACCTTCCTGGACACCATTGTCTTTCAGGACTGTCTCCCAAGGGACTTTTTCAACCAGTGTACTGAATAGACCAAAATCTGCCCTCCAGAATTCTATGGTTGTGGTTTTACTGAACCCTCTTTTTACTTGACCAAGAATAGAGAACTCTATCATTTCATGGTTGCTAAGCCCAAGAAGGCCTCAGACCACCACATCTCCCACCAGTCCCCCTCTGTTCATAAACACCAGGTCAAGTGAGGCACCTCCCCTGGTAGGCTCCCTTACCAGTTGTGTCAGGAAGTTCTCTTCCACACATTCCAGGAACCTCCTGAACTGTTTCCTCTCTGCTGTGTTGAATTTCCAGCAGACATCTGGCAAGTTGAAGCCCTCCACAAGGACAAGGGCTAATGATTGTGAGACTTCTGCCAGCCACTTGTAAAATGCCTCATCTACCTCTTCATACTATTTGGGTGATCTATAACAGACTCCCAGCAGGATATCTGCTTCCTTGGCTTTCCAGCTCATCCTTACCCATAAACACTTGGCCTTGTCCTCACAATCATTAAGCTCTACACAATCAAAACACTCCCTAACATACAAAGCCACCCCACTGCCTCTCCTCCCTTGCCTATTGCTTCTGAAGAGCTTATAGCCATCCATTGCAGCGCTCCAGCCATGACAGTCATCCCACCATGTTTCTGTGATGGCAACCAAGTCACAGTTATCCTGCTGCACAATGGCTTCCAGCTCCTCCGGTTTGTTTCTCACCTTGTGTGCATTTGTGTAGATGCACATAGGCTGAACTATCGATTTCACCCTCGATATTGGCATGCCACCCCTAGGTTCATCACTGGTGGGCCTTGTTTAAACCTAGTTTAAAGCCTTCTTGAAGAGCCTGGCCAACTCATGCCCAAGAATCCTTTTCTTCCTTCTAGAAAGCCGAACTCCATCTGTCGCCAGCAGGTCTGGTGCTGTGTAAAACTCCTCATGAACATAAAAACCAAAATTCCACTGATGGCACCAATCTCTGAGCCACATGTTCATCAGGTGTGTTTTCCTGTTCCTCTCAGTATTCTTCCCTGCCACTGAAGGGATTGAGGAAAACACTGCCTGTGCTCCTGATCCTTCAAGCAATCGCCCCAGTGCCCTGAAGTCCCTTTTGGTCACCTTTGGACTTCTCTGCACAACCTCATCACTACCAACCTGCATAACCAATAGCACGTAATAATCAGAGGGCCGTACCAGACCAGGGAGTTTCCTAGTGACATCTCTAACCCAGGCCCCAGGGAGGCAGCAGACTTCCCTGTGGGATCGGTCTGATGGGCATATTGGGCCCTCTGTTCCTCTCAGAAGGGAATCACCTACGACAATTACCCTTCTTTTTTTCTTAACAGAGGCAGTCACAATGCATGGGGTGGACTGAATCTCCCTAGGCAACTCCCTGGAGGGATCATCATCTACATCCTCATTTGCCTGGCCCTCAACTTCTAGAGCCCCATACCTCTTGTGTAGGGGCAACCAGGAAGGTGAGGGAAGCCAGGAGTGGGTTTGCCTGCTTCCCCAAGCAGGGACCCGTTTCGATTCTAAGAGATTCCTGTCTCTTAGGTCCCCTCCTTCTGCTTGGTGGCAAGAGAGTAGGAGGTCCTCTGCTTCTTGTGGAGCCTCCACCTGCTGCCTTTGCCTCAGGGCTGGCAGGGTGCGGCTCCACCCATCTATCTCCCTCTCGCACTCCCCGATGCTCCTTAACCTTTCCACTGCCTCTTTCAGCTCTGCCACCAGCCTCAGCACATCGGTCCCCTGCTCACACCGCACACGGGGGATGTCCTTGCTGCCCTCTGGCACAGTGACATGCTCGAGCACTCCCTGCAGCTGGAGACCCGCAAGGCTGCGGGGCTGTGCGGGAGCTCCACCTGGGTCACCACATTCCTTTCAGCCAAGTGGAAACCATGGCTGGGTCCTTTTCTGGGAGGGCGATGGCCACGAGTCGAGTCGGCCTCTAGAGCCAGGGGAGGGACTGCGCCCTGCCCGCCCGCCTGCCCTGCCCGCCCCACCTGTGACAACTGCTGCACCAACTGCTGCACCAACTGCTGCACCAACTGCCACACCATGACCTTCTGATGCATCATACCCTGTTTGCCTGTCCTGGTCACTGTGCTCCTGGTCACTCGAGCTGCCTGGGGGCTACTCTTTTCTTTGAGGGGGTTGGCCACTGCCACTCTTGCCCCCACCTACAGTAAGTCCAAGCTGACCCTGTCAGGAGCTCGCTCTTCCCTCTCGGGGTGGGAGGGGGCTGGGGCACCCTCTCATTCCCTGTGCTTTTGTCACTTTGGTCTTGCCGCAGTTTTGCCACTTCAAGAAGGGTCCTCCAGCACAATTCTCTGCTCCAGAGCCCTTCACCTTGGTGACTATGACAAAATGGTGGGTACACTGGGTTTTAAACTGCTGGTGTCACTCTTATCCCCTCCCACCGACCCTCACCAGGGCTCACTCTTCCCCCTCGGGGTAGGGGAGGCAGTGCGTGTGCAGTGCTGGAGCACCCTCTCAGTTCCTGCACTTTTGTTGCTTCGGTCTTGCCGAGGTTTTGGTACTTCAGGAGGAGTCCCCTGGCACGATTCTCTGCTCTGGAGCCCTTCACCTTGGTGGTTATGTCCTTCCACAAATCTGTGAAAACTGTTCATATACATTTGGAAAAAAATAGCTACCTATCTGAAGAAATAATTCCTAAAACTTTTGAAAAGGTTTTTCTTAATACATTTCCTTCATTATACCTCCCTTCCTCTTTTCTATAGTATTCTAATTTTCTTTTCAATGAATTCTAAGATGAGCCAGAATTCTTGTTTTCTGAAAGTGAGATCAATTATCAGTCAAGCAATTAAGTTGTGCCATCAGTAGAACTCTAGATTGTAGAAATCTATAATGACTTGACTAAATGTAGGGCCTTGTTTCTATTGTCCTGAGGTAATCAGGTAGTGCCCAGACATAATATCTGTGTGTGGGCAACTGAACTGAGTTCTGGGGATCCGCTGACTGTACCAGTTATTATATCTAACTTGCCTATAGACAGTTATGACATGGTTCATTTGCTGTAATTACGGTGCATTTTGAAATTCAGTTGAGTTTCTTGTAGTATCTCTTTCTGCTAGTCCAGAAGTACACAGATCTCTTGTAAGACTTCTGCAATATACACCAACCCTGATGGAGGTTTTGGATGCTCCTGGCTTCTCAAATGACACTTAGTGCTTTTGTCTATGCATAAATTAAGTTCATAAACTTTGATAAAATTCAATGGAGATCAAGGGCTTAGTCCACTCTCCAGCTTAGAGTGGGTTTTGCCACTAAATCCAGTGTTATAGCCTAGATGTTGAAGTGTATTCCTGCTTGTGATCTTTTTGAAAAAAAAATCAATCTGTGCAGTGAACAAGCAGTAAATCTGATGAATTATCCTTGGGGCAGAAACTTCCCTACCAGCATGTATTTTTACTTCCTGAGAGGTTTCTCTAGCCTTCCACCATCATATGCCTGAACCTTTAGCTGACATTAGAGGCAAAGAGGAGCACCTGGGAGCAGGCTGCTGACTGCTAAGCAGTTCATATGTTCTGTATGTCATTCATATGAAGGACTATAAAAGAAGCTCCCCCCACCACCCCACCCCCCACCACACCATGTATATGCGAAGGGCCTCACATAAGATGCATACTACTAATTTACTTTTTTTTTTCTTTGGGCCTGCCTTTCTGCAAAGACTAAATTTTTTCCTTAAGTATCTAACTTTAGCATTTTTCCTGTTTCTGAAAAGTTCTGCACTGAGTAGTGAAAAATAGTAGTTTCATGTATCTAAAAGGTTTTGCCATAGGCAATGTGTTTTGTGGGCATATAATATAATTCTACAAATACTTCTTCTGATAAGCATTAAAAAGATGTTTGGAACAATAGCAATTTCTCAATTCAGGTGCAGTCTTTGAGAACTGGTAATGGCAAATGAATTAGTTACTCAATAGCTCAGTAGTTTTATTAACTGTATATACCTTGTGCCACATATGCTTACAATTAGAAAGACAAAGTAATAGTCAGATTAACAAATCACAAATATGTTAGTATAATAAGTCCTATTTGAGGAAGGTTATTTCTGATTATTAGAAAATTAAACACACTGCAACACATCTGAGTATAAAAGCTGAGTATAAAAGCATAAAAGCGTCTTGGTTCTATATGGAGCTGCATATGTTAATGTTAATTAAACTAAGCTGTTAATTAAACAGTCACTATTCTCAATGACAGCAAATCACTTGTACTTTTTTGAAAACAGATGTAGAAACAGTTGTTTTACTCTTTTTTTAATTTAGTGAATAAGCTCATTTTTTTAAAGAGTAAGTTATTCTTAGAGCACTTTCTAAATCTCTGTAAATTACATTTACAGTATGACTTAGATGATTCACATGATATTTTCTGCTTATATTAACTGAATGTTTTGAAATGGGTGTTTCTGGTGAGAGAAGTGAAAGAAAAACCCATTTACACTACCATGCAGAACTTCAGATCTTGTTTTGCTGCTAAGAAACTGAAGAACGCCATGAGGTTTTTTTAAGTTATTAGCGTTTTTTTCTTTTCCCACAAGGAATACTATTTTGAGGGCAGGTAGTAACATTAAAATAATTTTTTGGCTCCTAATATGGTGAATGTTCCAAGAATGGTCCAGGTACTTCTTGAACAAAAATATTTAATAATCCTGATTACATGCCACTTATTTGGGGGTTAATGATTTGTTATTTGTTTTTTTTTTACCCTCAGATGATTGGTTTGAAGAATTATGGTTGAAATGTATATTTTTTCTTCTCACTTTTTTCTCCTACTCAAGCAACTAACTTGCAATATATCACAGCTGTCATTATAATGAGAGAAAACATCATGATGCAGCAGAACTTAGTCAATTCAATTATATAGAAGATGCAGTGAAATTATTTTTGATAGAAATGCACCTGCTGAAGCTGCCTGCTAGGCTAGACCGCAATTAGATACTGTGTAAGAAGTTATTAGAAAGTTCATTTAGATAATTTATCTCTCATGTGTGGCAAGGGAATATTCCCCTGAAGGAAGAATCAAAACTATGGAGCAATGTTTATTTCAAAAGTAAAGGTAGATTATCCAGCCTTGTCTAGTAAATGTAAAACAAAGACACACACTATCTTTAAAAAAAAATCAAAGGTCTAAAAGATTTTGTAGATGGATGGGATCAAACCACCAGTGAACTATCTAGCCTTGGTCCATAGATCTAAGACCAAGACAAAAATGATAAGGATTTCTTAAAAAACCACAAAACCCCACAAAACAAAACAGCAGAAATATTAGAGTCTCTCTAATTAACACTCCAAGGTAATCTGATTTAATTGGTAGAAATAACACAATAATAAAAGGCAAAAGAACTTTACTATAGAAAATGCCCCAGAAAAATGAGTGAATGCATAATCTGCCTCCTGTGAAAAGCCATACTGCTTATATTTTGCAGACGAATTCTCCACCCCAGTACTACCATGAAGAATAACATATTTCACTGTGTGAATGCCCTTCAGATGCAGATCTCGCTGTTCCTGATTGTGTCACATCCAGCAACTGAGGCAACAGCTTATTGTGCTAACATGAAGAAAAAGCTTTCCATAAAAATATTCATGCTCAAAATTAGTTTATCACATGGTGCCCATTCAGTTTCCCAAGAATGTAATAAATCGTTCCGGAGCCTTGATCTTCCTGACTGCTTAAAAGTTATGATAGCTTTGTGCCATTTTTCTCATAAATGAGAGTGATTGCTATAGTAATATGACAATTTTTTTTTCAGTTCATATTTTGAGTTTAAGAACTGCTTGATTGTTTTAACCCTTAGTTTGTAAAACTGCCCTTTTGTATTGTTCCATCTGTGATGATTTTCAGTAGTGGTTCTCAGCAGTGTAAAAAAGATACACAAACCGTTTTCTCTAGCATGGTATTGTCAACTGTATTCTCCAAGTGAGTTTGATTATTGTCACTGTAAAAAATCACTTGTACCTTTGGGAGCTGTTTTAAGTTTTCAAGAGCATTTGTCCATGAAGGATATATCAGGAAAAGAGTAATATCTTTTTAGTGCTGAGGAATGACAATTCACTTCTAAAGCTGGACAGCAGATGGCCAGCAAGGCATTGGTATTATTCCTCTATAAAAGCATCTATAAAAATCTAGTCCTTCAGTAGCTCTCCCAAAATAATTGCACCAGAAACCAAGGAAGATTCTCATAGAAGACTTTCTAAACGACCTCTTTTCATCACGTATATTGCACAAATGGTTTAAAATATGTACATATTTTAGTATTTTGTGCATAATTTGTACATAATATAGATTAACATATTGTAGGTATACATTTAGAAAACATATTCTATGTTGTTTACATAAGAATATTTCCAATGTGATACTTAAAATAAGGTACCTGATAACTCTTATTAATATATGTTGTCTTCAGAAACCATAGACTCCTATGTTTGTAGAGAAATCAAGAAATTAAAACAAAAAAAATTTCTTGGGTTGATTTATTTAGAGAACATGACATTGAGAATGTGCGTGGAAGATGGAGTCTGGGTTCATAAACTCTGTTCTGAATGACTTCCCAGAATAATTTTGGTTCCATTTCAAACCAAACATGGCAAGGATTTGACCTCCATCTTTTTTAAAAGTTTTTTTTCCTCCCAGCTGTGGGCACAAACTGATGCTAGACTTGCAAAAACTAATGAACTTTTGAGATATTTGCCTTTGGGGGCTGCAGTTATATAAGAAAATATCACTATTTTTGGCATCTTGGAATGCCTCTCTGACACGTGATAGGTTTCACCCGCTAGCTGAGATTTGCAGTTAATTATTATTTGCAAAATATCACAAAGGCCTATTTTAATACATACGTTTTATCAAATACTTTGGTTTGTAATTGAAAATGAGAAATATTCATTTTCTGCTTAGCTTAACATTCTTAGACTTGTTTTATAACAAATATAAAGCTGTATGTAACTGAAAAGAAAAATCGGTATTGCTACTGGAAGGCAGGAGAGCCCTATTTCCAATAGAAAAAACAGTGGCATTTCTATTTGTGTGTCATAGAATTGTTTAGGGTGGGAAAGACCCTTAAGATCATCGAGTCCAACTGTAAACCTAACACTGCTATATCCACCACTAAACTATAACCCTAAGCACCACATCCCTAAGCACCACGTCTCCATGTCTTTTAAATACCTCCAGGGATGGTGACTCTACCACTTCCCTTGGCAGCCAGTTCCAATGCTTGACAACCCTTTTGGTAAAGCAATTTTTCCAAATACCCAATCTAAACAACCCCTGGAGCAACTTGCAGTCATTTCCTATCTCGTCCTGTAGTATATATATGGAAGAAATTTGAATAATTATTTATGCATATACAGAGTTCAAAATTGTTCCATCAAAATAATGAAGGAGTCTCAAACTGGCCAGTGAAAATAATTATGTAGACACTGTTAATGATTAAATCATAGTTTATTCAATAACATGAATAAATCAATTAAATTTAATGGCTTTTTTATAGCACAATATATGCCCTTGTGTTCATGAATAATTAATGTAAGAAACAACAATGACAAAAACAACAAAGACAAATAAACCCATAATATATGTTGGTTAACTCCTGAAAAGGTTAAGAACGTCAAATTTTCAAATATCATGACCTGACTTTAATGACCCAGTAACAGGCTGACATTTGCAGTACTGTTTTTATGTAATAACACATCACACGCAAAGATCAGCAAGAGCAATTTATCTGCTTATCTCAATGGAGAAAAATAAGTAATAATGGTAGAAGAGAGGTTAATAACAGGTACAGGTCCAGCCTGGCTTTTGTCAGTCTCTTTAGAAAATGAACTGGGAATTGCTGTCAACTTGATTGGAAAACGGAGACGAGAAATAGATACATATGGGAGACATCAGTCAGAGTGGAGAAGACTGGTCTGTGTGAAGGTTGTTTGCAAGGTTACCCACTCTGACGCAATGGAAAGCTGGAATTTGCATCTCAAAGCTTTGTTCCTTTCTCAACATAGTGTCACATAAATTGTCCGTCCTGGGGTTTTAATTTCACAGATGTCTAAGCTCATTTAGAAATTAAAGTGCAATAATCTGTGATCTACACTGTATCTCATCATTCTGATTTTTTCTCAGCAAATGCTACATGGTGATTGTTTTGTTTACACATCAAAATTGTACTCAAAGTTAGGGGTTTTTTTGGTTTAGTACATCTGTGCATTTATGTGAAGGTTAGAACATTGTCTATTTTTTCCTCTAAAGTTTCTGGTTTATTTTTGTGTGGGAACTTCTGATATTTTTTTTCTTATGTTCTCATAATATGTGGTCTTTTCTAATCCCTAATCAGTATAGTTGGATGACAGATGCTTTGTAAAGATTTTAATTATCTCCCTTTATTTTTGTTAACAGACATATTATCCTCTAAGGTACTGGCTCTCAGTGAAGAAAAAAAATCCATTTTACTGTTCAAGAGACTTTTCAGCAGTTTACTTGTAGTGTGAATCCTAGTAAAATAGTGTATTATTGATTTACTAGAGAAAATTATTTGATTAATTTTAGTTGTACATTGTGGTTTTTGATTTAAATAAAAACATAAACTTGCTTATTCCAGATCATGTTTGGCAGGACTAAAGGTAGAAACAAGCAAGCAATTCATCAGCAAAACTTGAGCCAAGGCTAGCATGTAAGAATGTTGTTGCAATCTCCCCACATTAGTGGCATAATTAAAAAAAAAAAAAAAAAGAAAGAAAAGAAGATACTTGTAGCCATTTGTAGTCTTTATTCAAGGGTGCCCCAGCTCCAAAATCTCCAAGGAAATAAGTATTCTTTGGAAATTTCATTTAAAAGTCTCTTAATTTTGCCTTTGTGGATTATGTGCAACAGTTCTGGAGCTCCAGGAACTGCCTTGCCAAACAGGAGTCTTGCTACTTTAATGGTAGTGTTCAGTTTGCACAGCATTCTGTCTTGCAGCTGTAGTAACATTTCATGGAGCACTCATGACCTGTCCAGTAATCTGTTCTGCTATGATGTAATCTTCATTCTGATGTGAAGTAATCTTCATAACCTGAAATTACATCCCCAAAACATAATTTGGATTGTGGAACTCCATTGCAGTGGTCAATTGGCACGCTTCAGTTTTTGAAAGGCGTGTGTTATGGATTCCTGTATTGCAGAGTTACACAAACAGACCTGAGAAACGTACCACTCCAGGTCACCCTCTAGTGTTTTCCTAGACATAAAGGCCCTTTACAAGTTTTTATATAGTATTTAAAATAGTAGAAACCCAAAATTTCCACCGTTATCTGTAAGTATCATAATTAGCCCCATTAAACTGCATCTATTTGAATTAATTTCCTTTTTTTCTTTTTCCTCCTGTCTATGTTGTTTGTTGATGGCTGGCCAGGCCAGCCATCAACACAATTGCAGATCAACAGAATTGCATTAAAATATAATACTGATTCAAAGCAACAGTGAGGATCATTGTATTTACTGCTGATTAACAGTTAAATTAAAAAAGGTAAGGAAGTGGTGAAAAGGAAAAAGGGGTGTTCTGACTGAAATTTTTATAGCTTTGTTATTGCTGGTAAATTGTCTACTCCATTCTAGCAATCTGCAAATATAGTTTGCTTAATAAAACCTTTCCTTAAGAAAGATCAATGTGTAGTAATTACACAGCTTACAGTATGATTATCATGAAACATACCATATCAGAGGAAAATTGCCTCTAAGCCAGTTATTCAGACACCCCATGATTTCCCCAGTATAAAGACCTGGAAGTTCTTCAGCTTCAGTCTCTACAGCATAGCTGCAGGCATGAAGCGCTTTTATACTTTTTGTGGTTGGTATTTTTCAAAGCAGCATCTAACTACAACTGAAAGTCACTTAACTGACTGCAGTCATATGTAACTGATCTAATTACCCTTGAATATCTTTGCTAAGGAAAGAAATAGGCATTCCTATGGCACATCATTCTGATATACATATCTAGGGCTAAACTCAGTTGCCTAAATTCAAGGACTTAAAGCCATTTGAGATGCTCTAAGATATCCAAAACTTGGGGACTGGCAGGTGTTTGAAACTGCTTTCCTGACGTTTGAAAGAAAAAAACAGATACAGGTTCTGCAACAGATTTTTACTCTTCTGGTACATTGGCAGAAGGCCATGTGTGTTATCTTAGCCCAGATGTCACTAGACATGTTTAGGCAATTTAATTGAGTCCCTGGAACTGAGGTGAATGAACCCATTTCTCTCCGTTGTCTATGGAAGGAGCCTTTGAAGTTAGCTTGGATCTATATTTGATCCGATGAATCATCCTTGGAAGCTGCAAAATGGCCTTCCTTGACACTGTTGGACTTAGCGTTAACGTAGAGTATGCAACTCCCCAATTATAGACCTTGTATTCCTGAGAGTTTCCTTTGGATTTGTCCCTGACACTTGAGCTGGACTGTGAGAGTACCAGTGGCTGGACTACAATGGGAACTTGACGAGAATCAAGAACTAGAAAATTTCTGTACTTACAAAGGGGTGATGTGGCTGTTCAGCAGAACAGTGGCAGGACAGGGCTAGAAACTGTAATCTTATTCAATGTAAAAAATAATGCATGAGGCCCCAAACTGATAATAATTGCATTAAAGAATTATTTTGAGCACCTTCCTTGATCATACTGAGAGCTGTAAGACTCCTCAGAGCAGAGTATTGTGTTGTAAAGGCCTTTAATGAACATTGTAGCAATGGCTCCTGCAAGACGTAGTGCTCTGAACTGCTACTGGAATTAGTGAAAGAAGATGGTCTCTCAGCACTGTAAGAAATGAGCTTAATTTACCACAGGATCCTCCTACAAACTGAAGGATCGTTCCTTTGTTCTCTTCCAAAAGATTTGTTGCATTTGAAGACAGGAGGTTCTCTAGGCATTAATGAAATATTGAGTAGGATTTTTGTGTTCTTCAGGTTTTTAATTTATACTGAATATAATAGTGAAATCTACAGTAAACTGAGCAATCTGAAAATAGATGGGATTACATGTATAGCATAGCAGAGTACTGAGAATGTGCTTCCATTCTCGTTGATTTCAGCAAAAACCAGATAAAGATACAACACAGCATGTTGGAATATGTTTTTATATATTTTATTCAGTAAATGAATAAGCAGAAATTGCTGTGACAGAAATGTATGTACTATGGCACAGAGGTTAAAACAGATGCATTCACTTTATATAACTGATGGCTGAAGGAAGAATTCACCAGGCTGCTCATGGAGCAGAATAATGATCTTTTTTTTTTTCATATTCCTGAAGAGTTACTGAAATAAATGTAAAAAAAAAAAATTTGAAAACAAAAATACGCATACAGAGAAATATATAAATATATATATGTGCCTCAAGACTAGATTGCTAGGATAGCATTTGCAATATATAAAATCTGCATAGAGTAATGGAGACTTTCTCTTTAAGGGAAGCATTCGCCTATATCAGTGTGTGTGTATGTACATACATATACTGTATATACATTCCTCTGTATATATAATATATGTATATGTATCAGCTCTCGCCCCCACACACATAGATCCCAGTAGCATAAGTTTTTCCCAGTTTGTTAACAGTTCTTCATTAGTAAAGACAACAAGCATCGATAGTGTTAATTCTAATTAACTACATTGCTTATGCTTTGCTCCTTCCAAGTCTCCAGATTTAAATTAACAAAAAGCACAAAAACTTCCTCCAAGTACGTTATGCAAGTTGGCAATATTCCCTTCTTTTCTTTTCACACACGGTAATAGAGGTCTCTGTAAAGATACATTTTAAATGATGCCTATCAGCACTTCAGTGACATCTATTGCACGGTAGACTTAAGTTTAGCTTAATGTCTGATGTAATGAAAATCTCTTGACTGTAGTTGATATACTTAGAAATAAGTCTCTGATGCTTCATTATGTATTCACAGAAAGGTGAAATTTGTGGTGATTATCCACATGTCTGAAATGTGTCTCATTGGATTAACAGCTATAATTAGCATTCACGTTTATGAAAGTCAGCTTAATAATACTACTTTTCCTACCACAAGTAATACTTTATAGTTAATAATATTTTATTCTGTGAGCAAAAATAAAGAAAATACTATTATTGTGCAGAATAGCATTTGCTGTACTTAATTTATCACTGATTTAAAAAGCCAAGCTTTTCACTCAGTCTGAAAGCCTTTGCTGATCTAAATTAGCAGTATAACAAACTTATGTTTTTTTCCAAACACCTCCCATAAAATGTTAGAGAAACAATTTCAAAGTGCTACTTCCTATGCCAAAGAGACACTAGAAGTATGGAAAGTCACAGTAAATTTCCATAACCAAATCTGGAAGTGTGTGGTCCTGCTCTGGCAGGGAACTTGGACTAGATGATCTTTTGAGGTCCCTTCCAACCCCTAACGTTCTGTGACTCTGTGATTATTATAACTAACAAAGGAAAATTCAGACATGATAAACTTCAAGTAATGACGACTGAAAAGAAAAGGTCAAATGTCTATGTAATGCACTCAAGAAACATGCAGTAACATAACGTTAGATCACCATGGTGTGGATTCAGTGGTATTGAATCATGTGTCTAGTAAAGATATTTTGAAGGTATGGATCTATAATTTTGGTGGTTTATATATGCAAATGCTAATTTGTTTTTTTTTTGGATTTGCTTTAGTTTTACAGCCTGGAAGTTTCTTGCTTAACTGAAAAGGTTTAAAAAGTTTCCCAACAGACATACAGTGTTGTCTTACAACTGCTCCATTCAGAAGGTCACAGATGGAGCAGCAGCTCCTTTTTGTATTGCAGTCTTAGCTATAAAGCTTCACCGTTTCTACTAATTATTTCTATGTTATTACACTAAATGAATTCAAAGCTCAGGTTTGGGGCACTGTCACTTGACTGTCCAGGATACTGAATTGCTACCATGGGGATGACACAATTTTGGCCTGAAACAATTAATACATTGGACATGCTTTGCACATTAGCACAAACGCAGGGTATGTCTGCGTGTAAGTATTTCTGGGAGAAGCGAGGAGAATTTCACTGTGTGTATGTGAGCTGTGTCGTGCCTGCTGTAATCAGAACCAGTCTCTGTCTATTTACTTCCAAATGTGTAAGTAGGTGATCAGTTAGGGACAGTGAGGACAGTCAAAAGCTACCTTCTATTCTACTGACAATGCATTGGTCTTGTAATGCAAGTTTGCATCCACCACATCTAATGGAAGATCGTACCAGAATTTTTTTACTTTTTAGAAGAATTTCATTCCCAAATTATGGTCAGTTACTAATCATTTGTTCCTGTAAGAAATTTTAGCTTAACTAGATTTTTGCCTTTAATTTTTTTTAATCCACTAGATGTGTTTATAGAAAACAATGTTTTATATAAGCCTGTCTAAAGAAGTTGAACTTTTTATCTCTTTACATAGAATAAGTTCTTTAATTCCCTTCTCAGTACCTTTTCTGTACTAAGTCCAATCTGAAGTAATAATTTTTATATTTCAAAATACAGTTTTACAGAAGCCCTGTAGAACTATACTAAAAACACTTCATGTGATGCATCCAGAAAAATACTCCCTATTCTCCACCATTGCCTTATCTTGGTGGTTCATAGTTGTCTTGCACTTAGCTAATATATGCAATATTTCTTTGTTGTTTCTTTTCAGTCCCTAAGTATTGCAGTCAGTCTATACTATTGATGATTTTCATTCAATTACTGTTATTCAGTCACCAGAAACATCCAGTTATTCCTGTGAGATATTCCAATCCTTCTCTGTACTGATGAGAGTGTCATCAGTCCTGGTCTTTGTGCCAAGGTCATCTAATCAAAAATATTTAACGTCTTCAATCCTGAGAATGATTGCTGAGAAACTTAACCAAATGCTTCCTTATGGGCAAAGCTTTGCATACATATGGTACCTAGTTGTGTTCTTGGTGTGTTACCTACTTTGTTACACAGATCAGATGAAAAGAAGAAGAAAACTGATATGTACTTATATTTCCAATAAGCCACTGATAGTGGATTTTTATTTAACTCCAGCTATAGAATGAAAATTTGAGACTATGGTAAAGATGTACTTTAAAGAATATTTTTCAGCATCACAAGCTCATTGTGTGACAGAGAGGAGAAAACACAGAGACATGCTGGGGTGGCACATGTACACATTCCTACCTCTGCTGTTCAGGTGTAACAGAGAACCAGATCAGATACACAACACTTAACTGCTATCACAAATATGTCATGCTTTTATTAAGTTTACAGAGGGATAGTATTAGCTATACTCATTTCAATGTGAAAAGAATTTGTTGTCTTTTTCCAGGGGTCCCATCAAATGAGTTTGTATTCGGATTTACACACCGGCAATGCTTCATAAACCTTTGAAATTTTGATTCATATTGGACACTGTACCAAAGTGTTTCCTGAAATAAGGTGAATTACATCTACTGTGGCACTTGTAGATTAATCTCTTTTTTGAGGCACTTTAATGAAAACTCTATTTGAACAGTTTTTTTCTAGTTCCCCTCTAGGCTTTCCTCTTCTAGCGGAACTCATTCCTAATAAAACTTTATAATATTGTATCGACAATTAATCTCCTTGATTTATTGTTTAAAATATTTCATTTTGTCCCTTTTTTGTCAATAATATAAAGGTCACAGGATTTATCACTTCCCACAGGAGTCTTTGCAGGATTTTGGTGTGAGTGCCATTTGGCTTGGTGGGCTTCCTGCTATTTTTCTTTTTCCATATGTCCTGTATTTTTCTGTTTGCAAGTCAGATATAGCTCCATTCCATTGTGTTTTAATCTCTGTTTAATGCAATAGTCACCATATAAGGATATATCTCTAACACATAAGCTTTTTAAAAGTTAGCACCCAAAAAATCAGTCTTGAAAGACTAAAGCTTTAAGTAGTAGTTACAAAAGAATACATTTGAGATGGTGTTTATCACTTCAGCTCAAACTCTAAAAATGCCCATGCTCTGTGAATAGGAAAGATTTATGGAGTGCTTAATCATACTGAGATGGGAAATACTTCTCTCGCTTCTCTGTAAGGCATTTCTGGACCCCCTGGAACATCAATGTTCACCAAGGTGCATTTAGATTGAGCATTAAAGTTACCATATGGAAAAGCTCAGCTCTGATGAGCTCTGTGAACGGCTTGTATTACTCATCTCATTAGCAGCAAACAACTCCAAGATGGCTGAGTTATGAAAACACTGGTATTTCAAGACCAGGCATAGTGGATTAGTTTCAGATTATAGTTTTAGGAAGAGTTAAAGCGGGATCAGGATTTCAGTGCCTGATTCTTACTACCATTTGTTTAATTTTAATGTATTTGTAATATGTGACTGAAGCTGAAGGAGTAGCTTTCAGGGTTATGTTTTCTGTCATTTGGAACACATTAATACAACACACTAGATAGTTAGATGACCATGTCATAAAGCAGTTACTTTTTGCAGGGTGTATGTCCATTCAGTTAAAATAACTGAGCTGCTGGAAATATATTCAGTATATACTCACATTAATCTCAGTACAGTAAAAATATGATAAAGCAATCCTTGTGTAAATCCTTGTATGGTATTTTTCATTTCCAGAGTTCAAAATGTCCTCTTTTCTACATTTCTGGTGTATCTTTCTTAGCACATTAATTTGTATATTTTTGCTGTCTTTAAGAATGCTTCCACTATGTTTTTGGTTTCTGTCAAATGTTATTTATTTCATATACCCTTGTAAGTATCCAGTAACTTACTAGCATGATGAATGACATTAACTGCCCTTTGTTATCAGTTATTTCTAAATGTCTGTTTAGTAGTGATCACTATATGATTTCACATTCTCCGAGTACTGCTGCCAGGCATTGTTGGCTATTGAAGAAACTTGACCTCTCAACTTCAAACAATCATGGAACTTGGATATCAATGAACTCCTAAACCAGTACATGATAAGAATATATATAGGCTTTTTTTCATTTTATGTACAGCTTATTCATTAAAGTCTATGAAGACTTTTTTCCTATTAAAATGTACAATGGCATTTACAGAAAGCATGAATCAACTGAATCAAATGTCTTTTTTTTTTTTTTTTTTTGCTTTTACTGTTGCTTTCTGGTACAGAACAAGTGAAATTGATGTTCTGTCAGCTTAATGAATATAATGTATTGGATGCAGCCAAGCATCACCCTATCACCCTACCTGACCCATCTTTAAAGGTAAAGTCATGTTGCAGGAAGGTCACAATTTATATATTGTTCATGCATTCTTTCATCTTTGCAGAGGAATCATTATGTAAACATTGAGCACATTCATGAACTGATAAAAAAATGTTGTGTGTTCTCTGCTTGCAAGTTTGAACTGAACCATAAAGCTTCCAGCAATGTAGTGAGGCAATTTTTTAAAATTTTCTCTAGTGATGGATGCTCTTAAATATTTTTTCAACATGGAATAATTCAATTCCACTAAATGAGTCTGTGGAGGCATGTAATGATGTGCTCATTTAAGTACATTCTTTAACAATTATATTTAATATCTGCAGATTTACCTCAATGTAAAAGTTGTCTGAAATCCAACTTGGATCAACATTATTGAGTTGTCAATATAAGAATACTTTCAAGACTGACGCAATTAAAAATTCTCAATTTTTTGGAACAGTTTCAGAAACAAAATCATGAATAGTCCTTCAAACTAAGTGCAAGCCAAATGTATTCCAGGTTCCAAAAGTCAAGGTTCATCCCCCTTTGCACTCTCTCTAGATCTGATAAAGTCTAAGTGATAGAAGAGGAAGAACTATTACAAAAGACATTTGTGATATGTTTAGCAATTTCATTTTTCAAGTACCTTAATCCATATGAGAATTAATCAAAATCAAATTAATCCAGCGAGACAGAAACAAACTTCAAATTGGAATATAACAGCAGTGTTGCCTTTGGCCAGCAGCCTTTAAATAAAATTTCCTGCAAGCTTTTATTAAAAATTACCATTATGGTTTAAATTTCTTGTTTTGAATTAATCAGAGGGTAACAGTATACCAGGATAAATGCAAACATATGTAAAGTGGTTTGAGAAGGATGAAAAATCTGATTTGCCCTTTGTATTTGCATTCATTTACTAGTTTTGGGAAAAGAATTCTAAGTTGTCTTAACATCTTTCCGCAGAAAATACAGTGATATTCCTTCCTGTTTTCTGCACACTGAATGCAGTAATGTTACTTCTCTGGTTTCAAATCCAGCTGTTTTCAAGTGCAGCTCAGTTTATCATAAAATGCTTGTTAATGGGCAACTGATATCGCACAGTGGACAAGAAGCTTATTGAAAAGTGTGTTGCAAGAGAAAACAGAGTTTTCAAATAAAACTTGTATCCTTGCTATAGAGTTCTGTAAGATAAAACATTTTTTCATAACTTTCAGAACATTTCAGAATACTTTGTTTTAGAAGTTTTAAGAATTTTTCTTTAACTTCTGCAATAGAGTAGTTAGTATTTAAGACTTTTCCTTAAAAATCAGTGTTCCTTAAATCCAATTTTATAACCAAACAGGACCTTCCCACACTTTACAGATGCATTACTAAACTGCAGGAACCTCCTGGGAATAGCCATCAGCAATTGCCTTAGAAAGAATCATTTAACTACACCTGGGCCTCATATCTCTGTCTCTGAATGATATGTGCCTGCTCTGGACAAAAGCTGAACAGACAGAAGATTGCTTTCACCTACATGTGCAAACTAGAAAGGTGCAGCAGCTGCAGAGTAGCCTGTGTCTTCAGAATAATAGTTCTTAGAATAATATTAACAATATCCAGCACGAAACAGTGAGCTGCCGAAAGTACTTTAGCAGAAATTGTGAGGAGGGTGACAGAAGTGTTTGTAGCTCCTCTCCATGGACCTGAGTCAGCAAATCATATATAACTGTTATTCCTTGCATTAGTGTAAGCATTTGAGCCCTTTCAGAGGAGGAGAGCAATATTTTATTTTAAAACAGACTCTCAAAAGAGTAGGTGAGGCAAATGGTGCTGGAACCACCCTTGTTTGCACAGCAGGTGCTGGAGACATGAGAGACCAAAGATCCAAGTGCTGCCTCTTCCAGCTCTCAGGAGAACGTGCTAGCCTCACTCTTTTGCCCTTCCTATTCTGCCTTCATTAGTTTTAATTAGACTTTCCTCAGGCCTAGGGAACTCGGCATTTTCCAACTAGAAGTAAGTTTGCCAGGTATTCTCAGCCAGTTCATTATTTCATTGCTTCTTATACTGACCACTGTGTGTTTTTTCTTTCTGTAAGAAATAGGAATGCACAACAGAACTTAAGCTGCAAATGGTTCCTAAAACTTGGATTTTCATGTCATACTTAGAGCTTATTAAATGCTGAGAGACATGATTTAATAACTGTTTAATTTTTTTTTTCTTAGTTACTGCAGTAAAAATATATGCTCCATAGCAATTTAGTTAGGCAGAATTTTTCCTGTAATCATTGCTCACTGAACATCACAGTTTATCAGCATATGAAAAAGTAATTGAAAAAGATTTGGCTACAATGCCTTATTTTGACTGGTTTAAATCTAGTTTCTGTCTTTTTTTTGAGTCGCTAAGGCAAGCAGCTCTGGTGCTTGCATGACCCACAACAGAGTGCTCCAGCACAGTACACAAGGTGGTTTCCTGAACCAGGGGGAGCCAAGAGACCCACCAGGAGCCTGCAGCAGATGGGACCTGGGTGGGGCCAGGATCAATGGTGGCCAAGCCCCCCACATCTGTAAAAGAAGCCCCTGGGGAGTGCCATGACCAGGGTGCGCATGCAGGGTGTGGCAGTTTGCGCGGCAGTTTGCGTGGAAGAGCATGCAGGGAGGGCACTGAAGCTCTGCCACCATAACCAGGGAGCAACAGTACCCACCCAGCAGAAAGCCGTGGCCTCTCTAAGCTCTGCAAGCACCACAACTGATGCAGCTGCCCAACAAAGCTCTGGTGGGAACACACTGCCACCCCCCTGAGTCAGGCTGAAGGGTCTGCCCTGCTCTTATGCCAGCACTGGACAGAAGCAGTGAGCAGCCCTGTGGGAGGTGCACCCAGGGAGAGGAACACCTCTGCTTAGTGACAGAGCTGCAGGAAGAGGTGAGAAGGTTGAGGAGTATGAGGGAGTGCAAGAGAGAGCTAGACTACTGGAATTGCACTCTACTTTCCCTGGGATAGGCCCGACAGGCAGGCAGGACTCATGATACAGAGGATCCCCTATCCTCTCGCCACCTGGCTGAATGCAGTAGCTCAAGGAATAGGCGTCAATGGCGACAAGCTCCTGTCCGGTGCAGCAGGCACCTCTCTGTGACTACCTCAACTTCCCAGATACCCTTGCGTAATAGGTATGAGGCTCTGCAAGTGGAATCAAATAATAACGAGGACAATAGTTCATTTGGCTTGGAGGTGTTGCCAATGTTAAGTCGGCCTACACCCTGCATCAAAACTGCTTCCATAAAGAAAAGAAGATGGGTCATTGTCATTGGACAGTCCCTTCAGAAGTGAACAGAAGGCCCAAAATGCAGACTGGACCCATTTCTTAGGGAAGTCTGCTGCCTCCCTGGGTTAAAGACGTGAAGAGAAAGCTTCCTACCGTGGTATGGCCCTCGGATTATTATCCATTATTGATTTTTCAGGTAGGCAGCAATGAGGTTGCAACAAAAAGTCCAAGGGCAATCTAGACAGACTTCAGGGCCTTGCGATGACTGATTAAGGGATCAGGAGCACAAGTAGTGTTCTCCCTTATACTTCCAGTTGCAGGGAAAGATGAGGGAAGAAAAAGGAAGAGCCAGTAGATCAATAGCTGGCTCCAAGCCTGATGTCACTGGCAGAGTTTTGGGTTTTTTGATCATGGATCTGTTTACATGACACCAGGCCTGATGGAGAAAGATAGGGTACCCCTGTCTCAAAGGTGGAAAGGAATCTTTGCACAGGAGTTAGCAGGGCTCATTGAAAGAGCTTTAAACTAGACTTGAAGGGAAAAAGGCATAAAACCAGGCTTGCTAGAGATAACCCTGGGGGTGGCACACCAGTGTTTGAGTAATGGTGTGATAGCAAGGTCCTTCGGTCTGCCATCTCAGTGGAGGTAGGGTGGAGATCCATGTGGCAGCAAAGGTGCAAGGGTTATTGATGTGTTACCAACCATGGAAGCTCCTGAGAATGGTCATGCAGGAAGTGGGGCTTCTGCCTGGAAAAAGGTGGTGGGATCAATAGACCAACTGAAGTACATCTACACCAATGCACACATCATGGGCAATGAACAGGAGGAGCTGGAAGCCATTTTGCAGCATGACATAGTTGCCATCATGGAAATACGGTGGGATGACTCCCACAACTGGAGTGCTACAGTGGATGGCTATAAACTCTTCAGAAGGCATAGGCAAAGAAGGAGGGGCGGTGGGGTAGCCCCGTATGTTAGGAAATGTTTTGATTGCTTAGGGCTTAACAACACTGACAGTAGGGTTGAGTGTTTATGAGTAAGAATCAGGGGAAGGTTAACAAGGCAGATATCACGGTGGGAGTCTGTTATAGACAACCCAACCAGTATGAAGAAGCAGATGCAGTATTTTATAAGCAGCTGGGAGAAGTCTCACAATTGCTAGCCCTTGTCCTCTTGGGGGACTTCAATTTGCCAGAAATCTGATGGAAATACAATACAGCAGAGAGGAAACAGTCCAGGAGGTTCCTGGAGTGTGTAAAGAATAACTTCCTGGCAGCTAGTGAGTGAGCTAACTAGGGAAGGTGCCCCACTGGACCTGTTGTTTGTGAACAGAGAAGGACTCGTGGGTGATATGATGGTTAGAAGGTTGTTTTGGGCACAGTGATCATGAAACAGTAGTTTTCAAGTCTTGGAGAAGTAAGGAGGGGGGTCAGTAAAACTGTTACCTTGGACTTCTGGAGGGCAGACTTTGGTCTGTTTAGAAGCCTGGTTGAGTCCCTTGGGAGGCAGTGCTGAAAGGCAAAGGAGTCCAGAAAGGCTGGACATTCTTCAAGAAGGAAATCTTAAAGGCACAGGAGCAGGCCATCCCCATGTGCCGAAAGACAAGCCAGCAGGGAAGAAGATGGGCCTGACTGAACAGAGAGCTTTGGCTGGAACCCAGGAAAAAAAAGAGAGCTTATGACCTTTGGAAGAAGAGGCAGGCCACTCGGGAGGACTATAAGGGTGTCATGAGGTTATGCAGGGAGAAAATGAGAAGGGCCAAAACCCAACTAGAACTTAATTTGGCTACTGCCGTAAAAGGTAATTAAAATATTTCTATAAATACATTAGCAACAAAAGCAGGGCTGAGGAGAATCTCCATCCTTTATTGGACACCAGGGGAAACAGTGACAAAGGCTGAGGAAAAGGCTGAGGTACTTCATGCCTTCTTTGTCTCAGTCTCTAATAGTAAGACCTTGTTCTACAGGTACCCAGCCGCCTGAGCTGGAAGACAGGGATGGGGAGCAGAATGAGGCCCCCATAATCCAAGGGGAAATGGTTTGCGACCTGCTATGCCACTTAGACCCACACAAGTCTATAGTGTTGGATGGGATCCACCCAAGGGTACTGAGGAAGCTGGTGGAAGTGCTCACCAAGTCACTTGCCATCATTTACCAGCAGTCCTGGCTAACCAGGGAGGTCCCAGTTGACTGGAGGTTAGCAAATGTGATGCCCAGCTACAAGAACGGCTGGAAGGAGGATCCGGGGAACTACAGGCCTGTCAGTCTGACCTCGGTGCTGGGGAAGGTTATGGAGCAGATAACCTTGAGTGCCATCATGTGGGGCTTACAGGACAACCAGGATATCAGGCCCAGTCAGTATGGGTTTATGAAAGGCAGGTCCTTCTTGACTCACCTGATCTCCTTCTATGAAAGGTGACCCACTTAGTGGATGAGGGAAAGGCTGTGGATGTTGTCTACGTGGACTTTAGTAAAGCCTTTGACACTATTTCCCACAGCATTCTCCTGGAGAAATGGGCTGCTCATGGCTTGGATGGGCACACTCTTCACTGGGTTAAAAATTGGCTGGATGGCCAGGCCAAAAGCATGGTGGTGAATGGAGTTCAATCCAGTTGTGGCCAGTCACAAGTGGTGTTCCCCAGGGCTCAGTATTGGGGCCAGATCTGTTTAATATCTTTAGCAATGATCTGGACGAGGGGATCGAGTGCACCCTCAGCAAGTTTGCAGATGACAGTGAACTGGGTGGGAGTGTTGATCTACTTGAGGGCAGGAAGGTTCTGCAGGGGCATCTGGACAGGGTGGATTGATGGGCCGAGGCCAATTGTTGCAACAAGGCCAAGTGATGGGTCCTGCACTTGGGTCACCACAACCCCATGCAGTGCTACAGGCTTGGGGATAAGTGGCTGGAAAGCTGCCTGACCAAAAAAGGACCTGAGGATACTGACTGACAGCCGGCTAAACATGAGACAGCAGTGTGCCCAGGTGGCCAAGAAGGCCAACAGCATCCTGGCCTGTATCAGAAATAGTGTGGCCAGCAGGAGTAGGGAAGTGATCATCCCCCTGTGCTTGGCACTGGTGAGGCTGCACCTTGAGTACTGTGTGCAGTTTTGGGCCCCTCACCGCAAGACAGACATTGAGTTGCTGGAGCAGGTCCAAAGAAGGGCAACAAAGCTGGTGAGGGGTCTCGAGCACAAGTCTTATGAGGAGCGGCTGAAGGAACTGGGGTTGTTTAGTCTGGAGAAAAGGAGGCTCAGCAGAGACCTTATTGCCCTCCATAACTACCTGAAAGAAGGTTGTAGTGGAGTGGGTGTTGGACTCTTTTCTCAAGTATCAAGTGACAGGACGAGAGGAAACTGCCTCAAGTTGTGCCAGGGGATATTTAGATTGGACATTAGGAAAAATTTCTTCACTGAAAGGGTTATCAATCATTGGAACAGGCTGCCTAGGTAAGTGGTTGAGTCACCATCCCCGCCAGTATTTAAAAGACGTGTAGATGTGGCACTTAGTGATATGGTTCAGTGGTGGACTTGGCAGTGTTAGGTTAACGATTGGACTTGATCTTAACGGTCTCTTGAAACTTAAACAATTCTGTGTTTCTATGATTCTATGATTCTCTGTGTGCACTTCTACTGCAGAAGTAAGAGAGGGAAAAGACATCACAACTAATCCTTCATTTACCAGTGAAAACTTGATATTGATTCAATTTCCCTTCAATAACCCATCAATCTATTTTTTAGTACTCCACACAAAGTAACCATTTTTTCTGATATTGCCTTGCAATGTTATTTTTCATTCATATATATTGTATCTTAGCATATATGGCCTTATCATGGCTTCATGTTTTTTCCTTCAATACTTATTCTAACATTGAAAAAATTAAGAGCTTTATTTCTTCTGCTTTTGTTCTCTTCTTATACTTCTTATATTTTTAACCAATATTTTAACTTGTTAAACCTTATTATAGCTTTGTTTCCTCATTAGAACAGTGAATTTAGCAAGGCATGACTTTCATAACCTGTTTACTTCTGCTCGCAGATAACTTTACCTTACCACAAGAGCAAAGATAAGTCTTGTGTTGAAGTCCCAGGAATTCAACCAGAACCCTCCAGTTTTGGACATTGTTGAAGTTCATGAAATTTGGCTTCATACTGAACAGTTGTGGAAGAACAAGGAAGAAAAACATTTCTCATTTGTTAGTTTGGAGACAGAAAATATCAAACAAAGAAAAAAAGGTGTTTATTTGAGAGAAACAGAACATACAAAACTAAGTAAGATTTGCAACAAATAAACCAGTTTAAATAGGAATTCAAAGTAAATCGTTATAACAAAATCTGGGATAGTGATACATTTATAAACAGTTTTATTTTGTTTTCTTTAAATAGTGCCTAAAAATAAAAAAAAAAAAGAAGTTTAAGTATAGGGTTTCCTAAATATATGACATTAGATATATTTTAACATAAACTTCCATTCAGTCTGATCTCTAAGTACCTTCAGCTTGCCAACTAAATAATAAATGTTTCTTCTCAGTGCCCTTCCTGCTTTTTAGTGTCTAGTTGACTTTTATTTTGCATTCCAAATAATGAAATAACGCATTAAATGTAGGGAAAAGAATCGCAAAACTTCTTACATAACAGTTTGTATTGCATGAGATGCAGTTCCCCTGTGAGTTAAGACCAAATACATAGTAAATAAATCAAAGACCTTATTTCCTTAGTTAAAATTGCAAGACAGACATTAATGGTACCCTTAAATTGTCATTGTAAATAAATGAGTTTCTCTTCCCATTTACCAATCTTTCCACAGCTTTATAGACATCATAACAATTATCAGTGTCCTGAATATAACTAATAAAGATTATCCTTGTTTTTCTTCTTTTTGTAACCCCAGGAACACATACAAATCTACAGTGCTTATTTGGCCTTAAAATAATCACTTTATCATCTTCAGAACATATCTAGTTACAAAATGAGATATTAGGGATTACCTTTTCTAGGATGAATATCAATGTGTTAAAAAGTGAACTTAGCTGCCACTTGATGATCTGCTGCCCGACCCAGAGAACCACACCTGCTTTGTTTTACTTACCCTGCCAGTTTCTCTCACATCAGTTTGAGTTACAGTTCTCTAGTAAATGAAAACACATAGCTTTCACTGCAATCTAATTAGCTGTATTCTGCTCTTCAGCAGAAAAGCATTCCTCCAAGACAAGACTGCATAGAGTGAATGAACTTGATTACACCTGGATTAGACTCAGAATCTTTTTAGACTTTTCCTTGCTGAGACTTAAAGAAATTCCTTCCACGTACGAGGCAAGGCTGATAGGTCATGGTATTATTTTCCTTCTCCAAACTGCTAACACAAAAAGAGCTTTTAAGGACCTTCTTTTCTAATACAGTAGACTTCTTTTTCTATATAAAATAGAACATATAAATACTTCTATTATAAAATAATAGAATAATAAAATACTTATTTTTCTATAGAAAAGACAATATTATTCATATATGAAAAATACAAATATATAATTGGCTTAAATATGAGCATTCACTGAGTATGTTATTTGTAATATGGTACCTTTTGGTTGCCCTAAATCTCTGTAGATATGCTTTCTGGAATACAGATAAATTTTGTATATGTGGTTTTCTTAGATAATTTTCCTTCTTTAGTATTTCCTCCATGTTACTTTAAATTGTATCGCATGTATTAGTTTAGTTATGGAAAAGACTGTGGAAATGTACTCGAATGCATTTTTTTCTCTCGTAAGTATTTTATTAGAATTGTAATGACTTCCAGCTTGAGAGCTGTAAGAAGATTTTTCTTATATATTGACCCTTGACACACACAAAACCACATTGTCTCAAATCTCTCTTTAATCAGAGAAGAGGCTTCCTCATCCAGTTATTTGCCAAATAATTGTATGTGATCAGTAGCCAGATTAGCCTGAAGCCAGTGCATTAGACAGATGCTCTTAAATGTTTGGCCCCCATCAAAGAACTAGTTGCTCTAGAGACTGCCACTCACACATACACACACTCGCGCACTAGCCCCAAACCAGCCAAAACTGATTTTAAGTATTGAAACTAAAGTAAGAAATCTAAGTTGTGGAATGCTTGTTCTACTTGTTTACAGGGAGAAAGGACTAAATCTAGTTCCCTTAAGATCTGCCTACCCTGTACACTGGGTAGCTATATTTCCACTCAGGCCTCAGCTACCACTTCATTCTATTTACTTTCCAGCAGGACCTAAGTCTTCAAGCACCCAGATCAGAAGACAAGTACCTCATTGGTGCAAAAGTGTCCCAGAAACCGACTTTCAAGCACTACCTAAAAGCACAGATGTAATGTGTTCCTTTCCAGTCCAGGTTTAGGTAATGGACCCCAGTGGGCCACTAAAATGCTGGCTACAGTAATTATAGCAGAGACACAGCAACAAGAGTCCAAGTCTTGAGTTGCTGGAGTAGGAATAAGCATAAAGAAATCAACAGTTTGCTTTTCCTAGGATAGTGGCGTATTCACATTCCAAGGACCAAAGACTAGTATCTCTCTTCTGTGCATTTCCTTGTAAAAAGCCATAGATCCTTTTTGATTGCTCTCCTTCTGGTCCCTTCATCAACAAAAGGAGTGGTGAGTGTCCCATACTAGGAGTCTCTTCAAAGGTCGATTCTAGCTTTGTGAGGCTAAGGAGCACCTGGTAGTCCACTTCTAAAGTGAATATGTTAATAGCTGTGCAAGTGTTGTGGAGAGGGAATGTTGCTGCTTTCTCCTTTTTCTGAAGGAACTAGCCATGATTTATTTGTTACTGACTCTCAGTTAAAGATTTAAATCTTGAGTAAAGGTAGGACATTTTTACTATTACTCGTATAGTTAATAGGTAAAAGGAGATTCCTAACTTAAATTGACTGCATTGTCATCTAGAGATCTTCAGAAAAGGCTATTTACTGATTGTACATAAAATTTAGATAGCAAAATTTCTTATGCTCTGAAGTGAACAACTTCTGTAATTTAGGCACATTAGTTAAATTACATTCTTAACTTGTTGAGAAAAATCTAAGCGTGTGTGAGACAATGCGCTTTATTTTTATGATAGCTTATTGCTAGGTCAATAATTTTTATTCCTATTTAGTATGGTAGTCTTTGCTAAAAACATTTGCACTGTTATATTCATATACTGCACTTCAGCTACAAGATGGTTGTTGAGAGGCAGTGAGGAAATTTTCTGAAAATGTCTCTCCTCTGTGGCTGTATGAGCTCTCCTAGTTCGTGGGAGGGCAAGGCTGACTTAGTGGTTCGAATGAATGCACTTGTTTTCATCCTGAAACAGACTAGAAATACTTATGTAGTCATTTACCTCCTCTAGGCTAAGAGACTCTCACAGCAGAGAGGCACCAGGTTCTCAGCCTCTCAGCTGTTATGACTGTAGCAGTGCTTTTTATCTATTTCCCAGGTAAGTCAAGCAGGATTAACCTAAATGCTTTTTTTCTGTAGCTGGTTTTGCCCTGAAACAGACTGCAGCATTCAAATACACAGGTTTCAAATTTCTGCTAGGGTAGAATAAATGCAGCTGCAAATTGGACTTTAACTAATCAGTAATAGGACTAGAGCTTTGTTTTTCTCCTGCTTTTCTTTTGCTAAAGTTTTAGCCTTCCCTGCTATGTACTTCTAGGTGCAAGGTGTCATAAGTATTCACCTACTTTAACATTGTAGTTTGGATCAGGATGCACATTTAAAACATATCTCCTGATTGCCCCAGACGCTGCTCTTTTTTTCTCATGGTTGAGCTTGGATTCCTTTCAAAAGAAATCAAATTGAAAGATATTCTCCAAGAACATACCTAATACACTCCAGCAGCTGAAGGTAGTCAGGGCAAACCACATTTAGTTCAAAATAAAAATCTCTGAAATGTGTGTAATGTGAACTGTGGATACACGCTACCAATTTCACAAATCTACACTCTAGAAATTCTGCTTCTAATGGGCTACAGCCTTTGCTAATGTAAATAATGCTTTAAAATATTTCCCTGCGTTTGAAAGTCTGCTAAACTGACAATGTAAATATGGCCCAAGGCAGTCATCTGTGTCAGTACAGACTGGGGGGTGAATGGATTGAGAGAAGCCCTGCAGTGAAGGATATTGGTAGGTGAAAAACCTAGTATGAGCCAGCAATGTGTGCTCACAGCCCAGAAAGCCAACCGTATCCTGGGCTTCATCAAAAGAAGCGTGGCCAGCAGGTCGAGGGAGGTGATTCTCTCCCTCTACTCCACTCTTGTAAGACCCCACCTGGAGTACTGTGTCCAGCTCTGGAGTTCTCAGCACAGGAAAGGCATGGACCTGCTCGAGTGGTTCCAGAGGAGGGCCACAAAAATTATCAGAGGCATGGAACACCTCCCCTGTGAGGACGGGCTGAGACAGTTGGGGTTGTTCAGCCCCAAGAAGAGAGGGCTCCGGGAAAGATTTTATATCGGCCTTCCAGTGCTTAAGGGGGAACTACAGGAAAGGTGGGGACTCAGGGACTGTAGTGATAGGACAAGGGGTAATCGTTTCAAACTGAAAAAGGGTAGATTTACATTAGATATTAGGAAGAAGTTCTTTACTATGAGGGTGATGAGGTACTGAAACAGGTTGCCCAGAGAGGTTGTGGCTCACCCCACACCCCCTTGGCCCTGCCCGCCCCGGAAGTGTTCAAGGCCGGGTTGGACGGGGCTTTGAGTAACTTAGTCTAGTGGAAGGTGTCCCTGCTTATGGCAGGGGGATTGGGCTAGATGATCTTTGAAGGTCTTTTCCGACCCAACCCATTCTGTGGTTCTATGGTTGTACAATTCTATGAACTTATATATGGAAACTCCTTAAGTCAGGATACGCAGTCTTAAAAGCCACCTGACGATCATGACAGTTTAGCTCACAAAGGGCTCCACACCCTCCTTGTTATCTTGCTATCAGTATCCTAGCTGTTTTATTATTAGGTGAGTTAACACTAAGACACAGCTCTCCCCTCTACTATTGCAATGTAGCTTGTACACAGAGAAAATCTGTAGCAATACATGGTGATTTTAGGTGACCATTTTCTGGTTTGCTTTTATTAGTATAACACCATATGAGCAACTGTGCAGTAAATGACACTAAAATCCTTTCTAGCAGACTACTAGTGACTGGAGATGGAGGGCAAATACGGTTTGTGAGTGTTTGTTTTATCATGACATAGCTTACAATCCACACCCAACTAAATTATAATTACACATAAGTAATATAACTTAAGATAATGAAGCATGAAGGGCTGAAATCAGTGAATTATGTCTGCTTAAAAGTATTTGTAGTTACCTTTAGGAGATCCTGAGATAAGTAAGCAGATCTATTATTTGCACAGTTTTTAAAAACAGACAAAGAAGCATTATGTAAAGAAAAAAACATTGTGAAAAATAGCTATTGAAGTACTCAAATGCCTATTTTTCTTTTACAGTAATAAATTGCTCAATGCTCACTGTAATTCTCTAGCTAATTCTCTAGTGCAACAGGTATTTTTTGAAACCACATTTTATGTTAGTTCCATTGTATTCTTTCAAATCAGCATTTTTCCCGTAATACTCTTTCCTGTATCTTATGTATTTTCATGAAAATTCTGTTGAATTCAATACTGGTTTAGGATACTAATTGTTATTATTACATTTGTCTATAAAATATTTTAAAACTCAGTATTATTCTTTACATTTCACTTCTATATTTAGTAGGAAGTGAAACAATGAAGCATAATTTTCTAACCAGGTATTCTGCGCAGATTAATTCACAAAGTGGGAACAGAAGTCTGCAATCCACTGGAATAATAATCTTTCCTATTTCAAAAGAACAGCGTTGCTGAGTTACATTTATTTACTGGGAAACCCAGGTGACATTTTAAAATTCCATGATTGTATATTTGAACTACATAAGAGCACCATGTCTTTGATAAATATTATTAATTGCAATACACTATAGCATTTGTACTTTCTGCACATTTTGCAAAATTGTAACTTGATCTAGTATTGTTCAGCTTCTCTTCATACAGCTTTTATGATAGTATGCAAGTCAAGGTTAATGTGCAGCACAGAGATACCACTCCGTCTATCCACGTTAGCTTCCTCCCACATAATCATGCACATTTTAAACAGGAAAACGAAACTCTGATTTCAGGGAAACTGCAGCTAATAAATTTGAACTAGATACAAAAATACATATATAAATATACTCAATATTGGGGAATTTTTAATGGTTGGCAGCACTCTTGTTTTTATTTTGGAGAAGTAAATATAATTTCTTTTTAGTAATGTTTAACAGTTTGCATAGCCTTAAAAATTATTTATTAGACTGTAATGGGTTTGCATGGCAAGGTTTTGGTAACAGGGGGGTTACAGGAGTGGCTTCTGTGAGAAGCTGCTAGAAGTTTCCCCTATGTCTGATACAGCCAATGCCAGCTGGCTCCAAGACGGACCCACCTCTTGCCAAGGCTGAGCCAATCAGTGACGGTGGTAGCGCCACTGTGATAACATGTTTAAGAAAGGGGAGAAGTTATTGCACAGCAGTAATTGCAGCGAGTGAGAGGAGTGAGAATATGTGAGAGAAACATTTCTGTAGACACCAAGGTCAGTGAAGAAGTGGTGGCAGGAGGTGCTCCAGGTGCCAGAGCAGCAATTGCCCTGCGGCCTGTGGTGAAGACTATGGTGAGGCAGGCTGTCCCACTGCAGCCCATGGGTGGTGGAGCAGATGGCTGCCTACACCCGGTGGAGGACCCCACGTTGGAGTAGGTGGATAGCTGAAGGAAGCTGTGAACCCATGGGAAGCCTGCACCGGAGCAGGCTCCTGGCAGGACCTGTGGCCCGTGGTGAGAGAGAAGCCCACGCTGGAGCAGGCTTGCTGATAGCGACCCCATGGGGGCTGGAGTTCAGTCGGTTCCTGAAGGACTGCACCCCATGGAGACCCACGCTGGAGCAGTTCATGAAGAGCTGTAGCCCATGGGAAGGACTAATGCTGGAGAAGTCATGGAGGACTGTCTCCTGAGAGGGACCCCACATTGGAGCAGGGGAAGTGTGTGAGGAGTCCTCCCCCTGAGGAGGAAGAAGTGGCAGGAACAACAGAGTGATGATCTGACAACAACCCCCATTCCCTGTCCCCCTGCACCGCTCAGGGGAAGGAGGGAGAGAAATGGGGAACAAAGTTAAACCTGGGAAAGGGGGGAAGGTGTTTTAAGGTTTTATTTGTCATTACTCCTCTCTGAGTTAATTGGTAATAAATTACATTTTTCCCAAGCCGAGTCTGGTTTGCCCATAATGATAAATGCTGAGTGATCTCCCTGTCCTTATCTCAACCCTACAATCCTGTTGTTATATTTTTCTCTCCCCTGTCCAGTTGAGGAGGGGGACAGTGGTAAAGCAGCTTTGGTGGGCACCTGGCATCCAGTCAGGGTCAAATCACCACATAGACATAAAAATTGATATTACAGGTAGAAGTCATAGACTGATTGTCAAAGTTACTATAAATCAACAGTTCTACATTTTATTATGCATGTGCTACTTGGAGCAACTGAGTTACTTGAAAAAATGGTAGTAAGAGCTAGTAATCTCTAATGGCTTAAAATATGAGTTACTGCAAGAAAAAAAAAATTGCTTTGACATTTTTGTTTTGAAAACTTCCAGTTTTATTAAAAGAAACTGAAATGTTGCTTTTTTTAAGCAGCTTTAATGAAGAATTCTCATTGGGGCTGAGCACATCTGCATTTTAACTTCAGAAATAAACCCCAAACCTAGGCAGTCCTACTGCACCTTTGCTAAAAATAAACAGCATTTTCCACAGGGCCAACATATTTAAAGACAGGTTATATTTTGGAAGTTCCAACCTGTATTATAATAGTGAGCTTGTAGTATTCTGTGTCTTTTGCAGTCCCTTTTTGTTATTTCTCTTCTTCATTTTGAAATAGGATATTTAAGTTTCAGACTGTGATAGAAGGGGTAAGTTTCGTAAGAAGTGTGGTTGCTTTAAAAGGCATTTACTTTTCTTACACCATTTCTTTTTCCCTTTTAATCTTTAGATTAGCACTTTAGACTTCTCTAACTAACAAAACCCCCCTAAAACTCAGAAGGCAGTGTTAATAGATGAACCCCTGATCATCTTCATTGCTTAATTCCTAGGTTTATGATTGTTATGAGCCAATCTTCAGTTGGCTCTCTGTAGGTGAGGCTAGTTGGAGGGGCTAGCTCTGAACAGTCTGGACACAAGCCAGCCCATGCCCCTAAGTCTAAGGGTCCCAGACATTTATAGACAGAGCTGTAACAGACTGTGCCTCTGTTTTCTAGCTATTTACTATTCTTCTTTATACGGTTAATTCTTATAACCTTTAGAATTTGTTTTCCCTAGTCTACAGTATGCAATATTTGTACGTTTTCACTTTGTTTTTGTTTTTGTTTTTGTTTTTTTTTTCTGTACAGTCCTATGTATTTTTTCTTAGAACCTTACTTTGTGGGAGGATTAATTTAATGAAGTACTTTTGAATGGTGCTCTCTCTTTCTCTGCTCCTACACATGCCCTGCTACAGAAATATTCCTGTTGTGTGTTATGCTTTTGGCATCTCATAAATGACTCTCATGGGAGAAAACACAATATTTGCCTTTTTCAGCTTTGTAGTAACAGAGGACTCCCAAAAGTCAATTCTGCCCTTCTGTGTTCAGCTAGGTGCTCTTGCACAAGAATGTTTGGATATATATGTGCATGTGAGCATTTATGTATATATATAATAACTGGCAAATCTCCAAGGTCTTTGACTCTAGCTTGCTCCTTTTAGAAGCCACAGAAACCTTATAATCCTCTAAAAGCCTAAATGGAAGAACAGTATTTGATTTCCACTGTTGCTAGAATTCTACACAAAACTGATACTCACACACTAAAAATAAATATTAAATTAAAAAAAAAAAAAAAAAGAGATCTAAGTGAAGAAATAGTTGTTTCTATTAATGAGATGGAAAAGTTTGTGACCTGTTATACAGTTTTGTTAGCCAAATTGTCCTTGACAAAGCAGTGGAATATTTTTATTTTCACTGATGATACACAAACTCTAAGAAACAGGAGGTAACAGAGATGTTAGAAAAAAACAGAGCTCTCAGATCACTGCCTGATGGGCCTTTGAAGGAGTCACCCAAAGCCTTGAGGAGGTTCAACCACAACTTCGGAACTGATAAAAATAAGGAAGCATGAGTACAATGGGTCTCATGGGAAAAGGCAAACTTATCCTGGGATATTTGAAGGGGCTTGTTGGAAATGAACAAAACTTACTATGTGATGCTTAGGGGGAAGGCCAAAGGCAAGGTGAAGGAGAGGTTAAGATAGATTGAGGACAACAAATGTGGGACTAGAGGAGATAAAGGTGGCGGGTGCATGTAAACAAATTGCTGATTGATGCTGTTTTCTGGCCAATCCCTCGGCCTGATTACCACAGTCTGTCTTCTTAGTAAACTCTATTCCTGTGCATGATACTAGCAAACTTCAAACCAGACTAGCTGTTAAGTAGGCTAAGAGGTCTGGGCTGTTATCTTGGTTTTAGCAAATGTGCAGTGAAGCACATAGAATGCTTCTTGAGTCAGACACCATTATCTCTTCAAAATAATTGTGATAATTATCTGTTGGAAGGAAGAGTCTCAAAATTGTTTCTAAAGTTGGGCAGTGATCAAAAGTATTTTTGTATGTATGCCTTAATTCTCTACTACATTGAAGTCCCATTTACCCCATTTTAGTATCTGTAAAAGAATCAGACCTCTCCTGTCTAGAACTGTTTCACAAGAATATGACTTCCTTTTCTGCTCCTTCTGATTCACTTCCTTTTATAATATTGAAGTCCATGTAAAATGCTGGTGTCTGGCTATGGTTGTGAAAAATGTAAAATGAAGTTGCAGCCTTATATTAAGTTCAATATATGGAATGTAATTAGGAAAATGAAGTACCAAGGAGTGGCATTGCAACCTTCAGGGTACTAAAATGGACGCACAAGGGACAGAAGATAGGTATTTCTGAAACGGTGGCTCACTTGGATTTAGCTTCTGAACTTGCAACTGCAAGTATGTGACTCTCACTCCTATATTCAGACAGCTGTGCTCTCTGTTACCATTTCTGACTCTACTCTTTTTTGTTGAAAAGGTAGCCTTACAGTCCTGACACTGCCGACATGCTGTGTAATAACTTTGTGGACAGGGCAATTTTTCGAGAGCGGAGACCTGCATTTTGGCACTCAACCTAAATCACCTCTGAGTTGGCAACTTCTGCTGTAGGTTAGGGTCGAGTGAGTGGGACCTGCTTCTCTATTTCCTGTTGAACCCTCTTTGCATCCAGGAAGTTCATATGCACAATATCGTGAGGAAAGCTTCATGAGACAACATGTTTCTGCAGCTGGTAATTAGGACTCTTAGCTGTGCCCAGCAAGACTCAATGTTTTCACTGCTATTCCTTTGTTTGTGCATTTTATATAATTTTAATGTTAAAGAAAATGTCAGTCTATAAACCCCTAAAATAATTCAGAGTAATGAATTTAGGACCATGATCCCTGTTTGACACTTTTGGATAATGTTAATGAAAAAAAAAAAAAGATAAAAGCATAGTGCAAAGATAGAACAATTTAAACATTGCAATAATTATCAGCTCTGTCTGGATGAATGATGATAACATATCTCATTAACATCCAGTACACTTCAGCATAATACTAGGCTAAAGAACACAGTACATCTTAAGCTAAACTCCAGAAGGGATATATACATGTGATACATTATCAAGCACAGCAAAAGAAAGTTAGCAAGGTAAAAATAGTCATTGCTTCTATGCAAAGAAACAGGCTATGAGTCATTTTCTACACTTTACAATTAGACGTAGTTTTCAAAATCACACTTCTTACCTCACTTGTACAGCTTGTCCTACCAGCCAAAATAAAATGCCTAAGGAAACATGTAAACTATTTCATGAAGAAACCATTGCTCTGAAGAATTCTCTTTGCTATGTCATTCCTTTTTTATTGTGGTAACCTCAGGGTCTTTTGATTTATGCATCAATGAATATTTCAGATCTTTAAGGTTAAAAGGAGCCTATCACCCACACATTTTGGGTTTTAAAATGGTAATTTTGAATTGAATTGAAAATACTTTTTTTTTTGATACAGTGAAACTGTAGAGGTAAAAGGAACATTTTTTTTTTTTTTTTAAATAATTTATCCTCTTCTACTGTTGAAGTACCTGATGGACATCCCAGGCTGGATGTAGCCACAAAGATGATGAAAAGCTTTGCAGAAATCCCCGGGTTATAATCCTAAGCACAGTAAGGAAAAGAAGAGTGGAAGACTGCTGGTCTATTTGCCACCTTCCTTCCTCATCTTTGGTCCTGTAGAAGATCCCCCAGTTCTTTAGCGTCCCTCTGTTATAGGCACCACTGATAGAAGTGATCCTAAAAACTCTCCTCAAGTCCAGGCAGTCATCATGCACATTGCATTTGTCAGCTAATATAATACTCGTTTTCTTGGCTGACAGGACATAGTGCTCATCTTAGAAGTGTCTTGTTAAGCTCTTTTACACAAGCCATGAATTTGCTCAGTTCCTACATTCTTAAGACTAAGCATGAGTCTAAGTGTGACTGTCTTTGGGAGAACACAACCCACTGCTCCCGTTTTCTTCTTTCTGAAACTGGAAACAGAACCTCTGCCAGTCACAGAGCAATCCCTGACAACCTCCTCCCAGCTGGCCTGCCTTCCTGCCAGCATGAAGTACATCGCCACTGCCAGACCCAGTCCAAAGGCTTTTTTCAAGTTTTTTGGGTATTTTGGGATGGGTTTTTCTAGCAACAGAAATTTACCAAACCATACCATTCTCTACAGTCAGCCATTTCAGGCACTGCTTTTCTGTAAAATGAAAAATATTGGCATACATGTATTACTGTTCAGCGGCTATGGAAGGAGAAGTAGGATACTTTATAACCTGCTCAAAAGCCTCTTCAAAAACTACATTTTTCTCAGGTCTGCAGGGCCACCCAAAGGAATGGGAAAAGGATCACTGAGATGATCAGTAATGCACAGGTGAATGTAGATGAATCTTTTCCGCTTGAGTTCATGCTAAGATATGATGCCACTAGTCATTGCTTAAGGGAGTAGAACAATGACAAGACAAAAAGTAGATTCAGAAAGTGATTTTTTATGTACCATTCTTTTGCAAATTTGTTAGAGTTAGTTCTGGGAGTTTCTGTTGAGATTTAGCAAAAGCATTTGCGGTGTGACACGTCCCCCCTTATTGCACATAGAGGAAAAATTGCAAAGTCGTGGGCTGGTTTTCAGTGGAATAAACAAGCTTGTGACAATGATGAGGATTTAATAGAGTGCTGAGATCATGCATCTTTTACCAAATAACAGGATGCATCTCTCCTCTGATTTTTGTGAATAAAGAAGAAAGTGGGAATGACATAACAACCAGAATGCCTAGAAGGTTGAACACGTATCAAGTATTAGTTACAGTTATTTGTTCCTGGAAATTTATCTTCTTATGAATGAGAAATATATTATGTGCAATTTAGCTATCTGCTAGAAAGAACAGGGAGACAGTTGGGTTTTTTTAATAAAAGGAACTAGATAGTCTTTATTTTGAAATCTGCAAACCGAATTTCAGAAATAGCCCAGTACTATAGTACAAGAACTTCAGTATGATATTTTATTTATTTATTATATGTGTGTGTTATGACATAGTAATTTAAACCAAAGAGATTAAATAAGAGGAGGCAAAATACTTGAAAAAATGGTCAACATATTTGTAGTTCTAAACTAAAAATATATTAAAAATATATTTAAAAAATTAAGACAAAAGAGTTTACAAAAAATGTGATTTCAGCGTTTTGTTAAGTAATTGATGTTTTCATATCAGACCTTACTAAAAGGAAACCCTCCAAAAGCATAGAAAAATATGGAATGTCCTGTTTGTTATTTGTCCTCTAGACACTTATATCTCAGTACAAGTTTCACAGATACTTTGCATGTATTATAGAACAAGAAGGTATGATCTCACCAGAAGATTTTACACTGAATTTTAGAAATGACAGTATCAAAAGGGCAAAAATTGGGATCAAAAGGTTTTCAATAGTAGAGATGAGATCAAAATGCACTAACCCCTCCCCCCCCCCCCGTATTATTTAATTCTCCAAAGTTCTAAATATTTTTACTGTTAAATATGACTAATGGAAGAGGTTTATGGCAACATGAATTTGTGGAATTTTGGAAGATAAGGCCTTCAGATTCTTAAATTAATACAGACACAAAATATTGTTTCATTGACACCTCTGAAGAAGACAGAATATTTTTCACCAATGCTTCCACCATGTGAGTATGTGGAATATGTACAATTACATGTAGAATTCTTGCATAACAAAGCTATGCATTTTAAATCTGGCTCAGACTTTAATTCATTATTTCAGCTTTGATCCATCTTGTATACAGTACCTTATCATATAGAAATAGCATGTGTCATAAATTAGATAAGTCTCTCAGTGGGAAAACACCAAGGATCTTCCTGTAACTTTTATTTTAAGGAGACTAAAATAAAGGATTCTCTTGGGTAAACTAGATTACCATATTTTCACAGACTAGTTAAAAGTATAAAATCAAGTAGAAGGTACAGTTAATAATACCACATATGCAAATAAGCAGATGCATGATAATCTGGTCATCTGTTTCCAAGAGAAAGACTTACAGAATATCTAAAATTGGATTAGAAGATCTTTTGGACTATTGTGGATTAGGAGAAGGAGAATCCTTGGGTGATCCAAGAGGCTGGTGATAGAAGAACATGCTGCCACTACCTGTAGGGCTCTCCATGAAATCCAGTCCAGGTCAGCAGTGGTTAGGAATGTAAATTTATTTAAAAGGAAAATCAACTTTAACCTCATTTCTTGAACTGTAATATAAAACATGTTTCTTTAGGAGCTCTTACAAAACAAGTGAAGAGTCTGCCCTTTTAATCACAGATGATTGAGTCATGACCCACCTAACCTTTCCTCTGAGCCTTGGCAGCAACTACTGTTTTGCCCTTTGTGGAGTACTACTATGCTGTGGAGCAAGTAATATGGCCTGGTAAAGGGAGTTTTACAGAGGAAAACATGTGCTTTGCAGGACCAGCACTATATATATTTGAGGGGGTTTAGTGCAGTTTAGCTCCAGTCTGATCCTATGGACTGAGTGACAGTTAGCTGTTGGAGTGTATTAGGTACACTCCTGCAGTGACACCTCCAGTTCAATTTCATCCAATTGAGCTAAAGCCAAGTAAAAGAGGATGACTGGAAAATTCCCTTCAAAAGTTCCTTCAGAGTTTGGGGGAAAAAAAAAGCTAACAGTAGTCTGTCCTTCAGGTATCCAAGGTATCATCTCACCTTTCATCTCACAGTGAATGAGTGAGAAGGAAAAGTGCAGTCTAATGGAGGATATACTAGGAGTCCAAAATTCTCTGCTAACTCTTAGCTGAAAGGGGTAGGAAGACTATCCAGTTTCTGACAAAACCTAATTGTAAAAATAGACAGACTTGAATGAAAGGAAGACTTCCAAATGCATTTCATGATATAAGCACCATGCTTTCTAGACACACTTACCTTTATAGAAATTTCAATGGACTGAAACAGAGCTGGGTATAAGAAGGAGATCAGATGGCTAGAAAGAAATAAATGAATACAAACAGAAATTTTTCCACTCCTAGACTGGTCAGTATTATCACAGAATCATAGAATGCTCAAGGTTGGGAGGGACCTCTGGTGGTCATCTTGCCCAACCCCCCTGCTCAAGCAAGGCCACCTAGCGCCAATTGCCCAGGACCGTGTCCAGGCAGCTTTTGAGTATCTCCAAGGATGGAGACTCCACAACCTCCCTGGGCAACCTGTACCAGCGCTTGATCACCTTCAGAGTGAAAAAGTGTCTCCTGATGTTCAGAGGGAACTTCCTGTGTTTCAGTTTATGCCCATCACCTCTGGTCCTGTCACTACGCACCACTGAAAAGAGCCTGGCTCCCTTTTCTTTACACCTTGCTTTCAGATATGTCTACGTATTGACGAGATTCCCCTGAGCCTCCTCTTCTCTGGGCTGAACAGTCCCAGCTCTCTTACCCTTTTGTTGTAGAAGAGATGCTCCAGTCCATCATCATCAGGGCCCTTCACTGCAGTCTTTCCAATAGGTCCATGTCTCTCTTTCTGTGCTGGGGAGCCAAGAACTGAGCCCAGCACTCCAGATGTGGCCTTACCAGTGCTGAGTGAGGAGGAAGGATCACCTCCCTCAATGAGAGTGGCAACGCTCGTTCTAATACAACCCTAGATACTGTTAGCCTTCTTTGTGTCAAGGGGACATTGCTGTCTCATGTCCACCAGAACTCCTGGGTCCTTTTTTGCAAAGCTACTTTCCAGCTGGTGGTCCCCAAGAACATAGCAGTACATGTGGTTGTTCCTCCATAGGTGCAGGATTTTGGACTTCCCCTTGTTGAACTTCATGATTTTCTGTCAACCCATTGCTCCAGGTTGTCTAGTTCCTTCTGGATGGTAACCCTCTGGTGTATCAGTCACTCCTCCCAATTTTTTTTTTGTTCATCATCAGCAAACTTGCTGAGCATACACTCTGCTCCATCATCTAGATCATTAATAAAGGTGTTGAACAAGATTGGACCCGGTATTGACTCCTTGGGCACACAGCTAGTTACTGGCCTACCATGACCACCACCCTCTGGACCCATCTGTCAACCAGTTTTCAGTCCACCTCACTGTCTGCTCATCCAGCCCATGCTACATCATCTTGTCTATGAGTATCTTAAAGGACACAGTATCACAAGCCATACTGAAGTCAAGACAGAATATCCGCTGCTCTCCCCTCATCTATGAAGCCAGTTACGTCATTGTAGAAAGTTATCAGGTTGATCAAACATGATTTTCCCTCGATGAATATATGCTGACTACTCCTGATGATTTTCTTATCCGGCGAAACCGGAAGCAACATACAGTTCCCGAGGAACATGACAACGGCGGAGGTAAACTCGACGGCTGAGCACTAGATCAAGGCGGATGGGGGCATCCCCAGAGCCAGGGAAAGCAGAGGACGAGCCCAGAGATCCGGCAGCTCTCGCGAACAGGGCTGACGTGGCTTCAGTGTTGCCAGGAGCAACCGTGAGAGATTTAAATGGCCTCAGGGAGCGCCAGCAGCCAGGGTGGGCAAACAGGTCGTGACGCATCAGCCAGGGCGTGGAAGTTCAGTTCAGTTGTTTTGTTCGGTTCGGTTTGGTTCGTGCGGCAGTTTGGTTCGCTCAGGGAGGGCCCTCCATCCTTCTTGTAGGCCAGCAGCCCAGGGAAGTGCTCCAGGTCTCTGCCAAAATGGCGGGCACTGGCCTCAGAGCTAAACCCAGTGCTGCTACAGGGAAAACCCCAGAGATGTTTGATGCATCCACCCAGACAGAGCTGGTAAAGGAAGGAGATTTCAATTCAGGTGGTAGGTTGCAATGAGAGCCCAGACCCTTCACCTGGTGAAAAGTTAAGCACCTGCATGGGGTGCGAATGGGTTGAGGATCTTTTATGTCAGGTGGCAGAGCTGCATGAGACAGTCAAAAGGCTGCATAGTATTAGAGGAGCTGAGACAGAGATAGATAGGTGGTTTCAGAACCATGTTCCTGTAGCAGACACTATTGAGAATGAGGCATCTTGGACCCTGCTGACCCACAAAAGCAGGGCTCTGCTTCAGTCCCCAACCTCCAGCATCACAAGTAAAACCAGGTATGGAGCTTTAACAGCTATAGACACCCATGAGCAAACACAGCAAGGAGAAACTACACCAGCAGCACACAGTAGATACCGGCACAAGAAACAAGAAGTGCTCATAGTGGGTGACTTTCTATTAAAGGGCACTGAGGTGTCCATCTGCTGACCTGACAGAGAGTCATGGGAGGTATGCTGCCTTCCAGGAGCTAAGATCCGAGATGTAGCTGAGAGGGTGCCACAGCTTGTCAAGAGCACAGACTACTATCCACTGTTACTCTTTCATGTAGATATGAATGATGCTGCAAGTAAGAACCTGGGTAGAATCAAGAAAGATTATAAAACCCCATGAGGAAAGTGAAAAATATTGGTGCCTAGGTTATGTCTTCCTCCATTTTACCAGTTGGAGGAAAGGAGGCAGTCAGAAATAGAGGAATAATGCACATCAAGTTCTGGTTATGTGGCTGGTGCTGTCCTGAGGGGTTTGGGTTTTATGACAATGGGACATTCTATGACTGTAACGTGTTAGGAAGGGATAGAATCTACCTGTCTGGAAGAGGCAAGAGTATCTTTGGCAGCAGGCTGGTCAACTGGTGAGGCAGGCTTTAAACTGAAGGCCCCAGGCATTGGGATCCAAAGTGGCAATGCTCATACAAGTGTGTCCAATTGGGGAAGAAGCAGCAACAAATGTTCCTTAGCTGCCTGCCAAGATGAGAACCAGAAGCCCAACCACCTCGAGGGTGTGTATGGCTATGGTGGATCCTCCTGTATCCCTCCAGCAAAACTAACATGCTTGACTACTGCTCTGAAATGCCTTTACCCCAACGCACACAGTATGGGGAATAAGCAGGAAGAGTTACAGACCTATGCGCAGTCTCAGGGCCATGGTCTCATTGCAATCACAGACATATGGTGGGATAGCTCACATGACTGGAATGCTCTCATGGATGGCTATATACTTTTTTGGAAAAGTGGGCCAGCAAGATGAGGTGATGGAGTTGCTCTTTATGAGAGAGAGGACCTGAAATGTATCAAGCTCTGCCTAGGCAGGGATGAAGAATGAGTCAAGAGCTTATGGGTAAGACTTAAGGGGCAGGCCAATATGGGTGACACTGTTGTAGGTGTTCACTAAAGGCCACTGGATCAGGAGGATGAAGTCGGCGAAGCCTTCTACAGATAGCTGAAAGCAGCCTCACAATCACAGGCCCTGGAGGACTTGTCATGGGGGACTTCAACTACCCTGATATTTGCTGGAAAAATAACGGAGCCAAGCACCAACAGTGATAACTTTTTGACAAAGGTGGTGAAGGAACCAATGAGGAGAGGTGTGCTGCTGGACCTTGTACTAGCAAACAAAGAAGGACTGGTCAGGCATGTGAAGGTTGGGGATAGCCTTGGCTGTAGTGACTATGAGATGGTGGAGTTCAGGATCCTGAACGGAAAAAGCAGGGCAATAAATAGCGTTGCAACCCTGGACTTCAGATTAGCCTCTTCAAAGATCTACTTGGAGGAATCCCATGGGCTAGGGCTCTAGAACATAAGGTGGTTGTCCAAGAGAGCTGGTTACTATTCAAGCACCACCTTGTCCAAGCTTAATTGGTGCATCCCTATGAGGAAGGAATCAAGCAAACAAGGCAGGAGGACTGCTTGGATGAACAAGTAGCTTCTGGAAAAACTCAGAGGGAAGAAGGAAGTTTACAGCATGTGGAAAAAGGGACTGGCCACGTAGGAGGAATATAGGAATGTTGTCAGAGTACGCAGGGATGCAACAAGGAAGGTTAAGGCCCACTTGGAATTAAATCTGGCTAGGGATGTCAAAGACAACAAGAAGGGCTTCTTCAAATACATCAGTAGCAAAAGGATGATTAGGGAAAATGTGGGCCCGCTGCTGAATGAGGTGGGTACCCTGGTGACAGAGGATATGGAGAAGGCAGAGTTACAGAATGCTTTCTTTGCTTCAGTCTTTACTGCTAAGGCTGGCCCTCAGGAATCCCGGAACCTGGAGTTAGGGAGGAAGTCTGGAGAAAGTAAGACTTTCCCTTGGTTGAGGAGGATTGGGTTAGGTATTTTTTATGCAAACTAGATACCTGTAAATCCATTGGCCCCAGTAGGATGCACACACAAGTGCTGAGTGAGCTGACAGTTGTTATTGCTAAGCCACTCTCCATTGTCTTTGAAAAGTCGTGGAGGACAGGAGAGGTGCCTGAGAATGGGAGGAAAGCCAGTGTCACTTGAATCATCAAAAAGGGAAAGAAGGAGGACCTGGGAAACTAGAGGCCAGTCAGCCTTACCTCCATTCCTGGAAAGGTGATGGAACAGCTCATTCTAGCTGTTATCTCTAAGCGTGTGGAGGAAAAGAAGATTAGCAGGAGTGGTCAACATGGATTCACCAAGGGGAAATTGTGCCTGACCAATCTGATAGCCTCTTACGATGGCATCACTGGCTGGGTGGATGAGGGGAAAGCAGTGGGTGTTGTCTACCTCGACTTCAGCAAGGCTTTTGACACTGTATCCCATCACATCCGCATAGGTAAGCTTAGAAAGTGTGGGTTAGATTAGTGGACAGTGAGGTGGACTGGGAACTGGCTGAAGGACATTGCTCAGAGGGTTGTGATCAGTGGTGCTGAGTCCAGTTGGAGGCCTTAACTAGAAGTGTTCCCCTGGGGTCAGTACTAGGTCCAGTCTTACTCAACTTATTCATCAGTGACCTGGATGAAGGACAGAGTGTACCCTCAGCAAGTTTGCTGATGATACAAAACTGGGAGGAGTGGCTGATACACCAGAAGGCTGTGCTGCCATTCAGTAAGACCTGGACAGGCTGGAGAGTTGGGCAGAGAAGAACATAATGAGGTTCAATGAGGGCAAGTGTAGGGTCCTGCATCTGGGGAGCAATAACCCCATGGACCAGTACAGGGGTTGACCTGCTGGAGAGCAGCTCTGCAGAGAAGGACGTGGGAGTTCTGGTGGGCAGCAAATTAACCATGAGTCAGCAATGTGCCCTTGTGGCCAAGAAGGCCAATGGCATCCTGGGGTGCATTGAAAAGAGTGTGGCCAGCAGGTTGAGTGAGGTGCTTCCCCCACCTCTATGCTGCCCTGATGAGGCCACATATGGAGTGCTGTCCAGTTCTGGGCGCCCCAGTTCAAGAGGGACAGGGAACAACTGGAGAGAGTCCAGTGGAGGGCTATGAAGATGCTTAGTGGACTGGAGCATCATTCTTACAAGGAAAGGCTGAGACCTGAGTCTGTTTAGCCCGGAGAAGAAACAACTGAGAGGGGACATTATCAATGCTTATAAATATCTAAAGAGTGGTTGTCAAGAGGATGGGGCCAGAGTTTTTTTCAGTGATGCCCAGTGACAGGACAAGGGGCAATGGACACAAACTAGAAAACAGGAAGTTCCATCTGAACATGAGGAAAGTCTTTACTCCGAGGGTGACAGAGCACTGGAATAGGCTGCCCAGAGAGACTGTGGAGTCTCCTTCTCTGGAGGTATTCAAAACCTGCCTGGATGAGATCCTGTGCAAGCTACTCTATGTGAACCTGCTCTGGCATGGGGATTGGACTAGATGATGTTTCAAGGTCTCTTCCAACCCCTAACATTCTGTGATTCTGTCCTTCGTACTCCTGGGAATGCTTTCCAAGATTAGTTGTTCCATCACCTTCCTAGGGATGAAGGTAAGGCTTACCAGCCTATAATTCTTATTGCCTTCATTGTTCTGTTTAAATTAGGAGAGCAGTGAGTTTACTGAACTTACCTTTTTTTTTTTTTTTTCCTCCATTGCACAATGGACATGAACCCAGTAACCAATTTTGGAGACTTGATATAATCAGAAACTGAAATACAGGAATCCAGATTTCCAGACACTTACATAACTGCCAGATTTTTGTTGAGGTGCATTTCTCAGGAATATTAGCAAATATTTCATAGGTAACACTGAATAAGTTAGTTGCCTTAATACATATCCCTAGTGAACAGAATTCCATTAAAAAGAAGTGTCACAGTGAAGAATCCATCATTTTGTGAACTGACTTAGCATATTGAGTTAGCATTAAATATTACTTTTTAAGCAGATTTTTAAGGGGGGCTAAATTTGAAATTACAATGGTGTTCTGTGATTAGGTTTAGGATCCTCTGTAGAGTGATATATGAAAAAAAAAAAAAAAAGGCATTATTGGTATGTCAGCCCTCTTTCCCATTTATTTATTACACTTGTAGATAACAGTTAGTCTTTAAAAGTAGGTCTCCAAATTTTCCAGCATTATACATTTCAACTATACTGTATATGTACTTTTTTACTACACTGTTTTGTTTAAATGAAGTAAAAATAACCAGGAAAATAAAATTGAACTTTTCTTGTCTCTGAACTGGATAATATAAAAATAGCTGGGAGAAAACTCTTCATATCATACAGCTCACTGATGTCCAATAACATACAGGATACGTTCCGAGTTTATTGAGTTAGGTGATAAAACTTATAAGTCATTGCAACAGAGGGAATATTTTTAGTCATCTTGTTTGAATCTGATCAGCAGAATGTCTGCCAGATATTGAAAGAATTGTTTTTAAAACAGCAGAAATAAAACACTGTCTAATCCTTAAGGTGCAGTAAAAAGAGTTCTGAATGCATCTGTAAACGTTCTGGACACATAATACAAAGGGGATCACATTTTTCTACAGAATAATAAAAAAAGAGAGAAAAGAAATAGAATGAGGTGAGGAAGAAACAGGTGAGGTAATAAAATGAAGACCTGCGAAATTATTTACTTATCTCTGGGGAAAGCACTGGAACCCCAAAGAATAACAGTATTATTGTGTTAACAACAGCACATTTTGATTCCACATGCATTTTATATATTCATTTTCAAAAACAGAATCTACTTCAAAATGCTTTCCTTTGGTAATCTGTGATTTTTAATACTTTTAAAAATATGTTGATAAATGTGGAAAGGCTTACCAAGGATGTGTTTTATTATCTGAAAGTTACATATTTGCTGCAAATTATTGCTGTTAAAAGTAGGTTTTTCTAAACCAGGTAAATAATCAACTTTCAAAAAATACAAACATTAGTGACGGAAAAAGAGAATGAAATTTAATAGAATACAGTGTGCATAATCTCTGACTTTTCAGTATTTTTAGTATTTTCTTAATAACACAGCAAGTATGTTTACATCAGTCAGTCATTCTTTTTTTTGTACTGCAAAAAGTTCTGATATGAATCAATCAACACAAAATTAAATACAAGAATGCATTGACTTTTTAAAACTGTTGTCTATCCAGCTTTATAAAATGAAATCTTTGCTTATGCATATTTTGAAAAAATAGGTATTTTATTTTAAAAAACACAATTTGAGCTTATTGAGGGAAAGTAATGAGGAAAATTGCCTTATAATATTTTCCTGGTTTTGAAGTCTCTTTGCATAGACTATTCAATAAAAAATTGGAAGAGTACATACACGGTTTTTTCTTCTGTAGACTAAATCTTCCCCATTTCTTTTGCTAATATTTTTTTCATATTTATTATTACTGTTAATAAGCTTCCATCTTACATTGTCTGTTTTTTCCTGTTCAAAGCACATATGTTTTTTTATGAAGGAACTAAATTTCATTCATACTACAGCTGCATGAAGTTTTGCAGAAAGATAAAGAACCTCCATATGCAGAAATTATGTCTGATGCTTAGAAATTATAAATCAGAATTCAGAAATTTCTAAATTTGACAGTCGATGATTTTATGACCATTTATCAGATAGCAAATTTTTTGAACATTAAGTGATCTTTCTTCTATATCTTAAATTTATAGACAGTACTTTATTGCCAAATTTGTTTCTGTATAATTTCACTCTGTTAATACTATGAATTTGGCTTCATATTTCCTAGCAGATGATTGACAGATTAATAAATTCTGACTAGCTCTGCTACTTTTGTTTTTTCACTCTTTCATGTAAAGCAATTTCAGCTTTCTTAATGCTTCCAGATCGATCATTCTTTTATTAAGGACAGAGATGACATTGCCCTGAAAGATTGTATTAGAACCTTTTGAACATGGGTAAGATCAGGTTTCTGATTTAAACTTTGTAACTGGGGCACATTTTTACTCAAGTATGAGTTTATTGATATAATATATATAAAAATTAGTTTCATGTCACATTGCCTCCTATAAATTCAGGTGCTTACAGCACATCAGGACTGCAAATCTTTTTGTTCCAGAGCATTAGAAGAAGTTCTGTGCAAAAAAAATATTCTTCTAAAAAAGAAGGATTTCTGCAAACTCAGTGTCTGAGTCTAGCAAAATAGTAACAAAAAGTACTAAAAGATCTCTGGGACAGAGGCTATGTTTTGCCCTCTGTCTACAGAGAGAAGAACATAGCTGGTGCTAATACTGTGATCCAAATAATAAAATGAATGGTTGGCCAGCTTTGCAAGAACTATTTGGGGGTTTGGGTTTTTTTGTTTGTTTGTTTTTTAAATGCTCAAATAAAATGTGTCTGGTGGTACTCAAAAGCACACTGAAACACCTGTTATGAATGAAAGGGGAAGCTGAATGTTGAATGCTCTTTGTATGGATATAATACTTAACCAATAATCTCAAGGACAGGCAGCCAGTCTCAACTACTTGTGCAGCCTCCCTCCATAACCAGTGAGAAGAATGGACAAATCTTGGACAGGATGTATTGGTCTCTGAATTGTCTCTCTCTTGTTATTGGGGTGCTTATCACCAAAAGTTTATATAAGTAGAGCAGAGTTCACTAGTTTTGTTAAAGTACCTAACAAATAGCAGGTACTTAACACATTGAAAATTAAAGTACTTAGACAGAATGAATTCTCTGGTGCCTGTATTCTCAGTTTCTTCTATTAGTGGTTGTTCCATTTGTGTTTTCTTAACAAACAACTGGGATTGAATACCGCTTTGTTCTCAGTAGACACTTAAGGTACCCCCAATCTGTGTGTTCAGAAGTTCCCTATCAGAAGTGTCTCAACAATAGTCTGTTTTGAACAGGCCAGGATATTTACCTTATTATCTGTTCTCAACACAACAAGATGATATGAAGAAGTGAGAAAGGTGTTATAGTAGGTAGGATGCTGTAACTCAGGTGCACCCAGCTCTTACTGGAGGTGGTTGATTTAATACGCTTGCAGTTCATGGTGTTATAACTACACAGAATAAATACAATTTTTTACAATCTGTTAGTTACAGAAATATACCAAAACTATTGTAACAAAAAGTGTTGCACCACATGATTTTACAACGCTAAGATGAAACTAAAACAAGCTGGCAACAGTCACCCCTAGTCGTTCTCCAAGCAGACCAAGAATATTCCACACAAAGCCCAGGAATTCTTGAGGGCTGCTAGCAGTAAGAAGACCATTTTGAGCCTATAGGGCTGCAAAGCCTGGCACTGTCAGAAGACTGGGTTACATTTTGTACTTGGCTTGTCAAGTACACAGTTCTGAAGTCACAGCAATGACAAAAGTCACATTACATTTTTCTTATGGTTTAATCACTTGTAATTTTTACCTTTAAAACTATGCTACAGTTCTTAACTTTTTGAAGAACAAAATCATACAAAATACTGTTTACAATGTCTTCTCTGTCATATATCTCCTGTAATATTTTACACATAAAAAGTAGTGAATAGATTTTATTTTTCTAAATTCCACTTTTTGGTTTACCTATGGAGGATTGAAGGAGAATATATTTGTTTATTTCAGTAAAATAGTGGTCTGGTAGGAAACTCCTTTCTCTTCCCACCTCCCCCTCTGTCTGATGAAAAAGGTGGAGTGTTGAAATGCCTCTCAGACATCTCTTGCCTATTGGTGCTTCACTAACATTTTGATCAATATGTCTGCCTCTTCATCCCAGGAGACACAGAAGGTAGGAAATTACTAATTGGTGATGCAGTTCAGAAGATCACATGAATTTTTCTGCCATAGAAAAATGAGCACTTTGTGTTTCACTACTGCTGTGAGGTTGACTTGAGATTTGCCTTCCCAAACCAAACTGCAAAAGGCTTTTTTTATTTATTTCTGTTTGAAGATAAAAGTTTTTTCATGTGATTATCCTTGTTTTCTGTTGTTTGATACAAGGAAAATCTTGTTTCGCTGGTAGCTCTGCTGTGTGATAAGCTGGGCACTTTTCTGATAACTGAAGCTCCATGGATACACATTAATCCATAAATCTTAATTTACAGGCATTTCCTTAGAAGTGCAGTTGATGTTTATTTGTTATTGACACAACATAGCTGCTATAGTTATGAACAATTAATGTTTTAAGTGCTCAAGTGCTGCTTATATTCATTGCAGTTATTTTCTTCTCTTAGATCTCAAATTTTCCTTTAACAATATTTTTGATACATAAACCTTGAGTAGACTAATATTTCATTACTGTACTGTATTCAACACTAGCTTCACTTTTAAAATTAAATTTGGGGATATCTGGTGGCCTGAAATATTGCCATGAAAATTAGATTGTGTGATTGCATAAAACAATGTATTAATTGTAATGAAATATTAACATATATCAAAATCCAGCAAAAGCCTTATTGTTCCTTAATTTTCAGATCATATTTCAGCAGACTTCAAATGATGTTTCTTACGTTTCCTTAAAATCAACTCTGCAAATGAAAATTGAAAAGCAACCTGCCCAATTTTATCTTGTTTTCATGGAGATAATCAGATTATCAGATGATCTGAATAGTTCATTGTCACTGAGTTAAAAAAGGCTTTACTGTGTTGAAGAAATTGATTCAGTTACTTCTCCAGTGCTTACTGATAACTGCCTCAGCACATAACAGTCATAGTTCAGTTCTGAACCAGAAGTGCTGGGCCAAAATAGGATCTCTTTTACTGTGAAGTAATGCAGGGGCTTCAGTAGGCTAGGTAAAATGAATAGTAATTGACCTTTACAAGAAAATGCTTTTCTTGGATTTCTACAAGCAGAGTGCTTCAGACCAGGGAATCTAGTATGACAATTTAGATTTCCTTAGTGTTATGAAAGTTGTCCCTCTTTACATTGCCATGTGGTCTAGCCTCTAGATGGATGCCACGCTACATAAACTACAACTGTATTCTTTTGCCTAGCTACGTTTCTCTTGGACACAGTGGTTCTCCATAGCCTACACACAAATATTGACTTCATACTCTCTTGTCTAGATATTTTCTTAAGTATGATAATTACACATATAGCAATTAATCTATTTTTTAACTTTTGATGTTTTGTTCTACTGCCTGGAATTATAAACAGATAGTAAATCTTTCATTAACTAGAAAGATTCTTCATGAATAAAGAACCCTGATTATATAAAAGTATACGATTTTGAGATTTCCTTTTGCATTACACTCAGCTGACTATTTGAAGAAATTAGATTAGCTAATATGAGTTAAAAAAAGAATCTTGGTTATGTTAACCTACTGGGCAAATTTTTTTTTGTTTTTTGGGTTTTTTTTTTAAACTGTGCCATGAAGAATTAAAGAAAATTAGTACGAATTTCTAGTAATTAAGTACTGATGGCAGGAGATTTAATGACAGTCATTGTCTTCAGAAATCTAGTACAGAAGGTATTCACATAGATAACCTTTTCATATTCAGGTCCCGGTTCAAGTTACAATGAAACTGGGACTTGAATACTAAGCGCATGTGTGTGTAAAATTAAGTACTTACTTAAATATTAATCATACAATGAAAAGTCTTACATGCCTACACCTATGCCTACACCTACAACTAGACCTAGACATAGACCTAGACCTATTTTACCCTAGAAAATGTCATGACTGGTTCATTTTTCACTGTTCTACTTAAAAATTATAGTAAAGGGGAACTGATTTCATGTTCCTTAAGTAACTGAAAGGTAACATCAGTGTAGGTATTGCTGCAAATTCCTTGGAATACTGCACCATTGATACTGCTTACTTTTCTTCGAAGCCAAAGGAGAAAAGCACAGATTGTTACTGACTTGGGGAAGAAGAAAGCTGATCCATGCCAAGAACATTTTATCGTTGGTACTTGTTAGATGTCAGCTGTGCATTCTGGAAGATGAAGCAGTCCCCTAGGTGTTAAGTCCATACCAGTATACCCATATTTCAAAATTACTTGGAGACCATAATTGATTTTAGTATTTTCACATCATGAAGCACCACCTCAGAAATGAGCCACCAAAAGTATCTGTGGCTTTGTCTACAGAGCAAACCTGAACACCTACTTTAGAACAGATGGTTAAATTTGGGCACAAATCCCACTCTATGCTGCTTAGGTATTTCAGCATGTTCTTCCTTGAGTTATGTTGCACTCTTACACTTGGATGTCAATGGGTAGAATTCCTTTCACAGTCTGTTTCGTTCCTTTCACAGTCATATAGGCTTGTTCTGTAGTCAAAGGGAAGAAATACACCCTTTCAGAGGATGATTCTTCCCAAGTATTTGAGACTTTTAACTTCAGATGGGATGAATCACCTTCTGGAGGTGTTTCTCTGTCTTTCTATAAAAGAAGAAAGTGAAATGATAGGTTTACAGTAGCTTACTAATTCTTCAGCAGCTAAATATATTTGCGATTAATTCCAATCAAGGTGAAATAGGCCTGGATAAGGGTCAATATCTAAAATCTATATGCAACCTTGTTATTTCCTGTAGATGGAAAGATTACTTGGGCCACCACATGACAGCTGAGAGTCAAAATGGACTCACAGACTGTATTCTGTAAAAAATGTGAATGTTAAAAAAATTCCTATCTCTCAATAAATGTTTTCTTTAGAGTTCTGGCGATGATTAAAACATAAAACTTTTGCCAGCTTCATCAGCTGAAAAGATGGCATCTTTCTGTTAAGATCTGACTATAAACATAGTCAGTTTCCTTAACTTAACTCTGAGGGTGACAGAGCACTGGAACAGGCTGCCCAGAGAGGTTGTGGAGTCTGCTTCTCTGGAGACATTCAAAACACCCCTGGATGTGTTCCTGTGTGATCTACTCTAGGTGGTCCTGCTCTGGCAGGGGGGTTGGACTAGATGATCTTTCGAGGTCCCTTCCAACCCCTAACATTCTGTGGTTTTGTGATAAAATCCTTGCTAAGAAGCAGAAAGTTTTGTTTTCAAAAATGCTCTATTTAGTTGCAAATCGTATTGTATCACAAATATTTATAACAATACTGTCTGATTCCTTTTGATTTCCAATTTTGCAACTTGTCACAACTCAAATTTCTCAACTTGTCAGCTTTAAAAATTTACAGTCACCAGCTTTTTGTTAAGACATGTTAAAAAATAGCAAAAGCTGTTGTTTCATGACCAGGGCCTATTCATGGCTGCATTTATATACCTTTGAGTATTGATTTCATGCACATTGTTTTCAGGACATCTTCTCCTGTAAGTTGCAGGGATTTTTTTTATCATGTACCTTTAACTTGGAATAAGAATGTTTCTGTCTTGACAGTTATCTACGTAGCAGTGAGAATATTGAATTATGTAAATACACCTTTAAAATACACAATTAAACCTGGTTATGTTGTTATATTGAATATATATTTATCATACTTAAATTGACATTTTGCAAAAAACTCGGGTTCACTAACCCAGGTAGTTTTGCCAAGTGATCATTAATCACATTTGCTATAGAAGCCCATCAGAGAGCTGTGTCACAAAACTAAGCTGCGAGATTGATGGTGAGCTGGGATCGCACTGCCACCTTCACTGGGAAATTAAGATGCAAGACATTGATAAATAAGAATAAAGAATTATTTAATTTAAAATAATTCCTGGAGGTTGAGGGAGTGGTTACCAAGGAAACAAATGTGAAAGGCACATGGAAGGGACAAAAATGTAAGCTACACTCTGAAAGCACTAATTGTGTGAATTATATAGGTAGCCATATACTACAGACAGACTGAATTTTATTGATAACGTACTGAGTTAGGAATAGTCTCCTTCATCTGGAAACATCTACTTTTCCCACTGAATTTACAAGGAACCTAAGGCAAATACTAACACAATGACTTACTTTTTAGATGGCTAAAGTTATGGAAGAGAAGTCCTATCAAAGATAAGTAACATACAAGGTTTCCTGGAGATGAAAGAAACCAATAAGTATGTTCATAGTTCAGTCAGTTATATAAATAATAACTTTACCTTCCCACTTCGGCCTCCACTTCACTAATCTTGCTCTGTTTTTAAATCTCCTAGAATGTTTCAAACTAAATGTTGATTAATGGCTCTGTGAAATGTGTGTAGTTTTTTTTCCTCACATCCACCCTTGAAATGGAGCAGCATAGATTTGCTCAACAAGCTCTTGTCTCTCATCTTTAACCAGACAAAAAGGCAAGATAACGGAGTAGTGTCATGAAAATCCAATGTCCAGAGTCAAAGAAAAGCACCATGAGACAAGGATATAAAGATTGCTAGATAAATTGGTTGATTCCTTAACATTTTTCATTCTCATTATGGTCTTTATAACAGGTCTTTTTAACAAGTCTTCTTTTTGAATACGGTACCCAAACTATTATAGTCACAAGGACAAATAAAGGTTGTGGTTTTCTCTTTTCTTATTGCAATCATTTTTTTGTCAGGAGAACAGATTACTTTGGTACCATTTGTCAATCTAACCATAATCTTACCTCTGAGATAAAATTCAGAGTTCTTAAAATACAGAAAAAGGCACAGAAGGATCTGAAGTTTTCTGATAACAGTGTTTCTCTCCAGAGAATCTAACTCTTTTTCTTTCCAGTTATCTCACTCCTGTTTGCAGTGGGAGCAATTATGTAATTTTGACCACCATAGCCACATTCTGATAATGGTCTGAAATTAGAAGAACTGATTTCTCTTTTCAAATGTAACATTGATTATTCTTCTTTTGACGTAATCATCAGATTATATCTATGGCAGGTGCAGATTTCTTCTCTCTCTCTTCCCTAACTCACTTGACTAGTTTACTCATTCTTTTTAATCTTATAATTTCACCTCTGCTTATGTGGATGTCTTAAATTAACTAGGAGAGATCACTGCTAAGACAGCTTAATGAAAATACCAGTAAAACATGTATTTTACGTAGACTGCATTTGATACGGACTGGGAAAGCGTTAGAAATATGTCTTGCCTTCTGACAGGGTATAAACTACCAAATTTTTTTCTGAAAAGGTCCACAGTTCACTTGCCTGTATAAAAAAATTAGTAAAATTTCTTACTTAGAGCTGGGGGGGGGGGGGGGGGGGGGAAGAAAGAAAGAAAAAAAAAGAAAAACAGATGATGTGAGTGGGACGTAACTCCAAATTTTAGAGTTCAAGATTTGTCTGAGCTTCTGTGTACTAGGTCTGGCTGGGATGGAGTTAATTTTCTTCACAGAAGCCTGTATGGTGCTGTGTTTTACATTTGAGACTAAAACAGTGTTGAAACAATGTTTTAGCTATCGCTGAACAGTGCCTGCACAGCTCCAAGGCTGTTTCTTATACTGCCCCCCAGCAAGGGCGGTGGGCAAGAAGTTAGGAGGGGACACAGCTGGGTTAGCTGACCAAAGGGATATCCCAATACTGTATGACATGATGCTCAGCAACAAAAGCTGGGGGTAGACTTTCCAAGGTAGCAATTGCTCAGAGATCATCTGGGCATCACTCTGTTGGTGGGAGGTGGTAAGTGATTGCCTTTGTATCACTTGTTGGGTTTTTTTTCTTTCTTTTGCATACAAAACTGTCTTTATCTCAACTCATTAATTTTTCTTGCTTTTCTTCTTCTGATTCTCTTTCCCATTCTGCTGGGGACAGGGGGACTGAGCAAGCTGCTGGCTGGGGTAAACCCACCCCATCATGCTATACTCAATGAAGATCAACAGTGTAGGGTGGGTTTTAGTTACCTCAGCGTGCCATTTGAGATGCCTTAAGGAATATTGCCTAGACCCTGCTGGCTCTCCAACAGGATATAGGCATGCCATACCTCCGCTGTCATATCTATCACACCCTGCTCTCCATACCCATTCCCCCTCTTCCTAGGGCTTTTTTTGGTGGCACCTAAGAAAATATTACCAGATAGGCACAGCAGAGTTTGCAGAGATATTCCTCCATCTGTAAAATTATTCACCTGAATCTGGAGTCTTTGGAATCCATAGAGCCCATGAGCCCAAATATTGTGGTCTGATGCCACATATTAGACATGAAAAAGAAGCTGTGATGATGGCCAAGCATGTCAAATTACACTATGTGCCTGGATTTAAGAAATGGAATAGAGCCCTGAATATCCTTTGACTGTGACAGATGCATAGATAGTTTGTGTATAGTCAACATCCAGGCACTTAGACGTTGACAACACAGAAAGGATTCTAACCTTGTACATAATCACCATTCATCTCGGCCAAAGAATAGGCTTTGTATTGCTTTTTATTATTTAATACTAGTTTTAAGGATCTAACAACTAGAATTACCTGTAAGATTTAAAATCTACTTCGCTAAGGCATCTACAAGGAGAAACTTATAGCACTCTTCCTTGCATGCTGATATATGGCAATATATACAGCATAAGAAATTGGAGAAGAAAATTGCAGAGGATGACATGATAACAACACATATTTTATCTACATAATCTATGTATGTTCTCTGGTCCACAGAGTGGTATTAAATTAATAATTAGATTTTACTACTAAGATTCAAAATGGAAGAATATCCAAACCACCTGCCCTTTGTTTAACAGTTCATTGAAATCTTTTGCTTCAATGCAGATGAACAAAATAAAACCTCTTTAAAAGGCAGATGAGAAGCACTGACACAGGTAATACGGGAAGGGGTTATAATGGGAAAGCAAAATTTGCTGGACTGCTTCATGACCTTTTCCTAGAGAAAGTCCACACTGAATGTATAGGCAGAAGAATAGAATAACAGGAAATTTTATCAGAAAATACGAGGAACTGGACAGAGGAAATAAACTCAGTTATTAAATGATCACAATAACACAGCTGAATAAAGAAGTGGTAGAAGAGCAGCCATGGCAGAGTTGACTCATATCTTCAATACAAATAAACCAAGTAGGAGTGAGACAGAAGGAGACTAAAACTTTTAAAAATAAGAGTACCCAATCTGTACACGGGTAGTGTGATATCGACATCCCAGACCCCCTTTAGCTCCTTGAAGTCTAGAAGCATGCAGATCTAGTTAAGACATGGGAATGTAATTTATTAAATAATACACTGAAGACAAGATGAAAAATGAAAATAATTCATTAAAAAGGGCACATGATTTTGACCCTGATTACCCAGAAAGGAGGAGGGGGAGGTTTTTACTGGTGACGTGAAGCAGAAGAAATGTTAAAGCTCAGATGAAAAGTTAAAAAGTATGATAGATTAGATAACAGAAACCCAAGTAACCCATAAAGCACATGAATATGTGTGGTTAATGTACAGAGAAACAATGAAATTACACAATGGGTTTTTTTTTAAGAAAAGCAGAAACTAGGAAGTTAATAATTGGATATACACAAGAGTGGACTAGGCAAGCAAATTACCATGTAGATCAGTTGTGGAAACAGAGGCAAGAGCATGGGAGACAGTGATTATGTCTCTGTTATTACCCAAATAACTAGACAGGTGGGACCCAAGACACTCTTCCCTGTGGGTTCTTATGGAGCCTGTTCACAGACTGGACTTTGATGCAGTGGATTATGGGTAAGAGCCTGCTCTCTTGGTCTGCTTAGGCAAGAGAAATCAACAGGAATTAACTCTTGAGCTGTGATTTGTCTTCAAGATGAAGACACAAGGAAAAAGCAAGATGGCACTAAAACAGTGAACAATGTCCGCATGTACAGAATGCCTTCGTTTTGCTATTTAGCAGCATTTTTTTTCTGAAGAAAAATTAAACAGTGTTCATTATCTATTTCCTCCAACATGTAAGTAATGACTCTAGAATATAGACTTCATCTGTGGAGGGACAAAGTATGTATTATTAAAAATGCTTTAATTTTGTTAACATATAGTACTTTATGGTCTGTAATTGTGTGTTCAGTATGCATGCCTTTTTGACCTTTGAAAATTTAGGTAATAATATATCACAGAACCTCTTGAAATAATTCAACATTTTTGTGCCATTTGTTTCTTTGCTGTATCCATGTGTGCACTGATAAATGTTAAAGTGTCTTATAACGATAGCACTCAGATTTCATCCTCTGAAGTGTGTGAACAGATAGACGCTGCATTATAGTGCTACTACTGACATTTCAATTCAGAGCCAAGGCCACCAACACTTACAGCTACTGCTGTTCTATTAAATATTTGTCAGCGAAAGAGACTGAGGATTGCTTCTTTCATATTTCTTGTCCATGCTGTGCTACACCAAAGACGAAATGTCAGGTAAAAATCAGTGCATACCCTTTTTCTGATAACAAAACCTTTAGCTTACATACAGAGAACGTGGCCTTTCAAGAATATGCTATCGCAATGTGCGCTGTGATCCTTTAATTGAAAAGCGGTGTAGGTAGATAATTGTGCAGATTAGAGATATATCCACTATGTGTGCCAATTACGGATGAAAAAAATGGAGACTTTCTATGACAAGAGGGATAAAATCAGTCTGATATAATCGTAGTAGAGAAAACTTTCCCCATAACTCCCACATGAAATTAGAACTTGTAACTTTTAAGTGACGCAGTGGGGGCTGGTTTATTGCTAATGCTTTTGAACAGGCCCTGCAGGGCTTTTTCACTTTTAGTTTCTTGGTAAGTACTTTGAGCATAAATGGAGCTTAAATGAACTGGCAGGATAAGCTCATTTCTGTAACACCTGTAAAATTTCCACTATAGTCATCCCCGGCTCTGCCTCATACTCTTGATAGTCCTGTGCGTGACAGCATAAAACTCAGAGACTGGATTTGTTTGTTTATTTATTTTAAAATCTGGGTGGAGGAGAAAACAGGAGTTTCAGAAAACAAGTTATTTAAAAGTAGTAACCATAATCTGCTCAATGTGCTGATAGCCTTCTAGTGAATAGTTCTGCTTTCACCAGCACACAACATTTCAGCTAATCCCGAGTGCTGTTATCGATGCAGTCAGCCATAAAAATCAAGTACCAATACAGTTGTGTCTGTGGCATTGATAACTTGTGCCACTACTGATGTTGAAGGGGTTACACATAAGATATTATTTTCATTATTTAAATTTTTTATATTTTACATTCATATTTTAAAAATAACTTTTCTTCTGTCCATCACCCATTTAAACAAAGTAGTATGTTTTTTTCTCCTCTGTCTTAGGGGAAGAAGATTGAGCTTTAGTGTCTTCTCTGTCAGGGAAGAATTGAGTGGGAAGGAATCTGAGAGTCTCACTGGGGCACTTGGGGAGGAAGTTGTGTGTAAGAGAGGGTTTGGGGGATATGGAACTATGGAAAAAACAGGAGATTTGTGATGTTTCTCTTTGGCACAGTTTTAAGTGGGTAGTTCTCTGGGAAGAAGGGGAAAGAAAGTTTTTTTCTCCTAACTCTATGCTGTAATTTTTAGGAGAAATTTGCAGAATTTTCCCATGTCAAGAATTATAAATTTTGAGCTCTCTGAATTTTCCTTTATCGTTAACCATAGTGAACCTCAGATATGTCTTTCATGCAGCTTTGGGAAAGTTCCTATCCTGTGCTTCAAACTTCTCTAGAGTGCCTATTACATAGTATGATACAGTATATTTTTCTTCAGACGATTCTGTTTTGCTAAGGTAAAAAGGAGGCCATAGACAGATGGAGCATCGTTTAAGTAAGTCAGCATTAGAGAATATTAAAAAAAATCATTAATTAATATGATAACTTCATAATTTTTAATAATATAATATACAGTACATGATGTAAGTTGCTGACATAGACACAACTTCTGTAGCTCGGAACTAAGGCAACGGCCGAATGATTACAAAAAATGAGGAATATTTGAAGAAAAACATCTATAACTTAATGTTATTTTCCATGTTAAAAGAATTTTAGAAATACATTAAAATATTTTTGTGTGGATCTAAACCAGTTAAAACCTGGTAGTACATTATAAGCTTTGAAATCTAACTGAATGTGACAGATATTTGTACTACACTGTAATTCAAGTGACTACTATTTATGCCTATCAACAAGTTATCTACCCTTTCTTCACAGAAAAAGATAAATAATGCCAGAAATGGTGTGCCAGCAGGAGTAGGGAAGTGAACATGCCCCTATACTCAGCAGTGGTAAGGCCACACCTCGAATACTGTGTGCAGTTTTGGGCCCCTCATTACAAGAAAGACATTGAGGTGCTGGAGCGTGTCCAGAGAAGGGCAGTGAAGCTGGTGAAGGTCCTGGAGAACAGGTCTTATGAGGAGCGGCTGAGGGAACTGGGGTTGTTTAGTCTGGAGAAAAGGGGGAAACATTATTGCTCTCTACAACTACCTGAAAGGAGATTGTAGTGAGGTGGGGGTCGGTCTGTTCTAGCAACTAGCAACAGGATGAGAGGAAATGACCTCAAGTTGCTCCAGGGGAGATTTGGATTCGATATTAGGAAAAATTTCCTTACTGAAAGAGTGGTTAGACATTGGAAGAGGCTGCCCAGGGAAGTGGTGGAGTCATCACCCCTGGAGATATTAAAAAAAAGGTGTTAAACATAGAATCATAGAATCATAGTGTTATTCAGGTTGGAAAAGACTTTTGAGATCATGAAGTCCAACCATGAGCCCTACACCCCTAAACCATATCGCCAAGCACTTCGGGACATGGTTTAGTGCGCATGGCGGTGTTGGGTTGATGGTTGGACTTGATGACCTTAGAGGTCTTTTCCAACCTAATGATTCTATGATTCTATTAAAAAAACATTTTTTAAAAAAATTAGACATTCAGAAGTAAAATTGTGTCAGTTATGTAGGTTCAGTTTCATTACAGCTAACTTCAGTACTTAATTGGAGTACAAAGATGGGAAACAATTTGCCTCAAATCAATGAAGAAATCATATACCTTTAGACTGTAAGGGGCCTGGCACATCTGGAAGTGCTATTTCTTCCCACTGAAAATAGCAGGAATGTTCAGGAATTTAGAGTTTTAAACTCACAATCTATTTAAACTTGCATAAGCCAATAGTTACACGAAAAGAAAATAGATGGGCTTCCCCTAGTCTTCCTGGTTGCTCACTCCACCACGTGTTACACCCATATAGGCACACCAAAGAACATCCAGCAGCACTGGATCCCGATCCCAGCCAGAGCGTGCCACTGCAAGGCAAAGGGTGCTGCAAAGTTTTTGATTAATGCTCTGAATGTACTGGATTTTGGTACTCAGCATTAGAAATATCGAACTTTGTAATATAGACTAAACCACAGCAGAACCTGCCAGAAAAAAAATAAAATAATTTAGAAGTGCTGTGTGTGTGCGCACTGGCTGTTCTTTATAAGTCATGTATGAAAATCTGCACTGAATCACATCACCAAACAATTTTATGCAACTGCAATTTCTCAAGTCACTGTAGGCTTTTCAACTTTTATCTGGACATACTGCTTTGTCTTTATAACTATACACAAGATCTTACCACCTATCTGTAGAATGGGCATTTATCCCTGCATTTTTTATGCTAATCATACAGTTTTTACATATAATGGAAAACAATGGAGAAAAATATCAGGGAAGAGCAAAGAGAGATATAAAAAATTCACTAAACAATATATTTTAATGAAGACAACAAAACTTATTTTCTGTCCTGTGCTTTGCAAGATGCCTTATCAAGCACAGTGGGAAGAACTGAAAATCATCAAAATAAAAAGATTGCTTTTGTTTTCAATACTCAGTCTGTGTAAAAATTCAATAGTAAGTTATTAAGTACTTATCTGTATTTCTTACAGCTTAAATTAATTGTTCAGACTTTGTGCTTCCACTATATATTTGTTGATACATACAAACACAGAGCTTCTTGTGGTATTTTACAGTTGTAAGTAGATGAGCTACTAAACGGATAGCAAAAATGCACTAAACAGACATGCAATTTTTAGGTTAACAGCAACCTTAAAACTCAATGCAGGCCAAACCCAGTATACTCCTGGCATATAAAGATATGTCATAGAATTCTTGTCATAGAATCATAGAATAGTTTGGGTTGGAAGGGACCTTTACCGGTTGTCTAGTCCAACCCCCCTGCAGTGAGCAGGGACATCTGTAGCTAGATCAGGTTGCTCAGAGCCCCATCCAACCTGACCTTGAATGTTTCCAGGGATGGGGCTTCTACCACCTCTCTGGGCAGCCTGTTCCAGTATTTCACCACCTTCATTGTAAAAAATTTCTTCCTTATATCTATTCTAAATCTACCCTCTTTCAGTTTAAACCCATTAGTCCTTGATAAAAAGATTATCCCCATCGTTCTTATAGGCCCCTTTTAAGTACTGAAAGGCCACAATATGGTCTCCCTGGAGCCTTTTCCCCTCCAGGCTGAACAACCTCAACTCAGCCTTTCCTCACACAGGAGGTGCTCCAGCCCCCTGATCATCTTTGTGGCCCTCCTCTGGACTCGCTCCAACAGGTCCATGTCTGTCTTGTGCTGACTCCAGAGCTGGACACAGCACTCCAGATGGGGTCTCACCAGAGCAGAGTAGAGGGGCAGAATCACCTCCCTTGACCTGCTGGCCACACTTCTTTTGATGCATCCCAGGATGCGATTTGCTTTCTTCTTTATATGGATGCATAATTCCACTAAATTTTCTGCACGAACATACCATGGCCTATATGCACATCTGTGGTTCAAGATTTCGATGGGTTTGCTACTGTTACTTCAGCCACTGTCATGCACATGCAAGCACATACACTGACCCCTATCCAAGACCAAAATTGACAAGACCAATCATATTTACTTTTTTTGCTTAAAAATGTGAATTGCAATGTATACGCTCTTATGTAACACCATTCTGTCTTAGCACATTTTGCTTTCATTTTATGAACTTATAAACTACAACCACTAAACAAACCTGTGATTAAAGCATATTTTCCAGAGGACTGTAATAGCTATCAGGTCCTTTTCACATAAATTGTTTATCACTTATTTCCTTCAGAGGTAGATGTTTAAAATAATAGACACAATGAATTATTGCCTAGCAGGGAAAAAGTCTGTCATATAGTGCACCACACTGTTTTGTATACAGCCATTCATTTAAACAGACATCATAAGATTTTAGTGTGTCTTCCAAGAACCAAACTGATACGTGTTAGTCAGTAACAGCAGAATAGCTGTACATTTGTTAAAAACTGATTATCTTATTGCTAGGCAGTAAACTAAATATTTTTAGATATTTTTCATTACTTTATAAATAATCTTCAGGATATTTAGCTTGTTTTCAGTATTTAAGGAGCAAAACTCTTCAAAATGATGAGAAGTTTCAGCTGTGCAATATGTAGATGAGAAAAATGCACTTAAAACCTCTGCTTGTAATAATTTCCAATATGTTCCAAGTATGCAATGGTTTAAAAGTTGTAACACCCCAAACCCCTCCATTCTGTTCTCAGTGTTTGTTTCCATTCTACTCATTCCTGTGACAACGTATGGTGTAATAACACTAGTTTTAAATGAGCCACCTTTCATACTGATAGTCATGTCGCTGTGGTACAACAGGACCATCTTCAGCGTGAAGAATATAAACAGAAGCATAATAAATACCAAGCGGAAAAAAGGAACCTCACACAATGTGGTTTGGACTATCATTCTTCTCTTCTATCAGTATCATAGAACAGTTTGGTTTAGAAGGACCTCAGGAGCTCTCCAGTTCACCCTGTGACATGGTTTAGTGGTGGACTTGGCAGTGCTAGGTTAACGGTTGGACTCAATGGTCTTTTCCAACCTAAACAATTCTATGATTCTGCTTAAAGTAGGGTGTGGTAGTTTGGTGTCTGAAGGGCTTTGGTAGCAGAGGAGGGGGCTACAGAAGTGGCTTCTGTAAGAGGCTTTGAGAAGCTCCCCCAGCTCCAATTTTGGACCCGACTCTGGCCAAGGCCAGGCCGATCGGTGCCCCTGCGAATAACTCTATTTAAGAATGAAAGAATGTGTTGAGCGAGTTCTTTGTTCGTCTTTTTTTGTCGGTCAGTGGAAGAGAGGAGGGGGATGTGAGAGGAACAAGTGTCGACCCCCAAATCAGTGAGGGAGAAGTGGAGGAGGTGTGCTGGAGCAAAAGTTCCCCTGCAGCCCATGGTGGGATGGCGGGCTAAGCCCCTGCAGCCCATGGAGATCAGCGGTGGCCCAGGCGTTGGTCTGCAGCCTGTGGAAGACCCCAGGCCAGAACAGGGTATCGGGCCTGAAGCAGGCTGTGACTCCGAGGCAGCCCCCACTGGAGCAGCCCGTCTCTGTCTTTGTCCTTGACATTCATATGAAGGCAAAAGGTCTAAGTCTCTCTAGGGTCAATAAAGAAAGGTAGGCCAAGTAATTAATTGCCCAAGATGTAGTGGGCGGAATCTCTAAGATTGACTCACTATAAATTATCAGTATAAAGTACTAACAGAGTAGCTTTCATGCTGTAAATTAAGGTACTTCCTTACAAAACACTCATCTGTCAAGGTAAAACCTGCTTCTACAGTTCTAGGAAACATTAGAAAAAATATTTAGTCTATAGTTTTTTTTTCTGTATGTAAAAAAAAAGTTGAATGTTTTAAAAAATATATCAATGCTTTTTAAAAAAACCTTGAAGAACCAGTTGAGAGATTTCTGATCAAGTTTTCTCATTCACTTTTCAAATAGTTTGAAAATAGATAAATATTTTGCTGTTTTATTGAGCCACAACACATCTCAAAGTGTTCTGTTTTATTCTGTATCATTCTGTTTGATCTCATCAAACTGCAGCAGTGTTTAAAATTCTAATGATGTATAGCAGAATTACTGTAGTCTCTGAGGAAAAATCATGGAGATGAAAAATTGACTTCCTACTCGTATACGATAACCAATCAAATTTTAATTAGAATTGTTTCAAATTAAGTGACTTCCAGTAACATCTTTAAAATCTCATTTAAACTAAAAAAATCTCATGCGTCTGTGTAATAGATCTGTGAATTACAGATAGTCTTGTATTGTAGTCACAAATAGTGTTTCAAAGTACAGTGCAAGCTCTATTTTTACCATCTTCTTTTCTACTGCCACAGGTAGAAAGAAGCATTTCTGTGAAAATGCTCATTAGTCTGAATGCAGTGAAAAAGATCCTGTGGGAAATTGCTTTTGAACTATAACACGTCCATTGTCAGGAATCACACATTCACAATTTATCTTTGATAAATAAATACTTACTTCATTCAGATAAGTAGGCCCGTCAAACTGTAATTCTTAGGGCTAGTGCTTCTGAAAATTGGCTTATGCATATACAAGTTCACTGGAAACTACTTGTTCTTTTTTTCCCATTACATTAATAAAAATAGCCATGTTTGACACGTTTGTGCACAGAGATTTTTATGTTACCCTGGCAAGATAAAAGAGATGACACACACCTATTGCTGGAATCTAGTCTCAGGTTTGCTCACAATGTGAAGGGGTCAAAATGACTAGAAAAGCCATTTTTAGAATAATAAAGAGAAGAGAGGAGGTTCTTATTGTCACCTTGAAAAGTCTGAGTATTAAAATAACACCTGAACATTTTTTAGCTGAAATAAAAATATCCATAATATGTTCAAGATAAAAACCAAAACATATATATTTATGTGTTTGAGAGTATACTACATGAGGGAAAAATAATAAAAATATTCAAAGTAAGCATCCTGTTTACCCAAGTGAAGCTTACTCAGAATAGAATTTTCAATGTTTTGACCTACATCAAGTTTTGTCTACACCACACAGGATCTAATGTGGGTCAAAAAGTCAGAGAGCTTGCTCTGATGTTTTATTTTTTTTTAATACTCCGGTGAATATTCATCTACTGGACTTGCTTTTAATGCATTTTTGACAACTGATTTCAGGTTGGTAGGTTCTTTAGGGATGGGTGTGAAATGTTGAGATATAAATTTTCTTCTTTTCTGACAGAAATGTTTGAATCACAAAATGCTACTTTGTGCATACTGGACTGCCGTGACAATTGCCATTGTGAGGCATTACATATAGTTCAATAGAAAATATGCCATTTTCAACTTTGATGGTGAAAGAAGTACATCCCTTATAGAAACAGTTATGTTATCACAGTATGCCAGTATCCTACATTTCATAGAATCATAGAATGGTTTGAGTAGGAAAGGACCTCAAAGATATCTAGTTCCAACCCCCCTGCCACGGCAGGGACACCTCCCCCTAGATCACGTTGCTCAATGCTCCATCCAGCCTGGACTTGAACACTTCCAGGAATGGAGCATCAACAACTTCCTGAGCATCCTGTTCCAGTGTCTGACCACCCTCATGGTGAAGAATTTCTTCCTTGTATCTACTCTAAACCTGCCTTCTCCCAGCTTCCAACCATTACCTCTCATCTTATTGCTGCAGGCTCTTGTAAAAAGTCCCTCCCCAGCCTTCTTGTAGGCCCCCTTCAGATACTGGAAGGCCACTATAAGATCTCCCAGGAGCCTTCTCTTTTCCAGGCTGAACAAGCCCAACTCTCCTAGCCTATCCTCATAGTAAAAGTGTTGCAACCTTCTGACCATCTTGGTAGCCCTCCTCTGGACTCGCTCCAACAGCTCCATGTCTGTCTTGTGCTGGGGGCTCCAGAGCTGGATGCAGTATTTCAGGTGGAGTCTCACGAGGGCAGAGTAGAGGGGCAGAATCACCTCCCTTGACCTGCTGGCCACACATCTTTTGATGCAGCCCAGGACACAGTTGGCTTTTTGGGTTGCAAGCCCACACTGTTGGCTCATGTTCATCCTATCATCCACCAGCACTCCCAAGTCCTTCTCCCCAGGACTGCTCTCAATCCACTCATTGCCCAGCCTGTATCTTGTGCTTGGGATTTCTTTTGTAAAATAATAATTCTCACCTTCATTTTCATATATTTTTATATGAATTACAAAATTCACTTGCAAAGAACTTCTGGCCATTCTAATTACATTTGAATTTTTTTAAGATCAATATGGAAGTAAAGTATGAGGGAACACTCAAACAATCCAGGGCCACAACATTAAAAAGTATTTTTTTTAATCCTTGGTCCACAACAGAAGCTTGGAGTCCAAAATGAGGTGGAAAAGCACTAGTGACTTTGTTTATATTTGGAAAACATTTCTGGAAGACTTTGCAGAACAGATTAAGAAGAAGAACTATAGCAAAATACTGGGACCACATGGTAGTCATCGAAGAGATTTAAAGCATTTCAGGGATAAAACAGGCATGGACACATTTGCTTGAAACTATCTTGACAGCGGCAAATGCCAAATTTTAAAAAGAGCTTCAAAGGAAATCCTGAGAACTACAGACTAAAAAGCCTGATGTGTTTAAGGAAAATGTAGAGACTGTTTTAAAAAGATGGATTACCTAGCACACGGACTAATGTGATACACTGAGAAAGAGCTGAAATGCCTTTTGTAAAGGGAACCCATGACTCACAAGGTCTGCCAGAGTGCTTTTGGATTTTCAAAAACAGATCACCATGTCCTCACTAAAGACTTGTGAAAAGTCTAGGAATGAAATTACAAGAACAACAACAAAAAATATAGGGAAGAAAGAAATAGTTCTTCAAGATGAGGAGATCATTATGGATCTGGATGTCACTATCCCATGCTGTTCAGCATATTAATAAAAGGTTTGGAGAAAAGCATGAGCACTGAAGTGAACACATTTATTAATAATACAAAAGTATTCTCACAGTTGAGAGATGCAAAAGGACCACACAGCACTAAGTTCCTGGTAATATTACTCAGGAGTTAGATCTTAAGAGTTTGATAGGTATTTCTGTAAAACTAGCAGTGCTCAGTAGGAATGAACATGAAAGTAAATCAAATACTATGAATAACTATGAATTGAATGGAGAACAAAGCAGAAAATATCCTTAAAGGTATTGTGTAAACACATCGGATGACTGATATAGTTGGGGAACTTCTCCCCACCTTCCCATTGCAAAAGGTCTAGATAAGGTTCATAAAGGTAGCTAGGCCCTCAGAGCTATGGTGTGCCTTCTGTACAGGCAATCAGTAAATACACTAGAAAATAGGGAGGATGGAAAGGGAGAGGTGAAAGAAGACTGAAGTCTCTCTCTAAAATCATGAGTGGTAGTAAAATAGGAGAAGGCCCTAACTGTTCATTAATCTCACACATATAATGTAAATGAACAATTAAATACTAATAGTAATTAACATATTAACTCTTAACTGTGTTTGACTAAAGCATACATTCCAAGAAGGCTTGAAGTTGTAATCTGAAGACTTCAAGGAACGGAGAATCTACCAGTTCCCTTAATAATAGCTAATCACCTACACAGTAAAAATTATGTTTCTGTCTCCTATATGAAAAGATCTTCTACCACCTGTTACTTTCCCTGAATGAAAGTGTAAATGCAATATAATCAAGAAGGAAAAAATATGATGACATCAAATATGGAAAGATATCTCATAATGCTGTGGATGTTATATACTTAAGAATTCAATTAACAATGGGTGTAAGAGTCCTCATTAAAAATGTCTTTTTATTTAAAGGTTACACAAAATAATCTAAAACTTTCAAAGAGTCTGTCATCACAGTTCTAATTCTTTTAACTTCTCTTGCTTATTCTCTGTGGATTCCTTGTATAAATTACAACAATTTCTTTGTATATATGCTATAAATGTGTTTTTTTCATACTTATTAGATTCATATATACTACATTCTTCCCCTTTTTTATCTTTATTTCCAATCAACCATAGATCATAAAATTAATAACGTATCAGTGTTGAATACTTCATTTAATAAAGTCCTCTTTGACTTCTGGACTCAGACAGAAACTGGGAGAAAAGGCAACCTGGAGATTGAAATTCTTTTGAATTTCTAAAATTCTGATTCTATTTCTTCATAGTACAACAAAGGAATATAAAACAAGACCAGTACCAATTTGAACATATACAAAACATAGAACATTCTGCCATACTGCAGAGATTGTTGTGAGAGATAAATCGAAACTGATCTTCTTCTTTTAGCAGAAGCATATCTGAAATGAATTTTATGGCTTACATAGCTGTCAAATGGAAGCATTTCCCAGAGGAAAAGCATGCTGTATTTGCCTTAAAGTTCATTCCTTTGCTCTTCTTTTTTAACTGTATTATGACAGCTATTTCATAGTTCATGATTTCATCTATGATGCAAACATGCTATAAACAATCAGTTTTAAAGACTCAATGATAAACATAAATCTTGCTAACATACCTACCAAAGTAATAAAATTATTTTAGCTAATAAAATAGTTCATTCGTAAAAGATCACTTTCCTTAACTTCTTAGCAAGCTCTAAAGAGATGTCAGCCTAGATCTTACCATTTGCAGAAATAATGGATAGTCCTAGGCTGTCAAAGTCTTGGTAGGCCAAATTTGTACCAATAACAGAAGAGCTGATGGGCCAGCTTTAGTTGTTGAAAGAAAAAAAGGTTAGTGCCTAATGGGTTTTTTAGATTTTTTTTTTCTTCTTTCATGATTTTCTGTCAGTTTCATGCTGGAACAAAAAAGTTCTGGAGTAACTGTGCCACAGTCATTCCAGGGCTTTGTCAAATCGTGTTATTTCTAGAGAAGACTGAACTATTATCAGAGAGAAAGCAATGTGTCATGTGTGTTAAACAGCCAAAGAAAGCAACTAGAATTACTAGCTAGAATAACGTCATTTGCCGTGGATATCTATGAATCATATTAATTCTTGAATTATTGCCTATAAGTGCCTACTAGTTCTTTTACTTTACTGCTTCTCATGTGCTACATTTCTCTAACAAAAACAGTGCATATCTCTAGCCTTTCAGTGTTTCAGTGTTTATTATCATGAATGTGAAGCACAAATAGTATAGGCACCAAACCCAACCTTTGACTCATTCATATATCCTCATTCCACATATTAAGGTTATCAACACTTTTGTCAAAGGATTATCCCTTCAGAAATAAAATGTGAAATAAAATCTTAACAGTTTGAAAATTGATAAAGTTGATAACTTGAGAAACAAGACACATAGAAATTCAGGAATCTCCAGGTAACATCATGAAAGCAACCTTTGATATAAAGTCATGTATCAGCTCAGGCTCAAAGATATTAAAACGTGAGAGAGTTTTAACAAAAGTCTGCTTCCTGTACTCATGGCTGGTTTAAACCAAGAAATGGTTTTCAAGAATTCAATACACAGCTCTCTCATTCAGTCTAAATCAATGAAAAGAGAGCACCTTAAGATACTCATCTTAAGACCTTAATAACAAAAAGCCTGGTTGTGTCTAACTAAGGCTGTCTAATGATTTACAACTCAGAGATTAAAAAAAATCAACACAAAAGTCAAGAATAATCGTAAGAAAGAGATTCTGCTTACTATATAGCCTGTAACTGATAACTGTGAGTGATAGGTAGATGAAGGGGTTTGTAAAAAGAACATAAAAACTTGCATTCGTTAAACTTCCACATATATGCTTTTATATACAGATATATTAACATTTGGTGTCACCAAGACTGGAATTTTGCTGTGGTTCAGCTAAAAAGTAAAGTCACTGGAAAGATCTGAGTTTCAGTCAGACCTTACAAGACTTAGTACTTCACTATAGCCAAAAAGGTCTGGCCTCTGAAGACTTGGGATACTTAGATAAATTACTTAGGAGTTATCTAATGGTTCTGTACTTCAGTTGGTACCACAATTTACTCTTTGGAAACATGAGATGGGTAAACCAGGAGCTCAAGTACCTAATGCTTGGAAGAGATCTTTTAATTTTCTGATATGACCTTATGTCTCCTACTGCTCCCTGTGTGTGCTGTGTGACTGACACCCCAGCTCTGTGTTTCGTTTTGTTGTTTGAGACGGCTTTTATACCTTATGATTACTGGGGCTTGAAGTGATATGTTTGTAAATAGAGAAGTTCCTATATCAGGAAATCATATTGCACTGTAACACTGATCTTTCTTTCATGGAAAAAAAAAAGGCAAAATATGAGTTCAAAGCCTGAGAATCGTTCCTGTCCAAACACATGGAGTAGACATGAAGGATAATCTTCAGCTGGCCAAATGCATGTGTCTACAAAGTAGCCTTTTACCTATGAGCTAATCATCTGGACCATCTTCACAGGCATTGAAAAGAAACAGATTCTATGGGGCATGATTCATCTTCTCAAGCAGACTTAAAACTCTGATGGTAGATGTATGAGAGGTATCTTAATCAAGCTTATTACAGGAAATTGCCTAGTACACTTTAATACTGTAAGATAACTACAATTAAATTACTATAATTGCTGAAGAATATGTCAAGCTTCTTGCCAAGAGCTATTAGACTTCAGATGACCTTAAATTTAGCAGCAGTCCAGTTGTTTTAAGGGTTGAAAGAGCCATTCTGCCTGCTCAGTGTCTTTCCTAAGTTTTTAGAGGCAGTTTTAGAGCTTTGTCTATGTCAGCCTGTATTCAAAGGGCTGATTCTCCATCCTTAGCAATCATCAATTAGTTTTATGGTGTGCAAGGGTACCTGTTCAGCTAGATGGAAAAAGAAACATGTTTCATTCCCTAGAAAAATTAGAATCTAAAATTGTTCAAAGTCAAGTCATAGAATCATAGAATACCTCAAGTTGGAAGGGATCCGTAAAGATCGAGTCCAAGTCCCTGCTCCTCGCAGGACTACCTAAAACTAAACCATATGACTAAGAGCATTGTCTATACAATCCTTGAACTCTGACAGGCTAGGTGGCATGACAACTTCCCTGGGAAGCCTGTTCCATTAACCGACCACCCTCTCAGTGAAGAACCTATTCCTAATGCCCAATCTGAACTTCTCCTGATGCAGCTTCATTTCATTTCCTCATGCCCTACCACTGGTCACCAGAAGAGAAGATCAACACCTCCCTCTCCGCTGCCCCCCTTGAGGAAATTGTAGGCTGCAAAGAGGTCATCCCTCAACCTTCTCTTCTCCAAGTTGAACAAACCAAGTAACCTCAGGTGCTCCTCTAAGTCTTGCCCTTGAGATCTTTCACCATCTTGGTCGTCCTCTGGACACACTTCAATAGTTTGATGTCCTTCTTATATTGAGGCACCCAAAACTGCACACAGTGTTTGAGGCGGGGCTGCACCAGTGCAGTGTAGAGAGGGCCGACTAGCTATGCTGTGCTCTGTGCACCCCAGGACATGGTTGGCCCTTTTGGCTGCCAGGGCACACTGCTGACTCATATTCAACTTACTGTGAACCCAGACTCCCAGATCTCTTTCCACAGGGCTGCTCTCCAGCCTCTTGTCACCCAATTTGTATGTATAACTAGGATTACCCTGTCCAATGTGTGGAGAATCTGGCACTTGCTCTTGTTAAATTTTCTATGGCTGGTGATTGCCTAGCTCTCTAGTCTATACAGATCTCTCTGTAAGCCTCTCTACCCTCGAGGGAGTCCACAACTCCTCCTAATTTAGCATCGTCAACAAACTTACTTAATGTACATTTGAGTCTTGCATCCAGACTATTTACAAAAACATTAAAGAGCACTGGCCCTAAAATTGAACCCTGGGGAACACCAGTGATGATTGGCCACCAGCCTGATGTAACCCCATTTACTGTAACTCTTTAAGCGCTGATCTGTCAGGGAACTGCTCACCCAATGTGTCATGGACTTGTCTAGCTATATGCTGGACATTTTGTCCAGAAGGATACTGTAAGAGACAGTATCAAAAGCTTTCCTAAATTCCCCAACCCTTTGCAAAAAGACCCACTTTATCTACTGCCTTTCCTTGGTCATCTAGATGGGTGACCTTGTCATAAAAGGAAATTATTTAAGCGGGACTTTCACCTCATGAACCCATGCTGGCTATGACCGTTGACTGTATTGTCTCTCAAAGGCTTTTCAATAACTCCCAGAATAACCTTCTCCATAATTTTACCAGGCATTGAAGTGATACTGACAGGCCTGTAATTACCAGGGTCTTCCTTCTCACCCTTCTTGAAAGTTGGGACAACATTTGCCAACTTCCAGTCAACTGGGACCTCTCCAGACTCCCAAGGCCTTTGAAAAATAATGGAGAGAAGGCCCACGATGACATGGGCCAGTTCTTTCAGTATCCTGGGAAGAATCCCATTGGACCCCATAGATTTATACACATCCGTCTGGAGAAGCAAGTCTTGAACAATTTCAAGGTGGACTGGGAGTTTATCATTGCCCCAGTCACGGTTTTCCAGCACAGGGCTCTGGGGGTCCCAGGGCCCATCATCTGTATTAAAGACAGAGGTAAAGATGTCATTAAATGTGAAAGCAGGGAGGCCATCAAGGGAACATAGTTATTTATGTCAGATTTACATATGAAAGCTGAGAATTCAAAATTTAGTGGTGGGAAAAGGAAAGGGTTTTAGCATTCCTTCTGATCATTAGCACTGGTCAGTGATGATCTCCTATACCATATGCCACATGAAAAAAATGCAGAGCTGGAGAAGCCCTTCTTCAGTCTTTTGTCATATAGGGCCTTCATTCTCCCTTAGAAAACCGGGTTTTGCTACAATGAAGTCAAGATATAAAAGGTGTTTTAAAAATGGGATTACGAGCAGGTTTTCAATATATACTTTTTAGAGGTGTTACTTAAACATCTGAAAAATCATGGCTCACAAATATCTTAAAATATTTTGGAAATTTAAACCATAAAGATTAATAATCATCATCATCATCCTTAAGGATCCTTCATATTTATTTGGGCATATATAGTGCTGGAGTTCTCTTGCTTCATTAATTGCTTAAGAATACAGACCAATGATGATATCGCTGGGATTTTTTGAAGCACTGAATGCAGTTTATATTCAAGCCAATTGATTTTCTCATGAAGCTTACAGATCTTCACCTTTACTATACACATCAATTGTTTAACTTCTTCCTCTCTCTGAGACTACTGCCTATCAAATATCTCACTCTGTCAATATCACGTTGCAAACTATAAAACATTACAGAAATTTTCTAAATAAAGGAGATGATAATCCTGTCCTTTTGTTCTTAGATTTCTTTTTTCTTGTACCAGTATGTCAGTTCTGATGTAACTCAACTATATTTTCTCCTTCTTGACCCTTCCCGGTTACTTCTATCTATCAGAATCCTGCATGTGCTTGTGGACTGCTTGTTCTTGCTGGCACCACGGGACTACCCTGTGATCATAAGTGGTTATTAAAAAAATTAAAACACTGAGGAAGGAGCCAAGCTGTCATCATAATGTTTCTAACAAGAGAGATACATGCAAATAAATATATAATCCCGAACTAATCAACTTGAATAGAGGAGAAAAAGGATTAAATAGTGTCAGCGAATCAGTCACTGTAGCAAAAATCTGAAATTTAAAAATTATATTTCTTACTAATATAGATTAATACTTTCTGTCAGAGACATGTGGTGCTGTTTTATTTTCTATAGGTATGTCTATTTTCTTAGCTGACTCATTAATAAAGTCAACTTTTTTGTTTTTGTGAAATTCCAGCTTTCTCCACCTCATGATGGCTTTGGCTTAGAGAAGTTGATCTTACCTTGTTGTAAAAACTCTTTTGATTATCTACATAAAAATGAGTCTTAGGATGAAATCTCTGTCTTGGCAAGTACATATGTTTAAGTTTTGTGTGGTCTGTTTTTAGAATACTTAAACAAAGAAATGTTAAGACCATTGCTTTACTTTTTTCGGGGGGGGGGGGTGTGTAGAAATGGGTTTTTTCCCTCCTCCTATCCTTCTAAGATAATTTGTAGCTCCTATTTATTCAAGTAATACTCAATCCTGTACTCCTCATACTGCAAAATATCTATTGACTGTACAAGACTTTAGTCTGAGCGAGGACTGTAGTTCTGGTACTCACAGAATTTACAAGCTGTTTGACATTGTCTTATAATAATTAAATTACAGTGTTGGCTTTTTTATAAACACAATCAATTTCTTTCAAAATGTAATGAGTTTAGTGTGGGGTAGGGGTTACAAGGTGAATATGCTTTCACTTCTTGATTAATTGGTGTCATTACTCGTTAACTGCCCTGATTAAATATCTATTTAAATATTTCATTTTAGAGCTGGAATATCTTTTATTTTTCTATACCAGTCTAATACCTGTTTGACTTGCTCACTTCACAATATCATAGATTACATTTGCACATTACTTTAAACTGACAGTCTTTAGTACAAAAGTCATTTTTGGAGGCTACATTAAAAATTAATCTATAATTTAAAACTAGGCTGTTTGTGCATGATGATACCTAGAGTACTGATTCATCTCATCTTACTTGAGGCACGATATGGAAGCAACCTATGCGTATCTGTACATTCCTTGTACTTCTGAAACCTTTGAAGGATGTTCTTTTTAATAAAAAGTCCCTGTCAATCAGTAACAATAATTCAGATAACAGTGACCAGAATCATATATATAGAATTAGGAAGAATTAATCTGGATCTAGTGCCTAATGAAATATAATCTTTGTTCTGTGAGATTCAGTGCCAGATGGAGATACATAAATATTTTGACAGCATTTCGAAGTATTCATGATTCTTCCAAAGGTGCCTGTTGTATCAAAGGGTATCCTAATCATTGTATAGATTTTGATCTCAGTTCAGTACTGTATTTTTAGTGATTTACTCTTGGCTGTGGCCAAATGCTGTGAGATTTTTTGATTTCTTTCACATAAATAGGACAAAGCTGTAACATGATTTTAGAGACCAGTATTGAATCTCTTTTGAAAAGTAATCACTGGTGCAAAGCAGCCTCTTCTACAGTGATTTAAATACCTGAGCATAATTTCTAAGTCAAAAGGCATAGATTAAGGATCTCAAAAATAATGGATGTTAGAAAACTGAGGGGAAAAAAATCCTCCTCTATTAAATTACAAACTGTTTGGAAAATAGATGAGCACTGAAAAGAAGGCCTCAGGTTTTGGAAACACTAGGAATACAGATGTAATTTTGATGGGCATAGACTTACAAACTTATGAGATGATTAGTATCACGAGGGAAAGAAGGTTATAAAACGAAGTGAAGGGTATTAGAACATATGAGTTTGTACACAATGAACCAACAAAAGGAGAGAATGACAAAGACTGAACATCAGAGGAGGCTCCTGTCCCTTTCACAAAATATATGACCGTTAATGAACTTTCTGGGTCTACTGCAAGCTCAAATTGCCCAGTTACATTAAAGTATATTGTAATTTACATTGACTTCTAACTGATCATTACAGAAAATGCTTATGATTGCTCCAGCCAGAGAAAAAGTAAAAACATAAAAAAGAAACAGCCCAAAACCTCAATTATTTCAATATTAAAGCAGCTATTTATGTCAGCTAAAATAAAATAATTTTTTTATTCAGCTATGAACATGGGGTTACAGGAAGAATGTGAAAGGTTGTGGTTTTATCCAATATACCCTCAGGCTATGTTAATTTTTCTTCTTCATAATCTTTTAGTCAGATTTCTTCATAATGGAAAAAAAGCTGGAATACACTAGATAAAATTAACTGTGGCAAGAAGCACACATCATCAATCCCTATCATCTGATTATCTTTTCACATTGAAACTTGCTTATAAATGCAGCAATACTGAAAGAGTTAACTTGGTGTGATGGGTTGACGCTGGCTGGATGCCAGGTGCCCACCAAAGCTGCTCTATCACTCCCCTTCCTCAGCTGGACAGAGGAGAGAAAAATATAACAACAGGCTTGTGGGGTTGAGATAAGGACAGGGAGATCACTCAGCATTTACCGTCATGGGCAAAACAGACTCGGCTTGGGAAAAATGTAATTTATTACCAATTAACTCAGAGAGGAGTAATGAGAAATAAACCCAAATGTTAAAACACCTTCCCCCCATCCCTCCCTTCTTTCTCGGGCTTAACTTTATTGCCGATTTCTCTCCCTCCTTTCCCCAAGCAGCACAGGGAATGGGGGCTGTGGTCAGTTCATCACTCTGTTGTTTTCTGCTGCTCTTTCCTCCTCAAGGGGAGGACTCCTCACACACTTCCCCTGCTCCAATGTGGGGTCCCTCTCATGGGAGAAAGTCCTCCATGACTTCTCCAGCATTAGTCCTTCCCATGGGCTACAGTTCTTCATGAACTGCTCCAGCGTGGGTCTCCTCCATGGGGTGCAATCCTTCAGGAACCGACTGAACTCCAGCGTGAGCCCCCATGGGGTCTCTAGCAGCAAACCTGCTCCAGTGCGGGCTTCTCTCTCGCCATGGGTCCACAGGTCCTGCCAGGACCCTGCTCTGGTTCAGGCTTCCCATGGGTTCACAGCTTCCTTCAGGCATCCACCTACTCTGGTGTGGGGTCCTCCACAGGGTGTAGGCAGTCATGTGCTCCACTGCCCATGGGCTGCAGGGGGACAGCCTGCTTCACCATGGTCTTCACCACAGGCCGCAGGGGAATCACTGCTTCGGCACCTGGAGGACCTCCTTCCTGCCACCACTTCTTCACTCATCTTGGTGTCTGCAGAAATTTTTCTCTCACATATTCTCACTCCTCTCTCTCGCTGCAATTACCACTGTGCAATAACTTTTTCCCTCCCTTAAACACGCTATCACAGAGGCGCTACCACCGTTGCTGATTGTCTTGGCCTTGGCCAGTGGTGGGTCTGTCTTAGAGCCAGCTGGCATTGACTGTATTGGACATAGGGGAAACTTCCAGCAGCTTCGTACAGAAGCCACCCCTGTAACGCCCCCACTACCAAAACCCTGCCATGCAAACCCGTTACATTCCACCCCTCACCTCTGTGAATCACGTATTTAAGAATTATCATTAAAATCCACATTCATCACATGATCTTCACAAACTTGACTCACATCAACGAAAAGAATTCCCCACACCAAAATGAAATTAACATCATCACAACACCGAATGAAAGTGGAAAATTTACACACAATACACCCCTCACCCCTTCACCACAATTGCAACTTAAGCTACATACTTAAACCATCTTTATTCCCAACAGAGATTTATACATTCTTATTAACTACTATCTCTTGTCCTTTAGCAGATAGATAGTCTTATTCCACTCCTCCAGGTCTATAGCTTGGGTCCCATCTGTCAAGGTGAGTGTTCAGGACAGGAGAAGCAGTATGTTCAATTGTTGGGCACCAGCACTGGCTTGGTTTGTGTCATCGTTGCACTTGTCTGGTTCCTTGCAAAACTCACTCTTTGTCAGTTCAGGTGATTCCTGCTACATTACTTCCTACAACTCACAAATTATTTTTCAGCAAAGGTTAAATCACCTTGAGGCACACATCGGGTGTCCCTGTCCTTCTGCATTATTTACCAAGTACACCCAGGGCCTTGAGCAAAGACAGTCCCACAGAAGGATTTGTGTTTTCCCATGGGAGGAGTAACCCACACCACCTTCCCCAGCCACTTTCCTGTGTGCACTACGGGGACCTTATCTCCTCCTACAGTATGCAGAGGTTTTGTTTGGGCAGAACCAGGACAGTTAGCAGACCCTCTGGTGTTAAGTAACCAAGTGGCTTCTGCTAAATTTGTGTCCCAGTGCTTCCATGCCCCGTTGTCCAATGCTTTCAACATAGTCTTTAACAGTTCATTATATCTTTCAATCTTTACGAAGGCTGTGGGTAATAGGGGATGTGATACACCCACTCAATGCCATGGTTCTTTGCCCAGGAGTTTATTAGGTTATTTCAGAAATGCATCTGAAATATTAGGTTATTTTGGAAATGTGTTTTAATTCAGAAATTGTCTGATTAAATTCTTTCTGAGGTGCCATGTCACCACAAAATTTGCCTTTCAAGGCCTAAGATGGTGTTTTGGGCAGTGACATGGTTTACAGTGTATGTAGCTTAAGTTGCAAGTTAAAGTAAGTTAAAATGCAAACCCGTTACACTTGATACATATTTCTAGATGAAACAACATCTATTTCAAGCAGGATATGCATTTTCTAATCAACATCCTGACAGTGAGCTATCACATGAACCAACTGCTGAACAGCAAGCACTATCTAAGCAACATGGAGTATTTTTGGAGTCACTTCCTTGCTACACACTTTCTGTGGTGAAGCTTAAACGTGAAGGACAGGGGACATTACAAACACATCAAATAAAAGTGGCAATGTTGTTCTGAAATGCATTAAAGGATAGTTATGCATATAAATTGTTGTGATTAATTCAGTTTCTGCAATCAATACAGCTGCTCCCTCCTGAAACACTAGAGGTCGAGAGAATTGTATTTACTAAAGTAAATTGAACAAAATTTTCTTTTTCTATCAGTGAAAAACTTCCATTAGCTAAATGCAAAGTAGAGGGGAGCAATAATTTTCCTTGCTGGGGAAACATCCTGATAATTCACATGGGTCTTGCAGAAGTTTAGTTGTTACAAGCTTCCTCATCTGTATAATTTCCCAGTTTATTATTTACTTTTTTATACAATCTGTTAATGTATTATTGTTTTTCCAAATAAAATGTTCTGTAAATATCTGAAAGGTTGGAGAGTTGTCTGCCTGTCATTTCAGTACTGTGTACACTTAGCTGTTCTTCATTAACATTGTTTTGACAAATTACTACTTCTGAAAAAAATTATCTATTCTCGCAATATGTTGTGGCCCAGGAGTTCACTGAACAGGAGCGCACAAGGAGTTCTCTTTATATTGGGAATGTATTGGATCAGATTTTGTTGGCACTACTTAACCTTATCCAAAGTGTATTTTACCTGTCTGTTAGAAAGTGTCTGTTCTGATACCAGAAAGTAACAAAATGTATATTTCATTGTTTTGTTCTTTTTCCTCAGTTCCCAAGGAAATGATAAAATGGTGTGTCATGATCCTTGAGGAATTGGTTCTAGGAGCTCTGCAGTTATTTTATTTTTCTATAACCATGAAATTATTTTCAGCATGAACATGCCCTGTTCCATACTTATTTCAAAAAGACTATCTCATCTCTCAAGAAAGAATGAATACACTTAGACCCAAATGAAAAGAAATAATTCTATTTTTTTGAAGTGTACAATATACTTTACATCTTAAATACATATTATTTTTTATTAATCTTATCTTCCAAGACTCTCTTTCATTCTCAGAATCTCTCATATATCATATACTGTAACATCTTATCTATTTTTGTATTAATTCACATCTTGAGGTTCCTGTCTGCAGCATCAAATACAATCCTTATTTGATCCTTATATAGGTTAAAATTCCATGGCCTTTGATGAGAATTTCTGTTTCATTATTATTAAATTACTTTGTCCTAGTGGAATGCTTCCTGTACTGGAAAACAAAACAAAACAAAGCAAAGCAAAGCAAAAAACCTAAAAAAACCAAATCATCTTGGAGTCAGGAGTCTTCATTTATACTCTTCTAATGTTTCTTTGTCTGCTGTTTCTAGGAGAGTTCAGTATTATTTGCTTGTACTTCTGATCTTAACCTTTTATTTGTCTTTAAAAAACATGCATATAACTTTAAGCTAAGGTAGCCTGTCCTTCTTTCAAAGAACCAGTGCTTGAAAATACTGTATTGAGAAGCCCAGACAAAACCAGAGATTGCGAGTTACTGGATTATATTGGATTTATATGGGGAATCCAGAAGTAAGAATGCTAGGTGGGAAAGAGAACTCCTGAATAAATCATTCACAAATAAATAAATCTCAAATAAATAAATCCCTCTGATAATCATAAAATAACCCACACTGCTGTTGAATTACTTATTATTGATAGCTTGCGAGTCAAATGCATGAGGAGATTATGCTTGAAAAATAATCTTGAAAGATCTTAACATATTTGCTTTTTATCTGAAGAAACAATATAAAGCTATTCCAGAATCTGAGCCTGGATTCTTTTTGTGTTATTTTTTGCTTCAGTCCCCAGAGCCTGGTCATAGCAGTGGAGAAGAGGAAGTACTAAAATAAAAATTAAGATTGTCTGCTCTATATGCCTGAAGAATCGGCGATCAGCTGTGCTACCCAGAATCCCACTAATCTCCCAGGTCTCCGCTGCCGGACACATTTGCGTACCACTACAAAAATTAACAGCTAGTTTTTAGCTCTTGGTAATACAGTCTTCTGCTTCAGTGCTGAGGGAGATGTTGGGCAAACAGGATGACAAATACTACTGCAGGAGATAACCCTCCAAGCAGAAGGCTCCATTTTCCAGGCTTTTTTTTAAAAAAGTATATTTAACTTAGAACTTCCTTCTTTTCCCTTATTTGTCCATGAACTGCACTGGTGATAACTGCCTCTTTCCTGTCCAAGTAGCTCACATAGATGTAGCATAGAAGGAGACAGAAGGAAAATGAAATTGCTTATTAAAGGGTGTATGGGATGAAGTAGTCCTCCAGTACCAAAACAGAGAGTAATTCCAATACCTACAATAAGCTGGTGAAAGGGTTTTTGAGGACAGATAAGCTGATAGAGATGAACATTTCCAACACTCTGGAGTTGCCCAGAAGCACGTATATGGCAGGATCTATGCTTTCCCATTTCAATGCCAGACTTTTACTCTCACATACTCAAAATTTGCTGATACCTTATAGCTTCTTTCTACCACTACGAGTCCCTATACCCTTTACCAGCTCTGCAAAACTTACACCGGTCTCACCATATCCCCATCTTAAGTACTCACAAGAGTCATACAATCGCTCTCAGTTTTTGTACTCAGTGCCAGCCTACTTACCTTACTCATGATATTCTTGACTTCCTTTACTGACTTCATCTATCTAGTATCCTATTGATTGTTCCTACATCCATCCCTATTATCAACATCTCCCTGTTTGAAAGACCTAATTTCACTAAGGGTGTTGAGGAGCTTGTTGAACATGAGCCAGCAATGTGCCCTTGCCACAAAGAAAGTTAATGATATTCTGGTTTGCCAGGACCTCAAGGCAGAGACTGAGGGAGCAAAGTGCCTCCCACCGTAAGAGAAAATCAGTTTGTGATGACCTGAGGAACCTGAACATACATGTTATAGCACCTGACAATATTTCATGGTTGGACTCAATGGTCTTAAGGGTCTTTTCCAACCTAAACGATTCTGTAAGATGCATCCCAGAGTCCTGAGGGAATTGGCCAATGTAGTTGCCAAGCCACTCTCCATGATATTTGGAAAGTCGTGGCAGTCAGGTGAAGTCCCTTGTGACTGGAAAAAATGGAACCCATTTTTAAACAGGGTAGAAAAGAGGACCCTGGGAACTCCCAACCTGTCAACCTCACCTCTGTGTCTGGGAAGATCATGAACAGATCCTCCTAGAAGAGCGATATTAAGGCACATGGAAGACAGGGACGTGACTTGATACAGCCAGCGTGGCTTCATAGAATCATACAGTGATTTGTGTTGGAAGGGACCCTTAAAGGTCTAGATCTAGACCAGGTTGCTCAGAGGCCCACCCAACTTGACCTTGAATGTTTTCAGGGATGGGGCATTTACTGCCTCTCTGGACAACCTGTTCCAGTATACCAAGTGGTCACCAAGGTCAAGTCCTGTCTGACCAACCTAGTGGCCTTCTATGATGGAGTGACTGCATCAGTGGACAAGGGAAAAGCTATTGATGTCCATCTATCCGGACTTCTGTAAGGCCTTTGACAGTCTCCCACAACATCTTTCTCCCTAAATTGGAGAGATATGGATTTGATGGATGGACTATCTGGTGGATATGGAATTGGCTGAGTGGTCGTATCCAGAGAGTAGTGGTCAACGGCTCAATATCCTGATGGAGATCAGTGATGAACGAGGTCCCTCAGGGGTCTGTGTTGGAACCAGTACTGTGACATAGATGGTGGGATCAAGTACACCCTCAACAAATTTGCAGATTACACCAAGCTGAGTGGTACAGTTGACATGCCTGAAGGATGGGATGCCATCCAGAGAGATCTAGACAAGCTCAATAAAGGGGCCCATGTGAACCTCATGAGGCTCAACAAGGCCAAGTGCAAGGTCCTGCACCTCACTCAGGGCAACCCCTGTTAGCAATACAAGCTGGGGTATGAAGGAATTGAGAGCAGCCATGCAGAGAAGGACCTGGGAGTACTGGTGGATGAAAAACTGGACGTGAACCAACAATGTGCACTTGCAGCCCAGAAAGCCAACGGTATCCTGGGCACATCAAAAGAAGTGTGGCCAGCAGGTCAAGGGAGGTGATTCTACCCTTCTACTTCACTCTGATGAGACGCCACCTGGACTGCTGTGTTCAGCTCTTAGACCTGCAGCATAAGAAAAACATGGAGATGTTGGAGCAAGTCCAGAGGAGGGCCACAAGAGTGTTGTTCAGCCTGGAGAAGCAAAGGCTCCAGAGAGACCTTATTGTGGCTTTCAATACTAAAAAGGGGCTTATAAGAAAGGTGGGGACAAACTTTTTAATAGGGCTTCTAGCAATAGGACAAGGGGTAAAGGTTTTAAAGTATGAGGATAGATTCACTGGAACAGGTTGCCCAGAGAGGCAGTAGATGCCCCATCGCTGAAAACATTCAAGGTCAGGCTGGACAGAGCTCTGAGTAACCTGATCTAGTTGAAGATGTCCCTGCTCCTTGCAAGGGGTTGGACTAGATGACCTGTAAGTGTTTCTTCCAGCCCAAATCATTCTATAATCCTATTTTTCTAAGAAAGCATATGCAGGAAATTCACAAAGAAAAAATTATGAAGTTCCAGAATTTCATGATATGCTCATACTCCAAGAGAAAATAAAAAAAGGGAACACCCCACCCAAGAAAACCCCAAAACCCAGTCCTCTTGTGTAAAGCATTACATGCACTTTTCCTAGTGGGTTCACATTACAGCAACATTCCAAATGCTGGTATATATGACTTATTTTCAGCACATAGTTGTGTGGAGAAATGCCAGGCTTGTAAGATTTGACTTAAGCAAAGTAAAGCAACATGTTTATCGTGCCCTGGATAGAGCAAGGACAAGAGCTGAGCAGCTTGCTCATCTGGCAAAAAAAAAACAAAACAGCAAAATGATAAGAATTGTGGTATCTGCTTCTCCCTTCTACAAACGTTATGAGGGGAGATTAACAACTGAAAGATGGAGCCTTGCGCCGGCAAGACAGCCCTGTTTTGGCTAAAGAGTGAGGAACCAAGCAGAAAAACAATTTCTGCACAAATCATTGAAGGCTACGATGTCCTGGAGTGAAACTTTTGCTTAATTATCTATAAAATTAGTATTACATTTGACACCCCTGCTTATGTTAATGACAATTATAGAGATCATGCTACACATATACGACTACATTACTCAACTCTCCACCTAAATCATGTTATATGCAACCCGTGGGAGGGGAAACAAAGGATTAGAGAATAGAAAGAGGAGAATAAGGGGTAAAAATTCGGAGAAAGGGACTGAAAAATCTAGAGGAGACGGTTGACAGGCTGTGCTCCTCTTTCTCCGTCCAAGATAGGGATGCCTTCTTGGTAAGAATTGCACCTTCACCCCAGTAAAGAATACCCAGGAAAACTTGGCCAGCATTATTACAGTATATTAGCAGTGTTGCAGTAAATGCATTTATCAAAGGCAATTCCGTACTTCTTGTTTATGCCACCTTAATAAATTACCTGCATTTGCAACTTTGCGAAACTGTTGCAGTGAAATTCCTTAAGAGGGCCCTGACAGGCAAATGTCACATCCTTACTTGTAATGTGACAACTTGTTCATGCATTATTTCAGAAAGCTCTTTTGCCATTTCTTTGTTGTTAGCCTTCATTTCTTCTTGATATTTCAACCAATCTTCCTTTATAAGTCATTCGTTTACACCCAGAGCATGCCTACAAGCTTCAACAAATAGCCTCATTTAGATAAAATAATAAAAATTATCTCACTCAGGAATACAAAATTCAAAAGATTAATTCAAAATGCCAGTTTAGAGTGTTTTTAATGCAGTCAGAACACTACAAAAGTTAAAAGTATTAAAAACACCCTTAGGATTCTTATGATTCTATTAAAAAACCCCATCTGAACCTGGTTCTGGGCCCTGCTTGAGCAGATGGGTTGGGCCAGTTGACATTCAGAGTTCACTTCCAACCTCAAGTGTTCTGTGATTCTGCGAGCTACGCTTCTGTCAATCCAGGTATACAGTTCACATTCAGAGAATAAAAGTAAGTTCGGACTCGAGACTAACACAAGGGTTCATCATGGGCACTCCACACTTTAACCTCCTGATAATAATATCTTTTCTCCGCAACAAATCGACAGGAGCATGCCTGGACAAAATTATTATATTAAACAAAATGATGCAATTCTACATGAAGGCACTTAATTGGTTATATATGACCAATGTAGTCATTTAGGGCTAGCTTCTTCTCCAGAGTATAAATACCTATGCAACTCAGCCTAAAGTACGAGCAGAAGTTATTTGGTTCAACCTAAAACAGACATGTAGATTTTGTCAGCTCAACACTATTGAGGCTGCATTCAACTTCCTGGGTAAATCTCCTTTTACTCTAATAAAAGATTAAACATCTAGTTCACATGAAACCCCTGTACACACATACTTAAATAAGAGTGTTGAAAATATGAGACTAAATTACCTCTGTAGGCTATATAGGCAGTAAGAAGACACTAAAAAAATCTGTTTAATCCTAAACAGGGTATCTGGAATGTGTCAGGAAAATGCAGCTCAAAAACGCATTCTGCATTCTTTGTAGGAAGTAACACAGGTACAAACATCCTCTCTGAAAATCTTCAAAGCTGAATGGCCATTGTTTGATACTTAGACAAAATCATGTAAGTGGTAATCTAGAAAGAAGCACATACTGTACAATATATACCATCTAATGCTTGAAGCACAATATTATTACCAGACAAAGGAAAACTAAATAAGCAAACAAAATGCCTGTGATGTCGTGGTTTGAGCCTACCCAGGTGGCTCCAAAAGGACCACTCAGCTGTCCATTCACCCCTATACTGCCCCCTGAGAGATGGCGAGGAGAAAATGCAACCAAAAGGGCTTGAGGGTCGAGACAAAGGACAGAGAGGGCTCACTCACCAATTAAGTTCATGGGCAAAAGAGAGTCAACTTGGGGAGAAAAACACACATTTAATACGAAACAACCACCACCATCAAGGAGAATGAGAGATACAACCAGGTCTTAAATACAACACACCTTCCCGCCACCCCTCCCTTCTTCCCGGGCTCAGCTCTGCTCCCTCTTCCCCCCCAGCAGCGCAGGGGGCAGGGAATGGGGGTTACAGTCCGTCCAGCACAAGGTGTCTCCGCTGCTCCTTGCTCCTCAGGGAGAAGGGCCCTCGCAGCCCTCCCCTGCCCCACCGCGGGGTCCCTCTCCCGGCAGACAGCCCTCCACTCACCGCCCCAACGGGAGTCCTTCCCGCGGGGCCGCAGCTCCCCAGAACCCCCCAGCGCGGGTCCCTCCCGGGGCTGCCGCCCTCCCCCCGACGGGCGGCTCCAGCGCGGGCTGCCTCGGAGTCGCGGCTGCTCCGGGCCCGGTCCCTGCTCCTCCGGCCCGGGGCCCTCCGCAGGCTGCAGGCCAACCTCTGGGCCACCGCTGGGCTCCGGGGGCTGCAGGGGCTCAGCCGCCACCCCAGCGTGGGCCGCAGGGGACCCTCTGCTCCGGCACAGCTCCCCCTCTTCTTCCTCACTGACCTGGGTGTCCGCATGGCTGTTTCTCTCACATCCCCCTTCGCTCACCAACACAAACAGAACAAAGAGATGCAATCAACCACTTCTTTCACTCTTAGTCATTCGCAGAGGTGCCATAGGTCTGGCCTTGGCCAGAGGCGGGTCTGAAATTGAGCCGGGGGAGCTTCTCGAATCTTCTTAGAGAAGCTACATCTGTAGCCCCCTCCCCCACTACCAAAACCCCGCCAAAACGGTGCCAGACACCAAACCACTACAACCAACCATTCAATTTCAGAAATAAAACCACCTCAGTATAAATATTTAAAACACAAATAGTTTTTCAAGCTGTTTTTCAGAGGATACAGCATGTCAAACATTGTTAAGAATTAAAGAAAGTAATATTTGAAAGTAATTTACATGTGTTATTGTCACTAGATGCTAACAGCAGGGATACTATCTTTCAGAGTAATTTGTTTGATGTTATTTCTGCTATATGCTTTTAAAATGTCTCATCTAAAGTGTGTACTTATCATTATAAGGCTATTTGCTGTATCCAAGGTCAAATCTAGAAATAGGTCCATTGCAAGATTTTTCTTAATGTCTGAAAAGCTCTCCTCCTTGTATCAGCCAAACAAATTTCTGTTTGTCATTTTACCAGCCAAATAATTTTCATTTTCCTATATGTGTGTTTCCTCTTCCTGCTATTTTCTTCCCTCTCTCATGGTCTCACTCAGCTCAGTGCTCTAAATGCTTCAGGATTCTTCCCTTTTCGGTTACGTAATTTACTTTTTCTTATGACCTTGGTGACTTGCATCTGATACGTACTGTATAACCTGTAAATCAGCGTCTGTTTATTCCTACCTCAAATATCTCCCAGTTCTTACCAAGGAACTGATGTTAGATGTGGAGATAAAGGCATTAAGATTAAGAGGAATAAATGTATAAAAATGAATATTACCACTGCTAACACAGAAATAAAACTAAAATTGCATTGCACTAAAATTCAGTTTTCTCTAGAAAACTGAATTATATCTTACTGACTATTCTGAAACAACTGACATTTGAGACCAAAAGCAGTTTGAATCTGGACTGTTATTGTATATCTCAAGAATAGTAAATGCTTAAGAAGCTAGGAAAAGCACTCCAAGCAATCTCACTAGGCCGTCCTCTATAAGATTTAGATTACATTGGGAAGAAAAGAATAATAAAAATAAAATAAAATAAAATACTGCATTGATTTACAAATATAAATAATGCCAGAATAACTATTTTTTTCCTGTTTTTTATATTAGCCAACTCTCCAGAACAAAAAAATACAGCAGATGATTGTCATCTGGATTTCATTAACACATTTTATTGGTGCCACAAAGGATTTCATATCTCAAGGTGGAAAAATGGGGGTTAATTCAAGTGTTATAAAATTGGTGAAGAGCTGAGAAAATGAGTGATAGCAGCTGGTCCATCAGGACAATACAGAGATGGAAAGTTAACAGTGGAGTTTCTTAGGATTACCCTTGGGACTAATCTTACTTAATATTTTCATTAAGAATTTAAACACAAGATACCAGAAAACTCTGAAGAAATTCACAGTTGGCTAAGTTCGAAGCACCATTTATACATAAAACAAGAGGACACTGTCCTTGAGGACTGAAGCAGTGACAATGTCATGAAACATAATGATGTTAAACACAGAACTAAAACATATCTACAAGGAAGACATTCATATATAAACTGAGACTTTGTCAGCTGGAAATGAAAATAATCAGGCAAAGCTTTGTTATGATAATTAATCTGAGACATATGACCAATATGATGCACCTGACAAAAAGCAAAGTGCAATCTTAAAGTTATTAGAAGAACTGTTTGTATTTACACCTCCAATAATGTGGTACAAGACACTGTACTCATAAGACATCATCTCAAGTCCTGTGCATGCTTCTGGTCATTCACATTCAAAATAAGTTAATTTAAGAAGGAACAGATGCAAAAATGGCTCTTAACACAATCAGGAAAATTAAGAGCATTTCATTTTATAAGAGGAGAGTAAAAGAGGTTAATTTACTTAGACTACCAAAATTAAGGTTAGGAGAAGAGCTATAGTTACATTACAAAGACGTTGGGGTAGTAAACACTGGAGAGAGAGGAAGATGTTAAGCTAAAAGATAGCATTGAATGAGAACAAACACTTGTCCCTGGTCGTGAATAAATTTAGTCTGGAATTTTAGGAGGTGGCTTGTCAGTGATGTGTAAGCAAAATTCCAGTATATCCTTGCAATAGAAGCAGTAGCAACTGGAAATCTAATTCATTGTCATGTAAGGCCTGAAATATTTTTGATGCGGGTACCTGTGACATAAAGGGATTGGATTCAACAATACATGAGGTCATTTAGAAACCTATGATCACGATAAGCATACAGAAAAATTACCCCTTTCTATTAAATTTTGTATGATATTTCCTAGAACACTAGCATAATAAATATTGATGCTAATAGTACCACAATGATTTCATCTCTATTCAGATACTGGAAGATAAAACCTTTGCCAAGTGTAATGTTATGTTTTGAACCAAATAATGACCATTTTAATCTTTTATAAAAGCTTCTTTGATTTCTTATTCTAAGAAGACAGTAAAACTTAATATTTATTTTATAGTATTCCAGTATGTATGGAGTCCGTGCCTTGTCAGCATTTCAATTAACATGGATTATGCTAAAATATTCTTAATACAAACTGTTCACAGGAATTAAGCTTTTCAGAGTGAAGGGTTAATTTTTAAATAACTGAGATTATTGTCATGAGCCATGTAAACTGATTTTCCTACGTTGTTCTTTGGAGGCTATATCAAAAAACTGTATTGATAGTAAACTCTGAATGAAAAATAATTACATGTATGCTATGCTGTGGAAAAATAATCTGGTACTCATTACTGTGTAGACTGATGAAACTGGGCAGGATAAATGAATGTGTTAAATAAGGTATCAGCAGAAAAGGATATGTTTACCTATTCAAAGCAAATCTGTACTAATATTAAACTCATTTAAAGTCAAATTATTCCGGAAAGAAATTGCTCTAACTAAATTTTTTCATTACAGAAACTGAACATTTCTAATTGATTTTTGCTGCTTCTTTGCTTACTTAAAAGGATAGCTTTGTTTTGTATGACAAAAGAGGAAGAGGGTTATTTTTTTTCATCAAAACAGAATTACCTATTTCTGGTGATGAAGGGGTTACCTAAAAGCATACCTCACTAGATTCCTATTGCTTGACATTCATGAGAGCTGGTTCTCTTACCTAACTTTTGACACTTAAATCACCACCTGTTACAGGAGCTAGCTTTATTTGACAAAAAGATAGTTAAGTTTGCTTAAAGTTGGAATCATCTTACTCATCCTTTCTTTTGACAATTAAGTGGCAAAAAAATGAATGGTAAAAACTCAGACTTTAGGCATTGATTCAGCAGAATACCTAAGTACATCCCTAAATGCTTTACCAAATAAGGCCCAGATGCCTGAAGTTATTTAGAACCCTAAATACCCTTGAAATCTCTGGGAATTGCACAGTCACCTTCCTTTATGGATCTCTGCCTTACTACAGATCTTGTAAAGGGATAAAATACCTTAACATAGGGCTAAAGGGCCTTAGAGTTAAGTGGCTCTTGAATGGAACAGATCTGTAAAGCTTCTTAACATAGGTGGGTTAAGAGCACTGGAGAATGAACATTTTTTACATAAAAAATGAAGGCTGCAGGTACACCAGGGCAGATCCTGTGTGCTATTGCTTGATAGTATTTAGACACCTTAAAAATGCCAAGCCTTTGAAGGTGCAATCCATAGAGCTGAAAGCACAAATTTTAAAACATTGTGATGCTCTGCTTTTGCAGTCAATTAAGCTGCTTGCCTTTTTTTTTTTTTTTTTTTTGGTGTGGTCAATATGCTTTTGAGAATGCATCTTATTATATGCTTTTTAGAATATAATTTAAAATAAAAAGTACAATGTTTGGTAAACCTACTCAGAAATCTTTATCCAAGAGTCTAGGAATCTATTACCCAATTACAGTTTAATGAATTCATTTCATAATTTCCTTCGTAACGACACCCAGAAAGCATAACACAAGTAAGAATACCGTTTGTAAAATCAGCTTAGTGGTGTGTGCTGACAGCATGATAGGAAAGACGATAGCTGGAAGAAGCTGGCTTTTATCAGATGCAATATTATTTTTTATTGCATCTGAGAAGCAGTTAGTTTATTTACTGGTTTCTAAGAACTGGCGAATCCTAGGAAAAAAATACAAAGTGGTAATTAAATAAAATACTAATCTAACCCAGCTTCCAAGTGTTAAAAGCAGGAATAATTGTATATTAAATATATGTAAAGCCTAAAAATACAATACAGACTTTCTATAAAACAACATCTAGAAATCTGATCAAACAGTAAATGAAGTATGAAATGTAAGGTAATACTACACATATTACTGCTAGGGTGTGTGGTACATCAACAGTATCTTGGTAAAGAAAATATCCATCAACCAGGTGACCATTCAATATTTTGGTCAGGCTTCTATCCCAAAATAAATATTTTCCCTTTAGCAGCTGAAAGGCAGCATTATATCCGCATGTAGTAAACTAAGAACAAATCAGTTTTACAGTACAAAGTGGCAAGGTGAAATATGTGCCGCAGCTTCATGTAATGCCTGTAAACAGTGGATATGTTTTTTGTAGGAGCAATTATACTCAGATTTGCCTTAAAGAGAGAAAACTATCCTCTTTATGGTTTTCCCTTTTGTTCCTTGCACTGGGGTATTTTAGTAACTGCACAGGCCCAGAATGATGTAAACAAAGGTGGGACTGACAACTGATGGATGCTTTCTGTTTATATTATTGAGTCTTGGAAGACCAACATACTGACTGCTATATGTCACTGAAAACATACTACTCAAGGGATTGTCATAGATATTTGGTTATTCCTGTGGCAATGTCCAGAAAAAGCCAGATGGGACTGAATTTCCAGTTTATGTCCTAATATATATGCTTCCCTAGCTTAAGAAGTGGCCAGATTACTGATGACTGTTTTGTTAATATGATTTAATAATGTCTTCTGATTATTACTGTTCCTGAATGCAGTTACCGAATGTGGATTTCTTACTGGTCTACTGCTTTGCAAATAGAATGCATTTATTTAAATTACCTTGGTAGTGCTCTGATCATCCCTTAGACTTACTCTAAACTACAAATACAACACAAGTGCTATTCCTAATATTCTAGACATCAGTTTCTATCAAGAATTAATGACAAATTCATGGGGGTTCCAGACCAAATTTGAGGTATAAGCCATACTGAGACACTGGAACAGGTTGCCTAAGGAAGTTGTGGCTCTCCCCTCCCTGGAAGTGTTCAATACCAGGTTGGATGCAGCCTTGAGCAACCTGGTCTAGTCGGAGGTGTCCCTGCCATGGCAGGGGTGTTGGAACTAGATGATCTTTGAGGTCCCTTCCAACCCAAACCATTCTATGATTCTAATTCTATATCTCCTTGTATGACTTGCATCTGTGCATCTTGCATCTTAACACAGTGAAGTGTCTCCATGGTCTTAGCTGCTCACCACAGAAAGCATATTGCCTGCCAGATGGACCCAAGACATGATATACAAAGTGTTTCCTATTCTCACAGAAAGACAATGAAAACTAGAAACCCGGTGTTGCTCTGAAAGTGCATTCTTCAAAGTGTTTCTTTTTTTTTTTTTTTTGTTGAAATAGATGTGAACTATGAATTTATCTACATTATATGATAAATGCAGTTTGGAGGACCATCTTTCTTAAAGCTATGTTGTGAATTGGTGTAATCTTACAATTTATTTATTAATTTATGCACAGAGGAAATACTTAAATAATTGTACATAATGTATAAAAAAAGTTGAAATACCTAAAACCTCTTTTTTCCTCTAAATAAAGTGGTTTTGTACTACTAAGCAATACAGTTCAAAAACTGTATTTCTATTCAGTACCAAGATACATACTGCTCTGCAAAATAGCAGTGAAGTGGAAAAACATAACGCTGTTACTGTCAGATCAAACATATCTGTTTTTACAGATAAGGATAGAATTAATCTGTCCTAATTTAGGTATCCTAAAGTTAGATGTCAAAATCTGAGTCCTCAAAAATGTCTTTATTTGCTTAGCAGAAAGATACAGCCATTTCCAGAATAAATTTTGTTACAAGGTGGGTCAGATGAGCAATCTACTGCATATTCTTCTCCATTAACTGTAAAAGGGAACATTATTAACTTATTCACACTTAAACATCTAATTACTAGATATTTAATAGGTGCCACATTCCTAACAGATAAAAATTTATTTTTTTCCATTAGAAAAGCACATAAGCTTCACATATGGAAGAAAATAACAAGTTTGTATTGCAAGTGTAAGTTCTTATGTTTTTTTCCGTAATAAAGTTCTTGTCTTAACAGTCTGGCAACATAAAACCCTGGATCAAAGGCAACCACAAGAAGATAGGTATGAAAGATTTCGAGAAGTAAGAGCATTGGTGGCTATACCAAAGAGCCCATACATTAAAATGTTCTCCCCTCTTTCTCTTAGAAGTCATATTGTGCTACACACACTCCAGATAATCAGCTGTGTTGCGTTAATATCACACAGCAATACTGAAAGTATTTTCACCTGGACTTAACCTCTCATGAAAACTTCTGACATTGACTTATTTTATGCTAAAGAAAATGTTCCGTGTTTCAAGTTGAGGAAACTCTTGATGAGTTGTAAATAAGGTTACATAATTGTCACTTCATGCTGTAGAGTATTGCTTGAAATAGCAACTAAAAAGCAAGTCTGCAAAGAAATTTCTAAGTATAGTCTTACCAGGAAGGCATTGGGCTGGGACAGAGTCTTTGGTTGAATTCCAGGGTCTGATGTAGCCTTAACTGTGTGGTCTTTAGCCACATCTGTAGAAATGGAGATGATACTTGTCTCCGTGGGATTTTGTAATAATAAATGGACTAATGTTTGCAAAACATGGAAATACGACGTTGATGGCGGTCATGCAAAGTACTAAATAGAAAGTCTGTTAGAAAACAATTCAGTTCTAATCAAAATAAATACCTACATTAAGCCCAGGAAGTAAAAAATCCAAAATGTTTTGTGGATGGTCTAAAGAATATAGACAACGTAGATAGAGTTAATTTGGTTTTATATTGTTACAGTCTATAGCTATTACAATCTTTCATTATATCTACTACAGAGAAAAACAGATGCCTTTATTTTGTATAAAAATGATGTTAACAATCAAGCACCTTAACTGACCTAACTATTTTAGCAGAGAAATAGAAAGCTAGTATTTCTTTAAAGAGGTAAAAACAAAGGATCTGATGAGAATTAAAATGTTTCTTTACATTATGCATATATTATACGTAAAACTTTGGGATGATACTTGCTTAAGCTTATTACTATAAAAGGCAGTGAACAGAGACTGTTTTAAGGACCGAACATTTGGGGGGGGTAAATATTTTATGCAAAAGTTGTAGCACTGAGCGACATTTTTAGCAAAGATACATTCCTAACATAATGATGCTTGCTGTGCATTTCAAGTAATGTTGTTCCTTTCCTGTGAACAGACCTGAGTAGCACAGAGGGAAATTACCCCATGTTTCTGTAAAAGCAAAAATACCAAACTTCTCACTAAGAAAATACAGGCAATTTTCTTTCCTGTGAGCATCAGAAACAATGAAGCCTATTTCCTATAATTCTGTGTCTTGTTGTTGATTGCAGTTTCTGATTGAAGTTTCCACTGTTGGCTGAAGCACTTATAAGGTGTCTCTGGCTGTGTCTAGATGACATCTGGTCCGGCAAACAGGAGGGCTTCCAAAATTGCAGACCTGGGTTCCTCATCTGCCTCTATAAGGGCTATGTATTTTCTTCACTCTGTTATCCACACAGATGAAATCTTCTTACATATCCCAAAGAGCTTCCATCATGAATGACTAGGGAATCAGACTGTGTCTAGACCAGGGGTATGTTCTGAGGATGCATCAAAAGTCAACTGAGGTATATCAGAAAGTGTGAACTCGTGAGTAAGGTATTTGTGCATGCCTCAACTTCTCTTACAGACAGGGCAGCTGCAGGCTACTCCTCCTCTTGCTACATTCACAAAACATGTAAACAATACCTTTAAAAATTTTTTTCAACTTTTTTTTTTGTTGAAGCTAGTATTGGATTAAAAATTTACGGGGGACAACAGAATTAAAAGCATTGTACACACACACGTACAACATAACTACATGAATCTAGTTTCTCTATGACACCAGTCTGCAAGGATGGATGGAGAATGAAAGAAACAGAATACTATCACTGTGATCAAATACTTACCTTCCTTTTTCTACTAACCCTGACATTCATGGGGTGGAAAACTCCACATATAGGTCTAAAAATCTTCTGTAATGAAAGAACTCCATGTAACTCCATCCAGAAAACTGGTCGTACAACTGAGCAATACAAAGAAATGGACTTTGATGGAACATGCAAATTCAAATACCTTACTGTATGAGAAAAGCATGAGTATATAGTTATCTGTGGCACAGAAAGTTCCCGCAGGAAGTGTTGAGTCTAGAGATAGATTTTAATTTCTCTTATTTAAAAAAATAAACTCAAAAAATCATCTTCTGTGAAATGGTTCAGATGAAATTCTTCACTGTCTCTTTGATGGATAAAATTGATTTTAGGCTTTTTAACACAATGACTACAAAAGAAACACTTGATTATGTTTAAGTTACAGATGCTTATGATATTGACTCTAGCTTTGGAGTGCATATTGTGGATATTTACTCTATTTCATCACTGATTACTTAGAGGCAGATCTTTCTATTTAAAAGGACAGCTGTGATTTCAAAACCAAATACTCAGATAAAGAGGAGTGAATGCTTCTGGGAAAGACAAGTGCTAGAGTAATGCAATTCCACACAAGATGGACCGAGTGCTTACAAGCACTTGTTGATATTGAAACTAACAGTCTTGTATGTCTGTCATAGAGGCCTACCAATGAGACAAGAATTTCCTGCTAGTTCATAGTTTTCTAGAAAGAGTATTCTTTGTATCAATACAGGATTTTTATTTATTTATTTGTTTGACAATAATTCTCAAGAAGATAGACAAACAAAATGCTATCAAATAAAATGTGAGCCATCCTCGCCGTTGTAGTCCAGCCTAGAAATTATTCATCATAAAATCTTGTAAATGCTTGTGGAAAAAGAAGATTAGGAGTAAGCTCTCTGAGTAAGCACATCTGGAGTTCTGTAGATGAATTCTGCTGGTTTGGCTCTAGTCCTGATATTTAATTCCCTCTCAGTTAGGTTTTACTACTATCAAAGGGAGATTTTGACAGGAGTATTTGAACCTACAACCAGGATTTGGTCCACATAATTTAAAGCAGAGTATAAAGTGGAAGAATAATGCAAGAGTTCGAAACTGAGACATGAAAAGTGTTCTTCATTCTCCTAATCTAACAAACATTGCCAAATTCTAATTAATTTTAGTAGAAAGTGAGTCAGCCTGGCACATTAAACATTGCACTAAAATGCTTTTACACTGTTTTCAATGTTAATATTTCTCTTTCTGCTTAGGGGAACAAGAGTTAAAGTCTATGGCAGGAAAGCTATTTTATTTCTCCTTAGAAAATCATTAAAGTCCTTTCCCCACAACTGAAGAAAGAGAAAACAGGAAAGAAAATTTGTCAATTCCCATGAAAATAATGAAAATATTTCTTTATCTGGACTGGGCAATACATCGTCAAGCCTGGTTCTCACTAAATTTTTGTGGAGTTAACCTTGAGAAAAAGATAGGAAATGCATTTGTATAGATCATGATGGTTTCATTTCTCTCAAAGGGCAGTACAAAAGCTGAGTTAGGGAAAGTGTGGTAAATTTAAATCCTAACTGATTTGATAGAAAGCTCCTGTGATGATACTATTTGTTGCCAAGAGCAGTAAGAATGTGCCAAGGCCATGTATTTTAGAGGAAGCTTCTCCATCTAGAATTATAATCTGTGATTGTCCAGCTTCTTTTGCATTGTTTTCTTAATGAATTCACACAACCTCTGTGGTACTAAGACCGAGTATAGCTAAGCCTCAATAAATTCCAATGCAGTTCATGGGATATGATTTTTTTGGCCTTGTTAATGGCTCCCCCAACAAAAGCTATAAATGTTTCTGTCAGTGATACTTATGTCTGCAAACAAATTCCTCTTAACATTTCTATAATATTCTCCTCAATATTTTTGTTTAGACTCACCTATTAATAGTGAATGGAAAGTGTGTGGAAGCTTTTTTAAAGACTGACCTTAGGAAGATATGATATTTTGGATCAAATCTGCAATCACAAATATATACACTACAGTTCTGTATCTACCCCATCCATAAACACTGCCACACTGCATCACCTTTGCAGGCAAATCAAATATTATCACCACCTAAAAATCCATAGTTCTTATTAGAAAGGCTGACAAACTATACCTCAACAGAGAATCTGAACCATACATAAAGCTTTCATTGAGGTTACAAGAATCTAAGATGAGAGTCACTGCAGGCCTGTATGGGTGTTATCTAAATGTGAAAATAAACACATTATGTCTTTGCTTTGCTTCAGAATCTAGGGAGAAATTAACCTGTCAGCTTAAGATGTTCAGATTCAGGTGTCTACATGTAAACCAGGTGCCTAAATCAATGGATATCTACATTTCGATGCAGCAGCCTCGATTTAGGCATCTAGTTCAATCTGAGATATACTAAGGTAACCTCTTAGACCTTAGGTTGACCTAAGGTAACCTCCAGTTCTCACCTCAGAAAAGCTCAGTTTCCCCATAGGTCCTCATCAAACCTGGCAGCCTTATGTGGATGTCTTGAAAACCCACAGACATCTCAGATATCACTATGTTCAGGCAACAGCTATTGATGTAGGACAGGAATATGACATCTGGACAACCTGTTGACAGCTAAGATTAGGGTCTGAATCAGCAGTTTTTCCACTCAAATGCCTTGCATGTTGCTTTCATGGTTTGAGCGCACCCATCCAGCAACAAAACACCAGACAGCAACTCTCTTACCCCTACCCTGTCCCTTGAGGGATGAGAAAGAAAATACAACAAAAAGGCTCAAGGGTCCAGACAAAGGACAGGGAGGGCTCACTCACCAGTTATGGTCCCAGGCAAAAGACAGACTCAACTTGGGGATTACAACATCAATTTAATGAACAGCCACCACCAGCAAGGATAATGAGAAAGACAACCAGGTCTTAAAAACACACCTTCCTCCCAGCCTTCCTTTCTTCCCAGGCTCAGCTCTGCTACTTTTCCCACCTTCCAGCAGTGCAGGGGGTAGGGAATGGGGGTTACAGTCAGTCCAGCACAAGATGTCTCTGCTGCTCCTTCCTTCTCTGGGACAGAGGCCCTCGCAGCCCTCCCCTGCCCCACCATGGGGTCCCTCTCATGGCAGATAGTCCTCCACCAACTTTTCCAATGTGAGTTCTTCCTGCGGGGCCACAGCTCCCCACAAACCGCCCCAGCGCGGGTCCCTTCCATGGGCTGCTGCCCTCCCGGCGATGGGCTGCTCCAGCATGGGTGTTCCTCGGAGTTGCAGTCTGCTTCGGGCCCGGTTCCTGCTCCTTTGGCCTGGGGTCCTCCATAGGCTGCAGGCCAACCTCTGGGCCACCGCTAATCTCCATAGGCTGCAGGGGCTCAGCCCACCACCCCACCATGGGCCGCAGGGGAATCTTTGTTCTGGCACACCTCCCCTTCTCCTTCCTCACAGACCTGGGTGTCCACACAGTTGTTTCTCTCACATTCCCCTCTCTCTTCCACTCACCAATAAAGAAACAGGATCAAAGAACTCAATCACAGGTTCTTTCACTCTTAACTGGAGTTATGCGCAGAGGCGCTATTGGTCTGGCCTTGGCCAGAGGCTGGTCCGAAATTGGAGCCGGGCGAGCTTCTAGAAGCCTCTTACAGGAGCCATCTCTGTAGCCCCCTCCCCTGCAACCAAAACCGTGCCAGACACCAACCCACCATAGCTGCTTATGCTGAGAATGCCTAATGAAGATTGGCAGGATCAGGTTCCACAAAATCATAGAATCATTCAGATTAGAAAAGACCTTTGAGATCATCAAGTCCAACCATCAACCCTACTCTACCAAGTACACCCCTAAACCATATCTCCAAGCACCACATCTAAATGAACTTTACATTAAGGGATGGTGACTCAACCACCTCCCTGGGCAGCCTATTCCAAAGCCTGAAAACCCTTTCAGTGAAAAATTTTTTCCTAATATCTAACCTAAACCTGCCCTGGTGCAGCTTGAGTCCATTCCCTCTTGTTCTATCATTAATTACCTGTAAGAAGAGACCAGCACCTACCTCCCTACAATGTCCTCTCAGGTAGTTGTAGAGAGCAATAAGGTCTCCCCTCAGCCTCCTTTTCTTAAGACTAAATAGTCCCAGGTCCCTCAGCTGCTCTTCATAAGACTTATTCTCTAGGCCTTTCACCATCTTTGTTGCCCTTCTCTGCACTCTCTCCAGCACCTCAATGTCTTTCTTGTATTGAGGTGCCCAAAACTGAACACAGTACTCGAGGTGTGGTCTCACCAACGCCGAGCAGAGGGGGACGATCATCTCCCTTACTCCTGCTGGCCACGCTATTCCTAATACAAGCCAGGATGCCATTGGCTATTTTGGCCACCTGGGTATGCTGCTGACTCATACTCAGTCACTTGTCAACCAGCACCCCCAAGTCCTTTTCTGTCTGGCAGCTTTCCAGCCACACTTCCCCAAGCCTGTAGTGCTGCATGGGGTTGTTGTGGCCCAAGTGCAGGACCCAGCACTTGGCCTTGTTAAAGCTCATACAGCTGGCCTCAGCCCATCAATCCAGCCTCTCCAAGTCCCTCTGCAGAGCCTTCCTACCCTCGAGCAGATCAACACTCCCACCTAATTTGGTGTTGTCTGCAAACTTACTAAGAGTGCATTCTATCCCATTCGTCGAGATCATTGATAAATATGTTAAACAGAAGTGGCCCTAGTACTGACCCCTCTGGAACACCACTTGTGACTGGCCACCAGCTGGATTTAACTCCATTGATCATCACTCTCTGGGCCTGTCTGTCCAGCCAGTGTTTTACCCAGCAGAGCATATGCTTGTCCAAGCCATGAGCAGCCAGTTTCTTCACTAGAATTCTGTGGCAAACAGTGTCGAAGGCTTTATGGAGGTCGAGGTAAACAATATCCACAGCCTTTCCCTCATCCATCAGGTGGGTCATCTTTTCATAGAAGGAGATCAGATTTGTTAAGCAGGACCTGCCTTTCATAAACCCATGCTGACTGGGCCTGATCACCTGATTGCCCTGGAAATGACTTGTGATGGCACTCAAGGTGATCTGCTCCATGACCTTCCCTGGCACCAAGGTCAGACTGACAGATCTGTAGTTTCCTGGATCCTCCTTTCAGCCTTTCTTGTAGACAGGTGTCACATTTGTTATTCTCTAGTCCACTGGGACCTCTCCAGTTAGCTAGGACTTCTGGGAGGTGATGGAAAGAGGCTTGGTGAGCACATCCACCAACTCTTTCAGTACTCTTGGATCTAGCCCATCCAGCCCCATAGACTTGTATTCATCTAAGTGGTGTAGTAGGCCGCTGACCACTTCCTCTTTAGTTGTGAAGGCACCATTCTTCTCCCCGCCCCTGTCTTCCAGCTCAAGGGGCTGAGTGTCTAGGGAACAACTAGTTCTACTACTAAAGACTGAGACAAAGAAGGCATTGAGCACCTCAGCCTTTTCCTCAGTCTTTGTCAATGTGTTTCCCCCTCAATCTAGTAAAGGAGGAAGATTCTCCCTAGCATTCCTTTTGTTAAAGTATTTATAGAAACATTTTTTATTGTCCTTAACAGCTGTAGCTAGTTTAAATTCTAACGGGGCTTTGGCTCTCCTAATTTTCTCCCTGCATAGCCTCAGTACTTCTTTATAGTCTTCGTGAGAGACCTGCCCCCTCTTCCAAAGGTCATAAACTCCCTTTTTGTTCCTGAGGTCATGCTAAAGGTCCCTATTCAACCAGGCCGGTCTTCTTCCCCACGGACTCGTTTTTTGTCACATGGGTAAAGCCGCCTCCTGTGCCTTTAAGACTTCCTTCTGGAAGTATGTCCAGCCTTCCAGGACACCTTTACCCTTCAGGGCTGCCTCCCAAGGGACTTTGTCAATCAGTCACCTGAACAGGCCAAAGTCTGCCCTCCGGAAATCCAAGACGGCAGTTTTACTGACCCCCCTCCTTACTTCCCCAAGGACTGAGAACTCTATCATTTCATGATCGCTATGCCCTCGATGACCTCCAACCTTTAGTTCCCCCACAAGATCTTCTCTGTTCACAAGGAGCAGGTCCAAGAGGTCACCTTCCCTGGTTGGCTCCCTTACCAGTTGTGTCAGGAAGATATCTTCCATACTCTCCAGGAACCTCTGGGACTGTTCTCTCTCTGCTGTATTGTATTTCCAGCAGATATCTAGAAAATTAAAGTCCCCCATGAGAACAAGGGGTAGTGATTGTGAAACTTCTCCCAACTGCTTACAAAATATTCCATCCACATCTTCATCCTGGCTGGGTGGTCTGTAACAGATTCCCACCACGATATCAGCCTTGTTTGCCTTTCCTCTCATTCTTACCCACAGTGACTCAACCCTGTCATCACTGTCGTTAATTTGTGTGCATTCATATGTCCCCCTAATACAGAGGGCCACCCTACCACCTCTTCTTCCTTGCCTATCCCTTCTCAAAAGTGGGTAGCCACTGATTGCAACGTTCCAGTTGTGGGAGTCATCCTACCAGGTTTCTGTGATGGCAGCTATATCATCGTTTTCTTGCTGCAGAAAGGTCTCCAACTCCTCCTGTTTATTGCCCATGCTGTGTGCACTAGTATAGATGCACTTCAGCTGAGCTCATGAACCTGCCACAGTTTTGGAAGGAGAAGCCCTAATTCCTACCTGACCATTCTCAGCCGCTTCCACGATAACTAACTTATCAACAAGCCTAGTGTTTTTGCTGCTGCATGGGTTGCCATCCCCCACCTCAACTGAGATGTCAGACTGAAAGAACACACCAGTGCACCGACCCTCGAGCACTGATATGCCTCATCCAGTCTCCTCTCTGGCAAGTCTGGTTTCATCCTCATGCCCCTTTGAAGCTAGGTTAAAGCTCTTCCTATAAGCCCTGCTAATTCTTGACCCAGAATCCTTTTCCCCCTTTGAGAGAAGTTAACGCCATCTGTTGCTAGCAGGCCAGGTGTCCTATAGACCAACCCATGGTCAAAGAACCCAAAGTTATGCCAGTGACACCAGGCTCGAAGCCAAGAATTTATCTGATGGTTCTTCCTGTCAAAACCCTCATCGCTCCCTGTAGTTGGCAGGTTAGAGAAGAACACTACTTGCACTCCCAATCCCTGAAAAAATGTTGCAGTTCCTCTTTTTTCCCTAAATGTGGCCAGATGATGTGATGTTGCTCCTCTTTTATGTATTACCCTAGTCGTCAGAGTAATAGGAAAGAGAAAAGGAGAACTTCCTTCTTCAACACTGTCTTCAGTATGTAGAAAATTGTATCTTCTACTTCCTGCCAATATGCCCTGACCTGCAATTGAGAATGGGGCACTCCTCATCCATCCTCTAAGATATAACACAGAATGAAATGTTGGCTTGGCCAAAGAGGTTCAATATTGCAGTTAGGGAGTTCATCTGGAACCTATTACAGATAGAGCATTTTGTATTGTTAATAGTGAATAGGTAAAACACCCTTTCTACCTTTCATTTTGAAAGAAAATGCCCACAGCTGCAGGAAACTGTTACTGCTGTGTATTAGGCATTCTTAAAAGAGAGAGAAATAATAAAAAGTAAGGTTTCCATTGAGTAAATATAAGGTATTCATTGACAAAATTTATAGTGTGTGTATCCACATCAGTCAGCTACCTGAAGTTCTCTTTGCAGTCAATAGGAAGAAACAAATTGCTCGAAGGCATAATTAATCTCCTGATAAAATAGATGTTTATAAACAGATGATGATAGGCAAGACATCCTCGCAATAAGATCCAGTCCACCCAATTTTAGAAACCTAAGTCTGGAAAATAAAACCTTCCTCTGGAAGCTTTAAAGGGAAGCCATTAGGCTGATTCTGCAAGGAATGTAAAAAATTTCTGTAATAATTGTCTTTATTAGGTCCCTAAAATCAAGGCACAAGTTAGGCAGTATTCTACTCCCCATTGCTGCATCTTAATGGAGCCCATTTAGATTGGAAATAAATATTGAGACTTTTAAATTGGGACAGCTCAGGGCATGTTCAGAAGCAGAACTCCAAGTTTCTTAGGAAATTTAGTGAAACGGGAATTTATTTAGTAATTAGAGAGTTTTTCATGTGAGAAATGTTTTGGATACAGTTTTGGACTTCAGTTTTGGACTCGATTCTCTCCAAGGCTTTTATTAGCTATCGCCTTACTCTCTTGGTACAATACAGAGGCAGTTTACTTCCTAATGCAGGATTCTAGATTCTATCCTAGTGGCTGACTGCTTAAAATATGAGATGTTGATTTCAGGTATTGACGTCCTTGACTGTCTGTATTTCCAATATCAAGAGACTGATACGAAAAGTCTCAGTCACTGAGGAAAAAAATTTGAGACTATTACATACAAGTGAAAACAGGAAGCTCTTACAAAGTACAACTTTAACTATAATTTTTATTGTCAGTACGTTTTGTCCTCTGAAAACATGAATAAGGGTGTCAGTTTCTTCCTCTAGCAGTCACTTGTGAGTCTGATGATAGAACGGTGACTGTTTATATATAAGGTCCTTTTGGATGGTTTCTTGAAAGACCCAGTTGTTTGTAAGCATACCAAGACTTGCAATAAATTACAGTATTTGCCATGCCAGTCTATTTCTGTCATAGTATGTCTTGTATGTATACACTTGTACAATAAGCTGAACCCTACATAATTGCTCTGCCTATTGTATTTTAATAACCATTATGAACTAGAGCTACACTGTAGATTTGAGGCTGTCATTGCCACGGGTTGGCTATTTCTGTAATACAATGAGCCATATGGAGCAGATGATGATCCATTAATATTTACTTTGCGATGTATTTTGCCACCTCCCACCTACTTGTACATTGCTAAAACGAGACCTGACTTGCATAATTTTATCCTGCAAATAGCGGCTCTTGCTTTCAAAAATGGCCACCAAAGTGAGGAAAGTGTCCATTTCCCCAACTCACAAGTGTGTTAAAATAATAGATGGGACTCCTTTGGTTTTGGATCACATTTGCAACTGTTTTTTCTTCAAGTAATTTTGCAGTGAGGAGGCTCTTTGTAGTAGCTGATCTCTTTTGTGAAGATCCTAGACATTAGATCCACTCATTTTTCTCAGTAATTCTTAGTAATCAGTGCTCCATAATTCTCAGTATGGAGCACCAACCTGATAAATTAATTTTGCCTAGTTGTTGGCCGATAATGGCTTAAGTACCCTTGAGGGTACATCCTTGGTGGTGGCAAAAATGAAAATTGCAAGCTTCCAGAACGGCCAGTCCTAAACAACTGTCCAAATAACACAGGAAATTATCCATCTCCTCTTGTTTCTAGTAGTTCTGGGTAAATTCCAGAGACGAATTTTCCCTCTAACACCTGGAGTGCATTTGTGACATTAGATATGGCTCTGTTCCAACAGTACAACTACGTCATCTTAGAGAAGTTCAAGCAGCTAAATGTAACTGCTTCTGATAATAAAAAATGCCTCCATATTTGTATTGGAACTGTTTGTGTATACAACATTCAATTCTGTTGATGTTCAGATTAACTATGCCATTATTTAGAGCCCTGGAAATGTTTCCTTTCACGCTGCATAATAACTTTTTGGTGGATTTGGCCCCAATGGAAGTTTTAGCCCAAAGTGTATTCTTGGAAAAGATAACATCTGTGCCTGTAAAAACCTTGCATAAAACTTTGAGAAAAGGCAAATAATGTAGAACATTTGTGACTATGTAAACTCCATGAGGGATTCCTGATAGAATCAAGACCTTTGTGACATAACATTAATAGCAATATATAGTCTTTAACCAGCAATTTAATGAAAGACTCAGAGTCTCAATAAAGAAGAAAGATTTCAAAGGAGCATTCATCCAAACAATTAGAATATTAAAAGACTGTTTAGTTAGAGAAATAAGGAAGAATTTAAATATCATAGTAAGAAGACAGATTATTATTCATCTTCACAAAATTGATGACTTACAGAGAACATCAGATCCTCCTGACAAACCAACTCATGAGTAGGTGTCTAACTTATTAAGAAACTGATTCGTGCCTTTTAAAATATGAATAAAATTTGAAAATATATTAGTTTTTAAGTTTACTTCACATAATTACAGCACATGTGAAACTAAAATTCATATTAATAAATAGAATAGGTGACTGTTTTTGTCTTGTGGAATTTACATTGGTACTCGATGTTAAGAGGAGTAAAATTTTAGTGTAGCACAAAGAACTTAGACACCATCATTTAACATGACATTTATCTAAAATGTGGGGTTTAGAGCTATAGTTCAATCTAGTAGTTCCCTTATCCTAATTTAGATTTCAACAGAACAGATTCCTAGATAGTAGTTCCTGTTACCCAAAATCTCAGTCTTGCAACATTTTACACACATGATTAACTTCAAGCATATAATTCCTCATGTTGCATATAAATACACAAATGTGTGTATGTTGGAACAAGACCTGAGTCAGTACAGTGGGCCAGATTCTGAGTTATGTTTTGGCACATAGTATATTTGTATATAATATATATTGTAGGTCTATTTATGTTCATAAATACATGTCCCTAGCTAGAATTTTCCCAGCTAAATATTCAAGCATATTCTAGAACAGGGGCTATCTGGTATGTCTTTCCCTCCTTTGCTGTTTAATTCAGTCCTGTTTATAAGGAACAGAAGACTTAGATGGGCCTATAAAATAAGAATTTCTAAAATGAGGATACAGGATTATATTTATACTTTTCAAGGAAGTGTTCAAATCAGGATGTAACAGATGAGATTCAGCTGTTTCAGTGTAAATCTCTAGTACAATTTTTAGTGCCTTAGTGTATGGGCACTACTTCTGTAGGTCCTGTGTCATGTGTGCTGCCTATGAATACATCAGGCACGATATATCACTTCAAACTGTACTAGATACCCATGATTAGCTGACTGGACTGAGCTCACTATTACGTGTAGGCACCTATGCTGTGAACATGTAAATTAAAGCAAGGCAAATCCCACCTATAGTTATAGCAAACTTAGAAGACAGAAAACGAGGGGCAATCACCTCAAATTGCTTCTGGGTGATTTTAAGCAAGAGCCACCCATGTTACACATGCTTATCCTACTTAGGTATGTATACAGTGTATATTGTTAATGTCCAGATTGTACAAAAAGTAGGATTCAGTGCAAGAGCCTCTTACCCCTAAAACAGGCATAATAAAACTGTGCTTCCGTGGGTCAATCTGATGGCTTGCTGCTACCAACCGCTGGGATTATTGTTCCGCCTCTCTCATTCCTTGTTCCTCCATCCTTCCACTTCCCCTTCTGGCTATGCAGTTTCACCTCTTCCTCCATGTAAGGATATCCAGGCACTGCCATGATTTGTTCAAAATTACTGATTCAGCTGACTACAATCCTGTTTTGACTTTACAATTTAGTTTTCCATTGCTTTAGTGTGCTGAACAAATTCACTGAGGAGTCCAAAAAGAGTCAGAAACAGCAGCTGAAATGGATGAAGGGAAGGGAAGGGAAGGGAAGGGAAGGGAAGGGAAGGGAAGGGAAGGGAAGGGAAGGGAAGGGAAGGGAAGGGAAGGGAAGGGAAGGGAAGGGAAGGGAAGGGAAGGGAAGGGAAGGGAAGGGAAGGGAAGGGAAGGGAAGGGAAGGGAAGGGAAGGGAAGGGAAGGGAAGGGAAGGGAAGGGAAGGGAAGGGAAGGGAAGGGAAGGGAAGGGAAGGATGGTATGATTCTCTGATTCTTAGTACTCATTTTCACTTCCTCATTTGACATATTATGATCTGATCTAGTTTTCTAAAACTATTCCAGAAGTTTCCTACAGTTTCAATGAGTTAAATCAGCTCAGTGAAGGGTGTGACAAGGGCCTATGAGAGCTAGAATAATTTTTAAAAAAATTATTGGCAGGAAGCAAGGGGGAGAAAGCAGAATGGGAGAGGGAAGGATGAGGACCAGAGAAAAGGAAGAACCTGGGTTCAGGGAGGAGGAACAGGGCTGCTTCTTTTGACATTGATAACCCCTGTGCCTGGATCAGATGCACATGAAATCATAGACTTCACTTGTCTCAACCTATTTTGTGGAACTTAATCTTCAATGGCAAAATAGAAGGAGAGAAATGAGATTTTTACAACTCATTGAGGAAATGTTAATTAGTCACTACATTACAGGAGTTATCTAATCTAGCAAAGAGATATCCCTAAGCAAGTGAAATAATGCTTACTTTAATTAAGAAGAATAAGCAAACTGTCTCCTGAATAAGAGGGAAATAAAAGTTTCAGGAAGAAAGATTAAATTTGTCTGGACCCTTGGAGGATTTCAAAAGGGAGATTGGTTACCACAATTCAGCAAGAAAAACTAGTCTGTAATTAATGCAGAGTGTGCAGAAAAAAGGAATACCTCAAAGCCATGAAAACTGGCAGAAAGTTAGATGGGTAAGGGGGAGACAGAGTGTCTGCAAGTCAATTTTATTGGTCTCCCATTTTTTACTTTATGCCTTCCGTATATATTTGTAACTGATTTGTTTTAGATGTTGTGGATAATTACTTTTATTTACATTTGATATTAATTTAGTTTGAATTAGGAATAATTTTACTATAATTATATAACAGCATTTCTAATGCAAGAATCTGACAAATCTGTAAGTTATGCTTCTTGGACCTTTTGCCAAGTGACTGAAGTATAGGTTACTTAAATAACTAACTTTAATGAGAAATAAATAACTTTATTTAGTAGAGTTTCCATAGAACTCAAAGAGTTCTCAAAGAGTATTCCCCCATTTCCCTTGCATTGGCCAGTTGAATAGCTGCCATTATACAAATCTTGAGGGTCAGAAGACCAGCAATAACTAAGAAAACAGAATGGCGTGTAGGGAGATGTTGTGCTGCACATTTGAAATCAAAGGGCCCTCTATCAGTTTGCTACAGACTTTATTTTTCTTTCTCAAATTTAGAGGATGAATAGAACATAGAATATGGAAATACAAGGGTGAAGATTAATATACAGGAACAGATTATCTCTCAGCTTAATGGTAAATATTTATTATACCATACTATCTTGACCTCCGAAGGGAGGTCTTCCAATTCTCAGGCATCTGACATCCTGATTTTGCTGTGAAAGCCTATAAATTGTACCACATTCTCAAGATCAGCACTCCACCCACTGTGAGAGAACCCAACAACCTTATGATCATTATTCTTTTTCATTAATTGCAGCAAGATATATCTGCACAGGTCTTTGTTACAAGGATACATGTGCCGTACATGCATTACAGGATAATGCTTGCCTTGTACTTCCTGAAAAAATTTTCTGTTACAAATATTGAATGATATTCAAGATCTGTTCAATGGACCAAGCCAGTGGTATCTAAGAGTTCCAGGCTGAAAACCAGGGCTGATATTTTCACAATTCTGGCACTCAGGATCCTCTTAAAAAAGGAAATATTTTCTGCCGGGTATAAAATTTCCAGACATTCTGGAATTAAAACCTAGTGGAGCTGGGAATCGACACAAACCCTGCCACCTCTTCTTGAAAATGAGAGTCACCTGCCTCCCAGCATGACTTCTCCAGTGTAGAACTGTGTTTCCTGATTTTAAAGCAAAACAAAACTAGAAACATTCAAAACAAAGCAGCATGTGTGTTCTCCTTAAAGAGGAGATGAGAGAACACATCTCTGAACAACACATTTCTGACAGACGTTTGTACCATTGCTTAGAATACTATTGGACACACTCTGATACAAAGAAATATAATGTAAAATAGGAATGTCTACAGTATAGAAAAAAAATGCTGTTATTATTACTGCTCAGTAAATACTTTTTTACAATCAATGGCCACATGTTTAAAGCTTAAGATAACACTGGTTAATGGACTTACATTAAAATTATTTTATTATTCACATAATTTCCTTCAAGCTCTAAATCCAGTCTAAATAAATACTTGCAATACCTTCTGACAATTCTAACAGTTGCTTGTACAATCTGTTTTACACATGTAAAGAAATTAACAGTACACACAGGTTTTTTTAGGAGAAACTAACATCTGTGGTTAGGGATATAATTTGATCTCACACAGGGAAATAGGTTAAAACTGAGAATATTTCCACCTGTTAGGGGAGCAGCTGTATATATGTTTTTATTCCTTTTTATTCTTTAATCTTTTTAGTTTATTCATTTCCTGATGAAATTATTCACCAATCATGATTTCTACCCTGCACCAAGAGCCAGTATTTTTACAAGTTACAGGTGAGCCAAATATACTAAAAAGAAATTTAAGCTGTTCAGTTATCTCTTGGTAGTCAAACCTTACATCAGTGAATACCTGAGTTCTCCAGAACTCTATTCAGAAGCTGAAAAGGTGAGCTTAACCTCTCTTGTAATTTCACAATCCAGCTCATTATTTTATCATTTTATATCATATTGTAAGTTGTTAGGTTCTAAGTTTGGTTTGGTTTTTTTTCAATGTTGTGGCTCACTTCAGATAAATTTCTTAAATATTTTAACTTCTATTTTGATCTAAAATGTTACGTAACATCAAAATTAAAGCCTATACTGCTTCTTAAGTGGCTGAAACTCAAATGCAACAGCCACTGTGTGTTCTTGGCTTGATCCTTGGACTGTTTATCCTTTTTATTCTAAAAAGTCACTTGACAAAAAGCAGAAATAACTGAAAGCACAAAGAATTTAAGGCAATTTCTAGATGAGTTGTTTAAATATTATATTACTAAACCTGTGTTTCCACAGCAACCTAAACTGATGTAACTACTGGCTGCTGCAGTCCCGTCCTCTGCTGCATCTGTCATTCATGTGTTCCATCTTCTTTCTTGAGCTGGCTTTAAGGTTTGCTGGGCCTTCATTCACCTGTTATGTGTTCAATGCCACAAAAATCACTTTTTGTCTCTCAGGAGGAACTAACAATAACTGAATTGAGTACTAACAAACATGTATCAACCCACGGTTGAGATTTGGGTTAGTGCAAAATTACAACAGCTGGCAGCTATGGACTCATAGCCTGCATCAGGCTCCTACTTCCTGATTTTTCTTCTCTCCACTTGAAATTTTTGACTCTGCGAGGCTCTAAATTCAGCCAAAAAGGGCAATCTTCTATGCTTTTACAGAGAATTATCTGAAACTCCCCAAACTGCAGTAAGAATTTCGCCTAGGTTTTTCTCTTGCCAGTGACAAATTTTGGTCTATTTTATTTTAAAAGACTGGTGATTTCTCTTCTTTTCCCACCAAGTTTTTAAATGAGAAGGGTTATGCCTTGTGCTGAACTCTGTGCCGTCACATTTGCTAAGCCTGCTCAGAGCATCATAAGTGGATTACGTCCCTTCAGAGACTTGGGTCTCTACCCATACTTTGGGCCTGAACATCATCATGGCTGAAATGAGAGCACCTCTCTTCTCAGACATTATGGAGCTTACTTATTTAAATGTCTGATGCTCAGTTTTGCTGCCAAATGAAATTGGCACCAGTTGCACATAATCTCCTCCAGGACTATGTGAAATCAGACAGTAAATTTTCTAAATAGCTCTCTGACTTAGGTACCTAATTCAGCCTAAGTATGCAAATCTTCCCTGTGTTTTCTCAAAGCAAACAAACAGTCCTGGATTTGGGATGGACTGCAGTTGCTGCTCAAGAGACCCTTTGGAGTGAGAGCCATTGACTTTGCACAGTGCTGCTCTGCATTCCGGCTGAAAGCATTGGTCTGAAACAGTTGAACCTTTGCTTTCATGAGTCTTCCAGGAACAGTTTTGCAGGGAAATTGTAGCAGAGATTATACTGAATTACTTTTTAAAAAACTTTATTAAATGCTTAAAGTGAACACACTGGCATTACTGAATACATAAATCTTTGAATGACCAATAGTTTCCTGTTCCACTGGTGTAGGTACAGAATAATTGTATAGGATACCAGTATTAGATGACCCATTACTAGCATAATGTTGACAGTGTAACTGATATTTTTGTACAGTTTGTTTTCAACCTCCTTTCTAATCTCTTTCTGTACTTTTTACAGTTTGGGCCACAAGTTCATTTTGTTTCAGTTTTGATGTTGATTTTGGTTTTAATCTACTATCCACATAGACAAAACAAAAAGAGAGCTGTCTGAGATAATTTGAGTTGTCCCAATAATTATATTTAGTGATTTAAGGAAATTAAGTGGTGGTTTATACAACAGGATGTAAAACGTAGTGTTGACAAGCAGACAAGTTCATTTCATTCTAATGAGATAGCTTGCTGTATCAATGATATTTATTTTATCACTTTATTGTAACACACCTTAACAACCATAAAAGCTCACTGAGCTGCTCATGTTAGTGAAATGGCACAGAGTATCAGAAAGATGACTCCATGGCAAAAAAAAATCAGCACAAATATACATATTTAAAACCACCACCACCACTCATGTATTTTTACATATATATGTAGCTATATACACTTTACACCTTAGCATGAAAGACTGTATTTATTGTAGTGCTCATTGCACCTGACCTCTGCCTGAACTGTGTGTCTTAGTGTTTGAGGACAAAGAAAGTAACTGCTCAGAGTGTATTGGGTTTGCCTTTGAAATAATACCACAAAACTATTGACGAAAGGCTCACCTAACAGCAGAGCTGAGATTAGGTGCTGAGGGTTATTGTCTTCCTCTAGTCTCAAAGCTATGTGAAATGTCAGTTAATTGAAAATGGTAATTGTTCCACATAACAACATCAACTGTTTCATTCCAGGAAATGTGCTGCTCTTAAATTAATAGCCATCGATCGAGAGGTATTTCATGATTCTTCTCCATCCTTTTCTCAAATTATCCAGCTATGGGTCCTTGGGAGAAAACCTATTTCACCATTTTTATTGACCATTCTTTACTGAGTGACCAGGCTTCCTGTTCAGATAGACTAAAATAGGTCTATCCATCTGAATGTATGTCAAGCAGACTGAGCCACCCAACTTTCAAAACACTTGCTGCTTCTTACTATAAATACTCAAAATGAAAAGAGTTAAGTAATAGTACAGAGCAGTTACGTGGTTATTACTGATTAATACAATGAACTAGTCTCTCATGCTGGTAAACTACTTTTGTGACAGCAAACATTTTAAAAGTTTCTTTCAATAATGCACTTCAGTCAAAATTGAATCTCGGTTTGATTTCTTATGAAGATATGTAAGATATCTGGGGTTTTTGTTTGCCAAAGCAATATATTTTTATTACAACTTATTTGAGTAACAAATGGCAATACATCTTCGTTATTGCATACAGAACAATTGCAAAAGCTTTTGCATTACTTAGCTGTTATTTTGAAAGCTTGATAGAGAAATGAAGTGGTGCATAGGTATACTTTCGTTCCATTGTAGAGACAGTTTTTGTTCCTTGTGTATTGATAAAGCAGTCATTAAAAATAAATAATTTACATAAGCTGTTGAAAATATTTATAGAGATACAACTCAATATTTTTTGTGGTTACAGTTTTGTAAGCTATCAGTAACCAATTTAATATTTAATTTTACAATTAATTGTAAATTCTATCAATCTAATCAATTTTGGAGTCAAATTATTTTTGGTGGTACTGAATAGGAAGGCTTATATTTTTTCAAAGCTTACTTTTCCATTCTAACTTGGAATGGTTTCACCTTCACTAATATATTAAAAACTGCTGTCTATTTATTCATAATGATTAAATTCCGGAGTGAAATTTATATGAAAAAATAGTGATGAAAAAAGCAGACAGAAATATAAAGCTTTTAAATAAATGTATTAATATCTGGTTGCTCAGTGGCCTAGAAAATGCCTCCTTTAAGCTCAGAAGCAAACATTCTACATTTCTGTGTTCAAGGGCTTTTACTTACAGGGAGTTGCAATTTAACGTAAACTCCAACAACTGGCAGCAGGAAAGAAAAAGAAGTCTTGTGTAATATAATTCTCTAAACCTTCAAAAATAATCTGTTGGTTGCAACGAGCATCCATATGTGATCTTAAGTTGCTGTATTATTGTCTTCTCTTATTTATTAATAGACAGTTTTGCATTAGAAATGGAAAAGAGAAATCTGATTAAAGTTTCTAGGACAGCTACAGTATAAAATCAATCGAAATTATGTTGCAACGTAACATACATAATGAATTCTGTTGTTATATGCCAAGTTTAATGCCCAATCTGGTTTATAGTTAATCTAATCAAAAGGTGAGGGAGCCAGGGAATATTTTAAGAAAAAATTTAGAGCAGCTTAGAGGGGACAGAAAAGATCCCCAGGCGTATGATGCTAAGTAAATGAAAGTGAAAATTACTGCTGTGAAGAATCATAATGGAGTCAAAAGAAATAGTCGCAAAAGGTGGGCAACTTCTTGCATCTTTTATGCCTGTGGCAGTGAGCACATGCACAGTTCATCCCATTTCTTGCCATTTTATACATACTTTCTCCTCTAGCAAATTTCAGTTGCATAGTCACAAAGTATGTGTGAATCAGATATAATTGAATGAAGACAGTGGTTTGGTGGTTATGAAAAGCAGGACAGTTTTGAATTAGTTAGAGAGGCAAAAGTTCCTTTTCAAAATCAGAAGTTACCTAATTTTTTTTTTTTTTGCAGATCCTGTGTCAGCTATTTGTCTCCATGCCCTATTTTTCTCTGTTTCAGAATCTAAGCTTGCTGAAGATTAATTCATTTTTTTGTTTAAAAAATGAAAAAAGTTGTTCCAAATCATTAAAACATCAGCATCATCCCTCATGTGTCACTTTAAGTCCAAGTTATTCCATCAGCTTGCCAGTTTATTGAGAGCTTTTGCAAATTTGAACCACTTACTCAAATTTGTACAGCCTTGGGACTCAATTCGGATTATCTGACAATATTTGAATATGTAAGCACAGCTCTAAGTGTGTTGCTTTCATCAATAAGCCTTGAAGATCAAAGCCATTTCTGGCCTTTGGAGCTTCATCTCTTTAAAGCTTGTATTAGCAGCTAAAGGTCTTTCTCAAACTGATTTCGCATTAAAATAACATAAAAATAACATTCATTACAGAGATGAAGATTACAGATGTAGATAACAGTTAAGCATTGAAAGTGCTAAGCAAATCTACAAAATAGCAGTAATGACTTTAAAACAAAATGCATCTGTATTGGAGCTGAGCAGTAAAGAAAAGTGGCAATCCGCAGCAAATAGTAACAAAAACATGAACCATTCAGCCAAAGTATGTAAGAGTAGCACGTAATAGATTGGCTCAGGTAAGTACAATTTATGCCAACCTTAAACATTAGCATTCTAATGGCTGCCAGAAATGTCGAATATGTTGCCTTTTGAGTGCCAGGTAGTTTAGAGGGTAACTACCAATTACCCAAAAACTGAGTCATATTAGAAATGACTTAATGTTTTATGTCCTCCCATGGCCAAGCTGGCTCTGATACCTATGCAATAGACTTCATTAACTCTGGTCCCTGATTTGAAGGGTAGCTGCCCTTTCCCAGTTATCAAATGGAGTGAAATGACCTCAACAGGGATCATTGCAAAATCAGTGCCAAGAAGCAGATTTACATCAAGGCCTGTTCACACCGGGTGATATTCTGCCTGGTGCACATGGCCCACACTTGGCCCATGCACAACTTATCTCCTGTTCATGTTTGTTTTGAAGAAACCCCTTTATGTCTTATTCTGTACGTGCTGAAAATTCAACCGTTGTTAATTTATGTGCAACAACATTAGTGTTTCAAAAAAATACGTGAAATTCCTGTAACGAAGGTGAAAGGAAGCAGCATTATCTCTCCCTGGTGTGGAGGGCATAAAAACCAGACTGCCCTTCTGTTAAACTTTTCTATGTTGCATTTAGATGGAAAAAGGGCATGAAACAATTCTTACTGGAGGTACAAACAAGATTTGCAGTTCTTGTAATGATAGTAACTACCACTTTTGCAGCTCTGCTCCTGTCACAAACTATGAGACACGATTCAAGAAAGTACCTAATCCTAAAAACCATCTTTTTTTGGAGACATCACATAGCACTTGCTTTGTTTTAAACATGCACTTAGCTTCCTGTTAATGTAAAAAAGAAGGAGGAATAGCCTGACTCTCTGAATCATGGTAGCAGAAAGCTCATGCTGCATCAGTCCACACTGTATGTTGTCTGTAAGCAAATTGACTATCCATTTTATGCCTCATGTTGATGTTGGTTAATGTCATGGTTTAACGCCAGCCAACAATAAGCACCATGCAGTTGCTCACTCAATCCCCTCGGTGGGATGGGGAGGAGACTCGGAAAAAAAGTAAAACTTGTGGGTTGAGATAAGAACAGTTTAATAACTTAAATGAAATAAAATTAAATATTATAATAAAAATATAATAGTAATGAAATAGAAGATTATAAGAAGATAAATAAAACCCAAGAAAAGACAAGTGATGCACAATGCAATTGCTCACCATTCTCTGACCAATGCCCCACCAGTCCCTGAGCAGCGATCCGTTCCCCTGGCCCCGGTTTATATAATGAGCATGCCATTCTTTGGTATGGAATATCCCTTTGGCTAGTTCAGGCTAGCTGTCCTGGCCATGCCCCCCCTCCTCAGCTTCTTGTGTACCTCCTTGCTGGCAGAGCCTGGGAAACTGAAAAGTCCTTGGCTTAGGATAAGCACGATTTAGCAACAACTAAGTTGAACTGAAACTTCAGTGTCTTATCAACTTTATTCTCATACTAAATCCAAAACACAGCACTGTACCAGCTACCAGGAAGAAAATTAACTCTGTCCCAGTCAAAACCAGGACAGTCAAGTAGAATGGGTATGCTGTAAGAACACTCAAAATGTCTGACTCTGTATGGATAGAGACACGGGTTTTATATAAAAATTAATACAGTCATTTGAAATCACAGGAAATTAAATTAAGATTAGGGTTTTACTGTTAGTGGAACTTGCATCACTTTGATGGTACTCTGTAGTTGTTTAATAATAAGAGAGATGAAGGAGGGGCTTTAATTTACATGTAGTGCACACAAATTTATTAGCATTAATTAGGAGACCCATATTGGATATTACTATTGATACAGAAATCTGTATTGACCGAGATTTTTTTTTTTTTAATTAAAAACCCGACACATTGTATCCAATGCACAAATTATCACTATAATGCTAATTCATACCTTTCCTTCTCTGATATATTTATATACCTTCATCTGAGAAAAAAAAAATTGTCTTTGCTTACATATATCTGCCTATTAGGTTCTCATATTACATTCAGATATTATTAAAAATTATCTTTATGTGGGACATATCCAATTACCTTTAAAAAAAATAATGTAATTTGCTTCCCCTGCTATAAAAACCTTTACATTTCTATTTACAAAATTCTGCTCTGGAAAATGCTACTTTACAATTACAGAAAATTTGTTTCATGTAAAAGAGGAGTTACTTTGTCTTAAAAAAAAAACCAGGAATTTTTGGTCATTAAATTTTCATAAAGGTTTATCTTGCAGTCATTATCAAGAGTCATAAAGAGTTACTTATAAATGCAGAGAAAAGCTTTTTATGGCTGGGTGAATGAATAGGTATTTTAGATCACTAGCTAGTGGAAATAGTGCAGATGTGGCCTGGAAAGCTAGGTCTGAATTTAGAAAAATAAAAGAGCAAATTATATAGAAATATGAAAACTTAGAAAAATACTTTGAATCTTGTCTGTATATGGATGAGAAGGCAATGAAATTAGCTCTGTTGAACATGTGCCAAAAAATAATGAGAATTAATGGTAGCATCCATCAGTTCTGAGAATGAATATGCAAAACATGCAGCTTCACCACTGCCACTGAAACCACCCTCTCTGGAAGCCACCTACTCTCAGGTAAACTTGAGTTTTCCATCAGTCTTTATTGTTTAGTACAATTACTTTGCCAGGGTATCTGAACTGCATGTTCTTTTTCATACTAAGTAAACAGGTCCAATTTTCCTACCTTTTCATATTCAGGCTGTCATCTTATTTAGAGAATTAGGTTTATGCTGTCATATACTCTGATGGAATATTAAGTTGATTCCATTCAATGCCTACTTCAGAGCTACTTTATTTCCAAAGTATCACTAAGGCATGAGTTAATTAAATTACATAACTTTCAGTCAGTGATGGAAGAAGTAATATTTAATAAATAGCTGTAAGTTTTTTCTGAAATCTGTATTAGAAAAAAAAAAGTGGTAATATATCATCAATGTAATTAACAGTCTTTTTATAACTCTAGGGGGAAGACATATCAGAAGTAGGTTAGCTGTTCCTGGGTTGGTAAGCAGGATCGTTGCTGTTTCTTCTTTCCATGCCTGTAGGGCAGAACTCATTCATAAGTCAGACAGGAAAATTTAATGATGTACAATCAGATATTAATTGCGCCTGTACTCATGAGTCACAGTAAAGAGTTTGTCTGAGGTGGAAGTTTGCCGCAGGTGTTTAATGTCACATGATTCATAGTAATGACTTGAAGCTCCCAAGTATCTGAAACTAAAAATAATTCTGCTCTGTGCAAGTGCCCTCCAGAGCAGAGTGGCTATCTGTCAGCACAAGACAGTGAGTAGCAATTGACTCTAGTTAGCACTGTCTATGAGCCATTTCTCAAGGATAAAAAAGTGATAATGGCCAATTTCATAATTAGAAACCATGTTCTTTACACTGGGTTAATTTTTAATGTTTTTTTCTTACTAGCAATATAAAAAACTAGCACTGATCTTTATCATAAAATTGCAAAAGGCCTCACAGGCCTGACTTCAAACACAGCAGCAATTTTTTTAAGCTTCTTCAGCCATATTTTCAAAGACAGAAGCTCCCTTCTTTTTCCCATTTATTCCCTTAATTGAAATTGGAAGCTTTTCCTCTGGCTTCAATACACATCATGCCCAAAGAAAACAACGAGATGAGGGACACTGGAGATTTTGCCTAGTTGACAGTGCTAAACACATTTGAAAATCCAGTTCTTTGAGATTTCACAGTGGACCTGAAAGCCTCATGACAACTGTCTTGCTTGCAAAAATTCTAGTGCAACTTCTTACTTTCAGTCCTGCTTAGAATTAAAAAGAGCTGTAACACAAAGCTGAAAAAAAAAATAGTACAAAGAGGTTAAATGTATATGAATTTAAAAAATATCGATCACTCATTACTTTATCTTTTTAATAGGAACCATAGAAAACATTCTTATTTCTCAGGAGCTAGCTTGCTCATCCTAGCACAGAGCACAGAATAACTTACTGAATATATTCTAAGATCCTATTTTCTAATTTATAATTTTAATTTTAAAAGAGACTTCTGAGCATACAATAAATTTGAAATCATAACTTTGTATTCAGAAACAACAAAACTAAGTTTAAAAACATGTCAAATGACAGAAGGATTTTTAATGTGAGAGTTTCAAAAGCAGAGTAAGGGTTAACCAGATTTCAGTGATATGTCTGTCTAAGACAGAGAAGGACCCCTTTGTGTTCAAACCATATAAAAAGGATATCATCCAGCACCTACCTCTGTCCTGCCAACACTGGCAAGTGGAAACACAGTAGCACTGCTGTATCTTTGGTAATCAGACTTGGTGTCTACAAAAGTACGATAAACTCAGAAGACCCTATAGCAAGACTACTTATCATATTTGTGGTGAGGTTGCATGTCAGTGTCCCTGAAGCACGAGGTATCTTCTCCAGCTGTGCACAATGCCCAATCAATTGAGATTATCGGTAACCTGCTTGCCTTGTTTCCAATGAAAAGCTAGACATCTGGACATCCTCTGGACATCTAGAAATCTGGAATCATAGAATCGTGCAAACAGAATAGTTTGAGTTTAAAGGAACCTTTAAAGGTCATCTACTCCAATGCCTTTACAGTGAGCAGGGACATATTTAGCTAAATCAGGTTTTTCAGAGCCCCGTCCAATCTGACCTTGAACGTTTCCAGGAATGGGGCTTCTACCACCTCTCTGGGCAGCCTGTTCCAGTGTTTCACCACCCTCACTGAAAAAAATTTCTTCCTTATATCTGGCCTAAATCTGCCCACTTTTAAAACCATTAATCCTTGTCCTGTCACAACCAGCCCTGCAAAAAATATTACCCCATCTTTCTTATAGGCCTCCTTTACGTACTGAAAGGCCACTATAATGTTTCCCCGGAGCCTTCTCTTCTCCAGGCTGAACAACCCCAACTCTTTCAGTCTTCCCACCTAAGAGAGGTGCTCCAGCCCCCTGATTGTTTTTGTGGCCCTCCTCTGGACTCACTCCAACAGGTCCATGTCTTTCTTGTGTTGAGGGCTCCAGAGTGGACACAGCACTCCAGGCGGGGTCTCACTGGAGCAGAATAAGGGGGGAGAATCACCTGCCTCGACCTGCTGGCCATGCTTCTTTTGATGCAGCCCAGGATACGGTTTGGCCTTCTGAGCTGTGAGCACACATTGCCAGCTCATGTCCAGCCTTTCATCCACCTGCACCCCCAAGTCCGTCAGGCAGGACTTGACCTTGGTGAAGCCATTCTGGCTGTCCCAAATCACTTCTCTGTCGTCCATGTGCCTTAGCATAGCTTCTAGGAGTATCTGTTCCATGATCTTCCCAGGCAGAGAGGTGAGGCTGACAGGTCAGTAGTTCCCAGGGTCCTCCTTTCTACCTTGTTTAAAAATGAGTGCAATGTTCCCTTTTCTCAAGGCACCAGGGACTTCACCTGACTGCCTTGACTTTTCAAATATCATGGATAGTGGCTTGGCAACTACACCAACCAGTTCCCTCAGGACTCTGGGCTGCATCTCATCAGGTCCCATAGACTTATGTATGTTCAGGTTCCTCAGGTGATCATGAACCTGATCTCTTACGGAGGGAGGTACTTTGCTCTCCCAATCCCTGCCTTGAGGTCCTGGAAACCCAGAATATCATTAACTTTCTTTATGGCAAGGACGTATTGCTGGCTCATGTTCAACAAGCTCTCATTCACCTTAGTGAAATTAGGTCTTTCAAACAGGGAGATCAGATGCGGCCCATCCACTTGAGAGGTGTGGGAGGAGAGGTTGCCATGAAGACTAAGGCAAAAAGGTTGCTGAATGCCTCAGCCTACTCCTCATACATTGCTACCAGTTTGCCAGTCTTGCTCATTGTGGGGGGTATGCTTTCTTTAACCTTCCATTTCTGGTTGACATACCTGTAGAAGCCCTTATTATTATTCTTTGCATCGCTTGCCACATTCAGCAACAGCAGCACCTTGACCTTTCTGACCCCATCCCTACACAACTGATCAGCATTCCTGTACTCTTTCCAGGATACCTGTCCTTGTTTCCACTGCCTGTGCATTTCCTTCTTGCTCTTTATTTTGACCAGCAGGTCTCAACTCAGCCATGCTGATCTCTTGCCTTGTTTGCGTGAAGATGTCTGCCCAAAGACCAATGCATAAAGCTGACATTCTGTTAAGACAAGGAAGGTACTCGGGCCTAGATTCAGATGCTCAAATTTAAGTGTCAGAGGTCGAATCTCACTGCAGGTGATTCAGTCACAATATTTGCTCATATAGGCTCTGGTCAATGGGAAAGGAAAGAATTGTCACCAGAAGGTGATTTGGAAATCTATCTTAAATACCCTGAATTGCTGTGTCCCGACTCTCTTAAGCAATGTTTTAGCAGTTACTCTAGTAAGTATAAAGAGAATTTGACAGCAGGAAGTTGCCTTTCTCCAGCTGGGAAGAAAAAAAATAGGTTGAACATGGTACCACAAAGCTTTTTCAAGCAAAGCATACAGATTCATGTTTTCCTTTTAATACAAATGCGTGAATCCATGCTACTCCTTGTGCAGTGCCTGTAGTTTAGAGAAGTTTCCTCTTTCAGCTACCTCAATAGTTAATTGGAAGTGATAAACCACTACAGAGATTTTAGGTGGGCGAAATTATTCCCTGGAGGGGTGACTGGCTGCAGAGGAAGACCTTGGTAATTAAGATTCTGAATTAGACACTTCAGGTAAGAAGATTGCACACAAGCTAAGGAGATTTAAAAGAAAAAAAAAGCATAAAACATTACAGCTAAGAGAAGGTATTAATACTGTATATGAAAAAATACACATAAATTTTCATCCTGATGGAAAAGTTTTTCCTAATATAAGCATAATGCATATATTTTAGAGATCTCTTAGGCTGCCAAAACTTTTGAAATTATGTCTGTATGTGTATCAAATTTTTCATCTGATTTGTAAAATACTTGTTACTCGTTGTTCTAAGCGTTCTTTCCTGCCACTGTGAGTTGGGTCATACAGACCATGAAATCAGTCTCAAAAGGGTTATGGTCTGAAAGAGAGTGGAAAGGTAAATAAATACTGCTTGGTCTTTTCTCGCGAAGGTGATGACATGAAACATGTTACAGATTTTGACAATTTTTTTATACGTAAATATATATATATATATAAGAAAAGGTCTTTTTTGATGTGAAACCAAATGTGACCTTTAAAAAAAAAGAGGGGAGATGGAAGAAATGATTAATGGTCTTAATGAATATGTAGAACAGGAGAGCTGGAAAGGTTACAAGTTAACTCATTTTTCTGCCTGTAAATGCAAATAATTCCTCATACAGTTGGTTATGCAACACTGATGCGGGAATATTTGCAAATATTTTCACAAATCCTATCCAAAAGCCACAAAATGCCCAGACATACTGTTGGTCAGTAAACAGATTAGAAGACACAGAGGGCAGTGTGCAAACACAAGCCAAGGAAAGAGCCAGAAGGCAGCTGAACTCTCCTAGTTGCTGTTAGGATAGAGAGGAGGCAGAAGAGAGGCTAGGAACTGAAGAAAAACGATAGGCTAACATATTAGAGTTCTGTGGATAAAAATCTTGACAAAGTCTGCTTTCACATCTTCTACGTGCTAAAGCGTACCCCACTCACAGGACTGCCAGTCTGTTGCTGTTGGAGAACTTGCTCCTTCTTATAAAATCATGGAAATTGTGTGAAGGTGAAAGCCTTCTTTGTTCAATGAAACACTTTAAGTAGTTTTTGAGAAGCACAATCCAGTGAAATGAACTAACCCATTTTGCCTGGACCTACTTTTGTTCTAACACTGTTTGTAATGTTTGTAGACAGGCATTGCAGATGTGTTGGTAATCTAACACCAAACCAGAAGCAAATAGTTGTACAGACCAGCTGTACCATAGAAATGTATATGAAGCATTAGTGGCTACATCAGTATCTGGAGAAGTGTATGACAGTTTCAGAAACATTCTGAAGAGGCAGGAAATAGTCTTTTAAGGCACATTGTAGACTCTGATCTTGTTCTAGTCTTCTGCAAGCACAAAATATGGAAAAGGTTTAAAGATCTTTTGTAGACTGTCTTTAAGAGTGCATATATTTGAGTAATTTAGTTTGGGAAGACACTGGCTGTACAAGTTTTTTCACTAGAAATTAGCTCTATCTTCCATTAATATGCTGATTCTTTTAATAATGAATTTCCTTTGCTGTCATAGTTCTATCTACAAGTTCAGTGAGCCTGCATTTAACAGATGTGTAAGAAGGAGATCATTCTGGAAGGACCATTCGTAGCACCTAAGTGTAGTGTTTAACCTCACTATGACTGTTCTCAGAAGTCTTGCAGGCAGTTTTCTTTGGAGGGGCCATTCTACAGTCACCTAGTCTATAATATACAAAGAGCTGGAAGGGAGTACGTAAGCCTACTCTGCATGCAGCAAAATCAGCTGGCAAGCAATATTACCTGGGAGCAGGTGACTATTAGGAAAAGTAAAGACAGAGGTCACTGTAATGTAAACTTCTAACAGATACTTGTAGCAGATACATTCATGGCTTTGATCATGTTTGGTATGTTCTTACCCAGCCTACCTCTTTGAGTGGTCAGACTACTATTTCATACTTGTACATTTGCCTAAAACAATCAGGTTAGTCTGACTAATAATCCTAATAAAACCTGAATAGAAAACTTATATGTTCAAATAATTTCTCTTGTTTCTTAAAATTTGCATTCCATTTCCCTTGTGGTGAATTTTTCCACATGACCAAAGCAAAGTAATGTGAATTCTTCATTGGATCAAGTTGTCCCTTCCTGTAAAAGGGGCAAATAAATATTCACAGGCGATTTATGGTGTTATGAAACTCTTATCTCCTGAACATCAAAATGAGAGAGCTGTATGAATAACAAACACCTCAAACTTGAAATTCCTACTTGTTGATAGTTGTGACTTCACAGTTGCTGACCGTGGTTTTGAGTGTCAGTCTTCAAAACCCACATTTCTAGAGTTATGTGAAAGCTGCTTCATGGAAGAGCATGTACATGGACGGAACAGTTTAGTCTCTGGATGTCCTGATAAGGAAGTTATATTGCTATGAGAGTGCAGTGGCTTTTGGAACCACTTCACCTCATAATCATTTTGTAGAAGAAAAAGGTGGTTTAAATGTTACACTTGTGGTACCCACCTACACTCCATTAATTATTGTATTATGTGTTCTTAACTTATCCTGCAGCTAGTGCACTTAAGTTTGGACTCCATAATGACTATGAGGAGGAGTTATAGAAATCACAATTATAATACATAAAAACTAAATGAGGAATGACATTTTCTATTATTATTTCTCCTCATATAAACACACAGTAACATCTTAAATGTAACTCATGGACAACACCCTGAAGGGAAACACTGATTTCTGTAGCTGAGAGAAAGCTACAATAAGAGAAAAAAGGTTTTTGTTATATACTCTGTGTATTATGGCTTAATGTACCAGTTTACTAATGGTTGCCCAAAATCTTGGAAATGCCAGTTTAATAAAAAAGTTCTGCAGACTGTGTGCAATGCCGAAAAACTTAATTCTGAGAGCCTAGAAAAATGCCCATTATAATCCTTTAAAATAATTTTTTAATTATTAACAGAACTAGAATAGATTTTAGTGGATGTAGATACTTAGTTTAATGGAATCAAATCGTACTGTTTTAAAAATTCTCTACCCATAGCAGACATTGTAGCTCACTATAAGCTGTTCATCCTGTCATTAAGCATCCAGAGGTTTGGCTACAATGCATTTGCAAAGTCTCCAAGAAGAAAATTAATCTATGATGATCCTCTATTATGATGACAAGTAGCAATACTATTCTCACGAAAGTGAGCTTATACATGCTTTTACAGTTTGTGAAGGATTTATTATGTTTGGCTGAACTTACATGGATAAAGTAGGAATCAGTCTGAATTTTAGCTAATGCCTGAACCGGATCTTCTACTTTTCATTCTCAGTTTAACTCAGATAAGATTGTCTACTCTGTACATATTGTTAATGGTCTATATTTATTGTGGAATCTATGCTTCTGTGCTTACTACCATTATATGTTTTAAATGGCTGCTCAGCAGATCTGCCAGTTGAGATCCGATGTTTCAAATTGCTGACATAATGGTTTAAAAAATATTGGATAAGCCCTCATGAGTGTATCAGGGCACTAATAGGAAGTCTTAGAATATATAGGTCTTTCTACTCTGGATCTGTATGTCAGTGTATGTCCTGGAGCACAAGCAACAGGAAATCCCTTGAATTCTGGCAGATTTCCTATGTGTTTTACTTTGTGCCAAACAGATGGAGCGCAAATTCACTGTACTTCCTTCCTGAAAGACGCAGAGAGGAAGGGTCTAATAATGATCATTTAAATGAATGGCATTTCTGCTTGAAACATTTTCTAGACAGCAATATAGACAAGAAACAAGCTGGTATAACTGACTGCAGTCTGTAATTTAAAGAAATTAATACATCATAAAGTAGACCTCTCTTCCATTCTAAAACTGAATAAGGAGGTCACTGATTTAATTTTCTCTAATGAAGTCTGTGACAGGTATTTGTGACAGAGAGCTAGTAATATCGTCAAACACAAATATTAACTTTTAAGAGGTTACCCTAAATCACCACCTTTTTTTCTTTTCTTAAAGTAGGGATCTCTTTCTTGTATGTTGTTTTTAAGCAATTGGCAGGAAAAGTAGTCTCTGAAGCTATAGGATCCACTACCATTTATGCTCCTTTTTAGCAGGATAACTTTAAGGTAGACATTTCACCATCCAATGAATCAGGCATTTATTCCTCTCGCTTTTTCTCAGCAGCTTACAGAGCTTTTGTTTCTTCCACCATTCCTATATACTCTTTCCCAGCTTCCTTTGAATGAGTATGTGTGGGGGTCTTCTGCTGTAACATGATGTGTGGTTCTAACCTTTTTTTTTCCCCTCCAAATACACTTTTGAACTTCAGGTTCTTTTTTCCTCCAGATACACCTCAGTTGCCTGATACTGATTCACTGTATAGCATGTTTTCACAAACAGTAATGCCTACTAAACTGAGGTAGCCTTTCAAGTGCAGTAATAGAATAAACCAAACGTGAAACAATGGCTGCAGTTTCCCTGTCCAGAGATAACACAGTTGCTTACCTGTAGGGCTTTTCAATCTAATATGAAAAGCTCTTTGAATTTGGATGTATTTTCAGAAGACTATCAGAAAATGTCAGATTTTGTGTTACATTCAAGTTGTTCTGTCTGTAATGAAAATCTGAATAATAATAATGATAATAATAATGATAATAATAATAATAAATGAAAGCAGATAACACTATTCCGCACTCATTTAGATTCAGAACCTTTTAAGGCTTTTAAGAAAATGCAAATATATCCATAGTCACATTATTGTTGTCTGAGTTATAGACACTGGATAGGTGTTAAATGTCAAACCTATTCCTTGCCAGTAGCTTTGAAGTTATTATTTATTGATTACTGAGACTGTAACTAGCTAGCCACAAGGTGGTCAAGTTCAAGTAGAGAGCTCAAGGAAATATGTCTCCACTGCTGCCCTGCTTGATTAGGGATTAATGATGGGATCATGATGCTACCATGTCAGATGAGGCAAGGACACTGCCCACTGTGCCCTTCCAGAATCTCTCAGCAGTTCTGTGGTTCGTGTTGCACCTTTCACACACAGTGCTCTTGAACACTGTGTTTGTGCTTTGCATCAGACTTTTACGTGCTCTTAATTGTCTTCTCTGCCAATTGCAGCCTGCGCACTATACCAGTTTTGTTGTTCAGCTTGTGTCAGTCTGTCTAAGACTCAGCTAATGGGTCAGAGTTTGCAGCCACTTATTCTTAGAGCTGATCATCCTAATTCCAAAGTAATATGTCAGCAGAATGTTCCGTGAGCAATTAATATTTTTAGATTTATTTTCATTTTATTTTCTATGCCTTAATGTGCTTCCTTAGAACATGTCTGCTTACTTCAGAGATCCTTCCTGTGCCTTGCAATCTCATATTGAGACCATGCAATTCCTTTTAGAATCATGAATCATGTAGGACAGTGCTTATTTCAGGACTAAACTCGCAGATGAATTGATTAATGCTGGGCAAATAGGGCCAAGCGTCTCAATACCTTTTGTCATTTGGGATTGCATTACCTTTTCTGAAGATGCAAGACCTGTTTCAGAGTTCCAATTTATTTGTTATTTTTATTCCTGATTGAAAATACCATTTACCTATATTCACCTTTTCATATGCATGCCAATTCCATATTTGGGACAAGTTCTGTCACATTAAAGGGCACAGGAAATTGTCATTAAAGCCTAAATGGGCCTGATACATATATCATACATCTACATACATATACACAGACTTACCTGCTATGTATCCCTTGAGTGGGAGACATAAGAGCTTCATGATGATTTCCATAACTAACAGAACTAAATGGATATTTTCTGAGAGAGCTTTCAGCAGAAAATCTATTTGCTGAGCCCAAAATGTTTTATTTTTTATTTCTACATTTTGTTAACATATTTACACTTATGGATTTTATAATAATCCTCTGCAGTCTTTCTTGGTGTCACAGGTTGAGGCTGGGCCAGCCACTAACAAATGACAGAAGCTCTCTATTAACCCCTCTCCCCTCCCAAAAGGGAAAAGGAGAGAGAACAAGGGAGAGAGACTTATGGTTTGGAAAAGAAAACTAAGAGAGCTTTAATGAAACAACAACAAGAAAAATAAGAATAAGGAAATACTGAAATATATAAAATATGTACAAATAGATACAAATTGATACAAACCCAATACCGAACCCAACTCCCTCCACCCTGATGACAATACGTCACCACCACACTTCAAGGCTGGCACTGGGACAGTCCCAGGCTGGACACAGCAGCAGACAGGAACAGGATGCAGGAGCTGGACTCAGGCACTGGATTCAGGGATGCACGGATCGGGATCAAAGATAGAAGAACAGACAGAGTCCTCCTCAGATGTCAGCCATCTAAGAAGAGAGAGATTGACCCTCGTGATCGCTCAGCTTTATACTGAACATGATGTATATGGGATGGAATATTCTGTTGGTCAGTTTTGGGTCACCTGTCCGGTTCACTTCTCCCTGCAGGTGCGACCTTTTATGTGCTTGCAACCCTTTTCACTTATGGCACCCCGACACAGAGTACAAGATTTAGCAGTGACCTTGGTTGCTATAAGAACAGGTATAAGCAACGGCCTCTCTGCATATCATTCCTTGGTACTAACTATAAACACCAGGCCTTATCACCACTAGAAGCAGTCACTGTCTGGAAAAACATGCTGCTGTTTCAGAATGTGCAGTTACTTAGAAGAGACTTAACTGAAAAGTTAAAGCGTTAAACCAGAATTCGTTCTGCTTTATCCCAAACTAGGACACTTGGTTACATTATTCCCTAGCTACCCTAGAGCCAGAGCCACCTTTTTAGGCTTGGGCAGTATCTGGTTACTACAAGTCTCTGACTTGTGGAACCCAAATATTTTGGACCTGTGACTTTAGGACAGACCACCTAGCAAGACAAGTATGCCAGATGAACTGCTTCTAAGATACCAGAAGCAAATATGTCTAATACAGCCAGGAATATCACAGCATTTTTTGTCATGGAGATAGGAACGTGAAGTACTTGACAGACTTCATCTTGGCTCCAGGTTCTGTCACAGGGAGCCTGGACATCAAGGGTTTCTCTGATTTTCAGCACAGTATGGAAAGTGTTTTGTATGCTCTCCATATGGGTATATATAGAATTATAGAATCAAGTTGGAATAGATCTCTAAGATCAAGTCCAACCATTGATTTAATTACCACCATGCCCGCTTGTCCTGGTTTGGGCTAAACCAGAACTAATTCTGTCCAGTGATTTTACTTTTCAATTAAGTCTCTTCCAAGTAGCTGCACTTTCTGAAAAACAGCAGTACATCTGTCGTTCGTTATTGCCCGGCCCCATCTCAACCCTTGACAGATCAAGTCCAACCGCAGACCTAATACCAGCATGCCCACTAAACCATGTCTAGAAGCGCTACATCAACATGTTTTTTGAACACCTCCAGGGATGGTGACTACACCACTTCCCTGGGCAGTCTCTTCCAATGCTTGACTACTCTTTCGGTAAAGAAATTTTTCCTAGTGTCAAATTTAAACCTCCCCTGGTGCAACTTAAGGCCATTTCCTCTCAACTGATCACTAATTACTTGGGAGAAGAGACAGACCCCCACCTCACTACAACCTCCTTTCAGGTAGTTGTAGAGAGTGATAAGGTCTCCCCTCAGCCTCCCCTTCTCCAGACTAAACAACCCCAGTTCCCTCAGCTGCTCCTCACAAGACCTGTTCTCCAGGCCCTTCACCAGCTTCGTTGCCCTTCTCTGGACACGCTCCAGCACCTCAATGTCTTTCTTGTAATGAGGGGCCCAAAACTGCACACAGTATTTGAGGTGTGGCCTCACCAGTGCCGAGTACAGGGGCACAATCTCTTCCCTACTCCTGCTAGCCACACTATTGCTGATACAGGCCAGGACACTGCTGGCCTTCTTGGCCACCTGGGCTCACTGCTGGCTCATGTTCACCTGCTGTCGACCAGCACCCCTAAGATCTTTTCCGCTGGGCACCTTTCCAGCCACTCATCCCCAAGCCTGTAGCGCTGCATGGGGTTGTTGCGACCCAAGTGCAGGACCTGGCACTTGGCTTGTTAAACCTCATACAATTGACCTTGTCCCATCAATCTGGCCTGTCCAGATCCCTCTGCAGAGCCTCCCTACCCTCGAGCAGATCAACACTCCCACCCAATTTAGTGTCATCTGCTAACTGACTGAGGGAGCACCAATCCCCTCATCCAGATCATTGACAAAGATGTTAAACAAGACTGGTCCCAATACTAAGCCCTGGGGGACACGATTTGTGACCAGCTGCCAGCTGGATTTAACTCCATTCACCACAACTCTCTGTGCTTAGCTGAGCACAAAGATCTTCTATTTAAGAATACATAAGAATATATAGAGTTCTCACATACAAGAATAAAGAAACTGGCCATGAATTACATGGAAAATGCGTTAGTCAAGTAATGCTACTGCTAAGGCTCTGATCAATTTGTCTACAACCACGTAGGTATGATTTTGACCAGAAATCACAGAGAAGGTAGAAGGAAAGTAGCAAGAACTTTTGTTTTGACCTACAAGGTCTGTGTATAATGAAATTCTTGCAGTGAAGAAGCAGAATGCCTTTACTAAATTGAGCAAGATTAGAGGATGGACAGCTCTTTGTAAAAACAGATTAACAGGGCAGTAGCAAACATCTTTGCATTATCAGGATTGCTTTGACAATGGAAAGGAACAAATAGCATGCTGTGAATTTGAAATTGCTTTCCTAATGTTACTTTCCAAATGTGTCTGTTTGTCTCTTGACTGTAGGAATTAACACCACACTACTTAATAGCAAAGGCTGACCTGTTGATTTATTTGAGGGATTAAGACCAGTGTTACCATGTCTTTTGCCATAAAAGAAGGAGGTGGGAGAGTAGAGGAAAGACTTACCATCCTCAAAGTCATAACAAAGTTATCTTAAAGGTACTATAGTCATTGCCATAATAATTGTCCAGGTTTAAAGGAAAAAATTACGTTTACTAGACTGTCAGTCCATTAAGAATTCAGTACTTGTTCCCCTCTCTAATTTTGACTACCAGGCTATCTAGTTTCTTAGCTCTAGAGTGGTTCATTTGAAAGAATTTTCAGTCTGTGAAGAAGTAAAATCTTGGTCTTATACACGTGGCCTCAGCAAAAATCTCTAATTTCTAGCATGATCAGGGAAAACGTCTTTTTTGAAGTCATAAGAAAATGAGGTCTGAGGGCTTACTTATAGCAAAATAGGGTCCCCACAAGTAGCATTTAGGATCTTGGAGGGGATCCGTGAAACCAGATAAGCTTCCCAAAATTCTTGCCCAGGAAGACTCATAGTAACTCTGACACATAATGACATGTTAGTACAGAGAGGCACAGGCATGACACATGGTTTCCACCTACAGTTTGAAGAGGCAGGATATAAGACAGATCCAGTCTGGAAATAGGTTTATACATTATTCCAAGTCTGTGCCTGCATATAGATCAATCAGACTGATCTTAATAGGTCATTATTGTGGCTATCACCTTCAAGAGTGCAGCTACAGGGTTTTCACACTGAAGCTGACTTGTCTTCTACCAGTTTGGGCGTCTTAACTCAGCTTGTCCCATACTAATGTACTTCAGCTAATCCCATCAGTTATTGACAGCTGGTTCTCTGTATTCACCATATGTCCACATCAGAGAAGGACCTTGTGCACAAGGCAAACTGCCGCTACTTCTCACCTTCTGTATTACCACTCTTACTGAGGGATTGAAAGGTCTAAGTCCAATGCCTTTGTCAACCCAAACACATGCAATTCCTGTCTGAAATACAGGCTGGGACAGATGGACAGCTCAGGTTGAAGCTGGCCATATTGCACAGCCAGGAATGACAGGAACGTCTGCACCAGGGACAAAAGTAGGAAAGCATAATTGTAACATTGTAGACAGGTCTTTTGGGCATACCAGGAGCAAGAAAAGGTCCTGTGTTGTGACTGGTTCTGTTAATCCATTTATGAACTTTATCTGCTGACTCTTTTGTGCAAACTATGTACAAAATTTGACACAGTGGGAATTGAAGCACCTTCAAAAACTCAAACAAAATGTGAGGTGAAGGAGTCTGTATCATATTTTTAAGTGTTAAATTTCACATAAGTTGCACTTCGTGATTATAACGTGCTTTTGAATCTAGCCCTATAATTCTTCTGAAGAAAAGTATGCTCAGAAATTATTTTTAAGTTATTTAAGATTTTTTGCGTACTGTTGCCCTTTTTTTTTACTCCCTCCACCAAAGGCACTTCTTAATTACTGCTCTTCCTTCTAGAAATTACAAGTTCCATTTGGTTTGGCCTAAGGGTTTGGATTTTTAAGAGAAAAAGGAAATGTCTAAAATGGTTATTCAGTAATGTCCACAGAATTGTTTTGTAATTTGCTGCTGCTGCATTTTTTAATAAAAATTCTTGTCATTCCTTGAAAGTTACTGTAATACTTTTGGTACATATAACTTATAGGCCTCTGAGTCTCCAAAGATTTATTATCATGATTATTTTTAAACAGCTGCTTAGGTTGTTGATTTTTATGAGTTTACTTGTGCTCAAAGTTAAGCATGTGAATATTTTTTTAAGAACGAGGCCATGACTTACTACAGCCTAACAGGTTTAAATCAAAAAAGTTTAAAATACAACAATTGTAAGACCTACATTACAAGAGCAGCAGTACATTAAGTTACTGTACTATTTGGTATAATTGCAAATATTATTTTTTTAGAAGTGGAAAAGCGATATTTTGATTCTTTACAAAATTAAGAAATTATAATTAAGTATAAATATATGAAATATGTGTTAAAATGTTGAAGATAGTGCATACAAACAAATGAGGTTATCAGATGATACTAAGAACTCAAGAATTTCTCCAATATTCTTTAGGTCAAAATAAGGTTGGTTGTTATATATATGTATGAACATACACAGATATGTCATAAAAGTGAACTTTTTGTTTACTTTTATTGCCTGGGTTCTTTTTCATTACATTTGTGGGTTAACCCCCCTAGTCAGCTAAGCCCCATAGACACACTCACTCACTCCCTTGCAGCATGATGAGGGACAGAATCAGAAGAGTAAAATTGAGAAAACGTGGGTTGAGATAAAAACAGTTTTAATAGGTAAAGCAAAAGCTACACACACAAGCAAAGCAAAACAAGGAATTCATTCACTGCTTCCCACTGACAGGCAGGTGTTCAGCCATCTCCAGGGAAGCAGAGCTCCATCATGCTTAATGGTTACTTGGGAAGACAAACACTGTAACTCCAAACATCCCCCCTTCCTCCTTCTTCTCCTGGTTTTTATTGCTGCGCATGATGTCATATGGTATGGAATATCTGTTCGGTCAGTTGGGGTCAGCTGTGCCAGCTATGTCTCCTCCCAACTTTTTGTGCACACCCAGCCTGCTCACAGGCAGTGTGAGCTTGACTTTGTGCAGGCACTGCTCAGCAATAACTAAAACATGGGTGTGTTATTAACACTGTTTTCAGCCCAAATCTAAACCACAGCACCATACCAGGTACTATGAAGAAAATTAATTTTATTGTAGCCAAAACTACAACAATACTAAATCTAGGAATCTGCCAGTGCATGCTACTTAAAATAGCAAATGTATTCATACTTCAAGTGTTACATGAAATATGAAGTCTCAATAGGACTTCATGCACAAAGAGGGGTGATTTCATTAACGTAAATTTAGTTGTCAGATTATAACCCAATCTTCATTCTTTTCTTCTGTAGGATTTCAATTTGAAGCTCATTTGTTCTTTCTGCACCTTCAAATGGTGAACATCCAGAGGCATCAGAGGGACACCATGAGAGCTGGTGCCAGTTCCCTGCATCCCAGTGGCACAGCCCAAGGTGGGGCTGGACGCGGCTCTCCACCACATGTGGAGAAGCAATCCCCTTGTCCCCAAGCACAATCCCCTTGTCCCCAAGCACAGTGATAGCATGGCAATACCTAGGCATTTGCCCATCTCCCATAGACTGCCTTCAGCAACCTGCAGCCTGCGGATGTGGCAGCTCAGTGATGGAGACAGCACCTGGGAGAAGGAATGCTTCCCTTTTCAGCTGCTTGTGACATTTCTCTGTGAAGAGGGCACAAAGTCAGGCTGATGTAAGAAACGGTCCCAACCTGAGGTTTGCGGCCAGGAGGACCAGCTACATCCACAAACAACGCATGTCCACAGCACTGTGGGGGACCCTAAGGCTGGCCAGGCCTTTCCCAGTGAGCACTGAGGAGGGCCTGAGCCTAACAACAGCCCCTGACAATGGCCCATCATGGAGAGAGACAATGCCAGAAATGAGGTTGGAGACAAGCCATGGTACAGGCCCAAGAGGGCCTGTATGAGCTCCCCACAGCATCAGGCCCAGGCCTGGCTGGAGGCAGCACAGAGGGGAGGCTGGGCACAGGCACTCCCATGGGCCAAGATGAGGCCCAGCAGAACCAAAATGGGGTCTGTGGACCTTGGTCAAGGGGTCCAAGGTGAGGCCTGATAGGGACAGCAAGTCTAGGTCGTGCCCTTGGGGCCCTGAGACTACACATGTCCTCAGTATGTTTCCATGGAGCTCCCAAGGCCCCAGAACAAGAGAGGAATGAGGCAGAGAGATATCTGCCCCTGGAAGAAGGGCTCTTGTCCTCCCACCTGCCATCACACAGCTCAGCTGCATGCTGAAATGAAATGCAGACACATAATAAGAGTGTTAAACTGCCAAGGGCTTGCAGTTCACAGAAATGACAGAAACAGAGAGCAAAAAAAAAGGAACAATAGTGTATGGCTAGTGGCAGATAACTAATGGTGTGTTGCTTCCGTCCCCTCACTGTACCTAACAGTGGGTTTTCATTTCCATAGGTAGTCTGTTGAATTTTTAGGGGGATGAAGTAGTCTAGAATTGTTATTCTAGGAGTATCATTAAAGGGTGTTTTCATAGTTGCTGTCTGCTGGATTCACATTTGTTGCTATATTACTTGGTATACATAAATTTCTTTTTGATCCTAGAAGTACGAGGTCAGCAGAGCTGATTATTTTGTACTGTATCAGGGTATGGATTTGTTTCTACATTTGCTCTGCAGACTAAACAAATTTGCTTTCTTCTTTTGGCAGCAAAACTGTGACCTTCCAGACTTTTTGTCAAACTCACAATTTCCTTTGGCATGGTGTCAACCAAGTACCACCTTTCTCCCTTTTGTAACTGAAGTATCAAAAGGTGTTCCTGCCAAATGACATTCACCTTTGCTTGAGTGGCGGAAGACTTTCAAGAACGAGTCACTGAAAGCACAAGAAAATAAATCATTTCAACAACAAGCTAAAGATTTAAGATGAAAGCTTTTCTTTTTTAAAAAACACAAGCTATATTGTCCAAAATTACAATTATTTGTTTTGTTTTGTTTTGTTTTTTTTTATCAATGACATATTTAAAGACAACTTAAAATGTCTTCTAGAACACTACTAAAAGAAGAATTATTCTTGGTTTTAGAAATAGCTCACGTGTGGAAGTTGTTTGGATAAGGAATCTTGTCTTCTTCATTGTTGCAATATTCTTCTTTTTCATGTCGCAATATTGGTTGAAGTGCTTAACTAAACTGTTATAAAACCCGCAATTGTATCTGTAAATTTTAGATTAACAGGTCAGTTGCACAAACACTCATTGACAGAAAATTATTGGGATCTTTTACAGAAGGTAATTCTCATATGTGGAATCTAATCTGAACAGGCCATGCAGCTGCTGTCTGGATGTGACAGTAGTCTCCATTGCAAGGGTCCCTGTAACCAGATTTTAGCTTGACTGAATGAGATTCCCCAAACATGTTTTGCTGAATTCTTATAATCCAGCTGGTCAGAGTTCCTACATGATCACTGCAGGATATACATGATCCCTTTCTACTGAATATCCTAAACTACTTTAAAACCATGTTAATTATCTCAGCTACATACAAAAGACTGTCATAAATGAACATTTCCTTATCTGCAGAAAAAAAATCTTATGTGTTTATAGGTATCTTAGCCCCATGCAGCTGAATCTGCCTGGGAGAGTCCCTGTGACTGCCTGCCACTGTACCCAGGATGTTTGTCACTACATCGATCCGTACAAAAGGTGCCTATCAATTCATCAGGTCGAGCAGGAGCTTCCAAGAGGAAGGATATGGTGCCAGGACTCTCTAAAATTCCCACCTGAAGAGGTCCTGTGATAACCAGTCAAATGCATTGTTTTGAAAACTGATTGCAGCTCAATCAACCAGCTTGTCTCACATCAGTCCCTTGTCTCATCCTTGCTGACGACTAATGTGAAGTTCCTGAACTACTCAGGGAATTGATGACTAAGTGTGATGGGTACGTGCCCAGGCACAGCCTTGACATCTCACTACTCCACAAATGTAACTTGAATTTCCTCATTATACAGTTATAAATTTCATTCTATAAATTTTGCTAGAGGGTCAGCCTGTTTACAAGTAGCAAATTCTTTTCAAAGAGACTGATTTTTTAATGTAAATGAGATAAGAAGGTTATCCCCATGTAAATATATTCATTCATTTTGTGAAAGCTGGATGTCTAGTGGTATTTAAGCATTAATGTCTTTCAAGCCAAGCTTAACACCAGTTTTTCCTGTTGTTTAATAGGCATGTGCAATCTATTCACAGGTGAAATAATGAGTTACAGTCAGAGTTACAGCAGTTGGAGGGGTATCCTTCCACGTCATTGAGTAATCTTTGTCCACTCTAGGAAGGTCATTCCTGACAGATTTTGTTGATTTTGTTTTAGGTGCTGCAAGTCTTGTGTCTCTACAATGTAGCTCAGTAACCTATTTAGTTCTTGGAAGCCCTTCTAATAGATCATTCTTAAAGTCTAGCCTAGACTTTTCTTACTTTATTTTAAGTCTAATATTTTTTGTCTTGTCCACTAGGGACATTGAGAACAGAAGCTTTTTACATACATTAAGACTGCTATCATGTCTTCAGTTTTCTCTTTAGACTATAACAACTCTGCTTACTAAAACTCCTTACTAAGCCATGGGAGCTAGAAGTCTGTTACACTTATGACTTTTGTTCTGGATTTTCCCAAATTGTACCGCATCTTGGATCTGCAAATATCATGAACATGCTATCTTTATAATAAAGAACATATATTTTGAGAACAGAAAGCTGATTTCTACAAGGTTAAACTGGTAGTATGAAACTTAGGTGAAAAATTTATGGAGTTTCACATGCAGAATTATCATAAAACATATGAATATAAATAGGTTTAATTGTGTGGGTTCTGCCAATTCCAGCTTTGAGTTTGAGTTTTGTTCAGTATGACAGAAGTGCAGGGAGCATAATCCTGTAGTCAAGGGTTCAGCAAAGTGATGTAATCATGTACATCAAAAGTACTGTGCTTCCTTTAAGCAATTGAACTGTTTTATTGGTTCAGGAAAAAATAGGTCAATGGCTCCTGGGTTCCATATTCTCATGGATCCCAAGCTAACTGGTTTCTTCTCGTATCTTCACCATCCTTGCTGGCACAAAGCTTGCGCATCACCTTTGATCATTCTCCCACAGACAGTTGCTGGCTGCACTTTCTGATTTAGAATTGAGTTCCTACATGGCAGGTATAGAAGGAATGAAAGTTACACAAAACGATTTGCGTTGTCACCTTTTCCTGCTCACTTTCTCACTGTTGTTTGGGATCACAAAAGCAGCAGCATCCTTGCACAGCAATGACGTCAGGCATATAGTTTATTGAATGAAACTCTTAAACATATTTATTCTTCCACCTAGTAAGTTCTTAAACTACCATTTGTTAGATTTTGAAAGGCAGTATTAGGAAGGATCAATATATACTTACCCTGTATCTTACATTCTTTACCTACATATCTGCAACTGACCAAAGAAAGATTTTTGTTCTGATCTAGTATCATGATTCTTGTATTGTTACATTATACATTTGTTTTAATGATCACTTCATTTTGCCTCATTAATTTCTCCATGGCAAAAATGAGGACCTTTATCTATTGCATCCCTTAGCATCTTCTTGTGTTCCCTTCTATCACTAAACCCCTTTCCCCATTCTTTTCTATTTTTTGTCTTTTCTCTACCAACTGATCATATTCTGCAGTTTCCCTTTTCCCTTTACCTCTCCTCTGTTTTCTTTCACAGATAAAGGAAAATAAAGACAGAAAACCATTTCCACTTTTTGTTCGGGCTGCTGTGTTTGTGCAATATTCTTACTGACATTATTCGTCATCTGTTTATGTTTCTCATGTGCTTGGTTTGCTAGTGCTGTTAATGTTTATAACAACATGCCTGAAGTTTTACTTTCCCTATTGCAGTTTCTATATTAGCAAAACCACACTAATAAAATACCCACACTTGTACTGTCCTTTCCATCTGGTATGTCATTGAGATTCCATTCAGGTGACACTTAGAAAAAGCATTATCATGATGCATAAAATTCAGCTGGAACCAGTAATAATGAGGTTAATACTGTTTACTTATCTGATTATGGTACTTTTATTATTGTGTTGTCAGTGTTGGGATTATTTCTTGTTCATGTGTTCAGCCTCTCTGCTCAGATGATTTTGAGTAACTGAGAGACTAGTTTGTGAATGTGTAACATTAGATGAGAATGTGTGCTCTTTATGGCTTTTTATAATTAGCCACTGCCAGTATAATATCTCTCATTTTATCTAAAAGTTTGTCCTTGAACAAATTCCAGGCATCTCCTGTTCTCATCGCGCTTTGTGGTGATCTTTGCCTTTTCATTGATTCAGCACTTACCTTTGAGCCTTACTTTTCAAATATGTTGAATTTGCCTTTTATCAGCTTAAAAATGTGGATCTCATGCATATTTACATTGCAAGCTGTGACAGCTCTGGAAGAGGTCAGTTGTGTCAACTGCTCTATACATCCACAAGAAACTCTATTATCTGTTGAACAGACACAGCTTTACAATGTGTAAAACTAAGCATATTTTTCTAATATCGCCTCCTTATTTTGAAACTAATAGTTTGGGGGCTTAGTTACACGGTTTTAAATAAGATTGGTCTCAAATTAATACTGAAAAGAAATAAAAGTAAAGTTTGAATGACAAACCTTAGTTTCTTTGCAGTTTTGTGGCTGTCACCAAGAAACTATGTTGGTTTTAAAATGATAGCTCTGACTTCCTTGTCATGAGAAGAGCAAAGAATTTTGACAAAAAAATCAGGCATTACCACTGTTTGTTGATAAGTCTGTTGAATCAGATATTTCATAGGCTAGAGACTGATTCAAAACTGTCCTTTGCAGTACAAGGAGGACATAAAATATTTGCTTGTCTTCACTTTGAATTTAATTTCTCCTTTTATGTACCTGGATTAAGTCCATGATCTGATTTAATAAACATGCTTCTGTTGATGATCATCATCGCAGATGTCAATTATTGGTGAGACTGGGTTTTGGCTTAAGCTGGATGCTCATGGGGACAGCCAGGGCAAAGGAAAAATTACACTAGTACAACAGGTGATCCCAGCCCTGACCGTTGACATTTCAGAGTAAGAGTTGCATAAAAGAGGAAGAGATGAGGATAGGACAGCTGAAAAGCTACAAAGAGGAGAAATAAGGCAAGGTTTAAAAAAAAAAAAAAAACATAGAAAACTAAAACCTGGTGGGAAATATTTTCTTTGTTTTAGATAAACCCTAACCTATCCACAGAGATGTTCTTAAAACTGTTGCAGAGTGCTGCCTGCACTGCTTCCTTTGACTTGACCTAAAGTTTAGTTATTGTAATTTAAATTTGCATTGGCATTTCTGTTGCTGTTACTTTGCTGGTTCCTGTGATCATTCAGAGTGATATCAGTCTCTTGCTCTAATATGTACATTTCTAGCTCTTTTACAGTGGCAAGATCTTTATTATATTACAAGGGAAGTTATACAACAATATTTTTGGAGCCTTATGGTGCTCTGATGACGACAGGCTAAAATTAGCAGGAAGGAGGCTCTAACATCCAACGAAACAGAAGATGTAGTTCTTCCCAGTGTTGAAAAAATAAAAAAAATATTTAGGAAGTAGAAATAACTGTAATTTATCACTTATGCCAGCATCTGGCAAATACTTTAAACCCTGTTGTGTAGCTTTAAATTCTATAAATAAGTTAGTAATAGAAAGTAGACATTACTGTCTTAAGAAAGCATAAATGAAGATATTTTTATGCAAAAACATAGAAAAGTGTTCAAAAGTAAAGAAGGCAGTGCTTGACATTTTTTATTTGAGTTAGAACAGACTTGCAGCAATATCATGCAATATTTTGATAGAAGGAGGAACACTTAAATCACAATTTAATATTTTTTGAGGTTTTATTCTCAAGTCTCTAGTAATGCTGTGGAATGCACTGTTACAGGAGAATACAGCAAGATTCAGAAAGGATTTCTGTGGGTATTGAGATTGTTACAATTAATTACACTTGTTTTATAAGGGAGTATATAAATTTCATATTTTGAGGATTATGCCTGCAATTAACTATTAGAAACAATAATGTTCTCTAACATGGGAAGGAAATTATTGTTCTTCTTCAAAATGAGATGTTTGCAAGGACAACATAAGAATCATCAGATATTATTTCTTGTGTCACAGACCCTACATTTTTAGCAAAGTCTCAGCATTTCTGTTTCTTCAGCCAAAAAAAAAGGGATTTTACCCATAATTTAGACTAAAAAGATTGTTGTGTTTTGAAATACAATTTCTCTCCTCAGATTTCCTTTCAGAACTTTCTCATTCAGGAGATGTTAGTTTACAAAGTAACTAGACCTGAATGTAAGCTCTTTACCCAGGACCTGTCAGAGCACTAGGTCACCACTTCCACAGTCATTCATATTCTCACAGTTTTATCAGAGATTCTTACAGTGACAGGGAAAACAATCAAACCGATACAAAAAGCAGCAAGAAATACATCGGTTTCTTCTTCCTGTTAAATATCTACAAAGCTTCCTGCCACGTTATAAAAGATAAACAGTGATGGGGTTTGTCTCTTATCATTATGTTAATTCTTACTAAACCATATGGCATAGGGTTCATGCATAGGAAAAAAGAAAAATATGTAAAATAAAACAAACAAAAATATCCCTCATAATTCTGTTTATTTTTAAAAAAGATATTTGAACATATTTAGAGACTCATTTGAGACACATTTAACTTTTTTTTCATATTGAGGAGCATCACCCTTGGTAAAGAGTGTCAATAAAATAACCACTGAAGTAAAGATGATTTTCACTAACAGTAAGAGTATAAAAATCTGGTCCTTACATATCTGGCATTTGTTTTCAAGCTACTTGATACACTTAATTATCACAATAAAAGCTTAAACGTTAACCTTTTTTGTAGCCATTTAATTTTTAAGGAACTGATTGTGGATGGTCAGAAAGCATACGGGATGCTGTCATTGCCAATCACATATGCACACTGCACCATAAAAATGACATAAACAATAAGCCAAGTGCAGCTTAAGAAGGGCAGTTACTTGAAAGTAATTTCTTTAGTTCTCTAATGTTTATAAACACCTCCACTAAACTACCTGCTTCAGGGGAAAAAAAAAAAGTCATCTTTTTCTTTCTGTTAGGAGCAAAGTGGAAATGGTATTGAAAACATTGTAGGTCTCTAGTAAGGGCTCCATTTGACCACTACATCTTTTCACTTTGTCTATGTTTGTCATTTGTATTTTTTCCTTTTTCTGGTCACTGTGAAATTAATACTTCAATGTGAATTATTTCTGTGCTGGACTTTCCAAATTATGACTGCAGTGAATATTGTTGTTTGTAGCAAAGGCTCTATCACAAGGCAAAGGAGATTTATTTCTTTTTGTGTGTGTCAATTGAAACAATTTAGTTGACGATTTTCAGAGGGAAAGAAAAAGCTACAAGGAAAGAGAGGCTAATAAAAGTCAATATCTCCCCTTTGAGCAGTGTCAATCAATTTGAGTGAAAAAGATTCCCTGTTTGTTCAATAAGAAAAGTACTTTGTGTCACAAATGACCTGGAAAATTCTTGGGTCTCCTCATTATTGAGAAATACCTGGTGTTTTGGTCTTCTATTACCTATTTAATTGGTAATGGTATATTCATATTTAAGCTAGCTATTTCTGTTAGACAATTTAGAAGAAAATACCATTTTATTAAATTATGTTATACTGCAAGATAAGTAGAAGTTCTCATGATAAAAAGTGCTATGTTAAGTCCAGAATTCATTTGGCATCAAAACAGCATGGTAAATTGAAAGTATGTAGTGGATGTTTAATCAACTCAGCAAGGACAGAGGATTGAACTTTTTATAATTGTTTGTTCTATCCAAAGATAGATTCTATTATATGCTTACGGTCTCTTATCTGGCTCATATTTTAGTGGTATTTGTAGTAGTAAAAAACAAATAGGGAAATATAAATTTACTTTAAAGATCTTTTTTATTTAAATAGTATCAAACATTCAGCTTATGTATCAAATCTAGCTTCCTTGAAAATATTCATCATGTAAGTCACATTGAACCTTTTAAAAAGGTAGAAATATCAGTTTTTAATAAATTATTCTAATGAATAATTTATGTTTTGGTAACTAATCTGCGTGTAGGTACCTAATAAAACTTTCTTTTTAACAAAATATATAGTTACTATATAGTTAGCACATCATGCTACAATGGGCTGAAATTTGGGAATACTAAGGACTACTTTGTCTGAACTTTCATAACAGGCTTGTTTTATCTGGATTTTTACTTAATATATTTTCATGATTTTGTGTTTTCAATTTCCAGTATTTGAATTTAGGCTTAGCTTTTCACTCTTTGCTGGCAAGTAAAACTATACAACCTCTATGCAAAACAGTGCTAGAAAAGGTTCCTCTGAAATATCTAATGAGATTTTTGGTTTGGTTTTAAGGATATTTAGAATTATTTTTAGTCCTTATTCATGCCAATCTTCTTGAGGGTGTCATATGTTAAAAATCCACACCTTCTTTTTTAATCCTACCATAAATATTGTGCAATACACACACTACAAAACACAGATTGACTATAATTTGGTCCCTTGTTGACAGCAGGCTCCAAACAGCTTGCTTCTGCCTACAACCCTTTGTCAAATTAACATTTTCCTACATAGCCAACTGCTCTGTTAAATACTCTATTACTAATACTGGGATGGAGGCAGAGAGGAAATAAATGTCTGGTAAAATTGTAAAATTTCCTTACAGAAGGTTTAAATAGGATAGCATGCATGCCTTCAGCAATGAACAACTTTTTCCTATGGGCAATTGCAAACAAGACTTGAATTATCAAAAATATTTGTGCCTGTTGGTGAAGCATTAAAAAATGTATTCTTAAATAGCTTTACACTTTAACTTCCCTTCTTGTGGCACTGCATGAAGGATGTTGTATTCTGAACTACTTAATCACTGTTGGCCTTCTGCCTTATTATTCCTACATATTGAAGACAGGGAAAGACAACTGACCTACACAAACTTTTCTCTACAGACCAAAAGTAGATTAAATATCTCCAAAATCAAAGTGTTACTGGAAGGCTTGCCGTTCTTAATCCACAAGGCTCCAGCTGCGCTTCATATGGCCACACCTAGAAACAACAGAAGTAGATTAATGAGAAATTCCTGTTTTCATAAGCACTCCCCATTTAAGGAAAATACCAAGGTTACATTTCTAACTCAACTTTCTCTTTACCATTGACATTGCCTTACAAAAAACTCTATTTTGTCATTAGCTTCTTCACCGATAAATATGTATGTAGTTTGCCACATATGTGCAATATGTTTTAGTTTGTACACTTCTCCATAGATGGTAACTGCAAAAGATATTTGATCCCTCCATAAATTAAACGGACATTCTAATGTTACCTTTTCTTGATTCAGTTCAAATATCCTACACTGGGTTCGACATCTGTAGAAAATGAGTGTCCAACCACTATTCGTTCATTTAGTACATCTTGTGACAACATTACTTGTGATGAGTTCATTTGGTATCACTGTAATTATTGTAAGTACTTTGGTAGGATTTCCAGAGTAATTCAGTATTAATTAAGTGGATCCGTGTTGTTGAGAATCACAGAATTACAGAATGGCAGGGGTTGGAAGTGACCTCTGCAGATCATCAAGTCCAACCGTCCTGCTAAAGCAGCTTCACCTAGAGCAGGTTGCACAGGACTGCATCCAGGTGAATTTTGAATATCTCCAGGGAAGGAGACTCCACAACCTCTCTGGGCAGCCTGTTCCAGTGCTCTGTCACCCTCAATGTAAAGAAGTTTTTTCCTCATGTTCAGGTGGAACTTCCTGTGCTCCAGTTTGTGCCCGTTGCCCCTTGTCCTGTCACTGGCTGCCACTGAAAAGACCCTGGCCCCACCCTCTTAGCACCCGCCCTTTAGATATTTACAAGCATTGATAAGGTCCCCTTCTCAGACTTCTCTTCTCCAGGCTAAAGAGCCCCAGGTCTCTCAGCCTTTCCTCGTAGGAGAGATGCTCTGGTCCCCTAATCATCTTAATAGCCTTCCGCTGGGCTTTCTCCAGTAGTGCCCTCTCCCTTTTGAACTGGGGGGCACAGAACTGGACAGAATACCCTGGTATTCCAATATACTGAGTATTTCAGTATATTGGAAAACATCAAACTCCTTCTCAGAGGGAACAAATCCCTTAATGTTCAGAAAAATAATTGTGCAGAAAGGAAAATAAAGAAATCAGTGCAGAGTATTCCTTCATCTCTATGCTCTGCTTCAGACTCTTGGGCAATTCTTTGGAGTAAGCATTATGTTCTTTACTTGTGGTGACAACAAAGTGGTCTTCGTGGCTGAATTACAGGAAATGCATCTAGTTCAATGCTGTTGTCATAGGGTGTGCTCACAACTCTACCAGGTCTTACTGGCAGATAAAGGACCTTTCAACGAACAGCAGGATCAGGTCTTTTATTCAGTAAATTGTTCAAGTGATTATTATTTTCTCATGTTTAGACATAAAATATAGGAAATATTTTTCAACTTGTTGAATTATACGATAATGCACCCCATCCTTTTCACAACCAGAAGGACTGAAGTTTACTGGCAGTCTAGAAAAAGTCAATTAAACTTGAAATAATTTAACTGTGGTTTGAAAAAAGATAACTTGAAACTGAGTAGACAAGTAAAGTACCATAAAAGGGAGAGTGATAGGGGAGGGATAGTCTTGCACTGTTATTGTGAGTTACAGAGTATTTCAAAGAGCTATTAATATGCACAACTGAAGCTTTGTCTTTATTCTAGTTTTCTTTAGGGAAAAATACGCAAACTAACCAACCAAACAAAAAATTGCCACTGTGTACGGAACTATAAAGAAAAGGGAAAGTGCATTTCCAATAATCTGCACCTACATTTTCCAGGGAATTGAGACATGTTTTGCTGGAACAGAAAAATCTCTTTAAGGAAGCTTCTTGTAACTATGGTACTAGCATGTCTCAAACACTCTTTCAAAGCAAACCCCAAAATATGGCACACCATAAATCTTATATTTCTATTTTAATATTTAGTATTGGCTTTTTAACTGTATGGTTTCCTTCAGTACTTTAAATTAACTTTTGTAACAAGGGAATAATAACGTGTTGGTCTGTTACATTGACTCCATTTCACAACATAAAATGATGAGCAATTGACTATATATAAAATGAAGTGATTCAGTATAGAAATTGAAGGGTGACCCTGAAACCTGTCGTAAAAAATAAAATGCCTTTGCGCTGTTCCTTTCAGTAAGACACTTTTGACATGGCTTCTAAAAGAATGAGTTGCAGGATAATATTTATAATCTCTCTGGCTGGAGTTTGAGAATAAAGTAGGCATTATGATTTCAAAATATCTGAAGGTATCATTATGCTCTGTTTAAAGAAAATAAACAAACTACTTGACAAAGGAGCGCTGGAACTAGAAATTAAGAAAATGAGAAAGCAAGGAAAGGTTCTAGGAGGCAAGTCATATATCTCTGAAGGCACCTGAGATGCATGGGAGTAATGATGAAAATTCTGAGCAAAACTGCAGTGAAGACAGATGGGCATGGATGACAATATACTCTTATCAATCTGATAACAGAGGTGGAAGAGAAAATATCGGAGGATGAGGGAAAGACTGTAGAAGAAATAAATCATAAAAACAAAGTGAGCTTTCTGGGCAAAGAGTCCATTATCTAGCACTTAAGAGAATAGGGGATAATGGCAAATTGACTCAGGACCTGAGAGTTCATGGAGTGACAGTAAGCAGAAAGAATAAGAATTTGGATATTTTACAAGTACTTGAAGAGAATGCATGCTAGGCAGCTGGTTTGGGTTGTTTTTTGTTTTTTGTTTTTTTTTTTCTTAAAGGGACATTTCTATAATCACACAATCAAAATTTAGCGAAGAATGCTGGCAAGGACTAGATACTCCTTATTCTTTGTTGAGCTGGCTTCCACCCAGGGAATCTAAAAAAGACACATGTTAAAGCCTGTCCATTTGATTGAGTTTAAAACCCCCCTTTTGCAACTATTATACTATATTTCTCTTCTATCTCTCCTTTAGAAAACACTGCATGACCCTGGGTGGTATATGAGTGCTATAAGTCATGGAGGTGAATAAGGAATATCATAGAACCTGAAAGGATATAAAGAAATTCACAGGCAATAGGTTTAAAATGAGCAATTTTAATACTTTTTTCACTCAGCACAAGATAGTACACCTTCCGAAAAAGTCAAGAAAGGATTCAACAAATTCATGCAGGAATGGTCTACCTGTGGCCGTCAGACATCACATTTCAGATACAAGTTACAGCTATAAAAGTCCTACACTGTTGACTTCTGGAAGTGGAAGAGCAAGCCCAGCCCTACACACATCCTGTTTCATATTTTTCCATACATATAAGTTATGGACTGCTATTAGAGGTGCTGTACTTCACTGTGCCTGCTTTTATGGCTTTATACTCTTAACTTGGTAAAGCCTGGGTAGTACAGAGAATCTGAGAAATAACTCATTTTGGAAATAACCAATCTTTGTTTTCCAGATGACATTTTTCTGGTACAACTTTTTTTTCTACTACAGGAAGTTTGCCTCATTAATTTCTGGTTTAATTCTGTTCCTGTTTTGACTGAAAATGAGCTCTGTTTTTGGAGTGACTGATCTCATGTTTAAAACCTTTTTATTAATAGTTGTGTTTGTATGTCTCGAATGATTCTCAGCACATCGTTTTAGGAAGGAAAAGCCTAATGTCTTTCACAGGTAATAACTGAAATCTCTAAAAGAAGAGCCAAATAAAAGCAACTTATAAAACACAGGCAGAAGCAGGCTTCATAAAGTAATATTTATAGTTCTAGTATTAGAGGAATATGTAACGTAGAGTTCCTGTCATTCCTAGGAAGATTTAAATGTAGATTTGCAAATATTCCAAGAACTGTGAACTACTTAACCACTCAATAGAGATTATTCCTGTCTTATGAGTTACCATCTAGTAATTTAAATTTTTTAAAAAGTCTTTCTGAAGGATTCATATTAAGGGGAATAATTTTTTTATCCAGATGTCTTCCAGGAATATGGATGAATGGCTTTCTTAAAACAAAAGCGACGACAAAACAACACGCAAACCCACCACACACATTACATTTTATTTGTTCAGATTGTCTTTAAATAACCAGTAAGTAAACTGAGTTTCCCTTGGTATCAAGAATAAATTTATGTACTCTGAAAGTGCCTGAGATGTATATCCTATAATGTAAATGAAAAATCAGATATGGCTCGGCAAAATGTTTCTCACACTAAACCCATGGTCAAGCAAATCTCAAGTCAAGAGAGTGAAAAAGGAGTCTAACTGAGCATTTCATTTTACAGCTGTGTTGCTAAACTGGTACAGAGAGAACATTTTCCTTCTAAAAGAATATCACACTGTTTTAACTCATCCTTTCATTACCTTGTAGAAAGATCAGCTTCAACATATATCTTAGCAGGAAAATAAGGCACTTGACCATACATTTAAAAATTACTTTACAAGAACTGCATGTTCCCAAGCAACATCTATTTCCCTAAACTTTTTATATTCACAGTACCTTTCATTATGTCAAAAAGATGAATGGTTACCTTAATAATAATAATTCAAGGAGCCTAAAAAAAATACAGCAGCATTCTGTGAAAGGTGAAGCAAAATTATACAGAATACAATTGGGAATGGTATCATAATTTATGCAGATACAAACTTAGATTTTTGCATGATGATTTTTACTTCTGTTACTGCATTGTCCCTGAGACATAAAAGTCAGCTTTTTTTAATGATGTTTGTAAATGTTTAGCAAGATAACAACATATTTAGAGTAATTTTCTGAATTCGAAAGAGCTTTAGATACTTGAACACAAAAAAAAAAGTATTTAGGCAGAGAAGAGACATAAAATTTACATTAACTTTCTCTTCACCATCTCCTGTTGAGGAATATTACAAGCTTCTGGCTGAATTATATTTGTACTACTTTTCCTTCATAACAATAACCAGCAAAATACAAAATCCTTAATGACAATATTGGATAGAGAGGTTGTCTGGTATCTCAAGTTGTGGACTTGAATTGTACATTAAGTTCATGAATTTTCTGGGGTCCAAGAGTATTATGTAGCTGAGAAATATAGGGTGAAAAATCTATTTGCAGATTTCTTTCAGTACTCTAGTCCTTCCTTTTTAGTCACGTACGTGTGCATGACCAGTGTTTAAACAAATAGTGCTGGGAACACCACAAATGTCAGTGTTTGCCTTCCTTGGAAGTCTGTCTACCCATATGTAAGACAGGATCAGGAATGTGTATAAGGAGAAACATAGCTCTGAGAAGCCAAAAGACCTTGAAACACTGTAATATCTTTTACAAGGGATGGACTTCACAAGGTGACTTCCTCTGACCTGTAGAGGATGATCTGAAAGGAAATAAAACTGGTTTAGATACATCTTTAAAATTAATACTGGACCAGAAGGCCAAGTTACCCCACTTCATATGGCTTTGTATGGGGTGTTGGCGACAAGGTTCTGGTAGCAGGTGGGCTGCAGAGTGGTCCTGTGAGACCAGGCGCTGCCTCATGCCAGAAACAGTTGGTTCCAGCTGGCTCCACAACAAATCCACTGCAGAACACAGCTGAGCCCATCAGCCAAGTGTGTGATGCCTTTGTAAAAGCATATTTCAGAATTGGAAAATATGCCAGATGGAGAGAAGATTGAGGGGGGGTAAAAAGAGAGAAACAGCAGTATGAACACCAAGGTCAGAGAAGGAGCGGGAGGGAGGAGGCGCTCCAGGTGCCAGAGAAGAGATTTCGCTGCAGACCATGGAGGAAAACACAGTGAAGCAGGTTGTCCCCCTGCAACCCATGCAGAACCATGCTGGAGCAGATATCCACACTGTGGCCAATGGATGATCCCACGCCAGAACACACTGATATTTCCTGAAGGACTTCAGCCTCTGGAGAGTTCACTCGGGAGCAGGGGAAGAGAGTGAGGTGGACAGAGCAGCAGAAAGGAGCTGCTATTGACTGATTGTTACCTTCCATTCCCCACCTGAGGCAGGGGTAGGTAGAGGAGTTGGGAATGAAGGAGTGAAGCTGAATCTGGGAAAGAGGTGGAGGGAAGGTATTGTACCTTTACTTCTCACTATCCAAATCTATTTTAATTGCCAATAAATTCCATTAATTCTCATAGTATCACGGAATGGCTTGGGTTAGAAGGGACCTTTAAAAATCATCTAGTCTGACCCCCCTGCCATGGGCAGGAACATCTTTCACTACATCAGGTTACAGAAAGCCCCATCTAACTTGGCTTTGAACACTTCCGGGGAAGAAGCATCCACCCGTTCTAGTCCCACCGCCCTTATCATAAATAATGTCTTCTTATATCCATTCTAAATCTACCCTCTTTCAGTTTAAAACTGTTACCCCTTCTTATCCTGTCACTACAGACCTTGGTAAAATTTCTCTCTCTGTCTTTCTTATAAGCACCCTTTTGAGTACTGGAAGGCTGCTATAAGGTCTTCCCAGAGTCTCTTCTTCTCCTGGCTGAACAACCCCAACTCTCTCAGTCTTTGTTCAAAGGAGAGGTGTTCCAGCCCTCTGATCATTTTCATGGACTTTTCCTCAAGTGAAGTCTGTTTTACTTGGGACAGCAATTGGTAAGTGATCTCCCTTTCTTTATCTCAACCCACAAGCTATTTCATCCTGTTTTGTCCCCCTGTCCTGTTGAGGAGAGGAAGCATCTGGATGAGCATCTGGTATACTTCTATGCATCAGGACATTAAAGCTAACAAACTTCCAGTGCCGAGTTCCCCACTTTTCCATTTATTATGTGTAACACAGCCTTATTATTTATAAGCACAGACGAATCACTACAGTAACTTCAGCCCCAGTCTCAAATACAGCTAGAAATCACAAGGAGAAAAAAAAAAAAAAAGCAAGCAAAAACCCCTAAAATTAAAAGGTTAAAGTCCTCAATGTAAGGTAAATTTTAAACTTTTTTCCCTCTGGATGAAATCTGCACATTTTCTGACAGTGGTCTTTCCAGGTTCTTTCACCACCACCCCTGCAGTTGATACAGACTAGCATTATATTTCTGCCAAGAAAGGATTAGCTTGGTAAATCAACATGTTTTATTTGAAAGCAGAGGCCATCCAGGGACACAGAGATTGGGAACCTATTTTTTATTAGGGCACTTCTAGATTTAGTCTTCAGTAAGAACTTTATTTAAATAGAAAGATTTTTGGTTGCTCCCTATGGAAGTCATAAGCTACCTGTAAATTGACAGTTTTACAAATGAGAATATGTGGGAACTTCAGAACAACTGAAGTAGTTTTCTACAAAAGGTGCACAATACTCCTTTTATACTTCCTTTGGCATTAAAATCTGCAAATTAAACATTAAAAATTACTAAAACTCACACTGTAAGGAAAGTGGTAGTAAGTGAAACATAAAATTTCATTCTAGTTTAAATAATTTGATAGCTAGTTTAATAAAATCTGCTTGGGAGTAGGGAGGGTCTACAGAGGGACTTGGACTTTGACAGGCTGGATCAATGGGCCGAGGCAAAGAATACGAGCTTTAACAAGGCCAAGTGCCGGGTCCTGCACTTGGGCCACAACAACCCCATGCAGCGCTACAGGCTTGGGGAAGTGTGACTGGAAAGCTGCCTGGCGGAAGACGACCTGGCGGTGCTGGTTGACAAGCACCTGAATATGAGTCATGAGTGTACCCAGGTGGCCAAAATAGTCAATGGCATCCTGGCTTGTATTAGGAATAGTGTGGCCAGCAGGAGTAGGGAGGTGATCATCCCCCTCTACTCAGCATTGGTGAGACCACACCTCAAGTACTGTGTTCAGTTTTGGGCACCTCAATACAAGAAAGACATTGAGGTGCTGGAGAGAGTGCAGAGAAGGGCAACAAAGATGGTGAAAGGCCTAGAGAATAAGTCTTATGAAGAGCAGCTGAGGGACCTGGGGCTATTTAGCCTTAAGAAAAGGAGGCTGAGGGGAGACCTTATTGCTCTCTACAACTACCTCTCAGGACATTGTAGAGAGGTAGGTGCTGGTCTCTTCTTACAGGTAATAGTAATAATGATAGAACAAGAGGGAACGGACTCAAGCTGCATGGGGGTAAGATGTAGGCTAGACATTGGGAAAAGTTTTTCACTGAAAGGGTTGTCAGACATTGGAATAGGCTGCCCAGGGAGGTGATTGAGTCACCATCCCTTAATGTGTTTAAAGGTCATTTAGATGTGGAGCGTGGAGATATGGTTTAGGGGTGTACTTGGTAGAGTAGGGTTGATGGTTGGACTTGATGATTTCAAAGGTCTTTTCCAATCTGAATGATTCTATGATTCTAATATATTCTTCCTCCCTTACTGCTATGTTTCAACCAACATGTATTAGACAGCTTGGTAAGCTACATTAGTTAACTTGTATCTATTTCTGCTTGTAAGCATTTTTTTTTTTTTTTGCTTTATTATGTATATGCCAGTGGCAGGAGGACATGTAGGGGAAGGAGGTATGGGCAAAGGCTAAAGGCAAAGACACTAGCTAGCCTGTCAAATGATGAACAGCAAGGCTAACACATGGGACCACAAGCAGGTCAACATGTCTGAAAGCCTCAAAGCACTAATTCAAGTCCTTCCAATATTTTCTGCCTTCTCTGCCCTGTAAGAAGAGTGCATTCATTCTGCAGTGTTGACCTCATTCCAGACGTCAAGAAGATGGCAACCTGAAGGAAGAATTAACCTCATCTGTTCCTTGCTCCCCTGTCTTCACCTGGTCTGTTCTGTATTACTGAATTACTTTTCATGTTGTCACAGCAGATAGCATGTGGCCACATATTTTCTAGTCATATCTTCGACATTTTGTCAGCAGTGTTCTACGTTAAACGTCAAAACATTCCTACGTTTAGAGGAAGGTTTACATGTATGGATCTTCACTAATGTTAAAAAGGCTATAGGTGGCTGTTACTGTGGTTGCATATTTTTCGTTCACTGCCAGAGTCAGAATAATTGTACTGCATTGCACTGAATTTTACCCATCTGTCTCTTTCTATAACGTGCCCAATAATTACTACTCACCTGAAGCTATAATAATTCTGATCCCGTATCACCAGAAAGGCAAGACTGTTTTTCTTGGTTGCCACTTTTCATATATAAGTTTACATTAATGTGTTTAAAGGTCGTTTAGATGTGGTGCTTGGAGATATGGTTGTACTTCGTAGAGTAGGGTTGATGGTTGGACTTGATGATCTCAAAGGTCTTTTCCAACTTGAATGATTCAATGATTCTATCTTTTGTGTGCAGAAGGATCAAAGGGAAAGCTTAGTGCCAAAACAGACTCAACAGCAGATCCCAACCACCCATCCCTCTTAACTACAAATAAAGAAGCAAAATTAAGTGTCTTCTGAACACTGAGTAAATTAGTTTCTGGATCTGAAACTGAAATGTGAGACTTCAGTCCATTTCACCCTGTTCTAAGTGTTAGGGACAGGGAGATAGCCTTCTTGTTTATTGGAGGGGGTATTTGGGAAATTCCTTCAGTTGTATCAGGAGTACTCAATTTATCTGAATTGGCTGCATTTGTGAAAAGAGATCTAAAGGAGAAAATCTATATCAACCTTTCTATATTGTTTAATTACAGCCTATAGCCATACAAGTATTTCAGCTACACAAGCCTTCAAAAATACTCTTTGTTAGGTAGGTATTCATCAGTCAACAATTTACTATTTCTCCTTGTTTCCATCTCTGTTGTCCATTTCCAGACTATTAGAGCATCAGAAGCTGTATTCATTGACATGCTATTTAAATTGCTATTCCTAGGCAACATCTATGATTATGAGGAAAGGCCAGATTAGTAATGTGATTTTCTAGTTGCTATGTGAAAAGCAACCACTTAGAATCAGGTGGATATTTCTGGCTGCAGTTTAGTCCTTATTAATGTATGCTTCCTTTTAAGTATGGTTAAGGTACTAACCCTGAAATCTATAAATGCTGTGAAATACAGAATTTTTGTATAATTAATGTCTCATCTAATAGCTCTGTGACACGTTAATCTCTGAATAACCTTCAATTCATACCATAACATGGATGTTAATGGTAGAAATTGGAGCTGAAAATATCTATTTGGCCTTCTATTTCATGTAGTCACTTGATTGTTCTCTAAAGAATATTTTCCAGTGCTTTGTCTCATCTAGATTTAAATGTACGTAGCAATAAAGCTTCCACTATTTCCCTTTGGAGACTGTGTCACCATGTAATATATTTCACTATTGGGAATCATTACCCTATTCAATCGTGGTAAGATATTTCACCTTCTCAAGAACAGGAAAGAGGAAAAAACAAAAGCAAAAATATTTATTGGCTAGCAGGTAGCAAAAGAGTTCACTACAAACCAGGGATATTGCTGTTCTTAAAAGCTCGATCCTTCTATGTTGCTATTTCAATTTCCTATAGTGTGAAATCTGTTGTTGCATTTTTTATCACATTTTCCTGAGGAAAAGGCAAATCCTACCTTTTCCCTTTGACTCTGTCATTTAGCTCTCATTTAGCATTTCTTCTTTGTAGTTGCAAGATTGTCTTGCCCTTGAAAATGAACTGTTAGAATATCCACATAACCATCAAATTTCTTTGTCGGGTTATTAAAAACAGAGAAAATAGATATAAGACAAATAAAGAGACTTGTTAAGTGTATCAAGATGTCATAACCTTAAAGAGGCATTATATTCTTAGCCCTCATGGAGGGAACAAACTTCCATAAGCAGCGTAACAAGTCCTGGCTCCAACTGCCCTGTGACTTGCAAAGGAGGGCTTATGAAGATAAGCCATTTTTCAAATTAACAGGTCAGGGACAAACATGAGGTTAGTAGTTACGCACATTACTAGACTACTGGCTAGAAGACACCAAACTGACTGATAGATATGCATACAGTCACCCATTCCTAACGCATTCCTGGCATACAGTGTGTAGAATCTTTTGACTGGTGCTAAGATTCAAGAAAATACATATTCTGGGATGTAAAATAGACTAGTCACTGTCAAACTGTATAATATAAGGCTACATGAAGAGAACATAAGGAGGAAATAATAAAACTGTATTTGTGTTTATGTGTAATAAAGTCAGCAAGTTCAAGTGTTAGAGAGAAGAAATACACAGCATTTGCAGGGAAAGGCACACATGCATGCACATATATACCCCCACACACCTGTCCATGCACAACCATGGACAATTTCCTTAGCAGGTCAAAAGGTTCTTGAGGACTGAAAGGCTCCTGGAACAAACAGAGAGAGAGAGAGCTGCTGCTCTTGGAGCAGGCAGGGAAAGCAGGCAGCTCCCTCACTACTCCAGTGATCTCATACCAATTGTGCAGAAACAGTTCCTGCTATAACTATTTCTTCTTCCTCCCCACCCCCATTCCAAATCCTGTCATTTTGTGCAATGTTTGTGATTTTATGCAGTTTTAACCTTTAGCCTCTGCACCCTAGACTATGCACTGCACAATAAGGGTGCTACTTTCCCAAGCAGGTGCTCCTGCTTCTGTTGCTCAGCTGTTTTTTCTTGCTTATCCGCTTCTTTTCCTTAGTATGCTGAAAGCAGTCTTTTCCCCACTGACAAGGTTGTACTTCTTCAATGACCAGTAATTAATTGACCATCTGTGGGTTGTTTATAGGTCTAGGTCCTCTGCTTTCAACTATATTTTCAAGGCATTTGCTATTATCCCATGCTTAAACTCTACATCATAACAAGAGACACCTGGTACCAAGCTCCAGTTCACACAGCAAGTTTTCATAACAAGTTGATAACACACTTAAAAGGTCAGGACAGAGTCTTTGCACAGTTGGCATAAGCTTTCATTTGCATTTTTACTGGGCCACTGTGTACCGTCCCTGTGCTCTAAACTAGCACTCCTGTTTTGTTGGACATGTAGATGGTGAGGATGGGGGGAAAAGGAGAAGAAAAAAACTAAGTCACCTTCATTAGCAGTGAGTGCACACCTATTTGCAAAATTTAAGCAGATGCTGCATCAAGTTGTCTAATCAGGCCAAAATATTTCTGGTCAAAAGAACTTTATCTCTGCTCTTGGAGAAGGCAGTTTCTTCAGGCTGACATTTTTCTATTCTACACAAGTCTTGTACCTTGATTAAGAAATTAAGAGTGAAATCGGTGTTTCAGAAACATGTATGGTTCGCATTTTAAGCTTTCAAGGAATTAACAGATATCCCTTTGTTCTCCCATTATAGAGAAATTTTTCATTTAAGTGCAGATCAGACTATGGAACAGAAGCCTTCTGTGGCTTATGCTTTTTCACAAAGCCAACTTATTTATTTTCCTTGCTTGGTGGCTAAACAGAAAATAAACTTACAGCATCCCAAATAATTATGTTCCAACCTTGATTTTTTTGTAGCTGTCAGTCCAAATCCTTGACATAATGCTATGCATGTCAGTGAAGTTACAGCTAAGGTAAATGCGCATTTTTTTTTCCTACTTAACAATTACGTGGTCATGAGTAGACACAAAATATATAAATATATCTATGGAATATAATTCAAAAAGCATCAATTTATTTATAATCAAGTGGAAACAGGTTTCCTCTAGAAATCTGGTTATAGCTAGGTCTAGTAACTTCAGCTGCTTCAGCATGCTGCTAAATACAGCAGGAAAAATTTGGACATGTTCAAAATACATTTCCAGTGGATATTTAAATAATTAAATTAATCTTTTAAAATGTCACATCTGTTGGAGAATTTGGCTGTTAACTCCACAGTTACGTTTCCAATGAAAGTGTCACAAACATCCAAATACATTGGAAATTCACTGAATAGTAGTTTTTCATTATAGCCAAACTGTTAATATAGATTCTGAAGATAAAATAAACTGATTTGCCTTTTCAGATTTTCTTTATTAGGCTATAATAAGTATATTGCTATTTTTAAATAGCTGTCTAAGTAATTCTGTAAATTGATTCTGGTTACTTTTAAAATCCAGACAAGCCAGTTAGAAGCAACCAGACTGGACTTGCACCAGCTGGTGACCTTTTCTTCCAGGAGACAGAATTAAATAAGTAGATTTTCCAGTGAACATGAATGAGACAACACTGACTGATGTCATCTGGTTTCCAAGAAATACCTCTAGGTCTTCAAAACACACGGCATGCCTTCATGCTGTGTCTCCATTATATGTCCTCTGTTTCATGCTGTAAACCCCAGCTTCTCTGGGTTCAGCACACTGCTCCCAGAATAACAGAGCACTTGGAGAAGTACACAAAATTATTACATCTTGAGCCCACGACAGACCCAGGAAAAGTGCTGGGCAACAAATACCTAGTCCTAAGCAGAGTGGTAAGACGTGTTCTGCAATGTTAAGCTTGCCTGCTGACAACTACTTGTAGCACAGATGAGGTGCAGAAGCTGCAACCATCCAGAAGAGTGCTCCAGTGAGCACGTAGTTCAGCATACTGTGGCCCTAGTCGGCCTCTCCTCTTCATCCTCTAAAACAGATCATAAGAGCAGAGTCTCTCTAGAACTTAATGGATATGTTTGATAATGTAGCGGGGGAACAAAACATCTTGAACTATTACTTATAAAAACTCCCTTCTGTTTTCCTCAGTAGTGTAAAAAAAAAAAATTAAAACAATAGGAACTTGATTCTTGTGGTTTAAGACCAAATCATAGTGTAGATACTAAATGGACTTGATTACCAAAATGCTTTAATCACAGACACTTGCAATTTTATGAATTACACCGTGTCCCTGTTCCATGGGAGAGACGATGTAGTCAGGAGAGAAGTCAGGCAGGTTAGCACAGCAGTCCCAGCCATGTGAGGTGGGGCTGGGCCACAGGGTCTGCTGGGGTGTTGGAGAGATGGTCCCAAATCCTGGTGCTGGGTCATGGGTTCCCATAAGTCTCCCAGGCTCTCCTTTTTCTGAGTCGCCTCTGGAGTCTCTTGCTCTGATGTCTCTGACTATTCTTAAGTGTCCTCATTTATAGGGTTGGGTAAAGAATATCTCATTGATAATTAGTCTTTTTGAAGACCTTTTCCTTTTATTTTTTTTCTGTAGCAAATATATGTATGTCTCTCCATGAGTTCCCATTCTGCCTTCTGCCCACAAACCATTGACAGTTGTCTCAATAAATAGAAAGATTTGCTGTAAATAAATCTGTCTATTAAATACTCACTGAATGCGAAGCTTTGTGACATTCAGAGCTCTTTTTGTTGTGGAATGTATTATTGAAGATACCATTGCATATCACAATGAGACATGTTCCCAGTTATTTAATCCTCCAGCTGTTAATGCATTTTATGATCAAAAGTCAATAAAATGTGAAATTGAACAGCTTTTCTCTTAATGCTTGAAGAATTAACCTTTATAACCCATGCTTCTTCACTAGTTCCACAGCATTTCAAGTGTACTTCTTATCATCAGCTTTAATTAGGCAAGACTGCTTTGGACCCTCTTCCATTTACCTGTGTAGCACATCTGGAGTGGAAGACTCATATCTTGGTCTCAAAAAGTTTTTATGTACTAAAAAAGGAGAAAAATTTATGGAACTGTGTAAGGAAGTACCTTTCCCATTGATTTAAATGAATTGTTTAAACGAGTATGTTGATATTAACTCATGCGTATTAGATTTGAAATCAGAAATTTTCTCACAGAACTAGTCTTTAGCAATTGTAAGACGGATATTTCCCAGTTTTGAACAACAATTGTCTAATACGTTTGCTTTTAATAGCAAGGAATTGAAATTGGGTGTGATGGCGATCTCTACTATGCACCTAAATACAGTTAATATCAATGGCTTTTCACGATTGTTCAATCTGCTATAAAAAAATAGATATCATTAGTTAAATTGATCAAGTAAATCTCTCATATTTTTCTTCCTGTTTGCACTCTGACACCACTTTATAACCTAAACTGTGATACTTCAGTGGGAAACGTTCGGGTTTTGCCATTATACTAAATCCAATATGCTTTTTATTAAAGTATAAACAGACCCTTTGACTGTTAGTCTAGAAACTTGATAGTATTGTGTTTTTTTCCCCCCTCACTTAAAAAAATGGTACATGGTGTCTTCTTTTTAGAGTTCAAGATATGTAAAAGGGTATGAGAAAATAAAGCATGGAAAAAAAATTCAATGTGTCCTGTGTGTGGTTTCTGAAAAATGTAGTGCCTACCAATCTCAAGCAGAAAACATTTCTGCAAGTAGACTCCATGTTCAGTTTCATCCCAGTGGCATGAACTATCCCATGTGGACTATTGGGAGTTAATATAATGTAGCCATTAGCGTGAAATAACTGGAACTAAAGAACAGTCCAAGCAGAGTTATAATCTAATCTTCGTGAAAGCTAGAAGATTTTCTATTCATCATTTCTATACTTATGTGATATTTGACAGCAATAGTCTGTCAAATTACTAAATCAATGGGAATTACAGTACCAGGGCAAAAGTGGTATAGGTGGACTGAGCAGTAAATATTTTGTTTCCTTCTGTTTTTGTGAAATGAAAGTCCAGTTATTGATTCTAAAAACAGCAAAACATTTAAAATTCCACACTTCCCTGAGCACTAGTTCTAATACATTTCAATGTTATTTCTATTCAGATACTGATTTCCAGAGACCAGTCACCCAAGTTTAAGATAAATATTAAATGAACTTTTATATCCAGCATTCTTAAACCTAGACTTCTCCCATTTAGAATAAACTTCAATTTAGGTGGTTTTTTTTTTTTTAAGAGGAAATCTTCAGAAGAGATTTTTTGAGTGCCTGAAGACAAGCAGAAAGGAAAGGGTAAAGATTGTTTCCTCTGAGAAAAGATGAAGAAAGGTAAAAGTTTTGTCACAATAGATCTCATACTTAATATAAATCACATCAGCTATGATTTTTTTTTTCTCATTTCAGAAGTGTCTTGATGCAAAACCACAAATTCTACCATGTGTATTGTATCATATAATGGAAGGCAGTGCTGTCCCTCAGGTCCCTACTGGGACCAGTATTATTTAACGTCTTTGTCAGCGACAGGGACAGTGGGATTGAGTGCACCCTCAGCACGTTTGCCGATGACACCAAGCTGTGTGGTGCAGTCGACACACTGGAGGGAAGGGAGGCCATCCAGAGGGACCTGGACAGGCTGGAGGGGTGGCTCCATGCAAACCTCATGAACTCCAACAAGGCCAAGTGCAAGGTCCTGCACCTGGGTCGGGGCAATCCCAAGCACAAATACAGGCTGGGAGATGAGTGGACTGAGAGCAGCCCTGCGGAGAAGGACTTGGGAGTGTTGGTGGATGAAAAAGTGAATATGAGCCACAATGTGCGCTCGCAGCCCAGATTACAAATCACATCCTGGGCTGCAATAAAAGAAGTGTCACCAGCAGATCAAGGAAGGTTATTCTTCACCTCTGCTCTGCTCTGGTGAGACCCCACCTAAAGTACCGCATCCAGCTCTAGGGCCCTCAGCATAAGAAAGACATGGACCTGGTCGGTCGGGTACAGAGGAGGGCCAGAAAGATGATCAGGGGGCTGGAACATCTGCCCTATGAGGACAGGCTGAAAGAGCTGACATCGTTTAGCTTGGAGAAGAGAGGGCTCTGGGGACACCCTGTAGTGGCCTTCCAGTACTTAAAGGGGGACTACAGAAAAGATGGGGAGGTACTCTTTATCAGGGATTGTAGTGATAGGACAGATGCTAACGGTTTTCAACAGAAAGAGGATAGATTTAGATTGGACATAAGGAAGACATTTTTTATGATGAAGATCATGAGCCACAGGAACAGGTGGATACCTGATCATTTTAAGTATTCAGGGTCAGGTTGGATGGGACTTTAACCTGGTCTGGTGGAAGGTATCACTGACCATGTCGGGAGGGTTGGAACTAGATGACCTTTAAGGTCCCTTCCAACCCAAACCATTCTATGACCTATGATCTAGGCACATTTCCACCGTAAAATGGCCCACTCTCTTGAAGCAGGTGGAGCATGGCAATTTAGAATGTCATCTTACAGTCTCAAACAGGGGTGTTAAGCAGCACTGGCTATGTTAGCAGAGACAAATTTGCAGCTGTCATTTTTCAGAAGCTCTGATGCTAGTGTCTCTAACTGGTCAGACTTGGAACTGCCTCTGAGGTTTAGATGAGATTAACCATTTCTGACACAGATACCACCAAGGATGCCATTACAGGCAAAGCTCACCATTTGTCAGGGGAAAACAGAGGAATAATATTAGATATTGAGCTCTTGGAGAACCCAGTGAAATATCTCTATAATTTCAATATTGGTCAATACTGATACCATTCGTCTTCACAAAGGTAATGCTGTCATGGCTTAAACTGGCCATTGTGCCTAAAGATAGGATGACCTGTGCTATGTTATACCTACCTTATCTTTTTTCTCTGTTATCTCTTCATCTGTAAAGACAGTAATATACTTCAAAAACAGAGTCAGGAATAGATGAGAACCCATTGAATCTGTACAAATTTACCATCACTTTGTTACAATATTCACAGGAAATTTAGAGTACTGAGGAAGAATAAAGAATGTAATGTAATATGGATTAAGATATATATTCCTTATTTAGTGTATTCATTCTAAGCAGCAGCTAGTCCTTCAAAATTTTGCATGCTTTCTCATTTAGGTGCTTATTGAAGAATACATAAGGAAATGGGAGCAGTTGTTTATTTTAGCACAATCATAACAAAATAAGTACTTTTTTTCTGTTGTTTTTTTTGTTTTGGGGTGGGTTTTTTCCAAGAAATATTCAATATTTAATCTCAGAAAGTTGCATTCCATGGTTTTCTTTCAGATGCTCATCTTTCTCTTCAACGAGTATTTTTTAATTCCATTTTATTTTTATATAGTCTGAAATATTTGAAACTTTCTTACATGAAAGGTTATACTGCAAAGAGATCAATAGCATTTGTGTGCAAAACATTAACTGAAACTTGACACATAGTGGAGTAAACGCTTTCTCAGTTTGTAATTGAATAGAACGTATTATGACAATTGCTATTCCAAAGTGATCATACCCTGCACCATCTAAACTTTAGTTGACATCTAAAATTGCCTTTAAAACCAATAGTCAGGAATGTCCTGTGAGCTAGTAGTCTTCATCATTTATCTTGACTAAACATTTAGATAGATTTTAAGCAATTACAGTTCACTTTCTTCTGTAGTTTAAGACCCCTACTGATTTCTTGGCCACTTTTTTGTGCGTTCTGAAGGTTTTTTTTCCAGATCCTTGATTAGCTTCAGAAATTATGTGTGTTTCAGATTAAATTATATGGCATGTAATTTATTGCAGATACATAGTGAAAATTGTACGTAAATGCATAGCTTTTATAACCTTGACATAAAAGTACATTTCATGCTGAGTTTTTCACTTGTTTTCTCTAACAGTTTCTATCATTTGCATGCAGTTTGGGGATTTTAATATAAACATTCAAACAGCATCCTGATAACCTTTGTGTTTATAATGCCTATCTGATTGGGTCTAAATTTTATTAGAGTAATCTTTCTGCTGAGTTTAAGATTGACTCTAAATTTCATATCATAATTATTTTGTATTCCTGTTGATTCTATAAATAGCACTAGAATCCCTATAGCTATGCAAGATGTAAGTTTTAGTTTTGTTAAAAACGTGATAAAGTTTACTTCTACCACAGTGTAGGGAAATAACAGTAAGGACCAAACGCATTTTCATAATAGAAGATGTGTACATTTGTGTACAAAAGTACACAATGAGAAGAAACTCACTACATTTTTAAACTTTGCAGAAAATTAAGACTATAAAACAATGTAGGGCACAAAACCCCTTCAGCTTTCATGTTCTGCACTAGTAACTGTTTAAAAGTACTTCAATCACATTGTGTTGCTGCTCATGCACTACTCAGGCAGCTAATATTTTAAAAATACTTTTGTGTCTTCTTGTTGATGGATATAGTTCATCTGATTCTTACAAAAAGGAATTACCTACTGGATTGTATTAATTTATCTGCAGACATGTCAGAAGTGGAATATTTATAATGGATTTCAACATAGTTCCCTGAGGAAAAACTGCCTTGCAAAGCATCAGGCATCAGGCTGAGTATGTATGTAAGGTAGATTTTCTATTCCTTAAAAAGTCTGTTCTGATACATAAAATTCCCTGGCTAATATCACAGGTTTATCAACAAGTGAGCTTGTTCTCTCATCTTCAGTCTTATGATGCTCATTAAGTAATTCTAAGGTTTGAGTACTATTGCCAAGCAGCTAACTAAGGTCATCAGCAAATTAGTTGAAATACCTTGGCTTTAGCCTCGAGGATGCATCTTTTGAGGAAAGCTTTGTCTTCAGTACCATGTTTTCCTCCAGATTCTTTATTTGCCATTGTACTTAAGGGCAGTTTGAGCTACAGCACTGGTTTTGGTGTCTGCAACACAACAGATATAATCTGAAAGAATTCTCTAAATTTAAAACACTTCTGAAACCAAGCCAGTAATTTTCTGGGGAAAGGAAAAAAGGCTGAGGGAAAGCAGGAGGTTCTTGCCACAGTAGGGTCCCTGATCTAGGAAGAGCTTTAGGATGACCAAGAAGTACTCAAAAGGGCAGAAGTCGCTGAGGCCCGTAAGATCAACAATTTGCTTGCCAGGCTTGCTCCTCACCTTTACCGTGAACTATACCCTCTCTAACAGGGCATTTGTTCCTCTGAGAAAAGACTGAGTAGCCTTTAAGCTGCACACATCACACTTTTGTCTTCTGAAGGCTACAGAATCAATGTGATTTACAGCCCAATGAGGTTTAGGCAGACCTTTGGCCCTTAAAAACCTTTAAGCACGATGCTTCAGTATTTTGTGGCCTGTTTTCCTGGCAGTAGGGAAGAAGAATGGTAGAGGGGGTACATGTCATCTTCTATGTGTCGTTCATGAATGGGAATGCTCTTCCTGAACCTGCCTGTTACAACTCGATAGCCCAAAAGGACTCTGGCCACATGGTTCAAGTAATCATGCTAAGACTTGGTCCTAGGAGGTCTGGTAGAACAAATATGCCATTTTGCTAATTAGAGAAATACTTGGCAATTGAATTTGTAGGTTCTTTAATGATGAAAAAGAAATACAGTTTACAGATTCATTGCATTCTTGGATGTATTAGGGGTTTTTTTGATTTGAAATTATTTTTGCTCAAGTGAATCTCAAGACTACATGCATAGAATGAACTGAATTCACATTGAGACTAAGAGCAACAATACACCTCCCACATGGATCTCTAAATTATTGAACACAGAGAAGAATGTTTTGCAACTTTGATTAGGGAATTGTTAATCAGGCCCATAATAGTATGTAGGTCAAAAAACAATTAAAAGAGTCTGACAAGAATTTATGATTAGGCAACCATTAAAAACACTGTTTATTAAAGAAAATAAAAAGATGGAACAGGTCCATAAATATGAATTCTTTTTTTCTGTGCTCTGGATTCAGTATGACAGTCTGAGCAGCAATAAAGCAGTTAAGTTAGCGATCATTTACTAACTTCAGGAACAGAGAAATAGTTTGGTTGATGAAAAGCTTATTCAGCCAAGTACTTGCCTGAATAGTTTATTTGAAATACCATTGTAGCAACCCAAGCTCTGGCTTTTATTTTTGTATCTTCCAAACAAATAAACTATGTATGGTGTTTTACATCAGGCTTTGAAGTTCAATCTGTTCTGGCAAGGCAATAGTACTTCACAAATAGTAAAATACAATTCCTGCTGTTACTTATCCTGCAGAACCATTTTCTTATCAGAAAGGCTTGCAAAACACATTAGCAGTTGAATCTCTGCTAACAAAAGTTTTATAAAACTGCAGGATTGTGAGAATAAAGGAAGGTAGCAACAACTCCAACACTTCAGATGCACGACAATTCCAAAGAAGAAATTATGTATCTCACCTGATTTTTGATCAACAAAGAAAAATGACTAGCGTATCTCTTCATCTCGTCTTCACTTTTATCTCCAATAAAGATAAACATAATTTCACTCTATTAGGAGTGTGTTGCAAATAAGACTTTGCCAGTCAAACGTGCCTGTGTACGCATAAAACACAATTCTGTCTTTGAAATTTAGTAAACACAATCTGTTTCACTTTAAAAAAAAAAAAGTATTTTTTTTTTCTCAAAGTTTTTTTGAAAAATAATCAAGGAGAAAAATAATGTTCATATTAGGTGAAGGATGTTAAAGATGAAACATTCTCTTAAGCTATAAACTAAAATTGAGTTTCAGGTAAACCCAGATTAAGAAATCCCAGATGGAAGGGGGACACTGAAGAGATTGTCATGCATGAAGTATACACAGTTTAACAGGATTACCAATAATGATACGCTCAAGCTGTGAAGAGAAGATTTCGGAGGAAACTAAGAGAATCAAGTGGGTGTTGGAAGAATTACAGGGTGCAACGTGTCTCTCATCCCTTACCAGTGTAGTATGTTTATTCATTCATAAAAATCCAATAAAGAAGGGTGGCAAAGTTGTCTCCTGATAGATCCACTGTGACAGTAAATATATGAAACTTCAAGAAAGGTTCTGTATTTTACAGAAATAAATATGCTAACAGGAAAAGAAATGTTACGAAGGGAGGGGGGAAGAACTGCATGTCTGTAGAGCTTTTAAAAGTTGTCTTGATAAGCTGTTCTATTTCTGTTACTGATTTTTAACGGATACTTACACACTATTCTCAAACAGAAACCTGAGATATTATGCGTAGATGTTCATATCTGGAATAGTTTTGGGACCAAATCAAACTTTCAGAAGAAGGTAGTTTCAACTGAATTTTTTAGGAAGAACTGATAGCAGTATTTTTGGACATGGCCTTCACAAGATCTGAAATGAATGTAGCATGAGTGTTTTAATTTGCGTTATAAACAGGGAGGACACAAACACGATATAAATGGTGCTGCTTTGTCAAGAATAGAGTAGATTGGAAGCTGAAGGCAAGGATCAACAGCATTTGAGCATACTGCTAATAGATAAGGCCCATGAACTCTTTTCTGGCCTTGAAGTCAGAAGGAAAAGAGACTTGCCATGTTCTCCCTTCATAGCATCCAGCCCTAGACCTCTGACCCTGAAAATTGACAATTATCTTTTGTGCATATCGTCGTTTCTGAGATAGTATGAAGACTGTCTTGTAGCTCATCACAGTGAGATTTTTCACTGCATGAAACTGAGGGTAGACGTGTGCAGGATGTCCTCGATATGGCATGAGACATCCTGGAACAGCTGAAGGTGCAAAGGTTGCTACAATAGTGTTGGAAGACCAGTAAGGGTGACATGATGCCAGTTTTGACCAAAACTGCCTATAGATAGTAACTTCAAGTAGTTTCTCTTGAACTGTGCCTGAGCATTGTTCAGAAACATGTTGACCATAAGGGCCAGGACTAACTAGGCCAGGGACTTTGACAGAGAGTCAGTATGGGCAATCCCTGCTTGAGGTTATTCCTTCCTCTTTTATGTATTAAGCACAGACATGACTAAAGGGCCTAGGGCTAATCTCAAGCAGCTAATTACTCAGGCTCATCCTTTGATTAAAGAGGAAAGAGTTCAGAACTTTTACAATAGATTTCTATTCTGAATCTCCAGAAGCATCTGTCTTTCTCCATCGACTGTAAGGAACAGTATTTGCATATATTTTTCCACCCCTCTGAAGTGATCTCAAGACATATGTAAATAATAATGTAAAAAACAATATTATGATACTAACAAACTTAAATTAATTTAACTTTGCAGTAACAATCAGATGAGATAAGTAGGTTTTATAATATCCCCTGTTTTACCATGAGGGAAGCAGGGCCATATTTGCACTTTCAGCTAATCCAGCTGTCAAAACTAGCAGGTTAAAGTTCAAGAAAACAGTTAATTTTTTTATACCATGTTTCAAAAACCCTGTCTATATTGTCAGTACAGCCATGATGCCTAGGACAATTCTGAATAGGAGATGGCCCGAGTTACTAGGAGTTGTCTTGAATTTTGGCATGATGATTCCAGAATTTTGTGTAAATCCAAAAGAGACTGTGTAGAAATAGAATATGCACTACACAATTTAAAGATGATAGATGTCTGTGTTTATTTGAGAAGCTCCTGGTATGTGGTTTCTTTTTTATACATTAGATAATGTTATATTAGCTTGAAAATAGGCAATTTTCATTTTAATGTTCTCCTGTGGTGACTACGAACTTTCCTTTTATGTCCTTCCAGAGACACAGCTGGAGGCCATGTGGACATCCCAGGGCATTAAAATGGCACTCAAAGCCTATTCTTAGGCAACTGAACCACTCTTGGATTTGCTTTATTCACAATTAGAATTTTACAGTCTGTGCCAAACAGACTACAGCAAGCACCAGCCCAGAAAATGAGCTATACATCTCTATTGATCCTTTTTCACACACGTGCATTTTTCAAGGGAAATATTTTGGTTGCAACCTCTTGTCCATGTATCTAACTTTCCAAACCAGATTTTGGCTGCCTTTGGCTTCATAATAAAATGGGACCTGTCAAGTCACATAGAAGTCTATTTAGTTTCTCTTTTTATAATATTAACAGCAGAAATATTTTTGCTCCCTGAATTCTTTACCATTCATTTCTGCTTTAACTTACTTATTCTTTTTACCATTTACTCCTCCAGCTTTCTCAATAACTACATTATTTTGGTGATTAGCTATGGCTCTTTACCTGTAAGAATCCACAAATTAACCTTTCTGCTTGTATTAACCAGTTTTAAAAGTCAGCTTGAAGTTTTGCTACAGAAGCCCTGGAAAATATGTATAATTATTTCAGAAATAATTATACTCCCTTTTGTAGGTATTACACTCCCTATTTAGACAGCACAGTCTGAATAGATAAATGATTAGTGTGACCTCTAACTGTCACAGTATACATAGGCTAAAGGGAAGGATGTGGAGAACTGATCACCTGATTCAGTGGGACCAAATTTTTTAATTCTCAGTGAAGATATATGCATGCCTGTTGATTCAGCAAGCTACTAGTCAGAAAAAAAATATCAAGCTAAAGTACAAGCTATTCAACTTCAAGTGTCTTCAGTGAAGTAAGCAATGAGAAAAATTCTGATTCCTTTCCATAAAGTTATTCTTAAAAAAGAAACTTACAATTAAAAATTAACCTTGTCATATAAATAGGTATAATTTAGTTTATATTCAAAATATAGTATATAATACCTACAGTGTTTCTGTTGCAATAAATTATATGCAAAAGAAATTTATTTAAGATTTGATTATCTATAGCTATTTATACCTTAATTTTCAGAGACAGATGCTACTGTAAGGACAAAACCACTCTTTTAGATCAATTTAATTTACAGATCATATTAATATCTCTTCTGAAGTCTGCCTGTAGGAAGGCTGCATGCTTAGTCAGCTCCATCAAATGGTGCACATTGAACCTACCTTATGCTGCTAGGTTCCTCATCTAGAAACAGACAAGAGAGATGGACCCTTTCACTTAGGCCAACATGTATTGTGGTATCTAGATTTGTTAATGTAGGAAGGATGGAACTAAGCCAGTAAATTTCTCTGGTGCTCATGAGTGAGCCTTGAGAAACATTGTCTATTACTCTTGCCTCTGGTACATGCTTAAAAAATTCATATTTTTGAATGTAGCATATGCACATGTACAAACCGAAAAGGTCAAGTATGCATCTGGCAAATGGCAATGGTGTAAATTTAGCAGCTTGGATCCATCTAAATAATATGTATCTTGGGGATACTCTGGAAAAAAAAAATCCTTTCTGCTCAGTGCTATGCAAACTCCCAAGTCACGGTATGGTACTATTCTATGGACTGTTAAGCTTTGCCTTTTCTGAGCTATAAAAGCAGGTAGGTACCTGTAAGCCTTGAAATAATTGCAGAGGTTTTGTGAAATAAAATTTTGTTTTAATAACAATGAAAGAAGCACAGATATGAGCTAGTCACAGTGCTACCTGCTTTTAATACAGTTATTTATTCCTGTCCAAAAGCCTCTATTTGTCATACTATACTTAAAACCAACATGCTCTTAAATAATGATTCTGATTCTGATTCTGGTGGACACATGGTATGCTTTATGTGTGCTTTAATAATACACACACTGCAGCAAACTATAGTGCCACAAATGCACTGTGAACAGTTATGATACTTGCCTGAAGTTGGTAAGATCTGGCACAAATCCCACCTGCAGGCAGCCCATGTGGAACCAGGATTTAACCATTTAAACAGGATTACTTCCTATTTGTAGCACTGCAGAGTTAATACTGATATGCACTTGGCTATTACGTGAATACACTCACATCTTCATAGAATCATAAAATGCTTTAAGTTGGAAGGGACCTTGAAGATCATCTAGTCCAACCCCCGTGCCACGGGCAGGGACACCTTCTGCTAGACCAGTTTGATCGGAGCCCTGTCTAACCTGGCCTTGAACAATTCCAGGGAGGGGGCATCCACAGCTTCTCTGGTCAACCTGTTCCGGTGTCTCACCACACTCACAGTAAAGAATTTCTTCCTAATATCTGATCTACATCTGCCCTCTTTCGATTTGAAACCGTTACCCCTCGTCCTTTCACTGCACTGCCTGATAAAGAGTTCCTCCCCACCTTTCCCGTAGGCCCCCTTTAAGTACTGAAAGGCTGCTATAAGTTCTCCCCGGAGCCTCCTCTTCTCCAGGCTGAACAACCCCAACTCTCTCAGCTTGTCCTCATAAGTGAGGTGCTCAAGCCCCATGATCATCTTCATGGCTCTCTTCCGGACCAGCTCAAGCAGGTCCATGTCTTTCTTGTGCTGAGGGCACCAGACCTTCATCCATGTTGTGTCACTCTCCTTATATGCTCTTTGTTTCTGGATCTGAGCATCCTTGCAGAGGTGTTATGTCACCTGCAAACGTACATACACATATTTATACTTTTTTTTTTTTTCCCTCATGAAATTTTAAATAGATATGCATACCCTCATGCACACCAACAAATACAAGAGTGCCTATGAGCCATGGCGCATACATTTAGAAGGTGCAAATGGAAAAACTATGAAGAAGCCACTCCTTAGAAAAGTTGTAGTATAAGATCAGAGAAACAAAGTGGAAATTGTTTTGTAGACAGAATTTTGCACACCATCCCACAGATTGCTTAACTAACTAACTATTTTTGCTTTTGAATGTAATATATCTTGAAGATCTCAGTTTTTTGAGTGCCGAAGATGTGGTAATGTCATTCTTGTATTCTGTTTCTTGCTTTTTTTTTTTTTTACAAAAAAGCTGCCAAAACTTGCTTTTTATTTCTGTATCATGTACCTCCGAGACCAAAAAGCAGAACATCCTGCTCACTGTAGCCTGAATTATACAAGCATTTGATCTGTCTCCAGTCATAGCTGTCAATGGCAGATAATGTATATCTGATTTAGATGAAGTTGCTTAAATTCATTCATGTTTTAGGAGTTTGTGGCCTAGGTATCTAGCTTCAGTGTCAGCAGAATGTGGCCCTGCCATAAGACCTGTGCGATATCTGCCAGCTTTGGGCAGCTGTTTCAGGTACTACGGGGTTAGCTGCCTGTATTTAGATGCATAAGTCCCACCTCTGTCATCAAAAATGTTGCCCTGTTTAGCCAGAAACCAAAAGAGCCTGTGTCCAAAGAATTTCATGGAAGTTAGCTACAATGTTCCCAGTTTGTTAATTTACACATAAACAGTTTCTCTTCAAAAGGAATCGAGCTTATGACCCTGAGCTTGTAGGCATATTTTATTTACTTTTAAGTGTTCATTAATGAAATATCTTACTGTCTTGAAAGGTTTTGTATGGCAATTTTGTCTTTCTCTATTTCTGAAATATTCTTTATAAAGATTTGTTACTTTCATGGAAAAAAAAAAAAAAAGGAAGAATATTTTCATCTCAAGCCATCTTTATGCATATTAGACTGACAGTAACTCATCTTTGCTCTAATAAAATGCTGATCAAGGCTGTTCAATGTCTAGCCCTTAAGTAGCCACATCCTATCTGCACAATTTCCAAGGGACCCACTGATAGCAAGATAAGAATGCCCCACTGAAATTCTTGAGAAGGAGAGAAGGGGCAGCATACTGTTGAGAAAAAAGGAATATTGAGTGTAGGAAAGTTCACAAAGTCTGCAGATGGAAAGCCCCTGCAGAGATAGCATTCCCAGGACTCCAGGCTCCATGACAGCTAAATGCCTTCCTGAGAGACTGTTCCTGGACATCCAGCCTTCAGCTACTCCCTCCTCTTGCTGCAATTTTAGCTCTGAACAACCATATTTTAAGAGATTGTGATCATATTTTTTTAAACATGAAACATATTTAATTTTCAAAGAGGGAAGGAAATCAAATTGTATTTTCTTTTGTCATTGTACGTGGCATCACAGCAGACTGTTCCACTTGCTTGCTTAAAAATCACAAAAACAGAATCACAGAATGATTGAGGTTGGAAAGGACCTCTGGAGGTCATCTGGACCAACTCCCCTGTTCAAGCAGGGCCATTTAAGAGATGGTGCCCAAGACCATGTCCAGGCAGCTTTTGAATATCTCTAAGGAGGGATTTCACAACCTCTCCAGGCAACCTGTGCCAGTGCTCGGTCACCATCACAATCAAAAAGTATTTCCTGATGTTCAGAAGGAACCTCCTGTGTTTCAGTCTGTGCCCATTGCTTCTGGTCCTGTCACTGGGCACCTCTGAAACCATTAATAAGATTCCCTCTAGGCCTTCTATAAGCTGAACAGTCCCAGCTCTCTCAGTCTTTCTTCATACAGGAGATGATCTAGTCCCTTCAACATCAGCTTCGTGGCCCTTTGCTGGACTGCCTCCAGTATGTCCATGTCTGTCTTGTACTGGGGACCCCAGAACTGGACACAGAACTCTAGGTGTGGCCTCACCACTGCTGAGTAAAGGGGAAGGATCACCTCATGGGGTCTGCTGGCAACACTTCTCCTAATGCGGCCCAGGATACCATTAGCCTTGTTTGCCACAAAGGCACATTGCTGATTCGTATCTGGACCACCACGTCATTTCTGCAAAGCTGCTTTCCTGATGGTTGGCCCCTAGCACGTACTGGTACCTGGGGCTGTTCCTCCTCAGCTGCAGCAGTTTGCACTTCTCCTTATTGAACTGCATGACATTCCTGTCATCTCATTTCTCCAGCCTGTCAAAGCCCCTCTGTCTGGCAACACAATCCTCTGGCATACCAGCCACTTCTCCCAGTTTAGTGTCATCAGCAAACTTTCTGAAGGTACACTCTGCCCCATCACCCAAATCATTAATGAAAGTCAAACGGGACTGGACACAGTATTGACCTCTGGTGTACACCACTAGTAACTGGTGTCCAACTGGACTTTGCACCACCAATCACCACTTTCTGGGCCCAGCCATTAAGCCAGTTTTCAATCCATCTCATAGTCTTCTTGTCCAGCCCATACATGAACAGCTTCTTTACGAAGATCTTACAGGAGACAGTGTCTAAGGCCTAACTGTAGTCCTGGTAGACAGTATCCATGCTGACTACTCCTGATGATTTTCCTGGTTTTAATGTGCCTGGAAATGGTTTCCACGATTAGCTGCTCCATCACCTTCCACCAGATCAATGTGAGGCTCACCAGCCTGTATTTCACTGAGTCCTCCTTCTTGCCCTTCTTGAAGACAGGCGGTAGCATTTGCATTCCTTCAGTCTTTGGGCAAAATACACTATTTCATCTGGGCCTAAAGAAATACATGTTCTATATGGCCTTAAATGAATAGAATATAATTCTGAGTGCAGTCCAATCAGACACTAAAGTACGACAAAGCTTAATGTTTTATAGGCATCAGTTTATCATAAGTGATTTTTTTAATGTGTGTGCTAATTTGCATTTCAATGCTTCTCTTGTCCCTGTGTTTCCAAATTATTATCAGATTTCTTTTTCAAGCAGTTCTGTGTGTCACTGGATGCATTATTAGAAAAACTGAAAATAAATACATTTAGAGAGTGCAGAAAGTGCTGTAGTGTCTTAGTATCTATGAAACGTATACTGTATTTAAGTATTTCCGTGTTTAAAACCATATAAAGAACAGAACAAATATATAGTCCTTGTACAGTACAAGCCAAGATGACTTCTTGCAAATATCTGCATATGTGTTTAACAATATTTGCACGAGAACAAATATTTATCAACTACCTAGAAATAATTTTAAGGGTAAATTGGAAGATTCCTTTCTGAACAAGTAGGTTCTGAAACAGCCTTCTCATCAAATTAGCAGAGACAACAAAGGCTGTTGGTTTTAAAAAGAGTTTAGATGCTTTTCAGATTCACTAGTGTAATTGCACAGGCGGGTAAAGTACAGAACTCAGTGACTCAGGACATGTCCTCTGCTCTTATTTACCTAGACTTACGCACATAAACGGCAAATAGATTTATGTTTGGATGTCAGTGTTTGCAGGATCAGAGATTAAATAGTTATTGGATAGTTCATTTTATAGGAAGCCTGCTGTCTTAATTTCAAGAACAAATTGACAAATTTGTCCTTGCTTGTGTATGTAGAGATTCTCTCTCTTTTCATTCTGTAAAATACTTTTCAAGCTACTTCCAAAAAGAAAGTATATAAAAGGTTAATATAATATTTATTTTTAGCTTCACATTCCTATTAAAAAAAAATGGCAATTTGACTGTATTCATTGTGATTTGAAACCAGATAAGTAATGAATAGTTCAAGTGATAATTACCTTATTTCAATATTTACAGAAAACTGGCACTTCATCATCATCAAAGCACACTGAGAATTGTCTTATTATCTACACAAGTGCCTAGTTTCTAAAAATATTGAAATTCGGTAATTATCTCTAGCACTATTTCTTCCTTATCTACTTTTCAGAATTGAGCAAATAGAAATATCATTTAGTCATTAACATTTTCCAAATACATATCTGGTTTCTTTTTAATGAGAGTGCATAAGTAAGGAAAGTAAGTTGCAAAATAAGGTCAATGAAATGGAATGAAATATCTTTGTATCATAGGCATCCTAAAGAATGAGTTAAGATCATGTTATTGAAATATTTGGATTTAGCCTGTGTCTATTCTTAAAAGGAAAGGCCACTTCACTAACAAGAGAGTCTAACTTCATGGCATATATGCATCATGAAATGAAAACCTCTACTTTTTTCTCTCGAACATGTATTGGAGCCAGGCTGTTCAGTGTCACACAGCTGCCTTCACTGGGTCAGGAAACAACATAACTGTTCCTCAGATTGTTATCCCTTGTAAGCCTATTTGAGAGATGGTAGACAGGACCACACTGAATTTACCTGTATGTTGCAATTGCGTTTTTCCCTGTTGTTACTCTATGACTGCACTGATCTGTGCCTCAGATAATCAAGAAGAATCAATCCGTAACAGAAAATGTATGGCGATCTTTTAAACTCTCACCCTCCATAACATGTGATTACTGTGAAAACCCAAGTAATGGGACATTGTGAAAGGAATTTTGTACAGACTTTAGGGAACTGTCCATACCCTGGAGATAGGGCACAGGTGACTTCACACTGGTATTAGCTGCAGTTTGTTGCATTTGAAGAAAGGAGGTATCAGTAGATTCATCCATTCAGTGTCCTAACTTCAAAATCTCTTCTTTTGTCAACGTATTTGGGCATGCTATGGAGTCTAGCTCTAGTCTGAAGGAATATTTAGCTATGTCTGTACTAGAATATAAATCAGGACCTGTGAACAGGCTGAAGCACTGTTCAGTGATTGTCCATATAATTTAATTGTTTGCCTGCTCCTCAACAGGTTTGGTCCCTGACAGCTTGCACAATCCCATGCGTTCTGAGGCAAAACATGTAGAGAATGTTCCTGAGAGTAACTTAGAGTATTTCCTTCTCTTATTTACTGTTTTATTTACTTATTCTCCACATTCACTTGTCTTCCTCTTAAACTAGATGCACTGACCACTAAAATTTTTAATGAGACTGGTTGGATGGGAGTCACATCACCTAGCCTGAGGTGTCAAGAGACTTTATTATCTTAGTGTGTTTCTTTCACTGAATATAGATGGAATCAAAACAATTAATTCATATGTAGATGTCAGTGACGTATATTATGTCTATAATATATACTTTGAAGGTGGATGAGAAGAATTCCACCCTTCGCTGTTTTCTTAGCTTCTCCTTTTATACTCTAAGTCATATTATGGTATATACAGTCCTTAAGAGTTGAACACCCTGCATGTGTTGCAAATAATTCCCGATCATCTGCATTAAAGAGGAGCTCAGTCAATCTGAACTTTTCAAAAGCTTCCTTCCCTAAAAAAAGAATCACTTGAAAGAAAAGAAGTTCCTGATTTTTTTTTAGCGCTTTCCACCACACAGCTATCATAAAAGGACTCTAATGTAGTCACAGCAGTGCCTGATGCTATGGGAGTTCAGCATGAAATTGTGCCATAATTAAGACCCTAAAAAAATAACATAAATTCCCCTCCTTCTCTAGGATTCAAGTAGCTACAGACCTAGATAAGACAAATGTGCATTTTTGGCATTTATTATATCTTCCCATTGGAAAGAGCAATGTGAGTAAAAACCACATTAGTCATAACTCGGAGATACATAGCCAGTCCAAGCTGTCTAAAGAGATACAGAAGTATAGAATTACTTTCCCAAATTGCTGTCATAGTGAAAACAAATAAGAAGTCCTTATGCAAATATTGTACTGGTGAAACTGGTAATAAAATTCTTGGGTAACCCTTTGCTATCATTTCAGTTTCAGTCTTCTACTGATGGAAAGCTGAAAGGAAAGTTACTTCCCTAATTATTCAATATATTACAGAAGATAACTACTAGTGTCAGTCCCTGTGCACTTTTCAGAGGGCAACAGGAAAGCTATGAACACCCTACATTTTCTTTAGTGGCCTTTGAGGTAGGAAGAAGGAAATCAGGAAGACATAATTTTCACCGAATACATGGAGATCAAGATCAGAGGTGCAATATATTAAAGGAAACTAGAAGTTCAAAACACGAAGGTGCTCATCCTGAGAGTAAATCCTGTTATTAAAAATGACCTAAATATATAAAACCAGTAATATACCAGGTCTAGGTTATGACAGTTTAACAAGGAATAGGGCTGAAAATACCAGCAGTGTGAGAAAAATACATTTTACATTAGTGTGATACCCCTTTTTTCTGCCAAGTTGGCTGAAATGTTCCTTTTTTAAAAAAAAAAAAAAAAAATCTGTGACTCTTATTCTCTAAAACAGCAACCACCATTCTCAAAATGGATAAACATCCCTTCCATTCCTCCAGTCTTCTTTGCCTAATCGTGGCCTTTATCTCACAGTCCCAGAGAAAAGCATAAAAAGGACTCTAGACAGAAAGTAGAAGATGGAAAATAACAGGAAAAAGCAACTCACTAGCTAACACTATATCTTACACGCAACAAACATAAGGTATGCTACCTTTTGGTAACATGATGTTTAAGAGTTGTCCATCCCTATACTCCTGCAAGTTCCTCAGTCTTAAGTCTGAGATGCTTGTGTGTCAGCTAGAGGCAAGCAGCCGCTCAGGCAGGCAAACCTCTTTGTCTGCGGAACCTCGTAAGTGGGGCCTCACAAATAGCATTTCAACACTTCAAGGGCTTGGTCAGTACAAAGATGTATCTCCCACAGCAGGCAACCATATCATAGAAATTTAATCCTGAAGCATTTCAGCATCTTGTTCCTGAAATTCTGCATCCACTGTAACCCACAAAATAATTCTCCAGTCCTACTAATATAAAATGTCTATAGTAAAGAAGTGTAAAAGCCATAAATTATAATGTGCCGTGAAAAGAGACAGGAACTTGGGGGTATATTCAGCAAAGTCACCTAATAAAATGTGACATATTCCAGATTTCTGTGATATTTTCCAAGGTTCTCAAGGCAGCTTTACAAATATTGTGGGTTTATTACTTTGGCAAGGGAAGACAGTATGTCCAAATAAAGAACATTGTAAACATTCTGTATTTTTATAAGGAATCAGAAGGAGATATTCCAGAGTATCTTGAGACCAGAATCTCAAAATTTATCATCACTCTATGTATCCTTCAGAAGTGGAAAAGTAGATTCGTACCATGAACATTATGACAGAAAAATTGTTTCCAAATTACAACTGCATTATCTTTCTCATTATAAACAATTCAAAAAGGTGTTCTAATTTTCATATCTCATAGATTTTTAAAATAAGGAGTATTAGTTCCAAGTAATCGTGTTATTCTAAAATGTTATACAAGAAACAATCTTGCTTCAACTGCAGCAGATAATAGACTTAAAGCAGAAATACACTTCTCAAAGTGTCTTAAAGTATTGTCTGCCAATGACTTATGAAAAGATAATACATTTATAAACATGTATAGCTTATAATACATTTACAGAAAGGAATAATTTTAACATATTAACTACTGCTAATTCATTCTTTATATTTAAAATATGCATATTTCATTATAAATAGCTTACTGAATTACGAGATAGCTTTTATATCTGTTTTTATTTCATTTTGAATGTGTTATGATTTATTCTAACCTGCCAGTGACCACCACAACTCTCCTTACTTCATTTTCAGAAAATACCATTTTCATTACACATAGCTTCTAAACGTATTTCAAGTGTTTATAATGAATTTTGAAATATGAAAATACAGTGGAAGCACTGTAAGTGCACTGTAGATACTTAAAATTATAGTTTTTAGGTTTTTGTCTATTTTTACATTTATTTGCAAACATTTACATGTTACTAGTACTATAACTGCTGTGGGAAGAACTGGCTGAAGGGCAGGGCTCAAAGGGTTGTAGCAAATGAGTCTACATCTGGCTGGTGACTAGTCACCAGTGCTGTTCTCCATGGCTCAATCCCAGGGCCAGTTCTGTTCAATATCTTTATCAACTATTTGGATGCAGGAGTTGAATATACCATTATCAAGTTTGCTGATGATACCAAACTGAGAGGTGTTGTAGACTCTTTTGAGAAACAAGAGGCCTTGCAGGGGGATCTAGATAGACTGGAGCATTGGATAGTCGTCAGTGGGCTGAAATTTAACGAGTCCAGGAGCCAGATTCTGCACTTGGGACAGAGTAATGCTGGGCACAAGTATAAGTTGGGAGAGCAGTGGCTGGAGAGCAGCCCTGCAGAAAGGGATCTGGGGGTGCTGGTCAACAGCAGGATCAATAGGAGCCAGCAGCATGCCCTGGCAGCCAAGAAGGCAAACCCCATCCTGGGGTGCATCGAATACAGCACAACCAGCCGGTCCAAAGAGGCAATTGTCCCGTTGTGTTCAGCACTGGTGCAGCATCACCTGGAGTACTGCGTGCAGTTCTGGGACCCACAATTTAGGAAGGATGTGAAGGTCCTTGAATGTGTCCGGAGGAGGGCAAAGTTGATGAAAGGGCTGGAAGGCACGTGCTGTGAGGAGTGGCTGAGGAATTTGGGCTTGCCTAGTTTGGAGAAAAGCAGGCTGAGGGGCAACCTCATTGCTCCTTACAGCTTCCTGAGGATGGGAAGTGGAGAGGGAGGTGCTGATCTCCCTGGGAACCAGATAGGACACATGGGAATGGTTCAAAGCTACACCAGAGGAGGTTCAGACTGGACATTAGGAAACATTTCTTTACTGAGGGGGTGGTCTAACACTCAACAGGCTTCTGAGAGAGGTGGTCAATGCCCCAAGCCTTTCAGTATTTAAGAGGCATTTGGACAATGCCCTTAATAATATGCTTTAACTTGGTCAGCCCTGAATTGTTCAGGCCATTGGACTAGCTGATCATTGTAGGTCCCTTCCAACTCAAATAGTCGATTCTATTCTATTCTATGCTATGCTATGCTATGCTATTCTTAATAAATAAACTAAAATATAGTTGATATTGTTGATGGAGTGCTGAGACTGATGACCTTATCCTCAGGGAAACACACAGGATGTGATTAAGTTGCTTAAACATTTGAGATGTTTTCATGCATGCTGCCAGGCCTCCAGCTGTGAATCTAGAAGAATACAGTTCTGTTCTAAGTCTACTATAATATCTGTCATCTCTAACCAAATACTTTTGGGCACTTCAAATGGCATGAGATGCTTTTCTTATGTATCTGAAGAAAACTCCCATTGGTTGAATCATTCCCTTACTCCTCACAGAGGTATTCATTGACTCTCTGTTGACTATAAAGGTAATTTAAACAAGTATAACTCAGATTTAAACATCTGCACTTTTAGTATTAGGGCAGGTTGAACCTCATGGCCGCTGCTTGCCACCAAGTCATTTTTCCAGAACTGTACTCTCCCATGTCACCATGTTGAAGTTAGAAGATGTTTGATTTCTTTGTCCCATGGATACTATGTTAATATTAATCTCCCAAATTCCTACAACACAATGTAGTTGAAAAATTTGGCTACAAACTACATTACCTACATTAGGCCACAAACTCTTATCCTTAAAGCAATCCTATAAAGTGATTTGAAGATAACCTTTCATGAAACCCTTCACCGAAGATAGTTCAGAAGGCAGAAAAAATGTTAGTTTTATTGTTTTGAAGGCATTTTGAAATTATTTCATTGTCCTCATTCTTTGTTGGTAGCTGTCTTGTTAGGTTTTGTAGATTTTGGCATCACTAGGGGAATTGATACTAGGACATCAAACAAGATTAACAAAAGGTTAAGTTAGCACAAAAGCTTGTTTCCAACAGCAATTAAAAGTAAATGTCCAGAGAAAAAACACAACAACATATGGTAATACTTCTAGCCTACAAGACTACCTGAGGCAGAAATGGTTTGTACGGATTTTTCTGACATGAATTTGTCTAGTCTTCCTAAAAGGCCATTTACATTTTAATCATACACAACACTCTGTGTCAAGGTGATGCACAGTCTATCTGTAACCATGGTGTGAACCTGACAGATGACAGCTTCATTTGATGCCTACTAGTTCCTTTGCTGTCAAGGGGCAGAGAACAATAGATCAGTTCTCTACATGCTCTATCACTTCCCCCTCAGTCATTTCTTTTTCAAACAGAACAGTCCCAGAATTCTTATTTATTCCTTGTACAGACAGTTTCATACTTTTCGTATTCTTTGTTGCCCTTCTCTTAACCTTACCCAATTCCTCTATATCCTTTTTTTTTCTGGGAGACCTACACCACACACAGTAAGCAAAATTATTTACACAGCTTTATAATGACATTCTCCATTGTATTCTGTGTTTTATTTCTAAAAACTTGGCAGCTATTGATACTGGGATTCACCTGATATCTTCATGACTTTCTCTGTTATAAATTCAAGATCTTTCCTCTGATTGATAGTGGTTGACTCAGGGCTCAAAGTGGAAGATAATTCTTTGCCATGACCATCATTTTATATTTATCTACACTGCATTTTGTTAGCTATTTTCTTCCCCAATCCCATAAGATATTTTTGGTGGATCCTTCATAGTTGGCCCTGGTTTTTGCTGCTTCAGATGGCTTTGTATCATCAGATATTTTCACTTTGCTTTTCGCCTCTTTCCTAGGTCATTTATGAATATGTTGAATGATAGAGGGCCCAGCACAAACTCTTATGGAACTTCATCAATGGCCTCCATCCATAGTGAAAACCGGCCATTTGCCACCACTTTCTGATTCTCTTTTATAACCAACTTGCGTCATTCTTGCAAAGACCTGTTACTCTGCAGTTTACCTAATAACATTTGCTGATAGGCATAGTCAGCCAGATCTTCTTCAGCACTTGCTTGTTATAACCACAGAAGTTTAGTCAATCATGACAATATAGGTGTGAAGTTGTGCGGATATTCACTTCCAAGAAGTGAGGCTCGGTGATATAAGGGCCTCCTTGGCCAGAGCTCTGTGAAATTCTGAAGATGGCTGCCATCTGAGAATGAATAAGAATGGTATGAACACAAGGGATTCAGTCACTGAGGCTTGAGAAAGGGAGGATTGTATTTATAAACTAACAAGCTCATAAAAGTATTACAACTAGTACATTTTATTATTAAAATGCAGTAAAATCATACTGAATCTTCACATTTTTCCCCACATGTCCCAGTAGACATTCTACAGAATGAATGCAAGAACAGCTATGAATCAAGTATAATTCTGGTTGCAATAAATAAGATCAACAAACAGCCCTAAGGGTAGCTCCAGCACAGCAGTTTACCATCTTTTTTATTAGTTACATAAACAGCCTCAAGATATTTTGTCGTATGATATCCCCATGGCATCTCTAAAAAAACCCAAAACCTTTTAATCTGCCTGTAAAACTTGTAATGTGTAGCTCAGCCCTGCAACCCTTTGCCTTATCTCTATGTACAGCAAAGGCTAATTTGTCCCCTTTAAGCCTTTCACTGCAACCTGGTGCTCTCTTAATCACCCCCTGAAACTCTGCTCTGTTTATCCTCCTCTACAGAGACAGGTGCAAGGGATTTTATTAATGCAATACCTTCTTAAGTGGTTTAGTTTTATCCTTTACTATTGATCCAATGGTTTAAATCCATTAAGAGGGTGTGAACAGACACTTTATTCTTTGCTTAACAGAATCCACTCTAGAAAAGATAGGTCATCGTATTCTGTCCTCTTCTCTGAAAAACCTGAGACCGAGAGCAGATTACAGAACATTCCAGCTGCTACATAATTTTAGTTGACAAATTTGTCTGTCTGTCTGTTAATCTTTAAATTAATCTAAAAACCCGATTTATTCAGATTTTAGAAATTTATATATTATATTTTGGTAAAAATTTTAATATTCTAAATATGAGTACATACTCAAAGTCTACTAAAATTTTTGTATGGACTATATGTTACACTGGATCCTTACATTTCCAGACAATAATGCAACAGTGATAATGTTTACAGTAATCCCATGATAGTGTTTTTCAAACACATGGCATGTCCTATATGAAGATATTAAGGATAATATGGATGGTGGGGCAGAGTGCACCTTCAGAAAGTTTGCTGATGACGCTGAACTGGGAGAAGTGGCTGATATGCCAGAGGATTGTGTTGCCAGACAGAGGGACTTTGACAGGCTGGAGAAATGAGATGGTAGGAATGTCATGCAGTTCAATAAGAAGTGCAAACTGCTGCAGCTGAGGAGGAACAGCCCCAGGTACCAGTACGTGCTAGGGGCCAACCATCAGGAAAGCAGATTTGCAGAAAAGATGTGGGGGTCATGATTAGACAGCAAGTTGAACATAAGCCAGCAATGTGCCCTTGTGGCAAAGAAGGCTAATGGTATCCTGGGCTGCATTAGGAGGAGTGTTGCCAGCGGATCCCATGAGGTGATCCTTCCTCTCTACTTAGCACTAGTGGAGCCACACCTGGCATGCTGGGTCCCGTTCTGAGGTCCCCAGTGCAAGAGAGACATGGACATACTGAAAAGACTGCAGTGAAGGGCCACAAAGGTGATTAAGGGTCAAGTGCACCTCAGATATGAGGAAAGGCTGAGAGAGCTGTGATTGTTCAGCCTGGAGAAGAGTCGGGGAAATGTCACCACTGTGTACAAAAACCTGAAGGAAGGGTGCAAAAAAGGCAGAGCCAGGCTCTTTTCAGGGGTGTCCAGTGACAGGACCAGAGGCAATGGACACAAATAGAAACACGGGAGTTTCTTTCTGAATATCAAAACCCACTTTTTGACAGCGAAGGCGACCAAGCACTGGCACAAGTTGCCCAGGCAGTTTGTTGAGTCTTCATCCTTAGAGATATTCAAAAGCCATCTGGACATGGTCCTGGGCAATCAATTCTAAGTGGCCCTGCTTAAGCAGAAGGGTTGGTCTAGATAACCTCCAGAGTCCCCTCCAACCTTAATTTTTTTTTTGAATCTTTGATTCCATGAAGGAGTTAATGAAAATTCAGTCTTAGGTAACATGAAATGTATTACTAATTTTTTGGAGAAAGCTCAGGGGTCCCATTTGTTCAAGACAATACTTATTTTTGTCAGTCTGGGGAAGTCTTTAATGCGTACTTTCCACATGAGTTATGATACTTACCAGAGTCAATCCAAACTTATAGTGTACTGCCCTAGAAAGAAACGCAATGATAGCTTCCTCCATGAGCATTTGAGTAGCTAAAGTAAACAAGCATAGTAAGAGATGGCAGTAAACAAGACAGGAGTAATCTTTCTTTGACTTTTTAATACCAATAAATAAAAGCAATGAGGTTTTGAGTAGTATCTAAGCACTTGCATGTTTAGCCACACAAAACACCAAGTCTTTATGATGACGGTAGTGGAACCAGCAAAGCACACTGTCTCCAATAATAGGACTTCAGAGATGCAGGCTGGTTCACCTCATTCCTTGATGATTTTTTAAACACTTCTTCCAACATGACTGTCAAAGAGTGATGCATGTATAAGTGTAAAGGAAGAGTTTTTACAACAGTCCAGGCTGTTGTAATGAAAAGCAATATTCAATAGCAGCAAAGAAAAATACTAGTGTGCTATTTGCACATTCAGTGGAGATGTATGGCAGTGTGCGGTTGTTTGCATAACAGAGACACATCCATTAAAGTTAAAATAGTCTGCCTACATTGCGGTATGGAAATAGTTCTACCATGAAACATCTATGGTTTGAAAGCTATCTATTTTTTTTAAGTTATAAATTCACTGTGTAGAGCAGAAAATCTTGTTCTTTAACCAAATTGCATATTTATCTAAGTTTTCCAGGAGTTTTAAAATTCTGTTTGTTCTATAAGGAATTTAATGTCCTCCAGGTTACATTACTCACACACACACACAAAAAGTAGTTTTTCTGCTGAAAGAGTAATACTCCCTTCCTGTAGGACAAGAGGAAGTTCACAGTCTCTTGCACTTTAGCACATGCTCTCAATGAGGTTATTATGCTGCTGTTGGCTCTGCGACAGATTGAAGCCTGGATAAGCACAAAATAGTCCACTTCAGGCTTGGGTTGTGGAGCTAGATTTCTGGTATTTTACATCCCTGTTCTCTGCAGGAACTCTATTCTTTCTTTAAAATCCTCTCAACATCTTGCAGTCTTACAGATGAAATAGCCATATATTTATACAGGTGTTCTCAATACCAGGGTACAGAATGGTCTGTACATACAGTCAGAAGAAGCTGAATAAGATGACAGACAGGGGTATTATAGATATGTTCTTCTTCCCCCTCTTCCCTTCTGTCTTCTCACCTTGCAGTCTGGTTAATGTCAGTGTGAGCCGACAACACACAAGTGACATGTACAAACTGCCGTGGAGTCTAGAACGTGCCAGCTGACTACAGCTTGTGCCAGCTCTCACTGAAGGCAGCCGAAAGACTCCTTCCAGCCTATTTCTTGTTAAAGTCTGGGTTTTCTGTCCTGTGAGGATTCATGTACTTTAAGAAAAGTCAAAAAATTTCCAGAAGAATGTCTTACGAGGACACTGCAAATCCAAGTCATTAACAGACACAGAATAAAACACGTGGAGACTTATGCATAGAGCAGCTAGTGAAAAGGATCAAGGAAGTGAAACTTTTTTTTTTTTTTTTTTTTTCTTTTTCCTCAGTGTACTTCTCAGGTTTCTACTTTTTACTCCTGCAGGAATTTTGTAGGGTGTCAGTGCAGTGCCAGTGCAACTATATGAAATCTTTTTTCACTACTGCAAGAACCAAGCATTGGATCAGCTCTTTTTTATCAGGTGTCAAGAGTGTTTGGTTATGCTCCCAACTATTGGAATTGGAGGGGTTACTGCCTAGTGTAATTGCAGCCTTCCTCCATTCTGTTATTGCTGCCAGTTTCTACTGAGCCAAATCAATCCTGACAGCTGGCCAGATGCTTATTGTGCCAGTCAGCAGGACGCTGGTCTCAAAAGAGCATCTGGTTATAAGGAAATTTTGCAGCAAACTATATGGCCAATCCTGTTTTCTAAAAATACTGTCATAAACACTGAAGAAAAAGTATTTAGTGGCTTCACTAATTCACCTTTTTTTGAAAGGTAGGGATAAGCACTTGATTTACTTGCTACAAATTCCATTTATATTGGGTTAATGCAGACTTGTACAAAGCTTTTTTTAGTAGATAAACTGTATCTATTATATCTTTATTACAGCTTGTGCAGCCCACAGACTCAAGAGCAGCTGCTTAGAGTGTAAGCCAGCAGCACAGAATACATTTTTGCTAGTATTTGTTTAGTGAGGTCACAACATTCATTTTAATTTGGAAGGTCTTTGAGGCATGGACTCTTTAGCTGACTGAGATTTTTTTTTTTTTACTACAATATAATTATCAAATAAAAGGGCTTCTTTTTTTTTTTTTTTCTGATCAAAGCGGTTAGAACAGTACAACACTTTCCACAGAAGACATCACTGTTGTCATGCAGTTTCTTTAGATAAATCTGACTTGTTTTCTTACAGATTATTTTCACTTTGCTCAGAAAACATTTTAAGGGAACAGTGAAGAATGGGTCAGGAAAATGGGATCCTCCTTTTTCAATACTACTGTCACTGCTTCTGCTTGATGAAGTAGAGTGCTTATATATTTCAGAACACAGTAAAAATGCTAAGTATGGATAGGCTGCCTGGTTTTCATTTAAACTTTTTCTTTCCTTAATGGGAACAATTTGGATTTTGACCTGAAAATATCTCTATTCATCCAATGAGTGAAGAAGGAGGAATAAAAATCCCATACCTGACAAAGGCTACCGATGTAGTCACAAATCAAGGCTATTTGTTTTCCTGTTGTATTGGTATACGTAAGTATATATACTTTGTATACCTCTGCATATGTGGAAACCTATTCACATAGGTTTCTTGAAAAACTGGAAAGCAGGTACAACCCGTGAAACCCTACTAAGTCCTCAAAGAGGCATCCTGCTGCCTGCTTGTATTCAATTGTTCTAACAATACACATAAAATGGCTTGTTCTGCTGTCATTTTCTGTTTTGAAAACAAGCTGATATTGTCTACCTATAAATTCCAGCATCTGAACTACACATGCTGATGTAGTTTTTTCTTCTTTGCTAAAAATATTTCTATTGGGGAAAAAAATTATGCTATTTCTGGTGCAATTCGTTTATTGAATTAACATGATACTGCTGTCACCAAAGGTATTTACAGATTGTAGCCTCCTTCCTATGGGAACTTCAGTTTTTCAGCTTTTCCCTCTTTCTCATTTGGCATCGTTTAGAGTCATTATACTAAAGAAACTCCTATACAGTTCATATACATGGTGCACTTCAGGTCAAAGTAGTGGGGAGAGAAAAGTGATTAAGACAGGAATTTAAAACCCCTGGCTTCTCACTGTTCTTAGAAATAAGTGCAAGTGCCACTGAATAAAAACAGGACTTTTGTTATCACCTTAGTCCTACGTTTTCTCAACTTATTTTTCCATATTGAAAAGGCAGCTGACATAGGTCCTCTTTTTTCCCCTTTTGTCACAGACCTTATACTGAGAGCATATGTTAAGTGAAAATTTTTGAGGTTTGTATTGGTGTTGTAAGCACTGTCTGGTGTTAAATTTTGTCACTCTACAGTAGATTCCCCACACTCATTGTTTTTTCCAATTAATAGTGTCCTGATTTGCAAAGTTTAAATATATTTTGCATTTACATCACTTCAGAAATAAGGACACGAGAGTAAAGATCTTATTCACTTTGTCTTTATTTCTCCATTTTCATTTTCCAGCTGAAAGGCTGGAAATTTTACATCTGTTTACCAATGGCCACACACCATTTAACATGGTAATACCAGCCAAATGAGTCTCTCTTAAGTATAATGCTGTTTTGTATGTCAGAACTGAGCAGCAGTTATTACTACCCTTAGTTTAAAGATAGTGAAATTAGCTCCTGGGGATAAATTCCTGTTGAGTACCAATTAGTGTGTATCTCTTTTCTTCGTCATTGCCAGCACAATCTAGTGTGACCACTGGACAGCAATTCAGAAGACCTAAACATTGGCCCAACCTTTCTACCTATTGTGCTGGGAATACTAATTAACCTCTTTGCGTTCCCTCTCCTTTTCAGCAAAGTGATTTTGAGCTTTTATCAAAAAAAAAAGCTCCATATGAGCTGTGTATCCTCATTATTAAGTTACCAAGAACTGTTTCTGTTCAAACATTTTGCCCACAACGTGTGTTCTTGTTTGTTTCTTCTATGCCGCAACTCTGTGATACGCTTTCTCTTTCACAGGCAGGTTCCCTGCCTATCCCAGGATTAATCTATTCACATTTTTTAGGTCAGGGCCAGCAGCACCAAGAGCAGCACAGCTGATTGAAAAGGCTGGAATTTGCTGCTATGGAGACTCAGCTGAGGAAAAAATACTTGTGGTTTGATGCCTCGGAGCTGGAGGAAGATCTATGTTAATAGATTAATAGGCAGACCATAACAGGGAAAAAGAACACCTGTGACTTGATCCTGCACTTGAGAGGCTAGGAAGTATGGACAGAATGCTAGGAATGCTATGCCAGCACCTGAGAAAGCAAGCACTGTTTGAGAGGGCAGCTTGCAGCCTTGAAAAACTATGAGGGATCCTGAGTAAGATGATGAGCAGAAGGTTTCAGTACTATTGTACCCAGCTGAGTGAGTATGACTGACATTTCTTTCAACTTTCTTAACCATTTTCCAGCACTTCTCATGATCTCCACTAATCATAGCCATTTTGCAGAGTGCGTTTAGTGAGGTGGCTGGGCTTTCTGCCTGCATTTCTGCCTCTGTTTTCCCCAGGGCTGTCTGATTCTGGCAGAGCATCACACTTTCTCCCTCCCTTCTTCAGCTGACTGGCCTGAGCGTGGAGGCAGGTTTCTCTGGAGCTATCACAAATGCTTTGTACAGCAGCAGAGAGGCCTGCTAATTTTCTTTCTGCTTGTACCTTTGCCTGCTTTCTAGAAGTTCAGTAACGATCTCTGCTTCATGTAGTATTGTCAGCAGTGAAGTAGCACACACAGAGCATTGTAACATCTGTTACTACTGTGTACTTTTAGCATCTGCATAAAACTTCCTGCCTATGTATATCACCTATATTTTGTGCAATTTTTTTGAGAAAGCAAAGTGAAGTGACTTAGAGAAAGACTTAGAACAATTCTCTGACAAATCACAGTAAAAGAAAACAACACCAAAAAACAGGTTTTCCTTTTTGCTGGGCAAAGGACTCCCTGGATAGCATAAATTGAAATATAAATTACAAGTATGCTGTGTACATGCATAACGCAGATTTTAACTTATTCATCTTGCTCATTTCCCTGAAAGTGAGGATGACTTAGAAAATCAGCTTATTTCAACTTGGCTGCCAGTTGAATGGCTGGTGAAAAATACAGAAACGTTAAACAAGCATGTCTGCAAACAGTAAGTTTTGTTTTGTTTTGTTTTTTTTTCAAAGCGCAATCCAAATTCTACTAAGTGATCATTGGTGTACCATAATCTTTATTTGTGTATTCTTGTTTTGAGTTACAATTCATAAGAGAGTTTAAAATGACAGAACAATAAAGATATTTTATTATTGGTAAATACAGCACTTAAAAGCAGCTGTTTTACTGACAAGTGAAATATTTCTGAAATACGTGATTTCATATAGAAAAGGTTTTTGTTTATACATCTTGAATAATTTTTGTATTCACTTATGTTATTTCATGAGCTTAATGCCATATATACAGTCATTAATTAAGCCCCAATATTGATTTTAATTCTGCCTGAAGATGAAAGAAATCATAGAAAATATTGTGGAAAATATAGCTAAAACAAACGTTAATAAAGCAAAAGCTAAATAAATAGAAAACATTTTTTAAAATAAATTATCTGTTTCTAGTTGATTTCTGTGGTTAATAGACTCATAAAATTTAAACACATGGTTTAGAAAAATACTTAGTTACAGTCCTACTTACTTCTGTATGTATCATTTTGGCTTTCTGTAGCTGAGGGAAAAAAATGCCGGGCATAGAGAATATTGCTGATGGGCATCCAAAATCCTTTCTTGAATCTTTCTTCTCTATGTCTTGTTGGTTTATGTCCACCTGGGTTTTTTGGGTTTGGTTTTGTTTTTTTTTTTTTTTTTTCTGAAGACTTTCTTAGTTTGTGGCTTCTGAGCAAGGTATTCCATTGTGGGACTGAAAAACAATTCAACCTGAAACTGTCAACATAATCATATGGCTGAAGTGACTCCTTAAGCATCACAACCCCCATAAATAGCAGGACCTAGCAGGGCACAGGGATGCAAAGCTGTTATTGTGATATGGTTAATGCAGAGAAATAGGCACCTCTAAAAAGTGGTTCACTTACTTATGGCCACTATAAGTTTACTTAGAGCAAACAGGAAGAATGGGAGCATGTCTGATGGGGGGCTGGCCTGGGGTCTTCATGATGCCTGCAGCCATCTGTCCGGGGCATGCAGAGTTGAAGACAAGGCTTCAGCTTATCTGATGGAGACAGAATTGAAAATCTCTCCTCATGCCAAACTGCTGTGGTAAGAGCATTGATTCAGGAAGAGGAAACTGGATGTTTGAGTCCCCCAGAGGGATGCTGCAGCCACTGGCTGGACAGCAGCCGAGTTGCACGCAGCAAAGAATTCAGAAGGTATGGAGGAAAAAAGAGAGAATAAGAGCAGTGGTCAGACAGTATTTACTCTGCAGCATCTACAAGTCAAACTGTGTTTCTTCCTATGATATTACATCTATTCTGGAACATAACTTATTTCTCTTTTTGCTACTTTTTTGTGAGGTGTGTAAGGAAAAATAGCTTCATCCCAGCTCACAGAAGCGAATTCAAAAGCAGGAATCCTTTGAATTTTATGTCTCTGTTTTAGCAAACGTTTTCAGACATGTTTCTGCCAATGACCTATTTCATATAAATCAAGCAAGAAGTGAGTTTCCAATCCATATTCAGATATGTTAACACATCAGATCTCAGGATTTATATTCACCTAATCAGAGAACAGAAATATTCCGTGAGACCTATCTAATCTATCCAAAATAACTTAGAAACTTGCTGAAATTCCCACAAATGACAGAGCAAGAATTATATTCTAAATTCTTTGGGTAATGATTTCTGATAATTTATTATTTTAAAAAATTACAGATGATTCATGTAGCAAAATGGTGACATTTACTGAATATGTTTTGGGAATTACTTATATATCCTAACTTAATATGCCATTTGATTAAAGTCATATGTTCCCAGACTGCTAAAACAAGAACTTTATTGTTAGGAAAAGGAAACTTACCAAACCACACATTTTTAATACAATCCCTTGCTAATTTTTTTATGTAAATACGTTTTGCTTTGAAGAATAAAATTTTACAGATTTCCAGAGGCTGTTGATCTATGTTGTAATTCATTTCACCTATGTTTAGAAGTCTAGATTGGTCACCCTAAGCTTCTACAACCAGTGGAAAGAGCAATTCCAAAGCATCTAAGGCATCTAACCTGTCTCATGTATACTTCTCAAGAAGAGATGAATTGTCTTGGGAGACACTTTTCTCTGCATTGAGATAAAGGCCTCTGAGAGTCTGGATGAATTGACTCATATATCTAACTTGTGGACACCTGAGTTAAATTTGATTCTCAGCTGCAGTTTAAGTGCATTCCTGTGAAATTAATGACTTATTTTTCTGGTTTAACATGGTCCCAATTGTTTGAGAAAGCAAGAGTATAATGAATAATATCCATGCTGTGCTTGATTCTCCCTCCCTTTCCCTAACCCCATAATAGATAAGATAAACTTATTTTCCTTGCCTGCTTTTCTAGGAGAGTTAATCTACATTCAAATATAAGGTCAGTTTTCATACTGCTGCAACAGAAATAGCTCCTGTAGCACGGCTTTCGTGAAGTTTAAACAGAAGCTGGGCCATTCAGGAGTGCCAGGTAGGAAGAGAAATGTATAGTCCAAAGGCTACATATATTCATCTCTAAGTCATACCAGAGAGATCAGGAAACTATATGAGGGAAAAAAGCAGTCTTTCACCCCTTAATGCACACCTCATCTAAAGCCTTATGATGCTATATTGAATCTTTTAATACGAGTTTAATGACAACCCAGACATAATGGAAGAAAACTCATTGAGCTGGAACTCATCTTCCATTTTCCTGTATAGCAAGAACTCACAGAGAAGACAAAAAGGCCTGAAGTATAAACTTATCTTAACTTAAATCTTTGTTTGACTTTACTAGTGCTTAGTCCTCATTGTGTTTGTTATAGCCTTTTATAATATAATTGAAAAAGTAATGAACATTAAGAAATAAATTTAGGTGATTAACTCCTTATCTCACGGGAAACATATGGACCTTTTCTTCACGGATCTTCTACCACCTTTAAACACTAAGCACAATCACTACTGAGCTTCTTACAGCTGTTGGAGTAACGGTGATCTCTGAATTGAAACAAATCAGCCTCTGTCGTGGCTCGAGCCTACCCAGCTGGCTCCAAAAGCACTCCGCAGCCGCTCACCCCTACCCAGTGCCCTGAGGGATGGGGAGGAGAAAATGCAACCAAAAGGCTCCAGGGTCAGGACAAAGGACAGGGAGGGCTCGCTCACCAGTTATGGTCACGGGCAAAAGACAGACTCAACTTGGGGAGAACAACATACATTTAATACAAAACAACCACCAGCAGCAAGGAGAATGAGAGATACAACTAGGTCTCAAATACAACAAACCTTCCCCCCCACCCCTCCGGTCTTCCCGGGCTCAGCTCTGCTCCCTCTTCCCCCTCAGCAGCGCAGGGGGCAGGGAATGGGGGTTACAGTCCGTCCGGCACAAGGGGTCTCCGCGGCTCCTTGCTCCTCAGGGAGAGGGGCCCTCGCAGCCCTCCCCTGCCCCACCGCGGGGTCCCTCTCCCGGCAGACAGCCCTCCACCCACTGCCCCAACGCGAGTCCTTCCCGCGGGGCCGCAGCTCCCCAGAACCCCCCAGCGCGGGTCCCTCCCGGGGCTGCCGCCCTCCCCCCGACGGGCGGCTCCAGCGCGGGCTGCCTCGGAGTCGCGGCTGCTCCGGGCCCGGTCCCTGCTCCTCCGGCCCGGGGCCCTCCGCAGGCTGCAGGCCAACCTCTGGGCCACCGCTGGGCTGCAGGGGCTCAGCCGCCACCCCAGCGTGGGCCGCAGGGGAACCTCTGCTCCGGCACAGCTCCCCCTCTCCTTCCTCACGGACCCGGGTGTCTGCAGGGTTGTCTGTCTCCCATCCCCCTTCTCTCACCCACTCACCAACACAAACAGACAAAACAAAGAGACGCAATCAGCCACTTCTTTCACTCTTCAATAGTTATTCGCAAAGGCACCATTGGCCTGGCCTTGCCCAGAGGCACGTCCGAAATTGGAGCCGGGGGAGCTTCTCCAAACCTCTTCCAGGAGCAACCTCTGTAGCTCCCTCTCCCACTACCAAAACCACTACCAAACCGGTGCCAAAACCCCGCTAGACACCAAACCGCCACAGCCTCCAAGCAATTGGAACTCCTTGTTCATGTTGATACTATATTTATTTATTTATTACAAGTTCTATTAAGAGACAAAATTAAATAAGACAAGACCAAAAGTTTAATATATTGCAGGACAATAAGGGTAAATGGCAAGATTTAATTCCAGAGCATGTTTTCCAATGTCTCTGCTGCTATGCATCTACTGTAGATAGATTTATGTTCCAATTTGAAATAGTGACAGAGACTGATTTTTTGTAGACATAATTAAAGAAAGTTTTATAAATCCACAGACACTTCACAATATATAACTTTATTTTTCAACAGTACCTAACCCGAATTATACAACAATATTTTATGGAACAGGGCCTGTTGACCCACACTGGCCTTAGATTTTATGAAAAGTGTAGCAATGGCTGTCATGGGATTTTAGAACGTAGTCATTATGCTTTGTAATGTTAAATCATCTTTCCGGATATTCTTCCATTGTTCTGTTTTCTACAACTGAACTGTTGACTACATAGACAGCTATGTCAATTGCTAATAAAATTAACAATGTAACACTGCATTACTCTAGGTTTATGCAGATGTATCCTTGGTGCTGTCAATAAAATTATATCAATATAAATCTGGTTTATCACCAGCAGGAATTATGCTCACATTTGCAATTTAGATCTTATGGGATAGTAATCACAGTTGAAAATGCATTATCTCCTATTAATGGCAAGCTTCTGTTTATATATATTGAACTGATTTTAATTCTAGCTAACAATAGTTAAGATTCACTGAATACTCTCTAAAGTTTTGTCTGCTTGTTTTAAATTTTAATATTCAGCGTCACTAAACTTATTTTTATAGACTCATTATGGTGGGATAGTAATTGTTCGTGCTGAGGAGTATATGAAAAGATTAATGGGTTGTGACTCAGTACCTGCTGAGGCTTCAAGTAAAATCATTTATGCATTCTTAACACACTTATCTTTGAATTTACTCCCCAGCAAAAACTATTATCTAAGGTGAAAGCATTCATTGACTTGTAATAGTAATAATGCTATCTGGCTTTCCAGGTAATATTATGCATATTATTGGTGTTGAGGATAAGATAAAGGCAGCAAAAATCAAAATGTGTTGAGGCTAAACGTAGAGGTCAATGTGAAAGAGACAGTCTTATACAAATACATCAATGGCAAATGAATTACTGGGGAGAAAGTAGATCTACTTAAAGGATAAAATAGTGCAGGCAATGAAACAAACGGTAATTTAAAAATAGCTGACGTTATTTTCATTTGAAATTTATCTTCAGAAAAGAAGTAATATGAATAATTAGCAAGGAAAAAACCCCTCTGTAAAGGTAAGATTGAACACGTGCAAATCAGCCAGCTGAGATGCCATGCTTCCCAAGATGTTAATGGATCTGTTTAGTAAGTAGAAGAAATCTTCAAAGGTGTGAAGGACAAATGATGTCCTACTCTGTACAAGTCAGTGGCAGTCAAGAGCCCAAAGACTGCATATTTTGGTATGCTTACTAAATGGAGACACCAGTTAGGTCTTTTCACCCTAGAGAAGAGAAGGCTCAGGAGGATTGTAGTACAGTTTTCCAGTACTTGAAGGGCAGCTACAAGAGGACCGAGAGTCTCTTTTCACAGAAGCCACATGGAGAGGACAAGGGGCAATGGGTACAAGTTGCACTGGGAGAGGTTTCATCTTGATATAATATGGAATTTTTTTACACTGACAACAATCAATGGCTGCAACAACTTCCCCATGGATGTGGTGAAGTCCCCACTACTGGAGGTTTTCAAGACACGTCTGGACAGGATGCTAAATAGTCTCGTTTAGGCCCCCTTTTCCACAAAATGTTGGACCAGATGGTCTTTCAAGGTCCCTTCTGACCTGGGCTGTTCTATGATTCTGATTCTATTTCTGAGGTGTAATGGATAATGAGGAGCAGTAGCAGCAAACTAAATGCAAATAGAGGTAGCCTTCTTTTTCCTTTTTCTTCTTAAAAGGAGGAAGAAGTTAACATGGTGGGCAGAGTCCCACACATGTGACTTCCATTGCAGCAATACTAGAGCCGATGCTCTAGGGCAAGAATTAAAAACAGCTTCAAGATAGTAAAGGCCTGGTCAGAGTCAGCAAGCAGCATGGAATTTTAAAGACTCGTTTTGTTTTGCAAACTACATTCATTTCTTATACAGGATTTGTAGATAAGGCCTTCAAATTTTGTAAAATTATGGTGACCAGCAAAGGTCATTGCTGAAACAAAACAAAATATTCAGTCACACAAGAAGGAAGAGGTCTGAGGTGAGAAGTCAGGCTTCTTTTATGCATGGCATACTAGTTTAAAGAGTTTGTTTTCATGTATCCTTTAATAAATTAGCTTTCATCAGTTGAATATGTGTGACCAGAATCTTATCACTGATTGCAGTACATGCAGAGAGTATTTATCTGTCCCTCCCATGCCTTGTTGTAGCAGTATGCATACACCACATCTATATCACTGTTCTGCATGTGAGTCTAGCAGGGAATCTTCCTGATGGGAGAAGATGAATTGTCACACAAATCATCTCCTATCACACCCAAAGGGCTCATTCTGAATAGATCCAGAAACTAACACAACCCTCAAGATACATTAACAATGTATTGCCTTCTTATTCTCAGGCTGTTCACAACCTCTCCACTAAAACAGTTGTCCTAGCAATCAGGGTCTGGGTCCAAATGACACTGCTGAGAAGACAAATGTTCTCAGTCGCCTGTTCTGAAAAGCAAGATCTCAGTCCAAGGCAATCCACCTTCCTGCAGCTCTCTGGAGTGCATGCTTCCAGAAAGAATCTATAGTAATATTTAGAAAGTATAAAGGATTCCGAGGGAGAAAATATTTAAGTTATTTGGACTGTTTAACTTAGGAGAAGCGGAAAAACTTGATAGACATGTAACTACACAGAAGGTACATTTTAGGTTATGTGACAGTCTTTGCTGTATGTCGATATCTCATGGTGATAAAACAATAGCTGGTAATGTCCAGTCTAAGTGAGGAGAGGGGGTTTTAACATGGGTGTAACTGCATCAAATTATATGAGATGCATCTCTTCCATTTCTGTGAATGTTGCTTTCAGGAAAGCTGGGAGTATGGGATGTACAAGGCACATAGTTAGCCTGACACATTGGGATGCACTTGAGCAATTGTCTATGAGCTGCACAGATGGCCAGAACGTATACAGTATGCTTTACATGTTCTGGATTCATCGCGCTGATTGCATTCTGTTATTCAGAACACTGAACTGTTTGGCCACTGATTAAAGTTGTAGCTACTGCTCAGGCCACGTCATTGGTGTTCAGAAATCCTGGAGAAGTGTTCTGCTTTCGTTGATCTTAAAGGAAGGGTTAAACCAACCTGCCTGCCTTTCCGTTACAGGTGGCGTGGCATGGTTTACACAATAAGAACCTGTGGAATCCATCACTTCAAGTCATAGAGGTGTGGAGGCCAAGTGCTTTTGAATATTCAAAACAAATGTGTATGTATGTTAACCATTGTCATGTGACTCGTTTCAGTTTATTTTACATAATAGGCACTGACATTTTTATACTGGTATCCCTACAGGGAAATGCAAGAAGATAGTCAAAATTATGCCCTAGAGATATGTATCCCTCTCACTGACCACAAGAGTACTGTAAGACAACTCTAGACTCCAAACATCGTTCCCTTAGCTAAATACTGAAAGTGATGATGGTGAATTTTATAAGATAGGAATAAAAAAATCCTTTGCAGTTAAAGTATAAAAGATCTAATTTTGAAAAAAAGAGATACTGAGCAAAGAAAGGGTCCTTTGTTCTCTATTCTCTGTGTAATACAGGAATAAACAGAGAATATTCTACATGTAAGCACATGTGTTTCTCTTTTATGTTGCTCTAAAATTCTTAGAAGTGGCCTCAGTTGGACATGACTTATCTAGGTGAATCACTTCTATACCTGTAGAAGTTTGGGGGTTAATGTCTAAAATAATGAATATTGTTCATCAGTTGACTCGGTAAATTTGTTCCTCATCTATTTATAGACAATAGAGAATAAGGATTAAAGTACGTAATACTGTAATTAAACTTATGTCCTTTTCAAAATCCCAGTGAGAAAAACACTGAAGTCCCTTTTATCTATTGTGATATAATCTTTTATTATATCTGTGCTCCACTTCACAGTTCTTTATTAACTCCCTATACAACTATTTACTGTTCAGAATTACTTCAGGTGCCTTTCTGACTACAGGTATCATGGCTATAATGAAAAAAAAAGTCAAAGGACGTTGCCATTTGTGTAAGGCACTTTAAAGAGATACTGAAGCAACCAACACATCAAACATATTGTTATATAGATATAAATCACTCAAAACAAGCATTTAAATATTCCTAAATTAATAATGAGGCTGACTCCTAAATAAGGAAATTAACGGGGAAAAATTGTCAAAAATTTTTTATTACTTGTGATTGTCCCCATTTTGAGTTATTAGCATTTTAATAATAAACTCGGATTTCAACTACTATTTTTTTTCCTTCTTAAGTCTGAAGAACACCTTTGATATTGAAGACTAGTGATTAAAAGAAGAATGAGGTTTGTCTTAAAGGCAAATTCTTCAACTGCTGCTGTAATTACAAGACTGAAGCCTTGGACATGGTTTTCATAAAGGTCAGAGCAATTCACAGCTTAAGAACACTAGCATTACACTAGTGCCTTATTTGACATCTTCACTTAGGCTTCTTGAAATCAACATGGTTCCAAAAATCACTGGTTGTCTTTCCCGCTCTGATGTACCATGCAGAATGCTTACAAAGGGCAGATTAAAGGACTGACTTAAAAAGCTAAAGATACAATACAAGCAGAGTTTTGTTCTACCTTGTTGAGACAGATTTTGCCTTACCTAGCCTTGACTTAAAATCTGGTCATGTGTTCTAACATGACAATGTGATTCCTATCCTCTGTCCTAGACATCTTATTAAACACTTTACAGTCATCCAGCTGTATTTGAAGAAACAAAAGGATTTGGTGTTTTGAGTGTCTTCTTTTGCTGAATGACTTAACCAGGCTGACTTGATCAAATACATTTTTGACAAGTTAGAGTCATAAAATTCATAGAACCATAGAATCATTCAGGTTGGAAAAGACCTTTGAGATCATCGAGTCCAACCATCAACCCTACTCTACCAAGTACAACCCTAAACAATATCTCCAAACACCTCATCTAAAGGACCTTTAAACACATTAAGAGACGATGACTCAACCACCTCCCTGGGCAGCCTATTCCAATGCCTGATGACCATTTCAGTGAAAAAATGTTTTCTAATATCTAACCTAAACCTGCCCTGGTGCAGCTTGAGTCCGTTCCCTCTTGTTCTATCATTAATTACCTGTAAGAAGAGACCAGTACCTACCTCCCTACAGTGTCCTCTCAAGTAGTTGTAGAGAGCAATAAGGTCTCCCCTCAGCCTCCTTTTCTTAAGACTAAATAGCCCCAGGTCCCTCAGCCGCTCTTCATAAGACTTATTCTCTAGGCCTTTCGCCATCTTTGTTGCCCTTCTCTGCACTCTCTCCAGCACCTCAATGTCTTTCTTGTATTGAGGTGCCCAAAACTGAACACAGTACTCGAGGTGTGGCCTCACCAATGCTGAGCAGACGGGGACAATCACCTCCCTACTACTGCTGGCCACACTATTCCTTCTCCTCTTCTACCCAGCTCCCTGATTAGGGATGATCCAGGGCTGAATTTTCATGGCAGTGCCAGACTTCTGTCTTTTGCCCACATGTAGAGGAACAGTAAGATTATTTTCAACTTTGTTTTCTTTGTATGATATCAAGTATAATTTGAAACCTGCAAAGGTTATTCATTGTATCTAGGATCCAATCCTGCGTGGAGCTGTGCATGCCTTACAAACTGATTACTTCTTTAACTCCTGCTGACGGTGGTACTTAGGGTGTTTAACATCTGATAGGAAACAGTTTTTTACAGATGGGGAAGGAAGGTTGCATATAATATCACATAGGATAATTCTTAATTGCTATCTCTACTTTTCTGTCTTTCCCGAATATACAAAAATCCCTGTGCATAGATAAATCTATTAAAGATGACCTGCTAAGTTTTTGATTTAAAAAATAAAGCTCTGCTGTCCCCCAGTCTCCCCTTTTTACGATCTTTCAACTAAGAGAAAATAATGCACCTGGGATAAGGAATGTCATAATTACCTTTTAAATACAAAATTAATAGATTGAAAACCCAACAGCTCTTTATAAAAGCTCAAGTGAATAACTACATAATTGTCTCAGTTGAAAGCCAGCACTAGGAAAAAGAACATAAAATCGTGTGTTTATACATTTAGAAGACCAAAATTATAAATTTATTTATCTATACTGCAGTATCTTGTGATCTGAACACTGAGAATATGTGAGATGATAAATTCACATAATCTGAGTCCTTTTTGGGAAGTCTTGCTCAAAATCTTAGAAAACAAAGAGTAGGAAAAAAAAATTTATTGGCATCATTAAGCTTTTGATCTGTCCTTGCAATATATTTCTATTCTTTACATGCTGTTCTGTGCTGTAAGTACTATATATGTGTTTAGTATTTGTTACCAAATAAAACGAAGAGATCTTGGAACATAGACCAGGAAACAGATTTTTTTTAATTGGGATGTAGAAGCAAATCTGCACTTATTTATTATATCCCTGGGTTTGTGCATCGGGCATTTATTTCTGAGAATCTTTCAGCTTTAGTGAAAGGCTTAAGAATCATGTCATAGGAGTCTTCAGCTTGGCCTAGACTTGTTTATACCAAAGAGTAGAGGACCTGAACCTGCTTAAGATGAGAAAAAACAGGAGCACAGGTTTTACCACTTGTAGATCAGCATTAAACAGTAGTACTCTTTCTTCTTCTCCTTAGATACATTTATTACGCCTCTTTAATAATTGACAAAGCATCTTCAAGACCTTACTTTAGTGATCTGAACTAGTCAGTCCAGTCAAGTTCAGGTACTGTGTAGCTTGAATGGCTGCATTGAAGCAGGTGATGAAAACTAGCTTGAAGTGTTTTTGCTTACTGTCACATCAACAACTGAACAAATATTTCTCTTACCTCAGATAACTACCAGTAGAAAAGGGAAAACTTTGTTATTTAATCCCCTTGTCTTTATATTCCATATGGCTAACTACATTTTGTCTCTTTGCCAGTGAAACATTAGTCTTTTTCTCTGCCCTCCTTTTTTTTCCTACTGTATACTACATGAGACCAAACTTATCTCCAGCCAAATAAGAAGAGACAATGTTCCAAGATGCTAGACTTTGGGTTGAATCTTCCAGTTTACTTGGCAAGCATATTACATTAGTAGAAGTTTGGGTGACAGTGAGCTGCTGGGTGTGTGTGTGCATGTTTTACGAGGGAGGAAAGGGAGGCGACCAAGTAGCAGGATCCTGGCTTGCTTCCATGGTAAAGTTGGAGGTAATTCCAGTACTGTCCAATCGATTTGCTCAAGGTGTTTGCTGGAAATGGCTGCTGTCTTACCCATATATTGCATAGCGTGAACATTTACTCTGTGTATTTGTCAGAAAGATTATTCTGGGTTTTCACAGTGCAGCATGAGTTCTTTCCTAAAACAACTGTCCTAGGTCTCCAAAGCAGATGGTGCCATTTTATTCAAAGTTTTGTTTGTGGACTCTAGCTAATTTTGGTTTGCAGTAAGTAATAAATATTATTTCAAAACAGATGTTTGAAAAGGGGAGGTAAAAAAAATCTGTTACAAAATGTTATGTCAGTGTAACTAAAATTCTTTGTGCCGGGTAAGTGATCAGATAAAAAATTCAGCAGTATTGTAAGCATAATTTGATCTTCATCCTGGATCCAAAACAATTGAGAGTAATTTCAATTTATGTTCTCATTCTCTCTTTTCCTTTCTTAATGTAATTCAAATAATTCATCCTAAAACCACAAATGGTGAGGTGTCCTGTTTTGAATGTCATGCAAAAGTTTCTGTAGAGGAAATTCCCTAGTTGTTGTGAATGTTTCTAATGGAAGCGACGATTGTTTAAAAGAAGTAAAATTAAGATTGAAGAACCACAACTTGGTTAAGGGTTTGAAAGAAATGAATGTAGAAGAAATAAGATGGCTTAATGTGTCTTGCTTCTTCAGATACCAATTAGAAGTGCACATAAAGTATGTATAACACAGGTATTTGAACCAACTGAAAGTACAGTTCTGCAACAGTTTAAGGTTATTTAAAGTGGTGCTGCTGCAATTGCTTCTTCCCTCCTGTACTTGTTTGTGCATTTCTGACTCCGCTTTGCGGTAGCTGACGCTCTTCTGTCCTTGCTTTTGGTTATTTCAGAGAACTACAGCAGAAGAAAGCTAATCTCTCTGGTGGCAAAAGAACACACTCTGAAAGGCCAGAACGATAAATAGAGTGTTGGGAAGGAGGAAGATCATCGTTGAATAATCTAACGAAATAAATTATGGATTAGTTTTAATTTTAAAACATCTAGGATTAAATAATGACGCATTGTCTTCAGGAAATCTCCACATCCAGAATACATTAAACTTTAACAAGAGAAAATAAACATGATATGGAGAAAAATCCCACACTGGTGGTGTAAAGAAGTCATGCTTTCTTACTGACTTTATTATTTGAAAAGATGAGAAATAGTAATCAAGATTTAGATATTTCCCAGCACTAGAAAACTTGTGGAGGAACTGAAAGTGGGAAGAAGTGTTCTATCATTCAGTTATAGAAATTGTTATTAACTTTAACTTTTCTGTTAGTAATAAAAAAAAAAATTTAAATAGAAACCCAAGGGAAAAACATTTAAAAAAATTCTGCAATATATCCACCACAGAGCCACTTGCATCGATTATTAATTATTGTAACTGTTATTATTTGCCTTCATATAGAGATTCATTTAATTAAAATAAGTCTCCCCAGTTCCATGCATTGATATATATATTTTGTGTGAACAACTTGTACCTTTTTCTTACTAGTCGAAATGTAATACAGCACTGCATATTTAAAGTGATCAGTGAAAACTAGTCATGGAGTTGAATGAAGTTATTCTGGATAGATGCTGATATAATGGATTGCCAATGAACACAACGAGCTTGGAATTCAGCCACTAAAATCCATCTGCAGAGCATTAATTTAGTTCCTAAAGGGGAAACCTGGGAAATCCTACCAAGACAGAGTCAGATGATTCTGTGTGAATGAGGACAACTGACAAATGACTGATTGTGCCGTCCTTGAAAGGAAGGACTTACAGCTATATTATACAGCTTTAAGATAGCAAGAATTAAGATTTTTTCTTGTGAATGAAATTTGAACATTTCTTTAGTTGCAGTTGCGTGCAGGGAACCACTGGAAAGCTCAGATAATTTAGGTGTTTGTAAATAAAAAACTTGCCATTTCTAGCTGTTCTTTTTCTGTCCCTGTTCCTTTGGCTATCTAGGTACCTTCAGGGCTGTGCCACTGCTGACTTCTCCCTGCTGCTGTGCACTAGTCACCTTTAAACGATACCTCAAGCAAGGCTTCAACACCAGCCTCCTGGTAGATTTCCAGCAGGAGTTAGTCAGGATAGTGGCATGTGCGTATTATAGACTAGAGTGGCGCTTGTACAGAGCCCTCATTTCTGTCAAGACTCAGGAAATCGGAAGGGAGTAAGCCATTAATTTAAGGGAAGTCATTCATTTCACTTTCCCAGAATCTCCAGGCATTGTTTCTTTTGTTCTAGATACCTTCACTGGCCTATTTTTTGCATGCCAGAGGGAAGTGTCTATTTTTTAGTTTTAGCTCTTTCCTTTGGTCTCTAAGCTTTAGTATTTTTTTTAGGCTACATCAACAGCCTCAGAAAATGATCCAGTAAGAAACAAAGTCTATCCATGTTGAGCAAATACTTTCTTCAATAGACTTCAGGCAGATCTGTCAAGAACACATGCTTAACCCATTCTGCACAGAGTTTTAGCTACCCAAAACTCATCAGCAGTAATGAAGAGCAGCTAGATACCATGACTTCTGGTCAAAATACATTCTGATACGATGACATCCAGATTCATAGCTGTGGCTTTTGAATATTCCACTTTACTGCCACTGAGACATATGAATCATTAACCATCAAGGCTGATGCAGAGAATAGTGAAAAAAATCTGTAAATTGCACTATTCATAGATTGTCCACATTATCACATGCATTTTGAAAGAGCAACTAGGTTTATTAACAATAAATTCGCTTGAGCTGTTATTAAATACTTCTCTTGGGCACAATACTGATAATGCCATATGTCATTTCTTTGCACCCCACTTCCTTTCAGCGTTTTTAATTTAGGGTGCATGGGTGAAAGCAGAGAAGTCTCATTAATTTAATTAATGGATTGAAAGGCCACGTGACCATGAATTAACATGCATTACTCTATGGAGACGTTATTCTTTTGAGGAAAGAAACATTTCAATGACCTCTAGTCACCTAAGTAAAATGAGCAGAGATAACCAACAACAAGGACTCACTAATTAACAGATTAGGAAATTTAAATACACTTTAAAACGATGCTTAAACTTGAATTTCTTGTAAAGTAGGTACTTTAGGGTATGGAGGTTTGATGAGATCTGTCATTTCATTTCATTTATCCTTTACTATTCACCAATATATTTGCAAAGGAGAAAGATTGCTTTTTAGTTGCATTAGGAGAACAGAAATCAAGATATCTGTAGGATTTTTTTTCCCCTTTTCCTGCTAATAAGATGTGAGATTTGATGAGAGAGTTTTTTGCACTCTAGGTTTCTCATTTAAAAAATTAAGGTGTTCATTCACGAGCTGGTTTATTAAGCACATACTAATGAGGAAGGCTATACATGTGGAAAAAATGAGCACTTTTTAACACATAAACAAGACTTAGAGCCAAAAAGTTGCAATTTTTAAAGAAAGTTCTTGAAGGATTTTCACAAACTCCAAGCCACCTCTTTCTAGAGCACTAGTTGATACCAACGTTTGATCACCTAAAGAATAGCTACTTTTATTTATTTTTTTCTAAAATTTAGATGTTGTAGAAAAATGTGGTTGCAGAAGAAGAGGGTTTTTTTTGTAACAGCTGAATATACCTATTTAAAACCAAGACATTTTTGCAGCTAATCAGCAGTAAGTTATAATAATATTTAGGATGTACAAAGTCCTGAAGCATGAGTTATATATTTGCCTTCTCTTTCTTTGATATTTTAAATAGATAGTTTTAGGAGATTTAGACTGGTTTGTTGTGCATATTTGACATTTGTCATGGATTTTTAGAGAGGTGGATGGATACACTTATCTACATATTTGCATATCAGAGTTTTCTGTGCATCTGGTCACCCATTAAAACATAAGAATATGTCTGAAGTAATATAAGTGCAACAGACATGAGTTTTATATGGATATAATAAATATACCCGGGTCTTGTCCCAGAAACAAAGAGCAGTCCTATGCCTAGTTATACAACAAAAAGAAAGCATCTTTTCAGAAGTGTGTTAAAGCCATTCTTATCAATTTGTCTTATTACTTGAAGTACCTTCAATGTTTGAATCAGCTTTTATCAAAATGCAGGTCTTGATGCAAGTGTGTTGGGGTTTTTTTGTTTACAAAATGCTACCAAAGTCACTTGTGGATCACCCACAGATACATACAACTGAAGTTAAATCTGCATCTGAAAACCACGCAGAAAGCATATTTACAAAAAAAAAATACACTTGCTCTGCTAATAGCAGTGTTTTACATGCAAAGAACTGTTGCACCAGTCGTGCAACATTTTCTGTGTCTTCCCGTTTTTTTCCAAGTACAGTTCAAGGTACTGTATTTTGCCCATAAAACCTTTTAACAGTTGACTCCCAGGTATCTGAGAGACCTGTCTGTCTCTTTCCTTAATATCAGTAGTTCAGATCAGCTGGGACATTTAAACTGACAGCCTCTGTATTTAATTTAAATGTCATGGGGCTGGTGACACAATCTCCTTAGAGCAAAGCCAGAGATTTCTACAATTCACTTCTGTTCTTACGTTAGAGTTAATTTTAGGCGGGCTTCATTCACTAACTATATTCGAATAAAGTAGGTTGCTTAGGAAGATTTCTAATGGACTGGGGAATTGTTTTGTGTCATTTTCCTTCTTCACTGTCAATCTATATTGTTATGAGACAAGCCTTCAAGAAGTTTTGCTGTATTTGTGCCTACACTTTTTTCCTCCTCTATTGGGAAAAAAGCAACTATACTGGGAACTTGCCAAGACAGCAAGAATGGCCTCCTGGGTGGGTACACAGAGAGTTTATTTTTGAGACCTTTGCTGAATGGAAAAGAGTAGCAAAAAGTATTTTGTAATTTTAAATGTATAGAATAACTCAAAATATTCTCTGTAGTAGGCACAGAGTATGCCTCACAAAAATGAACCCGTCACTTCTATTTTGATCAGACTTCCTTATCTATAATACATTTTATCCTCTCTTGTACCTTCCATTAGACTTTAGAATATAGAAAGCTCACCAGCATGTGAAATGTTCTTCATGATACCCTCTGAGCTATTTTAGTCATACTATTTGACTTTCAGCTAAAATACTAGAAGCAGACATGTTACAAAGGATTTTAGAAATTCTCTGTGCAGTCCACCTCTTACCACTGTCTGCAGGATGTCTGTTGGGTTGTCAATGCCCAAATCCCGTTAAAGTAAAAGAGGATGATGTGGTCAAAACCTCACACTTTACCCAACTTTATTTCTGACCTGCAGTTTAGGTCATGGCTATATGCTTTATGTGTAAGTCATTAAAACAAACAGCATTTATCTTCTCTATCCACTTGTGTAAGTTGACTTAATTCCACTTGGTGTTATTTAATATAATGAATCCTTAGATGAGCTCTGATTTTTATTGCTAAATAAGGCCAAATTTATTAATTCCTCATAAGTCATTTCCTCTCTACACTTAAACAGACTTTGACACTGTAACTGCTTAACAGTTAAATGGGAACAAATTTGGGTTGGGCCAAAACTGACGTTTATAAATCTGTCTGAAGATCTAGCAAGCCATTGGAGACACATAATATCAACAAATGCTTCAAAAACTTCAACTACTAACTCATTTTCCTGATTTATTTTTTTAATTAATTTTTGGTTGCTTTTGGCATAATTCATTCTGTCTTTTCATTTTAACCATTACATTGATTACCTACTTTATAAACATACACCTGTCTTTGGTCTCTCAGAGAAGATTAGAAATTCCTGCTGATTCACAAAAGGAGTAGAATTCCTTCAGAGCTCCTTTCAAGTTAAATTGGATCTTCCCTCTTAAGTATCTTCTGCTCTCCAATAATTAGTTTTCTCTCCTATTTTCCCAGCTATTCTGGTATGGTTTGGTGGGCAACACAAGAGGTTGAAACAGGGAAGGAAACAATTTTTACTGTGCTGGTGGCATGGTCTAAAAATATGGAAACTAAAATCAGGAAGGTAGAGGTGTTATGTAAAAAATAAATCTACATATCTGTATGTATACATACGTATGTGTATATGTGATCCTCTCAAAAAAATCTGGATAGTATGTTTTCTAACATTTCAGAAAAAAAATGTATATAATCTATATAAAAACCACACGTTTATTTTACATGATAATTTTATAATGAATAATATATAATATATGACGTATAAACTTCTGTTGTTAAAAGATACACATATATAACCTGATGACTACATTTTAAATCACAAATCAATTTGACAATGGAAAAAATTGATTTGTTTTGTTAAATATCCTGTGTAACAAAAAGTTACAGTGTTTTTGATCACAGGGCAAATTGTAGTGAAATTGTGCCACAATAATGCATATGGGCTTCAAATACAGTTACGTGAATATCTGCATGTATTTTTTCTCTGAAATGCAGTAGAAGGTTTACCAGAAAGTTCTAACACAGTCACAGTACTCTAGTGGTTAAATAGCTTTTTCTAATTTCCTGTTTAAATATATGTTATGCATAGTCATCAGTTTTCCTTATGTTCTTCAGCCAAAGTAAATCTTATCTGAAGTGTTTACTTCTTTTGCATCCCAAAACATCTATAGACAGCAAATATACTTCATCTGTTTTTCTTAGTCTAGATAAACTAAATTATTTTAGTCTGTTTAAAGATACTCCTCATTCAGACATCCAGTCTTCTGGATCATCCAAGTTGTCTTTTTCTGTACCTATACTGTCTAAAGGTATTTGTCTATAGCACAAGCAACTACCAGTGTATTACCACAGCTGCAAAGTGCATATAAACACTATGTACAGCACTAGGACTTTCACCCAAAGTGATAACATCTCCTTCTGCAGCCAATGGAGAGAAATGATCCGAATAAGTTCTAAATCAATCAGAGCTGCCTGACTCTCTACTGTGACAACAGAGGGATCTTAGAGCAAATACAGTGCTAAATTAGGCACATTTGTTAGTTTTATAAAGTTAGAAAATTCAGGAGATTAGTACTTATGATTTGGGTGCTGAAAACTGACTCTCGCAAGCCTAACGAGGCAAGGTTCTCTAAATTCAGTTTTTAGTGAGGTGGCAGGTGGCAGAAAGCTCCTATGACAGGCTGCAAATTGCATCTTAGATGAAAAAAAATGCCAGAAAATCCACTGTACTTCGTTTAAGGTTAATTTTTTTGTTTCCCACCCAGCCCTATGTTTGTTTGATTTGAAAGAAAAAAAAATGCTACATGTGACATTTTAAATTTGTTGTTATTCTGAACAGTAAGGCAGGCTAAGAAATTTCTCAAAACGGAGGAAAAAGCATCACTAATGAATAATGCAAAGTCTAACTAACATGTTTCTGTGCTGGAATAATATTTTTATTTTCTCTGAAGGGTTTCAACTGTCCTTTGAAAGTGATGCTATAACAAGCATAGTGCTAGAAGTTACAGTTCCCAGAATAACACCTTTGCTTTTCATTTATTGTCTAAACTACAACAAAGTTTCTAAGCTGTTTTCTTCTTAGACTCCATTCTAATACAAATTATTATATTCTAATTAACCATATTTTCCATGAAATGTGAGAAGAAAAAGTCTGGTATTTCAGTAGTTTCCTTGAGATTAGAATAAAGACTGCAGGATTCGTACCAAATAAATTCTGATATTCTATAGTTTATAATAGTGTAAGTCAACTTGCAAATAAATTATTTTGTAAACCTCCAAAGCAGTTCCAGCCCTAAATCATTAAACTTACTGTCATGAAGTACATTTCATTCATCATAGTTCATAAAACAAGAAGATAGCAGACCTAAGCTAGCTCAGCAACATTCTGATGACAATCACTAATGGGTTGACTCTAGCTCAGAAAGGGGTTGACTCCTAGAAGATAAATGAGTCTCCAGAAAGAAAAAAATGAGCATCAGTGACACTCCCTAAACCAATATGATTGTCTGACCTATGGAACACAACAGGCATATTCTTCAAGAACATTGCTGTCCACTGCTACCTCTCAGAGTAGAAAACTTTAGAGAATAATAATGAAGTATATTTCAGAACACAATTCTTTACTCTGCCAGTGGGATTCATTAGCAGCGACAGGGAAATCAGATAACTGAAATAGGTTTAAAACTGTGAAAACAGAGTAAAGCTGTCATTGAACCTCAAGGTTGTCTGAACTTGCTGACGATAGGTATTCTACAAGAACGCTAATCTGATGTTTCCAAGTGTCTACTGCTACGCCTGTTCTTAGTATCCTGGGGGAAAAAAAAAAAATAAAAGAGAAAGAGTACAACTTCGTGTTTAGTAAAATTGACAACACAGTCTGGTTAACATACATTCAGCGTCGTAAAAACTTTAGGCCATCTGAAGCAGTTACCACCCAAGCTGCTTACTCACACACACACACTAAGTGACTGTTGCCCTTGTGGCAGGGACAACAAAACTGCAGATGAAAATGTAATCTCACAGCAGCCTGTGTAAACTTGCATCAGGTTTTGTCCTTGCTATAGGATCTCCTACTTCACGGAGAGAAGAGAAACCATCATACCTTAGCGTGACCACTTCTCATGTCCCAGTTTACTCTGGTGTCAACAAATGTAGAACACTCAAAGTGTCACACTTTCTGGGATACAAGTAATTATAACTATTTCACTCAAGAGAAATAGGCACAACAGGCACATACCTACATATTCAATACGGAAACACTGACCTCAAGTTGCTTTTCCAAGGTTATGTACAAAATCTATGGCAGAATCTGGGACAGAACAAAGGATTGAAATCATGCCTCATTTTAAAACAGTGGCAAAGATCAATCATCTTAAATAGGATTAGTATTGGTATTTCATAATAGGTCTCCTACAGTTCAGGCCTGGGCCTTGGTTTTAGACTGTATATGGCATAATATATAAAATCATTACAGAAAAAGGAAAAGGCAGTGTACCAGACATAAAATGAAATTATCAGTCTGGAAGTTCTTCCAAAGCCAATGTGGAAATGCCAAGGTTGTCAAAACCCGCTGATGGGGTATTAAGAAATCTTTCATCTGTATTTCCATGCTAGCATTACTGAGTGTCTCCTAAGCATCTAAGGAAAACATAAACACATGCACTATAATTTCACATTCCATAAGAGTGACAAAGTGTACCTACTGCATTAAATTAACTGTGAAAGCATGTGTTTGGACAGTTTCTAGATGTTACCAAGTACTAGCTTGAATGTCAGTATCTTAGAAATCATTATTTACACCCTATGCTAAATTATCATCTAATGCCAAGAAAAAAAAAAATAAATTGGACTATATGAATTATTCATCATCTCCAATTCAATATGAACACCCTTCTAGTTGAGCGTTAATCACTTTTGAATAGTATCGGAGAAGGTGAACACTTTTCTGATAATAGAATGCTAGAAACTATGACCTGACATTTATAAAATACAGATCACAAAGAATCAAGAGGATATACTTCAGGAGAAGAAACAAATGTACAACTAGAGATAGACTTTGTTAATAGGGTCATATAAATATTTGCATACTGTATTTCAGATCAAATCCATTCATAAGGGATTAAGACTCTCAAAAACAATTTTAGAAATCTCTTAATATACAATGTATCTCCACTCTTCCAAGAATTTTTTCAGTTGTGTCTTTAGGGTTGATGTACATAGCCTGTTTTGCATGTTCCCTTTAGAAGATTAATATGTTCCTTCTGTGAATATTCCTAGAGAAATTGCTACTGCTCTGGTTTGGTGGCATTTTTCTTGTACTTTGCTGAGGATGCGTATGCTGAGGGAGAAAAATGGTGAAGTGGGCTGCCGCTCTTTGTATTTGTGCATTGTTACAGTAGCTACATTTCCTAAAGTTAAATGTTTAATTTCACGTAATGAAGGCGAAAATTGAGTAAAACGTTATTGTCGCATGACTACTTTATAAATGTTCACATTTTGTACTGCACACTTTGCAAGCTCCTTTGCCAATTCGGATAGATTCATGTGCCATGGATCTCACTTTCCAGACTGATAATGGAATAGTAAGTGTTGGCATGGGAGGAAAAGTAAAAAAAAACCATCCACAACTCAAAAAAAGAGAGAAGGTAAGTAACTGCTGTCAAAATCCAATTACTAAATGAGAAATGGAATTTAAAAATCCCATAGTGACCTGATGACCTGATGACCTAACAAGCCTATGGTGACCTGATGACCTTAAGGCTATCAAAAGTAAGGTTATGTAACTTGCTTTCTTAAACATATTTTAATATATTTAGTCTATTTTTATTTTAGCTTGTATTTGAAATTAATATCAATTATATTACTATCAATTATATAAGCTATTATTATATAGGAAAAACATTAGATGTCCTTAATTGACCATAGTAAATACTTTTCCACAGAAGCTACTTTATGTACTGTTTAGAATGTGACTAGCCTCCAGCTGACTTTCAAGTTTTCCAGCTGGGAGATAGAACTACAGAGAAATGGAAGGATACAGCAACAGCCATATGAAGTATGGCAAGAATCTTTAGTCCAGGAGAAAGTAAAAATGTCCCCCTACCACTTGTGTTCTTTCTGTGTCATGCTATGCATTAGTCAAGTTCTGAAGTTTTCAACATTTTTCATGCTAGTTACTACCCTTTTAATTCTCTATAAGTTTATTACAAAGTTGATTATAAGTATTAGTGTGATAGAGTTCTTCCATTGCATCTCCAGATACCGTGTCCAGCACATGATCACTGCTTAGTATTAAGTAATGAAACTTTGTTGTGAAAGTTACATTTAAAATATCTTCACATATGGTAGAAGTAAGCAAGAAACCAAGATGTCGCTTAAGTCACCACTTTCCACAAAAAGATCAACAATCAGCTATTCCCAACATCTAATTTTCCGGCAGAAAAATCTGGAGATATGGGAGAGGTATATGCAAAGTAATTATTTTTTCTCTCTCTTCTTCCCCTGCCACTTAAAGCATTGACCCAAATCTCTGGTGCCTTCAGCTTCCTCATGGATGCATGCACCTGTACTGCTAAGTAAAAGGCAGTCAGGGAATGAACTTGAGCACTGGATGCTTGATAGTACTTGCCACTTAACTCTTAGCTCCCTCTCTACATTTATTTTTGACCTTGCTCTTGGAAGAAAAATTTGTTATAGAAGAAAACAGGTCTAAGCAGTGTAGATAGAAGATAGTAATACAGATGGGTCAAGCGTGTTGCACTTGAGTCCAAGCCCCAGGATTGATGGCTGACCCCTTTTTTACTTAGTGGACCAGACATAATCATCCTCCCTACCTAGATTTCAAGCTTCAGTACCAGCTTGAAAACAGCACTTCGAAGGCTGGATGATCTTAGTCACCTATTCATCTTACGGAGACAAATATCTGCAGAGGGCACTATATTTACTTACTGAGGAATCTTACCTGAAGATAGATCTGTGGTTAAAAGATGTCTGTCTCTAATTTATTGTCTCAAACAAGATGGGGCAAATTTAGTTCCTAAAACAAGATGGAACAGCCATAAATACATAGAGTTATACCAAAATTTAGCAGTAGTGCTAGTGCTTCAACGAAGGTCAGTTTGTAAAGGGGAGAAGAAAGGAGTCAAACTGGCTAGCTCTTTAAAATAATAAAATTTAAATAAATAAATAAATAAATAAATAGTTCAAAATTATGATGGTGAAGATTCACTTGCTTCTACTTTATCATAATTTTTCCATTGTCTGCTTAATGGAATTGTAGTTTGTGAAAATCTTCCTGAAATATTTTTGTGTCATTCGGATGATAACCAGGTGCTGCATGATGTGTACTGGCAAGTTACTGGATCTGTTTTAGGTAATTGTCTGAGACAAGGGTTATGCGGCATACACTAACAGCATATCTACTATGGTTTATAGCTATACAGATAAGTATTTATCTACAACTGAATTCTGGTACACTCTGAAACTTGAACAGTGTGTCAGTAAAAATTCTATGTTAAAAGAAAAGTGCCAGAAAATACATTAATGAGTAAATTTATAGGTATTTTTCGCTTTAAAAGGTCACGGGTTTAAAACAGTAGGCATATATGAAACAAAAATATTATGGCGTTTCAAGTATATCCTGAAAATTGAAACATGTATACACTGATCTTTACACGACAACACGACAATTCTGTTTGTCCTGGTAGAATTTCTGTACAAAAGGGTAATAAAAACATTCAGTTAGGTAGGAATCTGGAAGTTCCAGAGCTGTAGGAACTGTCTGCAATATCCTGCACCTACTATTATACAAGAGTGATTCAGAATGGTATAGAGTATCTTCTTATACAATATAGAAAAAAATTAATTGTATCTTCACAATGTTTACTTTCTTTATGGTAGGCAGCTTATTGATAAATGTACACAGAAGCTTGACAAAGCTGTCCATATGTAAGCATCTGGTATTATCTGAAATGCTCTAGAGAAGATGAGACAGCTGCGTAAGTTTATAAGCTGTGACGCAGGATCTGTAGGGGAACCTAACACCACAAGAGGACCATCTAGGGCCAGGCAGGGCCAAGCAGGCTATCACTGGGAATCTCACTTTTAATTGTCACCTCTACATGAGCACCTGAATTGAGCCCAGGGTTATGCCATTAAATAACAAAACATCAATGAAAAGCAAAACTTAGCAGTGTGCAGTTTAGTTTCCTGAGTACAGGTGTGATACATTTTTAGGTATTGAGAATTGTTCTTCCTAGCTTCCATCTCTAGAAAACCATAGATTTCCTGTAGTTCCCAACTCAGGTCAGTAGTAGATATCTATACAGCCTCCTCAGATGTCCTAAGTCAGTAGGCATATATGCCAGCACAACTGAATACAAACCCTAAAAACCTGTAGTCATAGCATGGCTTGATGCCAAACAAACTGATGGCTTTTACTTCCACTCCCTCTTTTTTTCCAGGTGGTCAATTACTTACCTCTATCTATGAGCATTCTTTTCTGAACTGAGACATCTCTCCAAGACGAACTGGAAGTGATACATAAATATCCCAACGACTACAAAGGTTTAAAATCTTCCTGTGATTCAAGAAAAAAAAATAATTGTATCAAAGACAACCAAAATTAGAAAAGTGAAAAAAAAAAAAGAGCCAGAATTATAAGGGGTTTTCTATTTCATTATCCAAAGGAGTTTTCATATGCTGACCAAAAAAAAAAAAAAAAAAAAGACACAGAGATGTATGTTTCCCATATCAAATAGTGCTTATTATTCTGTTCTTGAGGCTGCCCCAGCAACCCGTGACCTGTGTGAGAACCTGTGCTGACAAGCTCCACAGGTATCCAAGCTTAATGTAGCTCTGGAGTGCTTTTAATAGATAAGCATACTCTATCTGCTCTGGCAAAGAAAAATAAGGCAGGTGATCAGACAACCATCTTCCCTAACCTGAGTGGAATACTTAACATAAGTCAAGGGTAAAGAAAACAATCTTCCCAGAACAATGCCTTGAATTGCCATTGAAAGAAGATCATCTGTGTTTATACACACACATATATATGTATGCATGCATTCGTAGGAATAGGAATACAAAATTAGAGATTACTCCTTTGTTTGCTTAAATATATCGTGTGACAAAGCAGAAGTCCTTTCTATATAATAGTCTAGATATTATATCTAATAAAATGGCTAGAAAATTTCATATAAAACCAGAAAAATGTAATGACAAAAATGTGTTGACCCATGAGAAAATGAAGTTTTCCTTAGTCATTCTAGTTGTCTGAAAATAAAAATTCTAATGCTACTGCATAAGATAGCATACCAAAAAAACCTTGTAATATTTTATTTTTTATCACATTTTCCCTTTTATTGAATTTTATTCCTTTTTTATTGACAACAGCAGTCTATCGTAAGATCACTCTGGTGTAATACTGTGTATTGCAATTCCATGATACTGAATTGTTTTTTTTCTTTCTGTTGATTTATACACAGATACATCTGAAAACAGAGTACAGCAGATTTTTTCTTATTTTTTTTTAACATTTATTATTATTATTATAAGATTTTAGACCTAAGTTCTGAAGAGTTACTTGTTCGTCTTTAGAATTTGCCATGTACATTTCAAGCAAGTGTCTATAGGGAATAAAGTCTACTATTATGAATTTAAAAGACCAGAAAACAGCTTTTTAGCTTATTGGTTACAGAAGCTTTAATCACTTTTGAAGTACAAGACGTCCTGTGAATTAGAAAAATGATCTCCTTGGACCAATGGAGTTGGAGTAAGCTGATAAAAAGAGAGGGACGAGAAGTTGTTTGGGTGTTCTCATCCTCTCTGAACTGTCATCTCACATGACATGATCCATATCTTGGTAACGTCGGTGTGAATGTAAGATGAATAATTCTGTGGAAGTGGATACTGGCACCCAGTCAAGTTTTTGAAGTGTTACTGAAGGAAAATTGTATTGCAAGAAAAAAATTAACTATTGGCAGAGAAAGAAGGCATCCAGGAAAGAAGAATTAAGTCAGAGTCCTACTGAAATAGACCTAATGATATAGGGGAAGACTGCCCAAACATTCAGCATTCCTGATCCAAAAAGTCTAAAAATCATGAGATTTGAGAACTAGCAAAAGGCTCTAATTCTTCTTTGTGAGGTGGGGCCTACTTAGGTCTTCAATGCTGTAAAGATTATGCATTAGACATGTTTTCTCTTTAATGAAATCTGAAATATTTACATAATCATGTCTTTCAAGAGCTAGATATTTATGTAAAACATTAGCTATTAAGTGATTTACAACAGCAGCGTGAGAGCTGACAACGCTGTCTGTGCAAGTTTGTTAAAAACAAGGGATAAAGGAGAATTCTATGCTATGGTTGCTTTGCTGCTGTAATATGAAAATCAAGTGGTATAGAATAGGGTTCGCATTTAAACTCGTCATCACTCACGCTTGTTTACTACCACTTAGTAAACTAACATGGTAAAACAATGTATGCTGTCACAATCAGAGAAGTAAGAAGAGCGCTTTGTTAAAAAAAATTAAGGGTTTTTTTTTAATTTAAATATTACTTTTCTCTCTGGCATTTCCTCTTATGATCCACCTAATATTTTAGACTTCTTTTTAGTGCTACATTCAGTGAAACATATTCTGAGATGATAAAACAAGAGGATAAATATTGATAAGTAAAAGCAAGTCTGAAGACTGCATCTGTGAAGAGCAAAAGATGTGTTTAATGTAATGTTCTTTAGCTATCTCATTGAAGCAATGATAAAATTCACACTGCTGAAATCAGACAGAGCTTTGCCATTCTTTTCCATGATGACAGCATTTCACTTACAGATTCAAAACCCACTGTATTTCAGACAGAGTGTGTTGGCTTAATTTTTCCCTTTACTCTCTGTTTCATCTGCTAAAGCCTGCTATTCTCATAACAGGAGGTGACCCTGATCTTGAACTACTAAAGTTTCCAGTCCAATGTATAACATACATTAGTGGTCATAAATTCATATTATCCTTGTATACATTTAGTTTTTTGAAAGATAACATAGAATCATATTGTAGAGTGGCTTAGGTTGGAAAGGACTTTGAAGATCATCTAGTTCCAACCCCCCTGCTATGGGCAGGGACACCTTCCACTAGACCAGGTTGCTTAAAGTCCCATCCAGCCTGGCCTTGAACACTTCCAGGGAGGTGGCATCCACAGCTTCTCTGGGCATCCTCTTCCAGCGTCTCACCACCCTCATAGTGAAGAACTTCTTCATAATATCTAATCTAAATCTTCCCTCTTTCAGTTTGAAACCATCACCCCTCGTCCTATCACTACACTCCCTGATCAAGAGTCCCTCCCCACCTCTCCTGCAGGTCCCCTTTAAGTACTGGAAGGCCACTATAAGGTCTCCCCAGAGCCGTTTCTTCTCCAGGCTGAACAACCCCAACTCTCAGCCTGTCCTCATAAGGGACAGACCCCTGATCATCTTCGTGGCCCTCCTCTGGGCTTGCTCCAACAGCTCCATGTCTTGTGCTGAGGGATCCAGAGGTGGACGCGGTACTCCAGGTGACGTCTCACCAGAGCAAAGTAGAGGGCAAGAATCACCTCCCTCGTCCTGCTGGCCACACTTCCTTTGATGCAGCCCAGGCTTTCTGGGCTGCGAGTGCACATCACTGGCTCGTATTCAGATTTTCATCTACCAGCACCCCCAAGTCATTCTTTGCAGGGCTGCCCTCAATCCACTCATCCCCCAGCCTGCATTTGTGCTTGGGATTGCCCTGACCCAGGTGCAGGACCTTGCACTTGGCCCCATTGAACTTCATGAGGTTTTCATGGGCTCACCTCTCCAGCCTGTCAAGAACTGTATTTCTAAAGACATTCTAGCACAGTACAAATTCCACACTTTATGAGACGGAGACGTGGGAGGGCTAGAATAGGTTGCTGCAAAAATAAGATGCAGTATAAACCAGGAATAAATATTACCAAAATATTAAAGTAATTATTTTTTTTTAAATCAGAGAATACTTTTTCTCATTTTCTTTACCAGCATAACTTCTGGTTCCTTTTTCAGAGACAAAAAGAAAAGAAAAAGGAAAAAACAGAAAAGGAGAATAGGAATCTAGGAGGAAAAAAGAAAAAAAGACAAAAAAAAAAAAAAGAACTGTAAATATTCAAAATAAATAGATAAGTAAAGAAATAATCCAAACTTTGAAGAAATTAAATTTTAAAAGGGAAAAAGAAAAACAAAAACCACAAGCAATTTCTCTTACTTGTCTTAAGATATAACTCTGAGGTTCATGTAGACACTCAGATACCACTCTACACTCCATCAAAATGTGCTGGTACACAATTTGTTATACACTAAAATCCAACAGTAAAAATATTCTCATTGTGGTTTTCTTTCCATGACATATATTTCAAGCATAAGATGCAGAAATGAGCTCTTGAAATGTTTCAGGGTTTTTACTGATAGAAAGTTTGTAGGATATTTACCCAGAGTATATACACTCTGTTTCAAACACTGTGCGACCACTCTCCTGCAAAACAGCAGAGTACCAACTGGATTTGTTACCAGACCTTACTTCCAGTGACAAGTGAGTAAGAAGACATAACAACTCCTTGAAAGTCTCAGCAAAGAACAATGATTACAAGAGCTCATTTGCTTACAAGCACAACGTCTGCAGGAATGATGAAAGTTTCTGTGGTTTGTTGTAAGGGGAGGGAAAGGTGCCTTCAGTTTGCTCCACGAGAGCTTTATTCAGCCAGCTTATTTCCACAGCATGTGTTAGCAGGCTCTCTATCTCCCTGCCTAGAGTATGGTTAGTTTTAAGCTCTTCCTTGTTACCTATCTTTTCCTATAACAGTTTAATCTTAGGTCATCCAGAGGTCAAAATAATGTATATGTTCCTGAGATAAAGCTATAAGCCATATGGATGAAACAATATGCTAGTTCATGATTATGGAAAAGCACAGTCTTATTTTCTTCCTCTTATTCCTTCTTTCAGCTTTAATGAGGGTGAGTGAGCTAGATTGGAAAGAGCTACATTTTATGCTTCTCCTTGGGGAAATAAGTGGAAAAAGTGAGATTTTATACATGAACAAAGAGATTCATCTAAAATCAACTAAGCAAATTTTTTCCCTGACTTACATGGCAGTCAAATATTACAGTTTAAGTGTGATTTCTTAGTGTTTTTATAGAATGTGATCTTAAGGATTTAAGATTCTCAGTGTAAAAAATGTGTGTAGTTATTAGCAAACCCCATAGTATATGAAAAACAAAAAGAAAATGGTATGATTTTGTTTGATCATTCTGTAAACTACACGTAAACAAAGAGTAAATACCATTTTATTTCCATAAACATTTCCATTTACAGTTATTGATGTAATCTGTCGGGAAGAACTGATCCAGAATTTAGGTCTTCTTTTGATATGTCCTTAATAGTCAGGCAACTTTATTCTGACACGATGTAAAAAAGAATCTGGCTGTCACTACTGTCTTTCAACTACATTGTATAGAATCTTCAAATTCTTTTTTGAAGTTCTTTCACTTCTGGGCCATACTTGAACATATATTGTCATTCATCTTGCTGATATTAGTGTCCTTTTTGATAAAATACAATGCATCCTGCTTTGGACAGTGAAAGCAATATAAACCAAATTTTGCCACCATTGTCCACTGACATTTGAAATTACACATTCCAAGTGTTAGCCCATTATGTTTAGAAACATAATTTTTTTTTTTTTTTAATTCTCCAAAGGAACTGTCTAGAAACTGGAGAGATCACATGCACTGCTCAATTAATTCATTCTTAACCATAATAGCAACTTTTAATTTCTTGTCAATAAACGCCTTGGAAACAATCAAGCCACTTGGAATAAATGATTGATTGACCTCTGCTATCAGAGGAAGAAAAATGTATCAACACAAAGATATCATTTATACCTGAGGAAGTATCTGAACTGTAGACTGTTTAAAGCTGGGAAAATAGCCTGAAAAGTATCACACTTTCCATATTTTTCCCTAAACATCATCTACAAACCATTATTAGATGAAAGGTCCCACACGACATGAACTTTTGTCTGACCACTTCACTCATGTTCTTTGCTGTGTGATTTCTTCTGTTTTCAAGCTTCTGTTCCATTATTATTTAATTATTAATGTAGTATCAGGGGAGGGCGAGGGGATGGTGTGAAAATTAGAGCCAGTCTAGGAAGAGTAAATTCAGGTTTTCTGTGGTATGATGAAAGACTAAGAAATACAAACTTAAATGGCACATACTAAAATGTACACCGAACAACAAAGGTGTCAAAGCAGCTGACCACACACAGGAATCTGGTGCTATTTGACATTCCTTAAGTCATCCAGGACTTCACAAGGGGCTGGCAGATATGATATAGGAGGTCTGTATCCTTCTGGACGTGCAGCCCAGGGTCAAGGAGGATAGCCTAGGGTAGCCCAAACAGCACTAGGCATCTTTGGTTACGCAGTGCAACTGGGCCTGAAGTAGCTTCATGTTGGTACGGCACGTCCTTTTGCTCCTTTATCATAATGAACTTGGGAGATTTGCTCTGCAATCTGCCACTAAGTAGTTTCTACCTGAACCAGGTCTTGCAAGCTTGAAAGTTTTTCTCGTTTGATTTTTTTTAGCTTCACTAATTTCCTATTACTCTTTCTTACGACTTCACCTCACTTGTATCCTTTTATTATCATGTCCATAGGTTATTTCAACAAGACTACTGCATGTTGCTTTTTTATTCTCCATGGCAAGTGCAACACTCTGCAGTCCTGAAAACAGATTCATTTTTGTCTCTAGGCATTTCAAAGAAGGACCATCTTTGCTGGAGTTGCGTATTTGTGTTAGAGAAGACAACACTGATCATGGAATCAATACTGAATTTTACTGACTATTTGTGTATCTGTTAAAAGATGAGAACTGACATTATTATGCTGCAAAAGCTAAACACAGTTTTAGAGACTTTTGACAGCTTCAGATATTTCTGTACTAAGACTCTTGCAATGCATGTATTTTTACAGAGAACTTTAGCATATTGTGTAAATGTTTTGTATAGCTAACTTTATTCCCCTTAAAAGTGAATTCCATTACAAAACTTATATGCAGAATTCTGTACTGCTTTTAACTTTCATTTTAAATTTCCCCTTGGTTCCCTTTACTACTTTATTGGTTTATTGTCTTTTCACTTAGCTCAAACCGCCATGAGCTTTACTACAGACAGCATCTTTTAGTAACAGTGTTGTTTTCAGTTTTGCTTGAATAAAAGGTGGCATTAATGTTCTATTGAAAGAAAAAAGGCCAGAGGATAAAAGGAGGTTTTGTTTGTGTGTTTGCTTTGTTTACATTTTCCAGAGACCATTCTCGGGTTCAAAATACAGAACACAGTGGTAGAGACTGCCCTAACACTATGTGGTGCATTATGAAAACCTTTTATCAAACCGAGAAATAAAGGCAGGAGATTGTGTCGCAGTGTAATAGACATAAAACAGTCAGCCACCTCACTGTGATTGAGAGAGTACTGTTTATAATATCAAGTTCTTCCAGGTCTGTGTGCCATGCTCTCTGCTGGAACACCTCGAGCACTGAGAAGGAGAATTCATCCTGCAGAGAAGCCTGACACACTTTTGTGACTCTCCTATGGACTAAGGAAAAATACATCATGAGACAATTCCCGTTTCCTTTTACCTCCTTTTATAGAATCTTCTTTTCTTTCAGCAAAGAAGCAACGAGTTTTGTGCTAAGACACAATCATTTGAAATATCTTTTGCACAACCAAACAGAGTGGGATCACATAATCATGTTTACTCACCCTCTACTGCTTATGTATGGGTAAGGTCAGTGATGAGCCAGACTTGGCCATAGCTCTGTTTAAATTCTGTTTTCTAATGCCAGCTTACTTAATTCTTGGTTGAAATACAAGCCAAAATTCTGTCTTTTCAGGGCTTATCAGAAACACTACACAAAGTTAACCTCCAGGGCTATTCTCCATAAAACTCTGATAAGTATGTTTTAAAGGTTCACGGTCAGCTAGAGTATGACAGTTAGAGAAAAACAGATGTTTCTCAACAAATCAATGTTCACTGTAAATCAATAACATTGAAAATACTAAAAAAGACTAGTATATGGAATTCACTAGCTGTGCTTTAAAAGGAGGTACAAACCTCTTTGAGAAAGGATTAGACACAAAGTTTATTGGTATTTTTATTTATACCTCACCTGTTTTTATTGGTTGAGTATAGTGCACCACTGCGTGCTGTCAAATGTTTAAAGAGGGAATAGCTGTATACATTTATATCCTGATCAAAAATCTACCCTTCTTTTGATGCAATATTTTCTAAAAATTCTACTTTCCAACTATCAGTATTCTGAGAAAAAGGGATATCTTTTGTTTTCAAATCTTTTTAAAAGCTTTGCTAGAGAATCTAAAAAGACACAGATATATGCCATCTACTCCGTCAGTCATCTTTAAACAGCAGCAAGTTCATCATCTGAGTTGTAGTGCCTTTTTGACAAAGAATGTCTGATCTTTTTTTTCTTTTTTACATCAATAATGTCCTACCTTTCTCTTTCTAGGTTTGAATTAATAATTATCTGATAATTCAGGAGCTTCATGAACCACTGGAATATCTGCCAGTTTGTGGGAACACTAGTTCGTTGACTAGGAGTTTTCTATTTTATTAATTTAAGTAATCTTTGTCACAAGATTATCCTTTCTTCTTCAGTTATTGCAAGTTTTGTTATGAATGTGCCATTCTGTTTTATCTAGACATTATTACCTGAGAGCTTTGCAAGCAACTCAACTGTAAAATTTCTCTTGAGACAAAGTTTGGCTTGCGAAGACTGTATCGGCATAGGGGGTTGTATTCAAATTAAAACATAGCAGTAGCTTTGATTTCTAATGACTAATGACAAACTAAAAAGCTAAATAGAGAACAATGGGAACATACAGGAACTGTTAACCTGACAGAATAGATTAGGTTCTCACAAACCTTGAGAATGAAAACAACCCTCATTAAAGAATCCTTCTGATGTTAGAGACATTTTTTCATGAGTGTTAGATATTTATTTTAATGAAAGGTGAGATTGACATGATTATGGAATCTATAGCATTAAGGAGATAGCAAATATCAGCCCCTTGATATTTGGACATAACTTTGCTATCCCTAGGAGAGGGTTTGTATGTTATCATGTTCCTCATCCTACCTTAAGGTGTACTAACTTGCTCATTTCAGAGTGAAGGTACTTGTGAAATATCAGGCGCAAAGGATAAAAGTTTATGTACCTCCCTGGGCTTTATTTTTTTTGGTCATGAATCTGTAATGTTGCCCAAACAGTTGTAACATTGTAGAAGAGTAGAGATAAAGGATTAACTAGATACAGTACTACTTTCCTCTAATAATTTTTAGTGTTGAAGCTATAATGATTTTCTTCTTAATGTTTAAGTAGTAAGTCCCTTTTTTTTTCTGTGATATGATATGAACATTTTTCTGCATCATCTGTTTGACACAGTATTCTTGTGTTATAGTCTGCTAAGTGTTTGCAGTTTGCTACTGCCATATCAGTACAGGAGATTCAGTTACAGAAATATTGCATGCATAGTTGAACTAAAGAGTGTGTTAAGTATAGAATATCTGACTCAGTTTTATATTGTAACATTTAAAAAACTAAAAAAAAAAAAAAGTCAGACCTTTTCCTATTACATGGGCATTATCAATGATGTATAAACAAAGAATTTGGTGCATAAAAAAGTTTATAACACCAACAGGGTTTATAGTAGTACATAAAGTAGGAACATAAATGCAAGATGGTGTAAAAAAATAAGCTGTGAAAGTACATTACCTCTGATTTTGAAAACAAGTAATTCTTGATTGCTGGGAAGAAACATCAGCCATGTTTACACTGCATAACAGAGCGCAGCACAACAGCAGCTGAGCTAACACACACCTGATTGAGGTTGTTAGGCTCAGTGTTACACCAGGTAGACCTAGCAGTGTGCACTTTAAATGCACACTGGCTGTACCAGCCTGCTGCTGCACCCTGGCAAACGTTATTACTTGGGCACACACCAGGCTGCTACCATGGTCATGAGTATGTTGCACATACAGCTTATATTTGTGTGAAAGCTGGCTCGCATACCGACAGTTTGGGTTTTACATAGCCAGTTTTATACTTCCAGTCTGTGGTGTCTTTCTCTACTTTTTGCCAGTAAGACTATAAACAGATTGGTCCAAACTGAAACATCATGTGAAAGCTTTGCACCAAGCCTCAGTGCAAAATTACTGTGAGGTCAGAGGATCTTGTCCTTAAGGAACTCTTTGTCCCAAAAGGGCATAAATCCTAAGCTGTGGCAGATGTTTTCAGCTACCAAAGTAGATGTAGTCCAAAGAAAGGGATTTTTGTAGGTACTTTCCTAGCAATTGCCCTCTGTGAAATAGACGAGTAATTCAATTTAGTCTCCAAATTCAGTTCAGCTGAGAAACGTGTAAGGCTCTACAACAGCTCTGTTGCAGAAGTACTCCAAAGTAGAGCACTGATATAATATGAGATGGATTCACTATCTGGAGTTTCATTTGCTTATGTTTCACTTTATGTATCCATGTATTTATTTCAACAATCAAACATACAGAGAAAAAAAATCCTAAAATGGAAAAGTAGGAAAATGGAACATCATTAATGTTGAAGTAAAACAGTGTTTGTAAAATAAACATAACAAAATTGAGTCAGTGAAAAGAGGAATTAATTGGCAGATTTAAAACAGAAGCAAAAGCAAAGCTTCCTGCTCTGGTTTCTGCCTGTAATAAGTACAGTTAAAGCAATTCTGAATTAAGATATTTTTCCAGTTTAAATTCAGGCAGAAAGGAAAATCCTTCAGTTGTTCTTATAAAGCAAGTAAGACAGCATTTGTCTCGCTTTTCCTGGGCTTTAGTGTTGCTATATGCATCACCTCCTGGTTAATAATGTGAGAGGACTCGCTCTTTCTGATAAGAAAAAGAAACTGGCTTTTCGTTAAAAGAACCAGCACTGCAAATACAAGCAGCTTCTCAATATGTTTGCAGTCTGCTTTCTGTTGTGTTTGCTCCAAATCATTGCTCCTATAATTTGGGAGGCTTCCAGTGAGCAGGCTGTTATTGACTGCTTTCTGCAAATCCTGTCATCCTCCAAAGAAGGAAGTAGAGGTCATCACATCCAATCTCTAACACAGGTTCTGGTATCTTTCCTAAAAGGAGGAAACTGTTATAGCCAAAACACTTTGCTATTTTTCTTTGTTTGGGGCTAGCGAAGCCCTCTAATGGGACCTCTGCTCCCATAGCACATGGCCAGCAGTGTGAGGCTGCACAACACTGAGCCTCAGCACTGGCATGGATGTTGGAGGACATCCTAATGCTCTACAGCTGCCCTCAGATGTGCTAGATATGCTTTCAGACCAGGGTACTGGGATATGAAGGCAGCTTAAAATCAATTGTGCCCTGAAATGAAAAAGGGATGAGAATCAAACAATGAAAAGCATAAGATGAGGTTGACACCAGAGCTGTCTTTCACTCCCCTAAGGCCTCCAGGGTGCTGGATCAGCACAGAGATGTGACAAAACAGATGAACCAAAAGTGGCCACTTCATCACCAGCATCCTTTCCCTCCCCTGAAACTTATTCCTGAAAAACAAGACATTGTGGTGAATGGTCTAACCCTACTATTGCCTAAGTGAATTACTTTCTGAACGCAGATATGAGAATGTAAGAGCTACTACAGCAGTTCCACTGAGTTCGTAGCCTTGCCCATCTAATCCAGTAACTCATCTCTTAAGAAGGTCCCCCATGCAAAGTTCAGGTAAATGTGAAGGGACAGAATGTACAGTGTTGCTTGCCTGCATTAAACAGTCCCCACTTCTGGTGATCTGAAGCAGCCTCCAATGTGATTTCTTAATATTTAATAGCCGTTAATGTGTTTTTCTTTCATGAGTTTAATAATTTCTTAACATCCTGGAATGATAGGTGCAATGATTTAATTATGTATACTTTTTTTTAAAAAGTCTGCTACCCATAAACATCACATTGACCCCACTTCTTGCACTGTAAGCAACTGAATAAGCATTTCCAATTTCATTTCTCGTATAGGTGATTTTATTTCACATTCTTCTCCAGCTCTCTCTTTCAATGAGTTCTAGTATATTTAATTTCTCCTTACACAGAAATCATTTCATAGAAATCTTCAATAAAACTTGTTTACTTTCTCTGTATCTCTTCTAGTTCCACTGCAGTTTTATCACAAAAGGGAATCAAAAGTCCATATATTCAAGATTCAATACACTACGAAACAAGGATGCTTTCAGCTTTTTTTTTTCATTCATTGTCTAACAGTTCTTAAAACTCATTTTTTTAAACAATGAACAAGGAATCAAAATGTTCATAGAACTATCTTTAGAAAATTATTGCTCTCATTCCTCAGTGATAATAGCTGTTTAGAATCAGTCGTTGTATATAGTTTGGCTTGTTTCTGTATGTGTACTACTTTGCACTAATCAACACTGAATTTCATTTGCCACTTTATTGCCTAGTCAGTCAATATTTTGACATCCTTCTGAACATCTTCACAGTAATTTTTTACTTTTACTATCCTATATAATTTAAGATTATCTGCAAATTTTATTCTTACTACTTACCTTCTCTTTCAGATAATTAATGAGTATGCTGAACACCAGGAGAAAGAGGGACCTAATTTGAATGCCTTCTATTGGGAAAAAAAGAATGCTTATTTTATGGTTTGTTCCCTAACTTTTTATCTGCTGCAACTGACATAATAAGGCTTTTTGCATTTGTTTTGCTTTTTAAATAGCTTTTCTAGAATACCCTGAGATTTCTCTTTGAAAATTTAAAATATATGATGCCAATATTTTTAATATTATTTTTTTAATGCAAAATCTCTTCCTTCTAGAAAAGCTTTGATAACTTATCCCTATCCAAACATAGTTTTATCATTATTTTTATTAGTTGGTATAAGAGTACTCAGCTATACTTATTTGTAACTGTGAATCATCTCTGCTTAAAAAAACGGAGTTGATTTATCACCTTCCATTCTGTTAATCCCAATGGTCATCTAAAGGTTTAGTTTACACACTGCAATCTGTAAATGGATTAACATTCTGCAGTCCTGGCTATTTGTTATTGTTATTTTTGTCAATTTTTCCTAAAATTTTTCTCCCAATTCTCCAGTTTGGCCAGCTTCTTCTGTGTTTACTTATAAAAAAAAATGGAAGCATGGGCATTTCACTTATTTCTGTCATGGTGAACATCAATGTAATGCATTTGCTTAGCTTCTCAGCTACTGCCTTTTTCTCTCTGAGCATTAGTTTTACATCTTAATCATCTGTTGAGTCTCCAGACCCCACTTCCTGGTTTTGAAGTTCTTTAAAGGACTAATTACTGTATGTAGAAAATTCAGTTTCTAAGCTTCAGGTTTTTAACAAGGTATTCCTCAAAGTCATTTTTGGCTAGCCTTACTTTGTGGGGTTTTTTCTAACTTGTCATAATTCTTTCCATGGACTCCATGAAAAATCTAGCAGCTAGCTCAGATGTACGTACCCACCCTCTAGAGATTAGATGCAGCTCCAAATTGTGGGCACCTAAATGTAGGTTTCTACCTCTGAGTGAGATAGCTAAATGCCCTTATACCTAATGGTTGTCTAATTAGTATAAGCACTAGTACCTGGTAAGTTAGTCAGCTTACCAATTTCCCCCAGATTTGGGGAAACTGAAGATGCCCAGTTTGATGCAATAGCTCACATACATAACATCCACTGTAGATCTAAATCCCATGACAGACACTTGGCTCCAAATTATACCTTATGTTCTGGGATGATGCTGTTTTCTTCATGCGTTGTCCTGCTGTTACAGCAACTTTTGAAGACAGCTGAACCTTCAATTTTCAAAACAAAATTTTGGACAATAATAGTTAGTAATTCTGTGACGTTCCAAGCTTCAGCCAATGGGTATCAACTGGTTTAAAATATATGTGAATTATCCCGTTTCAAGGCTGCTCTTTTCTAAAATAATACAGCCATCCTGTTAGTACAGGTATTTCTTTCAAAATTTGCTCATTAAATTTAAAGGATGACAACTTAAGCAAAGGTCATTTAAGGTAGATATCCACCAGTACCAATACTGAATACAAGACTGTTTGAAGCTATGATTTGCTTACTGATAAAATAATTCCTAAACACCATTAATCAGTACAGGTAGTCATGCACCCTAGGAGAGTTTTGCTAGTTATTTCTCTGTACTTGTACTTGTCTCATAGCCATAAGTGGTGGAATGTGTTCAATGTTTACAGTGAAGAGAAGACTGAATTTGTGTAGATACAGTCAATGTACTTCTGTTCTAAGCAAATGGTAACCTTTGCCTGATAAACTCATGTTTGCTTAGTAAGCACTAAACTATTGGGAAAAAAATCATCATCTCAATGAGGAGAGAACAATCTAAGAGGGAGGGAATATTCTATTCCCATGTAAGTGGCAAACTGAACAGAAAAGAAGAAAGGTATATTAGAAAAAACAACCAAACCTTTTTGAATTGTAAGATTAATGTGAAGTACTGGAATAGCTGGTAGGGAAAGTTGTATAGCCTCTATTGTTGGGAAGCAGGCTAGGCAAGTCTGTCAGAAACAATTTAAGGTTATCTGAGCCTACTGTGGGGAGAGGGGATGGACTGTATGATTACTTGCATTTCCTACCAACTATTTTTTTTCTGATTCTAATATCACTTTTAGTCACCACCAGTAAGCTCTTTTTTTATGTTAAAAGTAGTATTATCACCTTAAGATAAACAGTTTAGTAGCATGTTAACAGGGACCATATGCATGTCAAGCAGGACCATACTTCTGCTTTTATCTGTAAGATAGTTGTGATTATGTCAGATCTTCTGTTTGTTTTGAAGTTAATTTTTTTAGCATTTGTTTCAAACTGCATATACCAAGCTTTTAGAGACTCTTGTGCTGTGCATGTATTAAGCAAACTAAACAAGAATTTTATCACACAGCTGGAAATTCATAGACTCATTTTAGTTTTGCATGTTTTGCAGCATTTGCATACAGTAATAGACTATATAATCCTGGACTGTTTCCACAGAAAAGACAATCCAAAATCTGGTTCAGGTCATTTTGCTGAGAGCTGACTCGTCATGCAAATAAAACATTTACCAAAGTTAAACCCTTTCCAGAATCAGAAGTCCAGAAGTCTTTCACTTTGCATTTCTCCCTGCTGATTTTATCTAGTATTTCTCCCCTGCAGAGGCATATGGGTGGAATTCAGCTCAGATGGTACCTAAATTCAGTTACCTAAACAGATATGCCATGTACCACTTTAGATGTCATAGTGTTTCAAAGATATGTAGAGAAGGCTGGCAAAAATGACACATAAGCTATGGGAGTTCTGCACACTTTGGAAGTAACAGTTGAAAAGCCAAGGAAGAAATCTTAGGGCATCTCAAATCATTAGACATCTGGGGTTAGACATCAATTATCTAACGATAACTGAGACATGTCCTTCAGGTCTTCATCTTACCATGAAGTTGGTAAACTGCAGTCAAATGGCAAATTCAACAGCTGATAGAAGATCACTCACTGCTTTTTGCTTTTCTTGCTCCACAATATAACACTCTTTGCGCTACCAGTTTTTGCTTGCTGGAAGTGCTTTTGCATTTTTTACAAACAAATCTTGTTCTCTGCCACTTGCACCCTGCTTTCTTGACTAGTTCTTTATTTGTGGCCAGATGTGTTTTATTGCAGAAGCTCTCCTAGGTCTGTGATGATTTGATTATTAATTATATGCAGACATAAATAAATTCATATTCCCTGTAACTAGCCCACACACTAAGAGTTTACAGGACTTCTCAATATGTCAGGGCACAAGCAGAAATACTCTTATTCCTCTAGCTGAAATAGTTTATGAAATTATCCCTCACAGCTGCTTGTTACCAGCCTCACAGCTGAGATGCCATAACTGATCATGTTAATTTCCAGTCCATTTCTGTGCAAAGTGGAATAGATTAGTATAATCTGCCACTGAAGTTGTTTTAAACAGATTTACATCTTTTCATTGAAATGGAGGAGGTTTTACCAGTGAAGCAGCCATGACTCAAATCATTATTGTTACATGGAAAGGAGTAAAACTAAGAGGAGAGGAGATATTTGGGTAAATGGTACACTTTAAACTGAGGTTTAGTCAAAAAAATTAGTGGAAGTTTTGCTTTAGGAAAAAAACCCTTTGATTTCTTATATTGTTTGCCACATACTGTGTATTGTCTGTGTATTTCTGCTTGATTAAATAAACTGTTCATTTTATTAAGCCAAAATTAACTATGATTAATTATCTGAAATGCTCGTAACCCCAGCAGTTCCTTAATACAACTGACATTTGTAAAATCACAGAATAATTACATCAGAAATTTTTTCAGAGCTGTAAAAAATTGCCAGTAGGTGGCCTGAACAACTAGCCATCAATTGCCTTGAAAACACATAGTAGAACAAATAAATCCTCAGGGAAGAAGCTGATCATTATTGTTCCACATTTCTCTTATTTTTCCTTTCCCTCGGGCTGGCTTGAATCATGTTTCCTACACTGAGGCTATACATTCTATTGCTATCGTCTCCATCTGAGATCAAGGACATTAGGGGAACTGGTTTCCCTGCTTTCTTTCTTCCTGGCTGATTTCATAAGCTCAGTGACTTCCCTTTAGAAGTTAAAATTCAAATGTTTTCTGTGAAGGAGGCAGCAGGGGTTGCATATATGCTTCATCATCTTAAAAACCCTCTATACCTGTGTACATTTATATTCACAAGCATGAAGGCACACAGCATGGCAGCAGAGATAGCACCGTTGGGCACTGAGCAGGTCTGGATCTATATAACTTCTAACATAATTTTTATTGTGAAGTACTATGGACTCGGGTGCAAGTATCTCTTGCACACAACAGATACTCCTCTGTCTATTCTTCACTGAGCATAACCCAACAGCACTAAAATAAAACAGTCCTTACCAGTAGCAGCTTCCAGATGAAAAAGTCAAGCAGCTGATACTGAAGGCAAACATGTCAGAGGTTGTGTCAAGTGCAGGAAATACTTGGATGCGCCTGCAGCTGCACCTGGATGCTTCATGGCCACAATTAATTAGGTTCATGGCCACAACTAATTAGGTTGGGAGGGCTTCTGGATTGCTCTCTGAGAGAGGTCAGCAGATATAAGAATGCACTACATCCAGTTGCTCAAAGCCTAGCAGGCTATGACCTACTCTCAGATGTATGTAGTTTGCCTTCTGAGCTAAGGCAATGCAACATACCCGGGCATGAATCCATCAGTCTGTAGGAAAGCGCAGTTGCTTCACAGCTTGTGGTACATCCTCTCACCAAATGAATCGGCAACTGCAAACACACCAAATTCTCTAATCTACCTTTGCTTTCTCAGAATATTGAAATATGATGGAGGATAGAGCTCCAGGAGAGACACTACACCTGATCACTATCTTTTTGGGAACTTAATGTGACTGATCACGGATAGAACTTAAGTGACAAAGTTGTCTTTGTGGATATGAAGTTGTGGGTTTTAATCTGTGTATTGATGGTCTGACAGTATTTCTGAGAAGCTGGGACTTTTACCAGAGCACTGTGTCTAAAAGGCTGTGATCTGCATAAGTATATAGCATGTACATGCTTAGCACCTTAAGCATTCCTTTCTCTGAAATTTTATTTCTCAATTTCATTTTTATATGAACAAAAGAAATTTTTTCGTGTTCACTAGGACTGTCTAGCAAGGGAATAATAACAGTAGAAGTGAGTGGTTAAGGTTATCTAAACACTGATTTAATCATGATATGCCTCAGCTAGGTGAAAAGGCCTTAATGGAGCTCCCTACCTTTCCCTTTCCTCTTCAATTTTTTGCTTTTCTAAAGCCTTGGAATAGAAAATAAAAATGTTAGAGTGAGACTGAGCCTAAAAAAATGTTGTTTGTGTTGGTTTTTTTTTTAATGGAACTGCTTTGAGCATTGCTGGGCCTTGCCTCCTAATGACCCTTGGCAGATAGATTACAAAGACAACACTAATATATTGAAATAGAAGGGATATAAATACTTTCCTTTGAAGTTTACATCAAGGACCTGAGGAACGGGCAAGCAAAGTTTTTTCTGAGCACAGCTATTTTTCTCCTCTAATGTAGCTTTTTTGACTTCTAGGTTGCATCTGCTCTGTGCGAGCCCAAGAATAAAGAGAAACTGTCTCTAAAATCAAGCATCCACTTTTGGTACACCTTTGAATAAAAGCACCCTAACCATTGTATTCTGTTTCTCAGGCTTGTAAAAGATTCTGTGATGGAGCTTTGATCTTGAAATTTTACTCTCCCGATTTGCCTGTCTACTTTCATTCTAAAATCAAATTCAGTTATCAGGGAAGTCCAAGGCTGCTTTTCATCTAAGATATAGAAAAGAGCTCAATCTGCATCTAAAAGCATGCTCAAACCATACAGTTTGTTCCCATTATAGTGACAGATACTGAATTATGCAACAAGTTCCTAGTGAGCAATTACATTTTAATCACAGTAAAGATTTTTTCTGCAAAGACACTCCTATAGATGATTTATTTCAAAGGGTAGGAATTGTGCCCATATAGGTTGACTGTGAAAATGTTCAGCTTCCCCAGACAAATTTCCTGGCAGGCAGAATGTTTGAGGAGACCAGTAACTAATACGTAAACCACTTTTTTTTTAATTTCCTTTTTTTTACAGTAAATCTTTATCACAGCATGACCTATGGTAGCTAAGTCTCAGTCTGCAGTTCTATTTGGTCACTCGCAGCTTCCTTTCTTGGATTAGAAACTCTGTGAATTATTTTTACTTTTCTTAAATGGATTGTGGTGTTTACAGTAGTTGAATTCTGTGCTACTAAATTGAATAACCGTATAGTACTTCAAAGAATGGCTGAAAATAGAAGTATATTACAGAAGAATGTTCCACTGCAGTTAATGTTAAACCAAAGGTTTTACTCTAGGTAAAAAGATGTGATATTTTTCAGAATTAGTGATTTACTTACCATCATACATAAGATGCAAATTGCGTAAACTAAGATGTAGATTCAAAAATACATTAAAGATGCTTAAAAACTACATTGATTTATTTACGTTCTGGCTTCAGATAAATTTCGAACTGTGCTGCCACAGTGCTACCCGGAGCATTTGGTACATCTGACATGGAAAACCAGAAAAAAGATAAGTGCATTAAAAAAGACACGAGAACGTATCTTTTGTTGGTCTTTCCACTGAGAATTTGAACATAGTTTATAACTGTTATTTGTGTTTCCCTAGTAAACAAAAATCCCCACATTCAGTTGCCTTCACAGTCACTGAAACTCAAAAGGGGTTTTTTTGTTTATGGTTGGAAAAAAATTACGGACCACAGCAAGAAACAGGCCAAATGAAGCTGTCCTTTGCATAGAACATGTTTTTATAGCAAGTAGTAGCAAGACTGGATGTCATTGCTTAATCCATCTCTGGCATTTTCACCAGCACAAAGGAGCAAGTTCTGAAATGGTAAGTGCAAATCCACTTAGGGATTTACAGAGCAAACACAAAAATTTCAGCTCCACTCAGGAAACCACTGTCCAGTGAGTGTTCGTGGAACGTAGATTTCTGCCAGGCTGCTGCAGCCTGCGCTACCCCGAGGCTGCAGGGACACTTCTATGAAATACTTCTTAGCTACCATAGGTTGTATAACTGGTTGCCTGAATCTATGCATATTGCAATTTAAATAAATAAATAAGTGCTTAGCATGGATCACTGTTACGCATTGCATAACCACACAGTTTTCATTACAAGAGGATTCAGGACTTACATTTTGCAACCTGCAACCAATTTTGTTAAACTCCATAAAATGTAAGTCGATGAAGCAATTTTATAACCTGGACTGCAGGATGTCTTCTGATCTTCTCTAAAAGCACAATATTTCAGGTGGTTTTTTACAGTGGGGGGAAAAAAAAAAAAAAAAAAAAAAGAGACACTGGGAAAAAAAAAAAAGAGAACAAAAGCTTTGGTTGTTGCAATGCCTAGCTGTAAACAAAATGCACACTAGGACGTTGGGGAAATCACTAAATCGCTTAGCACAGGTTGTTCCAATTCTTTGTTATTCTGGAAGAGGTAGTTAGAAAGTGCAACATAATAGATATTATTTTGGCATTTTTTTCTAAAATAACCAGTCTCAGTATACAGTTTTCAAAAATACTATATTAATATTCAGTAATAACTAGAATTTAGTTATACACAGATGTACAATAACTTCAGGACAAGATCTTTTTAGCAGTACATGTTGACCTTGATCTTATCAAACCAACACACTTGGCCAGCTGTTAGCCAAAATCTTCACATTTTTTTGATCTTTAAAAACCTTCAATGTCTTAAAGAAATATCCAGAAGTAAAGCTAATTCTTTCAGTAATCTATATTACCCACACTCACAATTTTAATATGTCAATAAAATTAACTATTTTTCTTCAAACCCCAGCTGCTGACACAATAATCTGTGAATCTCATCTTTTATCTGTTTATTTATTTTTCAAATACATTTAGAGCTCTCATGATTATGAAAAAAGCCTGATGTATAAAGCAAGCATAATATAATCGGTCTGAAATGAGATGGCAACCTAAACAGAGATGTCAAGTTTATTTATGTGTTTTCTTGAGTATTTCAAGACAATATTATGATTTTTGCACCAGATTCCCTATTTTTTGAGTGCTTGAGGTTGTCAATATGAAGCTGCAGTAAAGCTGTGATTAAAGATTTTCCTGTTGAGACCCATAACGTTTGGTGTGCCAAATAAAAAAAAAAAAAGCAAAACAAAGAAAAAAACATTAGGAGCTAGAAGTGTAATGAAGCAGGGGAATTGAAGATAATGTACTCAGATGTCTACCAGGGTTTGTTATGAATATAAGTGTTGAAATTCAAAATAGTACTTCTTTCTCCTGTTTGCTCAAACTACTTCTCTCACACTTACTTATCCACTCATTTTTTACTGTTTAAAGTCAACAACTCTATGCTAGCTGAAAAATATAATCCTCTTGTCTGGATTTTTCTTTCCTCTTCTATAGTCAACTTCTCCCCCTTACTTTTTTGGAACTTCCATTTTTGACCCTTATGCATAGCTCACACTACCATGGCAATTTTCTTTCCTAGTCCTTGCCAGAAAAGCTATTCCTTAATGCAAATTTATCAGCATACCTAGTGTACTTAGCCAGTGTTAGCTCAGGACTTTGAAGACAGAAAGTGGTATGTAAAGTCTTAGTGCACTGTGTTATGCAGTCAGATTCCACTTAAATCATGTTTCTGTTGTATTTATAGAATGATTAAAAGGTGCTTGGGTCCTTGAAATAACAGAAGCATGTTTCATTTTCCACTGTCCTAATTAGGATGTGTTTTATTATTATCAGTGGAATAATCTATTATTTCACAGAAATGCAAGGAAACCTCAAGAGCAAAGTCAACATAAAGCTTTGTGTTAGCATAAAGTTCCGATATAGGGTTATATTGCCAATGGTACAGATATATCAGCTTCTCATTATGCTTTCATAATATGAGACTTTTAAAAGGTCAATAATAAAGGGTAAAATTTGAGCTGCTTTATGATTAATGGAAATTTTACTGTTGGATATATAGGGGCAGGATTTCATATCAGATATTTTGCTGTGGTAAATGAACTGATGAAGACAATGAACAGTCTTTTTTATTTATAAAATACATGTATTTCCATTACAAGTGCGCATTAGATTAATAAATATGAGGGTTGCAATTGGAAGGACAACCCTAACAGGTACAACAATTATGTTACTTTATCGTATGAAGAGTACAAGGATGTTAACTCGGAAGCTACAAATTTTGGTCAGCCTCCTTATTTTTGTTTTGTTTTTCTATGGATGCTTGCCAGCATTAAGAAACAGCCTAGGGAAAGGGATGTTTAAATGGATTTTCTTCTAAAATTAAAAGTTGAATAATTATTATTTTTATCTTAGACTATTTCTTTTTGTCCTGTCAGCTTGTGAAGACACAGTCACCCATCAGAAAACTTGCTCTTGTCATGTATTGCCTTTTTTCCCAAGTCCTGCTGTATTTATTATACTTGTGGCTAGTGAGCCCTTTAAAATTTTATTCATAGGCACGTGACAAAAGCAACTAGGAAATCTCTTTGCCTTTTCCCTTACTTTCACTGTGTGATCTTGTAAATACAAGTAAGGCATATTTGGATAGCATCTGTACTTGGATAGGAACTTTTCTAAATCTGTACTTTTTCTAAACATTTTAGCATTTCAATAGCTAGCATCTCTTCACTTGCAAAAATTAGTTAGAATGAAGTGATTATGTCACTAGGCACAACAGCTTTTGATTAACACTTAAAACTCATGAGAACAACTCTATGAACTTCATTTAAATCACAACCCCTCCCCCCAAAACAGTCAAAACTCCAAGGTACATACAAATATCTTTTGAATCCCATAAAGAGATATGAAACTGGCGTATGAATAACTTGTAATAAGAGATAGATAACCATTATGATTAATTTACCTATAAAATTCTATTGTGACTTTCTCTTTTTACGTTAAAGTTAAGTGTCTTTACTCTTTGGTCATCATCTTAGAATGAAGCAAAACACAGAATAATGTTCTCAGCCACTGGCAAGACCTTGGATAAAGCTCTTTGCTTGAGAAAAAATGTAGGAATTATACATTCAAAATTCAAAAATGGTGTATATGGAAAGGTCACTAAAATAAACATAGCCATGAAAAGTTGCTATTCTTTTTTAAAAATTGAAACCGATATTTTTCAGATTAATTTTCCAACTATTCCAGACCCTGAAAATAATAGAAAGAAATCTGTCAGTTGATTCACCTGCCTTAAAATCCTAAAGCATTGTTTTCTCATAACCGGAAAGTTTTAAAAAATAGATGCTTTTAAAAAATCTTTGTCAGAGAACATTTGCTAGGCCAGCATTTGGCACCCTGATGACACAGAATTATTTTTCAACACTGTGGATTCTGAGGTGGCTTATTTCTTATACATTTTCTGTTTTTCATATTACTGAATTTGTGAGCAGTTTGGATTTAAGGGCTACTCTCTAATGTCCAAAATTTGCTTCTGTGCTTTCATTATGAGATTAGCAAGAAATTTACAGATTGCTAATGATGCAACTATGCATCACCAATAATATTAAGGTAATGAATCATTGAGTTTACAGTAACGTTCATTTTCTGATACTCTTGCAATTTTGTTTCTTTCACTTAATCAGGAAATAATCTGCTTAGATCACCCAGAAACAACTATATTTTCTAGTGGAGTAAGGAGAATGAATATCATGTTTTTCATTCCTATTCAAAATCTCTTTTACATACTAATGGCAATGGAAAAATGCACAACAGTACCTGTGGCAAGGGTCAGGACCTGGTGCTGCGATCTTCCAAATAACATGTCGTAATCATCAGGTGACAGAATCAGGCTCCTCATTTATGGTCACCCCCCATCCTGGGTTGAAATGATGCCTGTCTGGAACAAGCAAAGGCAGGCATTCAGGCTCTACACATACAGTTCAATGCACTCTCAGTGACTGTAAATACAAATTCTCTCAAGCTGAAAGAAGGTGGGACAGAACACAGATTTTCTGTTTCTAGAGTGCTCGCCTGAACAGATTTGTCTGAGTATATTGGGTTTGCATGGCAAGGTTTTGGTAGCAGGGGGGCTACAGGGGTGGCTTCCTTGAGAACCTGGTAGAAGCTTCCCTAATGTCCAGTAAAGCCAATGACAGACAGATGCAAGACAGACCCACCGCTGAGGCTGAGCCCATCAGCGATGGTGGAAGCACCTCTGGGACACCATATTTAAGAAGGGGAAAAAAACCTGCTGTGCAACAGCAACTGGAAGAAAGCAGTGAGAATACGTGAAACAACCCTGCAGACACCAAGGTCAGTGAAGAAGGCGAGGGAGGAGGTGCTCCTGGTGCCAGAGCAGAGATTCCCCTGCAGCCCACGGTGAAGACCATGGTGAGACAGGCTGTCTTCCTGCAGCCAATAGAGGTCAACGGAGGACCAGATTTTCACCTGCATCCCATGGAGGACCCCACATTGAAGCAGGTGGATGTGGCTGAAGGAGGCTGTGACCCCATGGGAAGCCACCCTGGAGCAGGCTCGTGGCAGGACCTGTTGCCCCATGGAGAGAGGAGCCCATGCTGGAGAGGGTTTTCTGGCAGGACTTGTGACCCCATGGGGGACCCATGCTGGAGCAGTTTGTGAAGAACCGTAGCCCATGGGAAGGATTCACATTGGAGAAGTTCATGGAGGACTGTCTCCCATGGGAGGAACACCACACTGGAGCAGGGGAAGAGTGTAAGGAGTCCTCCCCTGAGGAGGAAGGAGCAGCAGAGACAATGCGTGATGAACTGACTATAACCCCCATTCCCTGTTCCCCTGTCCCACCAGGTGGGAGGAGGTAGAGAAGATCAGGAATGAAGTTAAGCCCGGGAAGAATGGAGGGGTGAGGGGAAGGTTTGGTTTCATTTCTCATTACCCTACACTGATTTGATTGATAATAAATTAAACTAATTTCCCCAAGTCGAGTCTGTTTTGCCCATGATGGTAATTGCTGAGTGATCTTCCTGTTCTTATCTGGACCCACGAGCCTTTTATTATATTTTCTCTCCCCTGTCTGACCGAGGAGGGGGAGTGATAGAGTGTCTCTGGTGGCACCTGGCATCCAGCCAGGGTCAACCCACCACACTGAGTATACTTGTAACAACGGATTTGGATATTTTTAATGTCGATGTTTGAAAAATAAATAGTCCGAATTGCCTTCTGCAGCTCTGAATTTACTTCATCTGTTTTCCGAGTTGGCTGAACTTAAACCAGATCTAGTTCATGCTCCACACACAGTAACAGCATGTTATAACAGAGCGGATATTTTTTACTGAGAGGCAAGATGCATTAGCTCAGGGACAGGATAAATGCAACTGTATGACTTCTGACCTGGACCATGATCGTTCAAGCTCAAACTACAGAGAGAGAAGTTTGTGTCCATCCTCACCCATCTGTAGCCAGGAAAAATGTGTCCAAAGTCTGCCTGTACTAGTCTTGGGCAGAACTTGATATTCTAAATGTCACCTCTAGAGTTTGGGGATTAAATTCTTCCCTTTGTGGGAATTAATATATAATATCCATGACTTCATTTAAACTTTTAAAAATATGGGATTTGGGAAAGGATAAATGGGATTCATGTCAAATGGTGTGAATAATTTCACTTAGTAATCATGAGAGTTGAACTTTAAATTGCAGAATAAGTACTAAAATAGTTCAGATTTACCTACAGTGTGAAAAACAAGGTATGTGTAACTGACAAAGGCAGAATCATGCAGAGAGTTATTGTTACATAAAAATTGTCAAGATGGAAAGTGGTGTGATATAACCTCGCACAGGAGTCCACTTTGGGTCCAGTATCATTATCATTAACAGCTTTTTGGGGTGAAACACAGAGAAGAGTAATTTAATTCAAAGAGGAAAAAGCAAATTCTTCTGAAGCAAATGCTTTTCATGACAGAACTTTAGAAAAGTATTATCTTCATAAGCTGGAGGAATTGCTAATGTGGTTGAACCGAGATTCAATTACAACTTTATAACATTCACTTTTCACTTAAAGAAAAAATAAAAACAGGAAAACATCATTGCAGAGTAAGTCAGGAAACAAGGAATGATTGTAAATACACTGATTTTTTTCTTCCTTTGGTCGTATTTAATAAACATTTGCTGTAACTGTGATCAAGATTTCATTTTTTTAATAGCACTTTATAGAGAAGTACTATGTAGACAATGGATACCACAAAGCCAAAATTACGCTCTGAGAACGTGCATGTAATAGCCACTGTTGCTAAAGCAAGCACTTGTTTTACTCTGTTGCTCTGTTTAAAATAAAATATGCATGTACATGTAACTATATCATAGATGTTGTCTAAAAGATAGATCATATTTTCTTGTTTTCACCTTTCAAACTAGAAATCTGC